>NC_136136.1:12270472-12985472 GCF_965212315.1 Lampetra planeri | reverse complement strand
CAGTAGCCCTTTTGCAGAAATCAAATAAAATTTTCGAGAGGGCTTCACACAAGAAACAAGAAGATTTAGTAGTTTGGACGTGGCCCTCCAATGAATACAGAGAGGGTACCACAAGTAGCGGTCCATACTCGGGCGCAAGAAAATAGAAGCAGAGACAAAAAATGAGATAGATCGATGCAATAAAAAATTGGCAGTGGTGCACCAAGCACGATCCCTTGCTGAGCGCATTGCGCCTCGTGCACACAGACAGCACCAAGCACGACCCCTTGCTGAGCGCATTGCGCCTCGTGCACACAGACAGCACCAGGCCGAGTTTGGCGGCCCCCGCGCTCCGCGAGTGCCGCGAGGAGGCGGCGGCGGAGGCGCTGCAGCAGCCCCCCCCCATCTCCAGACCCATCCCCCCACTTCTCACCCTGAGGCCGCACAACCCGTGGGTAGGCAATGCCCTCTGGTGGACAAGGCGCGGTACAGGCGGCAGCACGAGACGCCGCACGAGACGCCGGCAGCGTTGCGCTGGCCAAGGTTACTCACCCGAACACCTCTGTACACCTACACACCTACACACACACCTCTATACACTTACACACCTACACACACACCTCTATACACTTACACACAACCTACACACACACCTGTATACACTTACACACACTTACACACACACCTCTATACACCTACACACCTACATATACACCTCTATACACCTACACACACCTACACACACACCTCTATACACTTACACACCTACACACACTTTTCTAACCACTTACACACAACCTACACACACACCTCTAGACATTTACACACACCTACACACACACCTCTATACACCTACACACACCTACACACACCTCTATACACTTACACACACCTATACACACACCTCTATACACCTACACACACCTACACACACCTACACACACACCTCTATACACTTACACACCTACACACACACCTCTAGACACTTACACACACCGACACACACACCTCTACACACTTACACACACCTACAAACACACCTCTATACACTCACACACACCTACACATACACCTCTGTACACTTACACACACCTACACACACACACCTCTAGACACTTACACACACTTACAAACACACCTCTAGACACTTACACACAGCCCCGACCAAAAGGTATTTGTTTCCCCTAGCCGATGGAGGAAACGGGCCCAGGATGTCCAGAGCAACTAGCTCATTAATACGGGACACCTCAATTGAACGTAGTGGCGGGACATAATTTTGACGAGGCGGTTTCCTCTTTGCACAATCATGGCATGACCGGATAAAGTCAGTTACATCTGCCGTCATGCCGGGCCAAAAGAAATCCTGCTGCATCGCGGCCAACGTTTTCTGCACGCTGAGATGCATCAGTTTGTCGGCGTGCAGGTCGTGGCGAAGGGATGTCGGCACGACCAGGCGTGAACGGTCAGACAATCCATCCGTACACATCAGTAGTCCCGCCTGGCCCCGGAACATCTGCCATTTCCTTCCCGCCAAATGAGATCTCGGTTTCCCGATCAGTTTCCGCAGCGGAGCCAGAGAGGCATCGGCCTCCTGCTCGCGTAGCCATACCGAGTGCGGCAAATGCAGCGTATCGTCGGCGCCAACGGGTACATCCTGGCCTTCATCGTTCGACATCGCCCCCATAACCGGACAGGGCGAGGTAGGTAGCACTGCACAGCGGTGCGTACCCATCAGACAGGCGCAGGGAGGAGTCGGGGGCCACCTGGAGAAAGCGTCCGCGTTGCCATGGCGAGTACCCTTGCGGTACGTGATCTCGAAGGAAAATCCCTGCAATGATTTCAACCACCGAGCCAATTGACCCGATGGTTGTTCCAGTTTCAACGAATATTGCAAGGCCGCGTGGTCAGTGCGCACGAGGAACTTCCTTCCATACAGGTACAGCCGGTACTGGTGAACAAAATGTACGATCGCTAACAGTTCCCGTCACGTCACGCAATATCGCGTTTCGGCACGGGACAGAACCCTGCTGCCGTATGCCACCACTCGCTCGATCACGTCTTTCCGTTGTGACAAAACGGCTCCTATGCCGATATCGCTAGCATCCGTGTCAAGGATGAATGGCTGAGAAAAGTCCGGGTAGTCGAGCGTCGGTGCGGTGGCGAGGTGATCCCAAAGAGATTGAAAAGAGCGCTCCTCTTCCGGGCCCCATTTAAATCTCTGATTTTTGCCCGTCAGAACATGCAGTGGCTTAGCCAGCGTCGCGAAGTTCTTAACAAAACGGCGATAGTAGGATGCGAACCCAATAAACCGCCATACGTCGCCCACCGAAGTGGGCGTGGGCCACTCTCGGACACATGCCATTGTCTGAGGGTCCGTGGACACACCGTCCGAGCTGACGATGTAACCCAAGTATCGGACGGATCGTTGCAAAAGGTTGCACTTTTTCGGTTTAAATTTTAGGTCAGCTGAGCGTATCCTCTGAAAGACAGTCTCCAGGCGCTGGAGGTGTTCTTCGAACGTGGGGCTGAATACGATGATATCGTTTCCCACTGCAGCCCCGCTAGTGTAATGCGAGCATAAACAGGGTGGTTACTGGCCCCTCCGCCAATCACACAGAGCGTGTGGGAGGAGCCACTGCTCACCTCGGCTCCAATGGGAGACGAGGTGAGCGGGGGGGGGGGGGGCGGAGACGGGGGCAGTACGGGAAGGAGGAGTCAGGGTCACGTGATGGGAAAGATATAGGGAGATAGCCGGAAGATGTCGGGGAGTTGGAACGGAGCGAGAAGAAGGGAAGCCACGCTGGGGAGTGGGGGAAACGGCACCATCTGCCACGTGGGGTGCGTGGGGTAGACGGGGCTAGCAGAGTGTGAGGGCTAGCAGGGTGTGCAGGGCACACGTGACTAGTGAGTGACTAGCCGAGTGTCCGGGGCACACGTGGCTAGTGAGTGACTAGCAGAGTGTGCGGGGCACACGTGGCTAGTGAGTGACTAGCGGAGTGTGCGGGGCACACGGAGTGAGCGGTGTGGCTGGCGGCGTATGCGGGGCACACGGACAGAGCAGAGCGGCCACACGGAGCGTGCGCGGGGCGCGCGTGGAGTCTGCACAAGTCCGGCCGAGGACCAGCGGGGTGCGATACGAAGAACCTAAATAAACGACACAGCAGAGACCAAGGAAGCCTGACAGAGTCGTTTATTACACTGGAGTCAGAAGTGAAACGTGATGTCTAAACACCTCAAGAAAAAGAATATACCGGCACCATCTTCAGAAGACGAAGAGGACCTTCCTCCGGCGGTGGGGGTCCCGACCATGGAAGGCGGGGGCGCCGAGGACGGCTGGCGACACGGGGCAGTCCAGCTTGATTCGCTGCGGGCCGTTCTACTGGATTTTGTCATCCTGGTGGCACCAGCGATGATGCCGGATCGCCCAAGCGGGGAGCCCTCGAGTGGGGCCGAGCCGTCCGCCATTGGGGCCTGTGCGACGCTTCCTGCCCTCTCCGACACGCGGCAAGACGCCGCCATCTTGGGTGTGGTCGGGGACGAACGGCAGGAAGCCGCCATCTTGCCCCCGCCGCATGGAGACGCCATCTTGAACATCGCGGCGGAGAGACGGCCGTGCGCTACCATCTCGGAGGCGCCGCATGGTGCGCATCCTGCTGCTGAGCAGCTGTTTTGTGGGAAGGAGCCGCAAGGAGAGGACGCCGACGCTGCTGCTGCCGGGGTGGGAGCACCCCCATCCTGGCTCATGTGCGAGACACCGGAGCAGTCACGGGAGGACGCCGCGCTCACCGTCCGAGTTCTGCAAGGCATCTCAAGTCACCACCCTGCCGTCCTCTGCTCGCTGCAGCCCCGGGCGAGTCGTGACGATAGGCACCCGGCCCTAACACACACCTCACCCATCTAGCGTGTGCCAGGGGGGCGAATGGTTGTTATGTCTCGAGCATGCGGAGCGCGGTTCGGGCTGTGTGTGTGTGTGTTGAGGATGGACGCGCTATCTGCTTGTTTGCTTGGTGTCAAATAGTGTTTATGCGTTGCGGCATGGAGATGTTATCTTGATGGCGAAGTTAATTATTAATTCGGTTGCGTCGAGTGTCCCGTGCTGTTACCATCCCGTGGGCTGCCGTGTGCGATGTGTTTATTTTGATGATTTTTTTTTTTGCTGCACGGTGCGACAGGGTTAACGGTATGTTGTCTGCCTGCAGATCTACTTGCGATTGTGCATAATGTAAGCTTGTAATCGCGATATGCTGACTGCATGTACTGTATAGACTGTTTTCTGTACGAATACGGAGTGCGGTGCATTGTTTAACCATTGGGTTTGGGATTGTTATTAGTTGTGTGTACCTGTTCGGAAATTGGTCAATTCGTGGGGGACCCAAACATTTTGGTTGTATGGGTGTTCATGCACACGAGATTGCGTGTGTGTTCAAAGCAAATTGCGAGTGTTGCGAGATGGGGCCGTAAATTGCCGCCAAGTGGCGTCGCTCTTTCTGTTGATTGCATGCGGCCAGGGGTTGCATTGCGAGTTGGTGTGTGTGAGCAATGTGTCTGGGTCAACTATGGGTTAAAAATTTCCCTGATACGACTGCTGTGCGCAGCGAGCTGCGGCTATGCATCGTATCGTTGGGGGGTTGTTAAAACGTGACAGGGGATGTGTGCTGTGACTCCCGGCGAGGGGCAGCTGCGGTGCACGCACAAGAAACACTGCCAAAGTGGTCGCACGTTGGGCCGCCATTTTGGCTAGCGCGGGAAATCGCGGGGATGCACTTGGTGCATGGGGCCGCCATTTTGAGCGCACGGGGAAAAACTTCGGTGGGGCGCTTCGCGCGGGCCGCCACCATTTTGAGTATACACGTCGAGCCGCAGGGATGTGGTTATGGATATCATCCCTTGACTCTCGTGTTGCGCTCTAACTTGTGTGCGTGCATTGCGTGTTGTGCGCAATGCTGGCGTGTTGGCGCCCATCGGGGTGACAGGAGCATAATGGCCCGTGTCTGACTAAGGGGGGGCGTGTCATTGCACAAGAATTTTGGACAGAGATGCTGGCTGGGTTCTATTCTGGGGCAAATATTTCACCAGTATACGCCTGCCATTGTTGAGTGCGTGATGCACGAGTTGTGGTCACATCGGCCTATGGCCGATGGCTGACCTGACAGCCCGGACGCGAGACACTCCGTGGTATGTCTCAGACTAATGGGCCGTGTGCTCATATGGCTCGGGGAGTCGGGGTTCCGTCGTGCGGTGGCAGACTGTGAACCTGGTGGGCCAGGGGCACACGGAATTTAGAAGTAGAGGTTCCGTTACGTGGCAGCGAACGGGGAGACCTGGCTACCATGGGGCGGGGATTCCCCTTGCGGGTCCTCCAGCGGGAAGGGCCGCAGACTTATTCCGCTCTGGGTTATGACGTTATTGAATGTATAAGGGAACATTGCCCCGTCGGGGGGTCGATGAGGTCTGGCCTTGCCAAGGGATGAACCTTCCTTTGTCTGTAAAGCGTCAGACTATAAGATGCTGGGGTGTGTCCATTGGTGATGGGATAGTATGGGATGGAGCGTGGCTGAGTTGTTGCGATGTGCCATTGTCTCGTCCCTGAAATTGCATTGGCCGAGTGTATGGCCAGTGGACGTTGCTGTGGTTGGACGACCACGGTGAGGGTGAAGGCGAGTTAAATGTTACCGCTGGGGAGCGTGGCTCTCTCCACGCGAGGGTGTGCGGCTGAGGGCTGTGTTGAGAGTGACAGTGGATAGATGCTGTGTATGTGAGATGTCTGTGCTGGTCCTCAAGGGAGGACTGCTGATGGGCAAGAGCAGGAAAAAAAAATTGTTGTCATGTGTAAATAATATATTTTTTAGTTAATATGTAAATACTGGGGCATCCATTGCGTCTATTTTTGGGTATTTATTGCGGTTCTCCTTACACGGGGCGGATTTAGATCATCTCCACTACCCTGGGGCCCGGTGGCTGTCGTGTACGACATGCGGATGTGCGTTTCGTTGTGCTGTGCCTCAGGGGGTTGGGTTCTCCTTCTCGTCACAGATCTTCGGCGCATGCCACACTGGGTGTTACCGGTTGTGCTAACCGGATGTGGACTTGAAGGGGGAGTGGAGCACCTGTTCATCACTCCTGCTCTACCAGTTGTTCTCGGAAGTTGGACTTGAGCCAGGCGGATGGACCAGCAACACAGACACGCTCTAAGACACCGCATTCCTGGTTTATGCGAGTCGGCCGTTCTTGCGTGTCGGTTACCGTTGTTGTGCATTGCTTTCCATTCCTTAATTCGTATTGCTTGTTGCACGAAGGACGGGTCTGTGTTCCGTACCGGATCCTGATCCCTCCCCTTTCGTTAATTGTGTTGTTATAATCTATGTTGTGTCTGGGATGATTCCTGATTGTCATGTTGTTGCTCGCAATTATTATTGTTCTGTTGCAGCCGGGGACGGCTGGCTTTTTCATCAGGGGGGGGGTCATGTAATGCGAGCATAAACAGGGTGGTTACTGGCCCCTGCGCCAATCACACGGAGCGTGTGGGAGGAGCCACTGCTCACCTCGGCTCCAATGGGAGACGAGGTGAGCGGGGGGCGGAGACGGGGGCAGTACGGGAAGGAGGAGTCAGGGTCACGTGATGGGAAAGATATAGGGAGAGAGCCGGAAGAGATCGGGGAGTTGGAACGGAGCGAGAAGAGGGGAAGCCACGCTGGGGAGTGGGGGAGATGGCGCCATCTGCCACGTGGTGGAGCGGCGCCATCTGCCACGTGGGGTGCGTGGGGTAGACGGGGCTAGCAGAGTGTGAGGGCTAGCAGGGTGTGCGGGGCACACGTGGCTATTGAGTGACTAGCCGAGTGTGCGGGGCACACGTGGCTATTGAGTGACTAGCCGAGTGTGCGGGGCACACGTGGCTAGTGAGTGACTAGCAGAGTGTGTGGGAAACACGTGGCTAGTGAGTGACTAGCAGAGTGTGCGGAGCAGACGTGGCTAGTGAGTGACTAGCGGAGTGTGTGGGGCACACGGAGCGAGCGGTGTGGCTGGCGGCGTATGCGGGGCACACGGAGAGAGCGGAGCGGCCACACGGAGCGTGCGCGGGGCGCGCGCGGAGTCTGATATTGCACTGTGTTTGAGTTGTACGCCTTCTGGTGTCATCTGGTCCAACACCAATGGGGACTAGGCTCTAAAGAAAGCCGTCTCGGGTGTGGACCAATCAACTTCAAGGACAGTGCATATTATTATCATTATCAGAGTTGCTTTTTTTGTTTGCTTTTTTGACTACTTGTGTTGTGGTTATTGCAAACATGATGCCTTGAATAAAGGTGTCAGTTTTGTACCAGTTTAAAAGGGTAAAAACCTACTACTATATCAAGAGGAATTTAGCATATTTATGGGAAATGCAGGTATGTGATTAGTACTACTTGTTTCAAAGTCATATTATGCCCGTGCATTATGCAGGATTAGCAGCATCAAAGGGAGGGTATAGGGGTAGCATTAATAAAGGGAAGGAATGTTAATAGTATGTAGCTGCAGTAACTAAACAACCACGTAAAAAACTAAAGTATAAATTACATAGTATCATCAGTATACTAAATATACTCTCCAATAAGCTGAGCTACTAACAGTAAGTAATACATTACAATTCTATGTCGCAAAAAATATAATATGCGTCCAGCTAAACTTTTTTCCTTACATCACACGGGTCTACCCCGTACTATATGCTGCCATAGACAAACCCAACATTAAATTATATACCGTATTACTATACACCACCCTATACCTTAGAATAATACATAGTGTAATATTACACTCTGTATTATTCTATCCACCCTACTGTATATCACACTGCTGTATATTCACTATACAATTACGATACTATATATTGCCTTATACATTGTATTACACATTACAATTTTATACTATTTATTATTATACAATCTGCTATACACTATGCCATTGACCGTCGAGTGAAAGATACTAAGAGGAAGCAAAATGATAACACCACCACGCTTGGAGCGTATATTTAAGCTGGGTTGGAAGGGGCGAAGGGCACCTTGACAAAATAATTTGCATATCAAGAGGAATTTAGCATATTTATGGAAAATGCAGGTATGTGATTAGTACTACTTGTGAAATGCGTAGGAGGTGGGCGGGGGGTTTCAAAGTCATATTATGCCCTGCATTATGCAGGATTAGCAGCATCAAAGGGAGGGGATAGGGGTAGCATTAATAAAGGGAAGGAATGTTAATAGTATGTAGCTGCAGTAACTAAACAACCACGTAAAAAATATAAAGTATAAACTACATAGTATCATCAGTGAAATAAATATACTCTCCAATAAGCTGAGCTACTAACAGTAAGAAATACATTACAATTCTATGTCGCAAAAAATATAATATGCGTCCAGCTAAACTTTTTTCCTTACATCACACGGGTCTACCCCGTACTATATGCTGCCATAGACAAACCCAACATTAAATTATATACTGTATTACTATACACCACCCTATACCTTAGAATAATGCATAGTGTAATATTACACTATGTATTATTCTATCCACCCTACTGTATATCACACTGCTGTATATTCACTATACAATTACGATACTATATATTGCCTTATACATTGTATTACACATTACAATTTTATACTATTTATTATTATACAATCTGCTATACACTATACCATTGACCGTCGAGTGAAAGATACTAAGAGGAAGCAAAATGATAACACCACCACGCTTGGAGCGTTTATTTAAGCTGGGTTGGAAGGGGGGAAGGGCACCTTGACAAAATAATTTGCATATCAAGAGGAATTTAGCATATTTATGGAAAATGCAGGTATGTGATTAGTACTACTTGTGAAATGCGTAGGAGGTGGGCGGGGGGGTTTCAAAGTCATATTATGCCCTGCATTATGCAGGATTAGCAGCATCAAAGGGAGGGGATAGGGGTAGCATTAATAAAGGGAAGGAATGTTAATAGTATGTAGCTGCAGTAACTAAACAACCACGTAAAAAATATAAAGTATAAACTACATAGTATCATCAGTGAAATAAATATACTCTCCAATAAGCTGAGCTACTAACAGTAAGAAATACATTACAATTCTATGTCGCAAAAAATATAATATGCGTCCAGCTAAACTTTTTTCCTTACATCACACGGGTCTACCCCGTACTATATGCTGCCATAGACAAACCCAACATTAAATTATATACTGTATTACTATACACCACCCTATACCTTAGAATAATACATAGTGTAATATTACACTATGTATTATTCTATCCACCCTACTGTATATCACACTGCTGTATATTCACTATAAAATTACCATACTATATATTGCCTTATACATTGTATTACACATTACAATTTTATACTATTTATTATTATACAATCTGCTATACACTATACCATTGACCGTCGAGTGAAAGATACTAAGAGGAAGCAAAATGATAACACCACCACGCTTGGAGCGTATATTTAAGCTGGGTTGGAAGGGGGGAAGGGCACCTTGACAAAATAATTTGCATATCAAGAGGAATTTAGCATATTTATGGAAAATGCAGGTATGTGATTAGTACTACTTGTGAAATGCGTAGGAGGTGGGCGGGGGGTTTCAAAGTCATATTATGCCCTGCATTATGCAGGATTAGCAGCATCAAAGGGAGGGGATAGGGGTAGCATTAATAAAGGGAAGGAATGTTAATAGTATGTAGCTGCAGTAACTAAACAACCACGCAAAAAATATAAAGTATAAACTACATAGTATCATCAGTGAAATAAATATACTCTCCAATAAGCTGAGCTACTAACAGTAAGAAATACATTACAATTCTATGTCGCAAAAAATATAATATGCTTCCAGTTAAACTTTTTTCTCTTACATCACACGGGTCTACCCCGTACTATATGCTGCCATAGACAAACCCAACATTAAATTATATACTGTTTTACTATACACCACCCTATACCTTAGAATAATACATAGTGTAATATTACACTATGTATTATTCTATCCACCCTACTGTATATCACACTGCTGTATATTCACTGTACAATTACGATACTATATATTGCCTTATACATTGTATTAAACATTACAATTTTATACTATTTATTATTATACAATCTGCTATACACTATACCATTGACCGTCGAGTGAAAGATACTAAGAGGAAGCAACGAAATATGTCAATGGAAGAGTGGTAGTAGGAGACTTGCAGCGGAGCAAAGAATCCATTCCCTGCGGAGAATACAAAAGATATGTAGTCAATGCCAGTGAAAGTCACCGTAAACGTGAACACAATCAGTTAAGATCCGAAATGGTTTATTATGTCCTTCCAATGATTGCTGAGCCAGAATCCATCTTCTCGGTTGAAATTGTCTCTGTGTTGGTATATGTGGATCGCCTCATGAACGAATCTTTCATGGTAGCCAGATGGCTTGCAGAGAACCTCTGTCTTGGAGAAGTCAATATCATGTGAACCCACTGAATTGTAACAGTGATCTGCCACGGCTGAGGTGTTTGTCCTACCGTGTTTCAAGTCTGCTAGAGGCAACTTAGTTTGTAGACGCCAGGGTACTGTATGTCTGGAACTACATCTTTTACAGACGGGACCAGATCACGGATTTTATGTACTGTGTTGAATCGGACCTGGATCTTGTGTTTAATCAGGATTTTGGACATCTTTTTTGTGACCCCAGCAATGTAGGGTAAGGTGATGGTTTTGAAAGGCTCCTCAACAGGATCCTTCTTGATGGTTGGAGCGATGGCTTTGCGGATTGTGTAGTCGGAGTAACCATTAGCCTTAAGAGCATGGCGTACGTGTTTGAGTTCACTGGCAATGTGTTCCTGGTCGGAGATGCATTGGGCTCTATGGTATAGAATATTGATGAGGGAATTCTTCTGGGATGGATGGTGGTGGGAATCCGGTTTTAGGTAAGCATCCGTATGGGTGGCTTTCCTGTAGACAGAGTGGCTCATTGAACCATCAGGTCTCCTTTTAATTCGGACATCCAAAAAGGGTAGCTTGCCATCTTTTTCGACTTCCATGGTGAATCTGATGGCTGGGTGTATGGAATTGATGTGGTCGAGGAATTGGTCTAGAGCAGGCCAGCCATGTGGCCAGATGACAAAAGTGTCATCTACGTACCTCTTCCATAAGGTCGGGCGTAGAGTGGCAGTCTGGGTGGCGTCAGTCTCAAATTTCTTCATGAACACGTTGGCTACAACCGGAGATAGGGGGGAGCCCATTGGGGTGCATAGTGAATATACAGCAGTGTGATATACAGTAGGGTGGATAGAATAATACACAGTGTAATATTACACTATGTATTATTCTAAGGTATAGGGTGGTGTATAGTAATACAGTATATAATTTAATGTTGGGTTTGTCTATGGCAGCATATAGTACGGGGTAGATCCGTGTGATGTAAGGGAAAAAAGTTTAGCTGGAAGCATGTTATATTTTTTGCGACATAGAATTGTAATGTATTACTTACTGTTAGTAGCTCAGCTTATTGGAGAGTATATTTAGTATACTAATGATACTATGTAGTTTATACTTTAGTTTTTTACGTGGTTGTTTAGTTACTGCGGATACATACTATTAACATTTCTTCCCTTTATTAATGCTACCCCTATCCCCTCCCTTTGATGCTGCTAATCTTGCATAATGCACGGGCATAATATGACTTTGAAACCCTCCGCCCACCTCCTACGCATTTCACATGTAGTACTAATCACATACCTAGATTTTCCATAAATATGCTAAATTCCTCTTGATATGCAAATTATTTTGTCAAGGCCCCCTTCCCCCCTTCCAACCCAGCTTAAATATACGCTCTAAGCGTGGTGGTGTTTCATTCAGACGCTGTCTCCCCGACAGTCCTGGTCTTCACCTGAGGACGGCTGCTTGCATTGTGGCCGAAACGTCGTGAGAATTATTTTATTATGTTTTATTTTTATTATTTTATTACTTCCCTTCTACGTGACTTTACCGAAAGAACCAAGAAGATGAATCCCTGCAGTCACGAAAGCTTTAAATCGAAAGGTAGCCCGTACCGTCGAGGACCCCGACGCGGCAGCCACCACCCTACGAGCCAATTTTTTCCATTGGGTCGTAGAGTGCGGCATCGATACAGATATACCACAATTATCGTCCGGAGTGCAAACATGTGTGCGAGTGGATGGGTGATGTGACAAGACCTGCCGGGTGTCTGATATGTGCTGACTTGCCCGAGGGTGCCGTGGATCCGCTTCCGGTGGAGGAGATGGAAGTGTTGTATATGTTGGGTATCAAAATTTTGATGTGTTGTATGCGTGCGTGGGTGAAATTATTATGTTGTATATGTGGGTTATGAATATTCAGTGAAAATGATAATAATCAAATGAAATTTGGCCAAGTGTGTAATTATCCGGAAATATTTTAATTTATGTAATTATGCACATTTAATTATGCCAATTCGAGAGGTAATTGTAGTAATTATGCGAGTGGGTGTAATTATGATAATGCAAGTCGTTATGATATCCAGACCCCGCCTCGGTGACGAGGGTGGGTTATCGATCGGAATAAGGCAATTAATCGTATGCAGTTATGCAGGTGTGGTGTAAGTATGCAAGATTAACTTAGATTAACTCGGCATCGTTGTCTAGGTTCGTCTCATTCTCGCTTATATTTTTAGGTCCCCGGTTCACCCCGTTATCGCTTTAACATTTATTGAGTGTGTATTAGTGTGTTTATTAAGGTCACCAAGTTCAGATCTCAACGCAGAAGCAGATCTTATGCATAGACTTCAGGAAAGAATCACACAACCACTTCTGTATTAATCAATTTATTACTAATTCAACTTCAACTATGATATAGTATGCGAACTCTCAATCTCGGAACGTCAATACGGCATCAATACAGTATCATCAACGATTGTCTGATTTCACTTTGACAACGGCACATAGATCCCGCATAACGCGATGGTTGTTAGTGAGAGAGAGAGTCGTTAAAATATGCAAATACTATGCTAAGAAAACCTTAACGTTAATGAATGATTATACTTGAAAGATTATACGGCGATAAAACACAATCAAGACAGTTATTATTCTTAAAGGCACCAATCTCAACAGATATATCGGCAGGTTATCTGACAACAGAATGGCTCGGAGTAAGGGCCTGCGACGGTGCTCCTTTACCGAAGATCGTTATCTTATCAAGTTTACTAATTGGGGACCAGATCACCTGATAAGGATCTGGTGGGCCACCACTCCCCCCGTGAGCGTGGCTCGGCGGAAGGAGGTGCCAAGAATCAATTCGTATTGATGGATCTGTTGGGAATTTATGCGATTAAGAGTACAGCCCACTAAATATTAAAGATAAAAATTACGAATACTCTTATAAACGACGGATGGCCATCACTCGGTCTCGAGTGTTTTCTTCACAGCCACGGATGGCTTATGGGTTCGAGTGTGTTTGAGTGGTAAGAGTGGTCTTGAATAGTCAGTGTTCGGAGTCGGTTCTTTATGTCAAACAGACGCCTGGTGGTCGTGTGGTGAGGGGGCGGTGCGCGTCATACGTATTAGTCGCTCCTCTGTCGCCGTGGGGAATTTGGTTTGGATGCTCGGTCGGTAGGTGGCGCCCACAGCTCGCTCGCAGCGCGCAGTGTTGGGTCGTCGCCTCGTCGCCAAACCGCGATTATCAGCTGCAGCAGAGACCTCCGACGCGGCAGAGGTTGACCCACGCAGGTCGAGTTGAGCTGTCAAGCGGGTCTTGCCCGCCTGCAGAGGAGATGGGGAGCCGCTTGAGTCGAGCCCCGAGAGCCGGCTGAACTCGGCTGAGTCCCAGACGAGTTGAAGAGTCGAGCCGACCCGTTGGTCGCAGCTCGCTCCTGAGTCGACCCGCTCGGTCGAGCTGAAGATGAGTCGAGCCGACCCGCTGGTCGAGCTCGGCTGGTGAGTTGACCCTTCTGGTCGAACTGGTTTCCAATGCTCAGAGTCCTTCTTTTTATGCCGAAAAATCCCTTTGGGTCCTGCCCACAAGGCGGGGTTTTCTTTTGATTTACTGTGTCAGGATCTGTCCGTGTGTAGGTGTGTTCATGTGTGTGTCCGTACGTCCGTGTGTCCTTGTGTGCATCACCCACGGCATATTCCGTTGTCATATTCCCTCCATAAAATCCACGAGCAAACAGTCAGGTGTTACAAATTGCCTCGAGGTCGTCTCTCTGTCTGGGTGCGATATTATCTCTTGTTTGGCCTTCTTCATGAACCAAAACACAGACGTTACAAATCGTCTCACAGGCATCTTTGTCCGTGTTGCACCACCTGGAGGGAGGGGCACACTCCCCCCGACCCTCGCTGACGCATGAAGAAATGATTAAAAGTTTTAACATTTGTCCCTTACCATTTCCCAGTTATGATTCTGTATTTAACCTAAGGTCTGTCATTTCCCATCGTGGTGCTTGACTCAAGTGGAGGTGTTTCCCCGAGCGTATACACACTCATATCCCGCGCTGCGGGGATACAAAGACGGCCGGGATCTCCCTTCTCTCCGACCCTGGGTTTAACATCGCTCTTTTATTATGTATTTATATTCGACCTGGTGGTGATTCATCCCGTTATGCTTCGGGTCGAGCCTACCCTGTTGTTAAATTCCGACTTTAACGTGACTTTAATAGCAATACAGAATAATTGAGCTTTTTGACTTAACTAGGCAAACATGAACTTCTGGTGGCCCCTGCAGCCTCGCTGTTCAGCTGAGCCTGCAACCTTGAGAGTAACACAACACCCTATTCTCGTCTCACTGTGGTCATCCAACCTTCTTCTCTGTGAGGGTGATTAATTCCAGGACAAGGCCCCCTCACGTTCAGACGTGCAGTGGTTGTTAATCAGCCCCCTCTCCTGTGTACACAACCTTGAGCTGAGTTTATCTTGGCTCTTTCAGCTGCAGAGAACAAGGCGTATTTCTCCTCCCTGTGTGCACGTGTTCCAATTAGCTCGAAATCCCTAACACACAATCAGTGATGACCCCCCCGGCCTTCTGTGGCCGTGATCCAGACAAAGGCGCCTCTGCTTCGAGTCGACACTGCCCTTATCTCTCCTTGAAACAAGGCGGCAATTCTGCCATCCTAGCCCTCCTCCCGTTCATTACTACAACACCTGGTGTTTTGCAGTTTGCTGCGCTTTGGTGTGTTTTCATTCATTATATATCAATGATGGAAGAAGGCTAGAATACAACAGAAGCCTGCCCGACGGGGGCTGAGAAGGCAGAGGTCGGCAGCGGCAATCCCGGGCGAAATGGCCTCGTCGGCCACACTTGAAACACGTGGCCGCCATTGCTCGGCGGTCGCTCGTCCCGGTCTCCGCACGTGGTCGTCCGCCCCCTCCCGCTGCTCGCGCAGCCGGCATTTCGGGGCCCAGTCAGGAACAGCAGCCATCACCTCGTCATCCCTGGAGTAATTGGAGCCGTGGACGACCCGACTCAGAGACCACCCCAATGGTGGACCATCTACTTCGGGATTCCCCGTCCATGCCGCCATCTGATCCCAGCGTTTTAGGTTGAACTTGGCGTCCAAACAGCGCGCCGCCCATCGCGACGTAAGCGATTCGTGTCCGCACACTGGCAACGAGATGTTAAGTTCCTGGGCCAGCTCAATCATTCTGGAAAGGATGAGAGGATCCAGGAGATCGGGGTAGGCGGCCATGGCAAGCGCCACCAGCGCCCCTCGGTACGCCAAGGGCGATTCCTCTGGTCCTCGACGACGCGCCATAAATTTCCTCGTAGCCGCCGTCGGTGGTTCGTAAAACTCCGCCATTTCCATAAAAGCGCCACGCAGCGTCTTCTTCTTGCTCGCCGGAATGGATCGGAAGACCGTCAGGGAGACATCATCTAGCAGCGTGGGCAGCGCCTCCAGTGCCTCCGCTTCCGTCCATCGCACTGACCGAAAGGCTGACTCGAAGCGCCACGTGAACGCACTCCAATTTCTCCCGGTGACAAATTCCTTGATTTGCGGAAGGCGATGTCCGCGGTGAATGTCCGACGCCTCGAGCATCCGCAATCCCGCTTCCCGCGTATTTCGGGGCTCCATCAGAATGGCGTCCGGCGCCCGCGTGGCATCATGCCCGCTCAAGATGGCGCCCGGCGGCCGCATGTCGGCAGCCCCGCCCAAGATGGCGTCCGGCGGCCGCGTGTTGGCAGCCCCTCCCAAGATGGCGTCCGGCGGCTTCGTTACAGCAGCCTCGCCCAAGATGGAGGCCTCTCCCTCCGCCGCAGGAGCAATGGCGGACGTCGAATCCCGCTGAAAATCTTGGCCATCGTCTCTTGTTTGCATTCCACGTGGCCGACTAAGGGCCCCTGAAGATGCGACACGGAGCGAATCAATTTGTTCCGCCAGTCGCTGCCATCCCTCGTCTGCAGTCAGGGACGTAGCTTCTCCAGCCTGTCGGCGATGAGCGGCGTCGGGGAGAGCAGCAGCCGGAGGCAGAGGACTCGCAGCTCCCAGCAGCTCATCCACGTCCGCCTCAACTTCTTCCTCCGACGGAGGGTCCGGTGGGTTCTTCTTCCTGAGGTACTTGGACATCTTAAAGGATCGTCCAAACGGTCTCAAGAGATACTTCTGACACCAATGTAATAAAGCTCGTTGAGACGACTTCTGGAATCCGTCTTTTATTCAACTTGTATACAGCTTTTCCTTCACGCTGCTGACAGGCAGCGTGAGAGGGACAGATAGCGAGAGAGACACACTGCCACGTGGCAACCCAGAGCCCCGCTCCCGCGTGGCCCCTTTCCTCTGTTTGCTCCCGTTCTGAACACCTGTCGTTCGTCTCCAACCCTATTTAATACCCGGGTCACGTGGTACGTTTTCCCCAATCCTGGCTAGCCTCCATGGAATATTCTAGGCCCCCTCGTAAGCTGCCGGGACCACGCCCCTGACTCATCTCCCCATTGGCTGTGGCCAAAGCCAGCAGAACCAATCCCCTACTTCCAGCTGCCACCTTTCCATTACGTCAGGGCCACGCCCCTAGGCTTCCCCCCATTGGCTATAAACCAGGACCGGCAGAGCCAATCATCATGACAAATTGTGATACGTCATTGAGCCTGATATATCCTCACATTACACATGAACACAACCAGCCAGCCAGCGGTCGTGATTTTCCACACCTAATCACAATAATCTCTTTCTTTTAGCCATCTTTGTGATAAAGGGAACTGTATTGTTCATGTGTGTGCAATGTACTTTTCAGAATATGAATTATGTTGGATAGTATATGAATTATAGCTATTAAAATTATCTGTATTTAAGTCCATCAAGGCAAACTCTTCTGCAAAGGAAACCAGAGCATTCAACATTGCGTTACATTATATTTTTGCTAATCGCAATATGTTCAGGAGATAAATGCCAATGTCAAGGTCTGCTAGCCACAATAATGCATTAGGAGATAGTTCATGTAGTTTTGCTATTCACTCATTAAAGGGCAATAGAGTAAATGCTAAAAGAAATGTTTTCAGCTAATTTTTAATATACGTTAGATTCTTGAATTTCTCCCAACAGGTAAGGGCTCTTGGCAGGAGGATGTGGAGTATGTGGGTTTCATACGGGTACATGCTGTGGTTACATCCAACATGTGATCTCCGCTGCAAAGTCATGAAACTGGTTGTAGCCCATTACCATTTTAATATACCTGTTTAACACGTATGCTTTCACGACCAATATCATCCATAATATCGTTTTTTTTGGGTTAGATTGTGTAAATATAAATGTGTCGTTAAACCCGCCACCACCGACACAGCCAATTAGTAAGGTTTGTCGCATAAACAGAACATTCCAATTCGTGAAGGACTCACAAGTAACGTCATCACATCTATCCCTACAAGGAATGAAACAGGAGGATTCCTCTACGAATTTGGCTGTCCACCTAATGATGATAGTCGTAATTACTGGCGAAACGTCGTACTCAGATTGTAAATGTTGTGGAGTTTCTCTCCACCACTTCGGTGTGCTGTACTTGTAACGAATTGGCATGTTCCGTTTACGTGATAACCTTACTAATTGGCTGTTAGGTGGTGGTGAGTTTTGATGGCCTATTATGAATCTAATATACCCTTTTGTTGAAGGACAGCCTAGGTGACCAAAGTATTATAGGAACAGCAATATTTTTTACTTCATTAAGTTAGTTTTATCATGGAGCGGTGAAATCAGCTGCTGTTCAGATGTCAGTTGAATTATTACATCGTAGAAATATGAGAGTCCTTCGTGTAATAGCCTATTAACCACTGATGATGGTAACATTGATTTAAGGTTACATTTTAAGAAGAACTAGATTGGCATACATTTTATCTTGCATAAGTACGCAAATTTATAAACAATGTATTTGATAAGAAAAAAATCATATATTATCTTCCATTGTGTAATAAAGGACTCGATCACTGGATCTGCCTCCATCGCCAATCCGCGTCCTCTGGCGCAGACGGGTCCACCGACGCGGCGACATCTTGGACTCCCGGACCCGTACTCATTCCCGCACGGATCTCCTCCTCCATCGCAGGCAAGTCCACCGCATGAGGAAGGTCGTCTTCGTCGGATGATGATGCAGATGATGGCGCAGGAATATTCTTTTTTCTGAGCTGTTTTGACATGCCGTTTCACTTCTGACACCAGTGTAATAAAGGACTCGATCACTGGGTCTGTCTCCGTTGTCCTTTATTTGGGTTCTTTACACTTGTCCCACACGGCCCACGCTCAGAGCCTCTCCGCTTGGCAGCTCCACAGCTGCCTTCGCTCCCGTAGCTTCCTCGCCTCTGCAGCTCTGCTGCAGGTCCCCTGTGCAGACCTCCGGCTGCCCTCACTGCAGCTCCACCGCTGCTCCTCGTTCCTCCGTGCTCGGTCACCGCTGGCCGATGGTGCCGAGTCTTACTCTGTGTGTGTGGAGATCTCGCCACTCTCCAACCTCCGCCCTGCGTGGCCTCACTCTAACTCTATCTCCCACACTCTCCCATCTCTTCCGGTATCTTTCCCTTAAGACCTCACCCCTCTCTCACACGTGACCTAACTCCTCCCCCCCATGACGTCATATCCGCGAGGCCGTTTACGCCCGCATTACACCACCCTCCCCCGTAGAGAAAATCCAGCCGACCTCGGCTGAACAATAACGAGACAAGTAATGCGAGCGAACACAACCATCACACATGCAAGGACAACGAAGCATACAATAAATATAACAACAACAACAACAAAACACAACAGTAAAATTCAACGAAATGTAAGGGACTTTGAGCGCGTGTGGGTCGCCGGTTTGTCCCGGACGGGCGGCGGCCCTCCTGCAGACCGGGAATGTGACGGGGTTTTAGGAGCGACAGGATGAAGTCCTCCTGTCGCTATTGGAGGCCCGTCAACGTCCCGGTCCCGTGTCCCTGAAGGCCCAGCGTCGGGGGTGCGTCGCGATCGTGTCTGCGAAGGGGTCGGAAGGGCGGCGGGGCTCGGAGTCCCCGCAGCCGTGGTAGGCACACCCCGAGCAGAGTCTCCTGTCTCCAGCAATGTCACGGCCGGCTTGTCTGTAAAAGGCATGACAGGCGTTCTTGCAAGGTCAACAGGCACAGGCAAGGATGAGTCGGCAGCAACAGACCCCGGCAAGGCAACATCAGGAGATGACGCATCGTTTCGAGGGGCCACATATGGTTTCAAGCGCGACGTGTGAACGAACCAACGCCGAGATCCAAACCGAACACGCGCGGACTGTGGGTTGGGAACCTCGATGAGGCAAACCGGCCCTTGCCATGGTTTGTGTAATTTAGGAGAGGTACCTGGCCGCACCTGCGGGCAATGGAGCCAGGCCATGTCCCCCACCTTCCAGGGGCACTCCCCCTTTGAGCGTCGAGCACACCGCTCGTTCCGGGCCTGGGCTTTGGCAGTAGCCATGCGGGCCCCTTCCCGCGCCTCAGTAACCCGGCGAACGGTATCCTGAATGTAATCAGGAAGAGGCTTCGCAGGTCCCCTCACTCCAGTTCCCAACTGCACATCCATTGGCGGCACGTTTTCGCGACCGTACATAAGGAAAAACGGCGAATATCCTGCAGCCGCATGCGGCGTCATCCGGTATGCCGAAAGTACCCCAGGGATATGCAAATCCCAATCCGATTGTCTTTCACTCACGGTGTGACACAACATGGCGGACAAAGTCCGATTTAGCCGTTTGACCATACCATCCGTTTGTGGGTGGTAGGGAGATGTCCGTATCTTTTTAGTTCCAAGAGCCGCACACACCTCCCCCAACAATTTAGAAGAAAAATTCCGGCCTTGGTCTGTGAGGAGCCTCTCCGGCGCCCCCTTGTCCATAACATACCCAAATAGAAAGGCGTCTGTGATAGACGCCGCTGACTGGTCAGGCAAAGGCCAGGCCATCGGCCAGCAGGAGAGGTACTCCACCCCAACTAGCAAGTATTTATTACCCTTAGCGGATGGCGGGAAGGGTCCCAAAATGTCCAACGCCACCAATTCGTTAACTCTAGACAC
Source organism: Lampetra planeri (assembly GCF_965212315.1). Lineage (NCBI taxonomy): Eukaryota > Metazoa > Chordata > Hyperoartia > Petromyzontiformes > Petromyzontidae > Lampetra > Lampetra planeri. The sequence goes on along the minus strand of NC_136136.1, from coordinate 12,965,008 downwards.
CTGAATAGACTGTATCGGCGGCACATATGGTTGTTTAGGTGGTTTTCGCCGGGCACAATCGGGACACGCGCGAACGTGACCGACGACATCCGTTGTCATGCCGTGCCAAAAGTAGTCTTGCTGCAACGTCAATAGGGTCTCCTGCGCCCCCAGATGTAAAAGCGTGTCCCCATGCAGAGTCCTAATCAATTCATACCGCAAGGATGCCGGTACAACCAGACGCCAGCGTTCCTGTAACCCTTCCCTCCACATCAGCAGACCATCGCGGAGAGCGGTTTCTGGCATACCCCCCGTACCCAGTCCCCCACTCTTCTTCGCAGTCCGATTCCGTAACGTGACCAATGAATCATCCAACATTTGTTCCCGAATCCACACAGCCCTTGGAAGATTCAAAATCCCATCAGCTGGTCCTGGCTCCTTTGGAGCTTGAGGCACGTCGACCGCCAACGCAACAGGCTGAGGGGGGTGCTGAATCGGCGCACATCTATGCGTCCCAGACGCGCACGCGCAAGGGGATCGCTGCGGCAACCTAGAAAGCGCGTCCGCATTCGCGTGACGCACCCCCTTCCGATGGTGAATTTGGAAGGAAAATTCTTGCAGCGTGTCCAACCACCGCGCCAACTGGCTGGATGGTTGGTCCATCTTGAGAGCATACTGCAAGGCCGCATGATCCGTGCGTACAATAAACGACCGACCGTAGAGATACGGTCGAAATTGGCGGAGAAAGAAAACAATTGCCAAAAGTTCCCTGCGTGTGACGCAGTAGCGGGTTTCTGCGGGAGACAAAACCCAGCTACCGTACGCCACCACATGCTACACACCACCTTTTGACTGAGACAACATGGCCCCAATGCCCGTGTCACTCGCGTCCGTATCCAGAATGAAGGGGTGATCGAAATCAGGATAATCCAACGTCGGTGCCGTAGCCAGTCGATCGCGCAGGCCCTGAAACGCCGCCTCTTCTGGCGGTCCCCAAGCAAATTTCCGTCCTTTACCCGTAAGAAGGTGCAAGGGCCTCGCGATCGTCGCGAAATTCAGAACAAACCTCCGATCATATGAGGCAAACCCCAAAAACCGACGTACATCCCCCACCATGGCCGGGGTTGGCCAGTCACGGACGCATGCTGTCTTGTCCGGATCCGTGGCCAGCCCGTCCGCACTGACGATATGCCCCAAGTAGCGCACGGACCGTTGCAGTCGGTGACATTTCTTAGGCTTAAATTTTAAATTAGCGGAACGCATCCTGGCGAACACAGCCTCCAACCGCAGTAAATGCTCATCAAATGTGCGGCTGAAGACGATAATATCGTCTAAATAAATCAGACATGTCTCCCACTGCAACCCCGTTAACACCAACTCCATCAACCTTTGATATGTGGCAGGGGCAGCATTCAACCCCATCGGAAGACAATTAAATTGGAATCACCCCTGCGGCGTACGGAAAGCAGTCTTCTCCCGCGAGGGCTCATCAAGGGGAAGCTGCCAGAATCCCGAAGAGAGATCTAGCGTTGAAAAGAACTTCGCCCCCGACAAGGCATCGAGGGAGTCATCCATACGCGGCAGGGGGTACGCATCTGCCACAGACACTTTATTCAATTTTAGAAAGTCCACACAAAATCGCAATTTGCCATCCTTCTTTTTAACCAAAACAACAGGCGCGCCCCATGGGCTGTTAGATGGAGATATTATGTCCGCAGCCAACATGTCATCCACTGCCCCTCGAACCTGATCTCGCTCCGCCGGACTCATCCGATGCGAGTTTAACCGAATAGGGGCAGCGTCCCCTGTGTCAATATGATGGTAAAGCAACGAGGTGCGTCCCAAGTCCAAATCGTCGGAGCTAAACACATCAGAATAACTCAATAATAATTTACGAAGCGCGCAACGTTGTTCACCGGAAAGGGAAGAATTTTCCCCACACAATTTGGCGATCCAGCGATTATCTGCGGCACCAGGACCTGAAACACCACCAACCATGACCTGGCTGCCCAGATAATCTTGTGCCGTAAACGCCGTAGTGGCATGTGCCACAACCGTACCAGCCGGCACACACACATTTTCGGTACTTGCATTAAGCACCTGCAGAAATGGCTGCTGGTCTGGCCGGACAATAGTTTGCACCTCAACGAGCGCCGATCCGCCCGTTATGGTGGCGGACGGCGACAACAAAACCCCAATTGCACCTTGACGACCAGGTACAGGCTTCCGATATCGCAAGGGGATAAGCATCTGTGAGCCAGGTGGAATATCAACAGATACCTCGGACAGCGCCTGCACCTGAGCGACCGGAGCAGGTCGCCCCCAGGGCGACGGTAGAAATGTAATTTTTTGCCCACCCGGTAATTCAATGCAGTTTTGATTAATTCGAATTAGAATGGGCATCTTTCTTCTTCTTGGTTCTTTCGGTAAAGTCACGTAGAAGGGAAGTAATAAAATAATAAAAATAAAACATAATAAAACAATTCTCACGACGTTTCGGCCACAACGCAAGCAGCCATCCTCAGGCGAAGAATGAAACACCCCAAGCTTGGAGCGTATATTTAAGCTGGGTTAGAGGGGGGGGAGGTGGGAAAAAAAAAAAATCAGATTCACCATGGAAGTCGAAAATGATGGCAAGCTACCCTTTTTGGATGTCCTAATCAAAAGGAGACCTGATGGTTCAATGAGCCACTCTGTCTACAGGAAAGCCACCCACACGGATGCTTATCTAAAACCGGATTCCCACCACCATCCATCCCAGAAGAATTCCCTCATCAAGACTCTATATCATAGAGCCCAATGCATCTCCGACCATGAACACATTTCCAGTGAACTCAAACACGTACGCCAAGCTCTTAAGGCTAATGGTTACTCCGACTACACAATCCGCAAAGCCATCACTCCAACCACCAAGAAGGATCCTGTTGAGGAGCCTTTCAAGACCATCACCTTACCCTACATTGCTGGGGTCACAAAAAAGATCTCCAAAATCCTGATTAAACACAAGATCCAGGTCCGATTCAACACAGTACATAAAATCCGTGATCTGGTACCGTCTGTAAAAGATGTGGTTCCAGACATACAGTACACTGGTGTCTACAAACTAAGTTGCCTCTGTGGTAGCAGTTACATTGGGGAAACCAAACGACATGTCTCGGACCGCATCCGTGAACATAAAGCTGACCTGAAACACTGTAGGACAAACACCTCAGCCGTGGCAGATCACTGTTACAACTCAGTGGGCTCACATGACATTGACTTCTCCAAGACAGAGGTTCTCTGCAAGCCATCTGGCTATCATGAGAGATTCGTACATGAGGCGATCCACATTTACAAACACAGAGACAATTTTAACCGAGAAGATGGATTCTGGCTTAGCAATCACTGGAAGGACGTAATAAACCATTTTGATACACATTAGGGTGGGTAGAATAATACATAGTGTTATATTAAAAATGTATAAGGTATAGGGTGGTTTATAGCAATACAGAATGTAATTTAATGTTGGTTTTGCCTATGGAAGTATATAGTACGGTATAGACGCGTGTGATGTAAGAGAATAAAGTTTAGATGGAAGCATATTATATAATTTTTTACAACGTAGAATTTTTCATGTATTACTTACTGTTAGTAACTCAGCTTATTGTAGAGTATAGTAAGTTTACTGATGATGCTATGTAGTTTATACTTTAGTTTGTCATGCAGTTTATACTGTAGTTTTTTACGTGGTTGTTTAGTAACTACAGCTACATACTATTAACATTCCTTTCCTTTGTTAATGCTCCCCCCCTTCCCCCCCCCCCTTTGATGCTGCTAATCCTGCATAATGCACGGGCATAGTATTGATTTGGAACCCCCCCCGCCCACCTCCTACGCATTTTCCATATGCTGAATTCCTCTTGATATGCAAATTATTTTGTTTAGGCGCTCTTCTTCCCACCTCCCCCCCCTCTAACCCAGCTTAAATATACGCTCCAAGCTTGGGGTGTTTCATTCTTCGCCTGAGGATGGCTGCTTGCGTTGTGGCCGAAACGTCGTGAGAATTGTTTTATTATGTTTTATTTTTATTATTTTATTACTTCCCTTCTACGTGACTTTACCGAAAGAACCAAGAAGATGAATCCCTGCAGTCACGAAAGCTTTAAATCGAAAAAAAAAAATGGGCATCTTGGCCAGGAAGTCAGTTCCCAACAAGCAAGGAACCACAAGGGACCTCGAAATTAACACAATTCCCGAGGCCGACACTCCCCCGATAGATATTTTAGCGTCCACCTGGCCCACAATGCCCATGCTACCCCCGTTCGCAGCGACGCAGGAATCGTAAACCGGACGCATGGCCTCAGGTGGGATGTCCAACAGATGGAAAATTACATCCGATATAATGGTCGCGGACGCCCCGGAATCCACTAAAATACGCACGTCCACCCCTTGTATAGAACCAGGTACAGTGGACGAACCAGTAGCGGCCGCAACGACCCGCCGTGCCAATTTACGCCACTGCGTTACCGAGCGACGTGGCCCAGTCGATGGCCTCCCCCCGTTATTAACAACACCCGGATCGCACGACAACGGTGATGAGTGAGGTGTCAAGCCTTGCCGGGTGTCTGGTGCGCACCGACTTGCCTGTCCTGGAGGATCCTTCCGTGGCATGTCCGCTGTCGAGGCCTCCTGCTGGGGCAGACCCGGGACACGGGCCCAGCAGTCCCTGGCGTAATGGCCTTTACGGCCGCAGCGGAAGCAGTCGATGTCGTTGCGCCGCGCCGCAGGCCCCCCGTCCCGACGCTCCCATGGCGGCGGCGCAGATCGCGGCCCCGGCCTACTGCGGGCCGACCACTGAGCAGAGGCTGCTGTCAGCTCCTGCGGGCCCCCCCCCGTCAGGAACGTACACCGCCTTCTTGGGATCCAAACCCGCAGCACCTCCTTCGACGATGGGCCCCCCCGTCCACGCCGTGACTTGCTTCCAACAGCGCAGGTTGAACTGGGCATCAAGACATTTAGCGGCCGCCCGGGATGTCAGCTTTTCGTGGCTACACACCGGCATAGGAATCCCCAAATCCCGGGACAGCTCGAGCATCTTACCCAAGATGAGAGGTTCGAGCAGGTCAGGCTCCGTCTCCGGGTATGCAGCCATGGCCAACTCCAATACCGCACCCCTGTATGCCACCGGCGACTCTTCGGGTGCTCGCTGACGTTGAACAAACCGGCGATGAGCATCATCCGGTGGCTCATATGCATCTGCCATATCGTCGAAAACTCCTCTCAATGTTTTCTTCTTCTCGGCCTTTATAGAACGGAAGAATCTCACCGACTCGTCATCGAGAAGAGTCGGTAAAACCTCCAATGCCTAAGCGTCCGTCCACCTTGCTGAGCGTACCGCTGCCAAAAATCTGCAGGCGAAAGCACTCAAATCGCCACCGATGGAGAATTCTTTAACGGTCGTGAGATGACGACTGCGACTCCTTGTTGCGCCGTCCTCAGCCGATGACTCACCAGGCGGCATATTCAAAATGGCGTCGCATCGCAACGTGTTCAAGATGGTGGCCTCTCGCCGTGGAGAGCGCAAGATGGCGGCTTCCCGCTGTTCTTCTCCTGCCACGCCCAAGATGGCATCTTCGTGCCGCGTGGCCGATGGCGCCGACAGCGGAGGCAAGGCGGCGACCTGCGGACCTCCATCGGCTCTCCCCAATGCCGTCCTCGGCGTGACGAGCTCGCACAACTGCGCGAGCACGATTTTCAGTGTCTCCAGCTGCGCCGCCATCTGCCTCCATCGCCAATCCGCGTCCTCTGGCGCAGACGGGTCCACCGACGCGGCGACATCTTGGACTCCCGGACCCGTACTCGTTCCCGCACGGATCTCCTCCTCCATCGCAGGCAAGTCCACCGCATGAGGAAGGTCGTCGTCGTCGGATGATGATGCAGATGATGGCGCAAGAATATTCTTTTTTCTGAGCTGTTTTGACATGCCGTTTCACTTCTGACACCAGTGTAATAAAGGACTCGATCACTGGGTCTGTCTCCGTTGTCCTTTATTTGGGTTCTTTACACTTGTCCCACACGGCCCTCGCTCAGAGCCTCTCCGCTTGGCAGCTCCACAGCTGCCTTCGCTCCCGTAGCTTCCTCGCCTCTGCAGCTCTGCTGCAGGTCCCCTGTGCAGACCTCCGGCTGCCCTCACTGCAGCTCCACCGCTGCTCCTCGTTCCTCCGTGCTCGGTCACCGCTGGCCGATGGTGCCGAGTCTTACTCTGTGTGTGTGGAGATCTCGCCACTCTCCAACCTCCGCCCTGGGTGGCCTCACTCTATCTCTATCTCCCACACTCTCCCGTCTCTTCCGGTATCTTTCCCTTAAGACCTCACCGATCTCTCACACGTGACCTAACTCCTCCCCACCATGACGTCATATCCGCGAGGCCGTTTACGCCCGCATTAAAATTGCACACAGTTGTACCATTGATAACTAGGCACACCGTTACAACTGACATCACCAGATGTCACTCAATTTCCCTCAGAGATCGATCTTGCTTAACTAGTGTTCACATAATCAGTTATGTTTTCGCTAATTACCAATTACACTCAGAGCCGGGTTTGACAGACTTATATGAATGTATGTTGAACTTTCTTTACACCGTACATAGCCAACCGTGCTAAGCGGAGGTGTGGGAATTAAACACATAGCCTATCGTTAGGATCAATGCTGTTGTAATTTTTATTTATGAGGATATCAATTGGTGGCTGAAATGAGATGTTCAAAGACTACAGCATGATAATCGGTACATAACATGAGTGTCGAATTATGTCTTAAGAATTACCCAGCCATTTGTACGTAAAATTCAATGTCGCTGGGTGACATCTTAAGTCAGTGTTCTTCATTGCAAGGCCTGCGGGCCGCTGGCGGTCCCTGGTGTCCTTTGTACTGTGGCCCCTGACGTGCAGCCCTCGACAATACACACATGTGAAGACACCGCATCATGCTGTCAAACCCAATGGTTTCAAATATGAGGTGGCTCTTTCACTGATAATGTCTTATTCGCGAAAGTGCCCCCCCTCTGAAAATTGGTGAATATCACTGTTTTAGGTCAAGGATTGGCCAAATAAATTAGGTATTATATACTTATGTTTTTAAATGTTCGTAATAAAACTATATTTATGCCACCAGCTGAATAAGTGGGTGACGTTCTTCTCACGGCAGCTACTGCAGCTTCAGCTGGACATGATAGAGAAGGACTACGGTGAACGGGAGACCCGCGAGCTCTGGTCCCGGTTTCAGGTTCATAAGCCGTTTCACTCTCACCCTTAACCCTTTCCCGTTCCGAGACGACTGCTCGTTTCAGGGTGGGTCTCGTTCACCACTGAATCTCGGAACGCACAAGCGGTTCAGCGGTAATTTTATTTAGAGCGGCATAGCCCTGTTGTTTTTAAAGACATTGTACTCACCGCAGAGCACTGTAGTGACAGGACAACACTCTATGATAGCTGGTCCCAAACTATGCTACACACCTTCCCGCATGGCCTTGTGGGATCCTCGGTCCCGATAAAGTTATTTTATATTTACTTCCTATTACGTTCCGATGACGTACACGAGATTCAGCAGTGAACGGGACCCACCCCGCAACTTTCAGTCATCTCGGAACAGGAAAGAGTTAATACATGTGTTGAGTAGTAGACGGAGGTACTCGGAGACGGAGGTGAGTTAGGGGCTTCCGCCATGGTTTATTAACACATATCACTATCCCTGGTTCCCCCTTTACCCCTTCTACTATCCCCGTTCCTCCAGTGACCCCGCTTACGTCACGGGGTCTCCCTTAAATACCCTAGGAGGGGTGACGTCACGTGCACTGCCCAGCGCGTGCGACCCCACGTCCCGTGATGTCACCGCACCGGACAGCGCACACGACGCCACCACTCTCCTCTACTCCTCTACATCACCCCCCCCCCCCCCCCCCCCGTGAAAAAAAAACAGCCGACCCGGCTGCAATCACCCCGCAAGCGGGGCCCCACACCGGACCGAAGACCCAATATTCACGAGTTCGTGTGCCTGAAGGTATAATCGGCTGCTAGAAAACTAAACCTTAGGGCAGCACGGCCCCTCAAGCAGAACAGCAACAACAACCACAACAACAAAAAAACAAAACAAATAGAGCCCGAAGGCCTCATCTGCCGGATAGCGCCGAACGGGCACCAGGGGCTGGGCCCGCTGAACGGCCATCAGGGCTGTCACCGGAGCCGCATCCCCCTCGAGCGGGTATGCGCTGCTGGCCCGCTCCCCCGTACAGTGTCCGCCACCCGTGCAGGTGGCCCGTCAGCGGGCAACAGGCCTCCGGTGACCGGGGGGTCTCTGTCGGCCTCACTCGGGAGGGGCCTGGGGGCACACACACAGGTCGGACGTCACCTCCGTCAACGAGACCCAGCCGGTCAGGCAATCCGGATACATCATCAGCCAGCCGCTCCAGAATTGGGGGTGGATCCCCCAGGGTAGATGGAACATAACGTTTGAGCCGGGACGGGTGCACTATCCACTGCCGGCGACCGAACCGAATCCGGACGCATTGCGGCCGGCGGACCTCCACAACCTCCACAGGTCCCTGCCAAGGGCGATGCAATTTGGCCGATGTGCCAACGGGGACCTGGGGACAATGCAGCCACGCTTTTTGACCCGCTACCCACGGGAGGCCAGCTGCCTGGTGTTTTGGCAGCCGCTCATTAGCCGCCTGCCGGCTTGCGGAATTCTCGGCAGCGGCCTGTCGCGGCTCACGCAGCCGGTCAAGCGCGACCTTCAAGAAGGGGTCGGCACCGCCGACCCCTTCTTGGAGGAGCCAACGTCCATCTGGACGTGCACCGGGGGCTCCGGTTCCCTACCGTACATCAAATAGAAAGGCGAAAATCCCGTGGAGGCATGAGGGGCCAACCGATATGCCTCCAAGACCCCCGAGACGAACAGGTCCCAGTCTGACTGGGACGTGTTCACCTGGTGGCACAGCATGGACGTAAGGGTGCGGTTCAAGCGCTCTACCATCCCGTCTGACTGGGGGTGGTAGGGCGAGGTGCGGATTTTCTTGGTGCCAAGGAGGTCACACACCTCCTTGAGCAACCTAGACGAGAAATTCCGCCCCTGGTCAGTCAACAATTGTTCCGGCGCGCCCTTGTCAAACACGTACCCCTAGACGAAGGCCTCGGTGATAGAAGAGGCCGACTGATCGACCAAAGGTCATGCCATGGGCCAACGTGTGAGGTACTCAACGCCCACCAAGAGGTATTTGTGGCCCCGTTGGGATGCAGGGAATGGCCCCAAAATGTCGAGCGCCACGAGCTCATTAACGCGAGAAACCCGGATGGACTGCAGCGGGGCCCGGTCCGGACAACTGGGGCCTTCATCCGCGCGCAGTCGTGGCAACCCTTCAAAATCAGTGCCACGTCACCCTCAACACCCGGCCAGTAATAGTCCCGCTTAAGGGTCAATAAGGTCTTGTGGTAGCCAAGGTGCATAAGCTTCTCGTGAATGGCTCGGGTTAATTTACCACGCAGGCTAGTGGGCACAACCACACAATAGCGTTCCAATTGGGCATCCCAACGCATGAGGAGTCCGTCATGCACAGCGATCGCCGGGGCAGCCGACGAAGCTGAGCTCCGGGCCTTATGTCCGACACGGCGCTGTAGCTTCAGCAGAGAGGAATCCTCCATCTGCAAGCCGGACCATACCTCCCGGGGAAGTCCAAGGCCGAAATCCGCGGGCGCCGCCGCACCTGGAGGGGTGGCCGCCTCGGCCGACGCGACCAACTGGGCCGCGGCGTCCCCTGGGGCCTAGCAATGGCTAGAGCCCAGGGCGCAAGCACACCCGCCGCCTGCCGGCAATCGGGATAAACCGTCCGCATTTCCATGCTGTGTCCCCTTCCTGTGGATTACATCAAAGGGGTAATCCTGGAACAATTCGAGCCAGCGAGACAACTGACCCGAGGGCTGACTAATCTTCAGCGAATATTGCAGGGCCGCGTGGTCGGTTCGGACCGTAAACAGCCTACCGTACAAATATGGTCTATACAACTGAACAAAATAAACTATGGCCAAAAGCTCCCTCCGGGTCACACAATATCGCTGTTCCGTCGAGGACAGAACGCGACTGCCATAGGCTACCACCCTCTCAACCCCGTTGACCACCTGGGCCAGGACAGCCCCAATTCTCGTGTCGCTGGCATCGGTATCGAGCAGGAAGGGTTTCGAAAAATCCGGGTACCCCAAGGGCGGCGCATCCGCCAAGGCCGTGCGAAGCACCGCAAAAGCCGCCTCCTCCTCCGCACCCCAGTGAAACCTTTGGCCTTTGGCGGAAAGGGCGTGCAGTGGCTTCGCAATTGTCGCAAAATCGCGGACAAACCGGCGATAGTACGATGCGAAGCCAACGAAGCTACGCACCTCCGCGACAGATGTGGGAGTCGGCCACGTCCGGACACAAGCCGTTTTATCCGGGTCCGTGGCGACACCTGACGTGCTAACAATGTGTCCCAAATACCTCACCGATGGTTGTAGCAAGTGGCATTTCTGGGGTTTGAATTTCAAGCCAGCAGCACGCACTTTGACGAACACCGCCTCAAGGCGTTGCAAGTGCTCGCCAAACGTACGGCCAAAAACAATAACGTCATCCAAGTAGATTAGACAAGACTCCCACTGCAGCCCCGCCAAGACCATCTCCATGAGATGCTGGAAGGTGGCCGGGGCCGAATGGAGACCCATAGGAAGCCGATTGAACTCGAACAACCCCTGGGGCGTGCGGAACGCTGTTTTGGGTCTAGAGGCCTCATCCAGTGGCAATTGCCAGAAGCCGGAGAGCAAATCTAAAGTCGAAAAGAACCGCGCGCCCGAGAGGGCGTCCAGGGAATCATCCATGCGAGGCAATGGATATGCATCAGCCACCGAGATCTTGTTCAATCTACGAAAATCGACGCAGAACTGGAGACTCCCGTCCCGTTTCTTGACTAGCACAATGGGGGCACCCCAAGGGCTAGTAGATGGGGAGATGATGTCCGCCGCCAACATTTCCTCGACAGCCGAGCGGACATGATCTTTTTCCGCTGGGCTAAAGCGGTGGGAATTAAGTCGAATAGGGGCCGCGTCGCCCGTGTCTATGTGGTGGTCCAAAAGAGTAGTGCGACCCAGATCAAACTTACTTTGGCTGAACACATCGGTGAACCGCTCGATGAGGTCGCGGAGTTGCCGACGTTCCCCGGAGGACAACGAGGCATTCTCGTCACACAACGTGGCGATCCATGATGCGTCGGGGTCCCCCGTGCGCATCACGCCCGCCACGACCCCTCCATCCAGGGCAGCGCTCTCGGGTGGAGGAGCCGGGGTCGCGTGTGCCAGGACGGCGCCGGCCGGGACTACGACCGGCAAGGGTCCCGAATTGAGGACCTGCAAAAAAAGGTCCTGGCCCCCCGACATGGCTGTCAAGGCGCCCACCAACCCCTTTGTCCTTGAAAAGTAGCTTGACGGGGACAGGAGGATACCCGTCTCCGTGGAGCCCATTTCGAGCGGTTTGCGCAACCTAAGGGGTATCAGGATTTGTGACGCCGGTGGTACGGTCACCGGCGCTTTATTCAAGGCCCGTACACCGGCGACCAAGGGAGACAGGACGGTAGGCGATTGTAGGAATTGCAGCCGCCTCCCTGATGGCATTTCCACACAGCCCTGGTCAACGAGAATTCGGTCCCCAAGAGGCATGGCACTGCCAAGGTCCTGGAGACCAAAATTGGCCCGGCCAACTCAATCTCGTCAACCCGAACCGACGCTACAACGTGGCCCAAGATGCCCAAACTTCCGCCGTTCGTGGCGACACAAGCCCCGCGAACTGGCCTTAACGGACCCACGCTGCGGGGTAGCAGCCCAAAAATGGCCTCAGAAATAATGGTGGCCGACGCCCCCCACCAGGAGGCGAACGTGCACCCCTTGCACATATCCTGCCACCGCTGAGGAGCCGGCAGCTGCCGCCACCATCCTATGCGCAAGCGCATCCCAGTGGTGGGTCTGTCTGGGCCATTGAGGGGGTGATGACGATGGTGCACCCGAACTTTCGAGGACAACCCCATGACGATGGGCCCTAGCCCCGCTAGATGCATGAGGTGAAGGGAGCGGCCGCGCAGATGATGCGTCGCGACTCGCCTGGGGCCCCGGACCCGATGCCAAGGAGGGTCTGGGAGAAGGTGGAGTCCCTTTTCCAAAGGCCCCCGGGGCATTCCGGCAGCCCCGCTCAATGTGGCCCCGCTGACCACAGCGGAAGCAGGCCACCGTGTCCACCTCCTGTGGACGGGAAGGTCCCGGCCGCCCCCACTGCTCCGGACGGCGACCACCCGCCCCCCTTCCTCGACGATCGGGCATCGCCAGGGCCGTGAGGGTGTCCACCCCCTGAGAGGTGGCCCCCCCGTCTGGCGCCGGGACCCCCGCACACGCCGCCATCTGAGGCCGTTGGCGGAGGGAGAGGTGCGCCTGAATGTTTTCGGCGACCGCCAAGGATATGATGTGCCGATCATTGTTGATCGACAGAGCAATTCCTAGCTCCCTTGCCAGGTCAAGCAGCTTCCCCAAGGCCATAGAATCAAGTGCCCTGCCGTACAGGTCAGGGTATGCAGCCTGCGCCAGGGCCAGGAGCGAGCAGTGGAAGGCCAGCGGCAGATCCCCCTTCTCCCGCCGCCGCAATGAAAACTTTAGCTGCGCGGTGGACGGCGGCTCAAAAACGTTGGCCATTTGGATATAGGCCGCCGGGAGCGTAGCCCGATTGGCCGGATGGATGGACTTGAAGGCCTGCAGAGTCCTTTCGTCCAAGCAGGTCAGAAGCGCCAGCAAGGCCTCCTCCATGGACCAGCCGACCGACATGTATGCCGCGTCGAACCGGTCCTGGAAGGCCAACCAGTCGCCCCCTTGCGCGACAAACGGCGCAACGTCGGGTAACCGGCGCTGCCATTGGGCGCGCGGCGCCGCGAGGTGTGGAAGCCAAGCGGCACCTGCGGGCCACCCGGCGGACGCGACGTGGTGCAGCGGTGGCAGCATTGCGGCTCCCGCGGGCCACGCCGAAGACGCGGAAAGGTGGGGTGGTGCTGCGGCCCTCATGGGCCACGCCGTAGGCGCAGCGAAGTGTGGCTGAGTTGCGGCCCCCATGGGCCACGCCGTAGGCGCAGCGAAGTGTGGCTGAGTTGCGGCCCCCATGGGCCACGCCGTAGACACAGCGAAGTGCGGCTGAGTTGCGGCCCCCATGGGCCACGCCGTAGACGCAGTGAAGTGCGGCTGAGTTGCGGCCCCCATGGGCCACGCCGTAGACGCAGCGAGGTGTGAAGGCGCCTGCGCTTTCGCGACCCACCTGTCAGCGGCGGCGTACGAAGCCACGGCGTCGTCCCGCGACGCGGTGAGGGACCACGGCGTTGCAGCCTCAACGGGCCACGCCGAAGACGCGGCGGTATAATTCGGGCCTGCAGCGGCCCCCGCGGCCCACCCCGCCGGCGCAGCGAGGTGCGGGACAGCGGCCGTAGCTGCGGCAACCTCTCGCGACGCGGCGAGGCACCATGGCGTTGCGGCCTCCCCGGGCCACGCCGAAGACGCGCAGTATAACACGGAGCCGCGGCGGCCCCCGCGGCCCACCCTGCCGGCGCAGCGAGGTGCGGGACAGCGGCCGCAGCCGCGGCAATCTCTCGCGACGCGGCGAGGCACCACGGCGTTGCAGCCTCCATGGGCCACGCCGAAGACGCGGCGGTATAACACGGAGCCGCGGCGTCATCCATGACAAGGGACGCAGGCACGGCGAGGTGCAGAACCGCGGCATCGCCGGTGGCCGGCCCCGTGAGCGTGGCGACAGGTGGAGCCGCGGCAGCACCCGCGGCCCATTCCGGCGGCACGGCGATGTACGGGGCAGCGGCAGCCGCCACTGCCCACCCCGGCGGCCCGGCGAGGACGGCACACGCGTACTTACCCGGGGCCCCCCCGGCAGGCGCAGCTTGATGTAGAGCCGCGTCGTCGCCGGCAGCTGGTCCCGCAGGAGCGGCATGCCGAGAAACCCCGGCCGCGTCGGTGGAGAGAGACGCGGCGTCGCGGTCGCCATGGCAGCCATGGCGCCGTCTTGCGGCGTCGCAGCAACAATGTCCGCCGGCCGCCGCGTCGCAGCCGTAGCAGCGGCCGCATACAGCTCCCGAGCCAACATGGCCACCGCGGATTGCGTCGCAGCCAACATGGCGGCCATTTCCGGTGGAGCGGTCGCTGGGAAAATGGCGGTGGTTTCAACGTTGGCAGTTGACGGTTGCTCCCGTCCCAAGTGCGGCCCGGTTGGCTGCGTCCGTGCCTCCACCTCGGCCAACCTGACGGTCAGCTGCCCCACCGCCTGCAGGAGCTGCTGCAGCAGAGCTGCGGGGATGCTCTCCGTCTCTGGCGGCGGCGGTGAGCTGGCACTCCCCGCAGCCGACTCCTCCCGCTCCGGCCCGCTCATCTCCATGGGGACCGTCACCGGGGTCCCGGGCTCCGGGGTCACTGCTGGAGCTTCCTCTCCGACTTCGGCACCCTCCAAGAGATGTGCCAGTGGGTTCTTACGCCGTGCGCCCGCTTTAGACATGTTGGCGACGGTGTAAACTACTGACACCAGTTGTTGAGTAGTAGACGGAGGTACTCGGAGACGGAGGTGAGTTAGGGGCTTCCGCCATGGTTTATTAACACATATCACTATCCCTGGTTCCCTCTTTACCCCTTCTACTATCCCCGTTCCTCCAGTGACCCTGCTTACGTCACGGGGTCTCCCTTAAATACCCTAGGAGGGGTGACGTTACGTGCACTGCCCAGCGCGTGCGACCCCACGTCCCGTGATGTCACCGCACCGGACAGCGCACACGACGCCACCACTCTCCTCTACTCCTCTACACATGCAGCAGTGTAGAGCATCATGTGCACAGCCATATGAGAAACCGATTTTATCGCAGTGGATTTTCGAGGTGGCTTTAAAGGTAAAGTGGTGTTTCACATGCAGGCTTTCGCGACCAATATTATTCATGATAAAGTATTTTTTGGTTAGATCGCGTAAGCGTAAATGCGTCGTACACCCATATCCACCTAACACAGCCAATTAGTAATGTTTCTGACATGAACAGAACGTGCCATTTATGTTATTGCTTCAGCACTCTAGTGTGTTAGAGAGGAAATGCAGAACATTTACAAACGAGTACGACCTTTCGCTGGTGATTACAACCAGCATCATCAAGCAATTGCCAGAAGCGTGCTGGCTTCATACATACTCATATGTTGTGAAGTTTCCCAGCAAATATGGCTCTTTTGCCAAGGTTTGCACATCAATACTACGTGAAATTATGTTTCTAAATTATTTGTGGCGTTAAGTTTCACGTGTAAAGCCAATTTTTGTTCCAATAAGCCATGTTTTTTCTTTTCATTATTACGTATGGAATAAATTGAAGGCTGCATGTAACTTTTCTTGAATTTGACTTTTGTAGCAAAGTTGTGCAAAGTCCAGTCGCATGTTCGAATTCCTTCGGACGAACTCACAGATTTGGCTGGCATAAGAATGTCTTGAAATTACATCGCTTACTTCAAACGCAGAATATAGTTTTATCCTTCGATGCTGATTTAACATTGAGGTACCTTTATAGTTAGATGTTTAATAGAAGTGTATTCGGAGCAGTCTGCATCTTCACGTGTACCACATTCACTGTGAGATAGGGTCTTCAGTGCCAAAAAGCCTGCAAACGGCTTCTTACAGCCTTGTCTGCACTACTATCTTTCCACGAGCTTTCCAGTTAAGTTTTTTTATTCATAGTCGTACAGCACAGACAGTCCTCGACTTCCGAAAACCCCACTTACAAATATCCACACTTCCAGCGCCCATGAGATGTTATTTGAAACATCAAATTACAACGCGAACTCGCACTTACCATATTCTTAGTTTTTTTCGGTAAAGTCACGTAGGTAAAAAATTAAAATTAATAAAAGTAAAAAAAAAAAAAAATCACGACGTTTCGGAGGCAACACAAGCTTCCGTCTTCAGGTGGAACCGTCACAGCCCGACAGCTGTATCAAGTAAATGAGAGATTACGGGAGATACCACTCCGTATATATAATGGTTGAGGGGGGGGGGGAAGGGCCAGGAATGGCCCACTTTTTATTATTATTATCTTTTTTCACACTTTTGTTATGTAGGCTAGGCGTAGTCACAAACCGAACCTCTCCATAATAAAGGCTCAGTCTTTTGTTATGCAGTCTATTCATAGTCTCAAGCGCGCAATAACAAAGGGGGCGTGGCGTTTCACCCTGAGTGACGCCTGCGCTGACCAATCGCAGAGGAGACCACGAACGCCGGACTACAAACCAGAGAAGCGCGCTCCTTTAAAGTTAACAACAACATTGTTAAATGTGTAATAAAGGACTCGATCCTGGGTCTGTCTCCGTTGTCCTTTATTCGGGTTCTTACACTTTTCCCACACGGCCCTCGCTCAGAGCTCTCCCCTTGGCAGCTCCATAGCTGCCCTCGCTCCTGTAGCCTCCACACCTCTGCAGCTCCGCTGCAGATCCCCTGTGCAGTCCTCCGGCTGCCCTCACTGCAGCTCCACCGCTGCCCTCACTGCAGCTCCACCGCTGCCCGTCGTTCCCCCGCGCTTGGTCACCGCTGGCCGACGGTGCCAAGTCTTACTCTCCGTGTGTGTGGCGATCTCGCCACTCCTCGACCTCCGCCCTGCGTGGCCTCACTCTAACTCTATCTCCCACACTCTCCCGTCTCTTCCGGTATCTCTCCCTTAAGACCTCACCCCTTTCTCACACGTGACCTAACTCCTCCCCCCCATGACGTCATATCTGCGAAGCCGTTTACGCCCGCATTACAAATGTAAGTAGCGCCTCTCTACTTTATTATTGTTTTATTTGTTTAATACATCACTTGTGGTGCCATGAGTCGAGTCATATGATACAATTACCTTGCTAGACATGGCTAAGCTTTTAATAAGGGGCGCCGCGGTGGCGAGATGTTAACTACCTCGCCTGGCCTACAGGAGCGTGTAGGTTCCATCCCGATCCTGACGCCTGCTCTATATTTGTATATTTTTTTCCCCCGTGGTCACATAGATTTTCTCCTGGTCCTTTGGTTTTCCCCTCCACATTTAGAAACGTGAGTTTAGAAGAGTACTTGGCTGCTATAAATGTCCACATGATAAGCCACTTCGTTGAGCTATCACTTGTGTCCAGGTCGCTTCTGATAAGAGCTATACAGCTCAAGTGGGCCTTGCCTGGTAAAATAAAAATAGTTTATAGTTTAGTTTATAGTTCATAAGAACTCGTGGCCAAGGGTCAGTGTCTACTTCAAATATTGTTCAGGCTCTGGAGACCTCCAGAGTTATTCGTGATGTTTTACATTTGGTTCGTTTTGAACATAATCGCGACCTTATATAATTATTACGTGATACACACACTGAATATACGCACATAAGCATCGTGTGCACGTGTGCCGTGTCCTCTATTGTCTACATAGACGGCTTGTGCTGACGAGAGAACGGTCATGACGTACAATGTCGTAACATGTATCAGCCATTTGTCGATCCAGCGTTTTGATAGAGGCCTCCCCCACACCATGTCGTTCGTGGGAGTTGTTTAACCATACTTCACCATTGTGGTCAATGCGGGTTTGGTGAAGTGAGAAGGCCTAGAAATTATATGCAGATACGAGTTGGCCTGTGCTCGCAACTGCGGCATTCCATTCTCATTTTCAAATAAATTACACATCTTCAAGTATAGTTTAATACTCTTGGATCTTTTGGTAAAGTCACGTAGAAGGGAAATAATAAAATTATAAAGATAAAACAATACAATTCTCATGACGTTTCGGCCACAACACAAGCATCCGTCCTCACAGCTGCTTGTGTTGTTTGTGTTGTGGCCGAAACGTCGTGAGAATTTTATTATGTTTTATTTTTATTACTTCCCTTCTACGTTACTTTACCGAAAGATCCAAGAACATGAATCCCTGCAGTCACGAAAGCTTTAAATCGAAAGAAAACAACTTGATTTGAATGCTTTGTTGAGCAGGGAATGCTTTATTGAGTTTGTGGGTTGAATCTATATGTGCGGAGTTGTGTTATTTCCCCATATGAGGTGGGGTCTCTCTGGGTTCCACTTGTAATGCGAGCAAGGATTGAGGGGGGGCGGAGTCTGGGTCACGTGGGGAGTGGGTGGAGTTAGGGTCACGTGGGAGAGAGGATTTAGGGGGCAACCGGAAGGGGAAAGGGGAGTTGAGACGGAGTGAAACAGGAGGAGGCCACGCTGGGCGGGACGGAGAGAATGGCGCGGTCGCCACGCGGTGGGAGACGTCGACACCGTCAGCCATCGGTGTCAGACGCAGAGAGCTAGCGGCTGTGGGAGGCTAGCTGTATACGGGGCAGCAGTGAAGCTAGAGAGCCCCTTGTGTTGGGCAAGATGCTGGAATTGTCTAGAGACCTGGGGATCCCCATGCCGGTGTGCAGCCATGATAAATTGACGTCCCGTGCTGCGGCTAAGTGCTTGGACGCTCAATTTAATCTCCGACACTGGAAGCAGGTGTCAGCTTGGACGGGGGGCCCCATCGTTGAAGGCGGTGCTACGGGGTGGGATCCTAAAAAGGCGGTCTACGTTCCTGATGACAAGGGTCCGCAGGAGTTGACGGCCGCCTCCGCCCAGTGGCCTGGTCGGGGGGGAACGGGGCCGAGGTCCGGCCCGCCGGCGCGGGAGCGTCGGGACAGAGGGGGTGCCGTGCGCCGGAATGACGTGGAGTGTTTCCGCTGCGGCCGTAAGGGCCACTTCGCCAGGGACTGTTGGGCTCGCATCCCGGGGCTGCCCCAGCAGGAGGCCTCGACCACGGACGTCGCGCGAAAAGACCAGCCAGGACAGACAAGTCGGTGCGCATCAGACACCCGGCAAGGCCTGCCACCTCATGCATCACCATCGCCGCGCGGTCCGTGTGTCGTTAACAACTAGGTGCCTCCGATTGACCCGTGTCACTCGCTGATGCAATGGTGCCGATTGGCACGGAGGGTAGTTGCGGCCGCTACGGGGTCGTCCACGGTACCGGGTTCTATTCAGGGGGTCGAGGTGCGTATTTTGGTGGACTCCGGTGCGTCCGCGACCATTATTTCGGATGTCATTTTCCAATCTTTTGGGCATTCCACCAGGGAGAGTGCGAGCGGTTTATGATTCATGCGTAGCGGCGAACGGGGGAAGTATGGGCATTGTGGGCCAGATGGACGCCAACATATCGATTGGGGGGGTGTCGGCTTCAGGGACCGTTTTGATCTCTAGGTCCGTCGTGGTACCCTGTTTGTTGGGGACTGATTTCCTGGCAATAATGCCCATTCAAATAAGGGTTGATCAAAATTGCATTGAATTACCAGGGGGGCAGAAAATTTCGTTCCTACCGTCGCCATGGGGCCGGCCTGCCCCTGTTTGCCAGGTGCAGGCACTGTCTGAAGTATCTGTTGACATTCCACCTGGTTCGCAGATGCTTATCCCGTTGAGATATCGGAAGCCAGTACCTGGCATTGAGGGAGCGGCGGGGGTTCTGTTATCGCCGTCCATGGCTATAACGGGCGGCTCGGCGCTGGTTGGGGCACAAACGATTGTCCGGCCGGGCCAGCCCCCGTTCTTACAGGTGCTAAATGGGAGTGCGGAGAATGTCAGTGTCCCGGCCGGAACGGTTTTGGCTCACGCCACGACCGCGTTCACGGCCCATGACAACCGGGCCCGCCGGGACATGGTAGGGGGGGTTTCGGGGCCTACGGGGCAGGATGACCGTTGGGTTGCCGAGTTATGTGGGGAGAATTCATCCCTGACCAGAGAACAACGGTCCGCGCTTCGCGCGCTGTTGCTAAGTTATTCCGACGTGTTCAGCTCGGATGATTTTGACTTAGGACGCACCTCCCTGCTTTCCCACCACATTGATATGGGGGATGCCGCTCCGATTCGGTTGAACTCTCATCAGTTGAGCCCGACGGAGCGGGATCAGGTTCGCGGTGCAGTGGAGGACATGCTGGCCGCTGACATAATATCCCCGTCTAACAGTCCATGGGGCACGCCGGTAGTCCTTGTGAAGAAGAAGGATGGGAAACTGCGATTTTGCGTCGATTTTCGAAAATTGAACAAGATGTCCGTCGCAGACGCGTACCCCCTGCCGCGTATGGATGATTCCCTCGATGCCTTGTCTGGGGCAAAGTTTTTTTCAACGCTGGATCTCTCTTCGGGATTCTGGCAGCTTCCCCTCGACGAGTCCTCGAGGGAAAAAACGGCTTTCCGTACGCTGCAGGGACTGTTTCAGTTTAATTGCCTTCCGATGGGCTTGAATGCGGCCCCCGCCACTTTTCAGCGGTTGATGGAGCTGGTGTTAACGGGTCTGCAGTGGGAGACATTTATTTAGACGATGTCATCGTCTTTAGCCGCACATTTGACGAACATTTGGAGAGATTGGAGACGGTTTTTGCTAGGATGCGCTCCGCCAATTTAAAATTCAAACCAAAAAAGTGTCACCTACTGCAACAATCCGTGCGCTATTTGGGACACATAGTCAGTGCAGACGGGGTGGCCACGGACCCGGGGAAGACGGCGTGCGTCCGCAACTGGCCAACCCCGGCCTCGGTTGGGGACGTACGTCGCTTCCTGGGGTTCGCCTCTTACTATCGCAGGTTCGTTCCGAACTTTGCTATGATCGCTAGGCCCTTGCACCTCCTTACGGGTAAGGGTCGGAGGTTCAGTTGGGGTCCGCCGGAGGAAGCGGCATTTGAGGGCCTACGCAATCGGTTGGCGACGGCGCCGACATTGGACTATCCGGATTTTGATCAACCTTTTATCCTGGATACGGACGCTAGTGACACTGGGATCGGGGCCATTCTGTCACAGTCCAAGGGCGGCGTGGAACGCGTCGTAGCCTACGGTAGCTGTGTACTGTCCCCGGCAGAAACCCACTACTGCGTTACTCCCCGCGAATTATTGGCTATTGTCTATTTTCTCCGCCAATATCGGACGTATCTTTACGGCCGGTCGTTTATTGTGCGCACGGACCATGCGGCTCTGCAATATGCCCTGAGGGTTGACCAACCGTCTGGCCAATTGGCACGATGGTTGGAGACCCTGCAGGAATTTTCCTTCGACATACAATATCGGAAGGGGTCGCGTCACGCGAATTCGGACGCATTCTCCAGATTACCGCAGGGGTCCCCTTGCGCTTGCGCATCGGGTACGAATAGGTGTACGCCGGTTCAGCTACCCCCTCGGCCTGTCGTGTCAGCTGTCGAGGTGCCTGGGGCTCTGGTGTGCCCAGGACCGGCCGATGGGGTTCTGAACCTGCCGTGCTCGGTATGGATTCGCGAACAATTGCTTGACGACTCGTTGGGGGCTTTACGGAGTCAGGCTGCGAAGGGAGCGGGGAGATTGCTGTTCGGTGGGACGCCGGGGGCCGCTCTCCGGGATGGTTTGCTCATGTGGAGGGAGGGATTGCATGACCGCTGGCGTCTGGTAGTACCGTCGTCGTTACGGTACAAATTGATTCGGACTCTGCACGGCGACACTTCATTACATCTCGGGGTGCAGAAGACTTTGTTAACATTGCAGCGAGACTACTTCTGGAACGGCATGACGACGGATGTCGTCGGACACATTCGGGCGTGTCCCGAGTGTGCCCGGCGGAAGCCGCCTAAAAACCCTTACGTGCCGCTGGTGCAGTCTATACAGGTGTCTCGAATCAACGAGTTGGTGGCGCTGGATATTTTGGGACCTTTCCCGCCCTCCGCTAGGGGTAATAAATATTTGCTGGTCGGGGTGGAATATCTTTCCCGTTGGCCGATGGCTTGGCCCTTACCCGACCAGTCGGCGGCGTCTATCACGGACGCCTTCCTATTTGGATATGTGCTGGACAAAGGGGCGCCGGAGAGGCTACTCACGGATCAGGGGCGAAATTTTTCTTCCAAATTGTTGGCGGAAGTGTGCGTTGCTCTGGGAACCAAGAAGGTCGTACGTCTCCTTACCACCCGTAGACAGATGGCATGGTGGAACGGCTTTATCGGACGCTGTCGGCCATGCTGTCACACGGTTGACGAGAAACAAGCTGATTGGGACTTGCATATACCTGGGGTACTCTCCGCGTATTGGATGACGCCTCATGCGTCCACAGGGTATTCTCCATTTTTTCTAATGTACGGCCGCGAGAATGTGCCGCCGGTGGAAGTGCAGCTGGGTACGGGGGCGAAGGGTCTTGTTAAACCTCTCCCCGAATACATTCAGGACACTGTTCGACGCGTCGCCGAGGCATGGGAGGGGGCCCGATTGGCTACTGCCAAGACTCAGGCGCGAAATGAGCGTTGCGCCCGGCGCTCGACCGGTACATGCCCCTGGCGAGTGGGGGACATGGCATGGCTGCACTGCCCGCAGGTGCGGCTGGGGACCTCCCCTAAGCTTCACAAACCATGGCAGGGGCCGGTTAAGCTTATTGAAGTGCCTAACCCGCAATCCGCACGGGTTCGGTTCGGATCACGGCGCTGGTACGTTCATACGTCTAGGTTGAAGCCCTACGTGGCCCCGCGGACGGATGCGTCATCCCCTGATGTTGCCTTGCCGGTGTCTGTTGCACCCGACGCACCTCTGCCCTTGCCTGTTGACTCTGCAAGCGCGCCTGTCGTGCCTTCTACAGACAAACCAGCTCTGGGTGGGCCTACCACGGCGACGGGGCCACTTGACCCCGCTGCCCCTCCAACCCCACCACAGACACGGTTGCCAAAGACCCCAGACTTGGGTCTATCTGGGGAACGGGACATTGGCGTTGACGGGCCTCTAACAGCGGCGGGCGGTTCTACTCCCGTCGATCTTAAAACCCCGTCGCGTTCTCGGTCTGTGGGGGGACCGCCGCCCGTTCGTGACGGGCCGGCGACCAGCACACGTTCCAAATCCCTTTCCTTTCGTTGATTGTTCTTGTTCTTGTTGTTCTTGTTATCGTTGTTATATTCTCCGTTGTCCAGTGATGCCAGATGGTTACAATGTTGCTCGCATTATTTTATTATATTTATTGCAGCCGGGGACGGCTGGGTTTTCATTAGGGGGGGGGTCGTGTAATGCGAGCAAGGATTGAGGGGGGGCGGAGTCTGGGTCACGTGGGGAGTGGGTGGAGTTAGGGTCACGTGGGAGAGAGGATTTAGGGGGCAACCAGAAGGGGAAAGGGGAGTTGAGACTGAGTTGAACAGGAGGAGGCCACGCTGGGCAGGACGGAGAGAGTGGCGCGGTCGCCACGCGGTGGGAGACGTCGACACCGTCAGCCATCGGTGTCAGACGCAGAGAGCTAGCGGCTGTGGGAGGCTAGCTGTATACGGGGCAGCAGTGAAGCTAAAGAGCGGCGCAGCGGTGTGGCTGCAAGGTGGAGCAGCAGGGAGACTGCCTAACGGAGCAGCAGGGAGACTGCATATCGGAGCAGCAGGGAGACTGAATATCGGGGCAGCCGAGTGGCTGTGGAGAGAACGTCGGGGGGGACGAGGGCCTGAGCGAGGACGCCGTGGTAACGAGATTCTACGAACCCAATACAGGATAACGGAGATCGACATCTGAGAGAGAGTCCTTTATTACACACTCACACAAACATCTCAATGCAATGGGGCCTTTCTGAAAAAGCTGTATTTAGACTCAATGAGGCTTTCCTGGGTAACTAGTTAATATTGTAATAATTAGCATGAGAGATAATGAAGTTCACTTATGAGTGCCATTAATAGCATTCTTTGGTTATTTCGATAAAGTCACGTAGATAGAAAAATTATAATAATAAAAGTAAAAAAATAAAACTACGACGTATCGATCAAAACACAAGCGATCGTTTTTTTTTCCTGAAGACGATCGCTTGTGTTGTGATCATAACGTCATAGTTTATATATTTTTTATTTTATTTACTTTTATTATTATTTTTCGATCTACGTGACTTTATCGAAAGAACCAAAGAATATGAATTCCTGCAAGTCACGAACGTTTTAAGCCATTAATAGTACTATATTTTTTAATGAAGACTATTTTAGTTGGTTGTTTGGAAAAAGTGTCCATTCTCAAAACTTTTTGACGGGCCCTCATACAGAAATGATATTGCAATCTTATATGGAGATTGCGAGTCAGAGTGTTGTGAATAGTGGACTGAATGTATGGTGCCATCATTATCTTGTTGTTGTGTAAAAACATAAAGGCCTATTTGGTGGGTAACATTATGAAAATGGAGGAAGTTAGTCATTGTTGTTAAGAAACAAAATCCAATATGGGTGGATCAGAGGAGTAAAATCGTAGATGATAGGAACTGCAATATTGTGGAGTTCTGGTATAATGAGTTGTAGTATATATCACCTTATGGTATGCTTTTGTGAGTACACATATGACATGGATGTAATGCGCGTGACCTTTGTCTTTTGTTTCAGATGTGAGAGAGCAACTCCGCTGCGAGTCATGGTGCTGGGGGAATTGCCTTTACCATCGATGGCACTTCACCAGCACACATCTCAAGCCCACGTCAATCCGATAGAGTTACTAGAGTGAAAAAACGAATCTCTTGTGATGTCTGTGGGAAAACATTCAAATTGGCACTGGCATGGTGCCTAGATTCCCAAATGAGAACGCACAAGAAGACCCGTGACCAATGGTGCGGCATCTGCGGACAATGCTTTGATCAGCCAGGCAAATTCACAAGGCATATGGAGACCCACGAAAAGGACTACATGATAAAGGGTGCACCAGGTTTGGTGAATAACCGCAGTTTTGCCAATGCGGTGTTGAATCCACCGTCGCCCTATGAGATGTGCTCAGTCTGCGGATTTGTGTGTCATATTGAAATCCTGAAAACTCACAAAAGTCTTCACGCACAGTTATTGTACAGACCGAAGCATGAACATGATTACGCTTCGACAAAAGATAGCGGCGTTAAGATAAATGACATGAAATCCAATTTTCTTGAATGCTTTGGCCTAGTTCCACGTCAAGAAACTGCTTCACAAGTCAGTGAGAATAAACCATACGCTGCTCTCGATCCTATTACTAGCATGAAAGTGTTGATGGCCTTGCAACAGAAGAAGGAAAGACGAAGTGGACCTAAGTCCGTTAAAGTAAAAGACCACCACCAGCGGAAACAATTGCAGCAGTAGCAACAGCCAGAATTCGGACATCAAGAGGATGGACTGCACGGAAGCAGGAGGCTGCGTTGAGAAGAGCATCCCCAAGGTGGATGAACCCAACCTGGAATCTTTGGGTACGTTCAAGTAATGCACACTACATTTCTTTTGGATGTAATTGATAGTTTCACAAATTAAGTAATGCATATGTTGACCATATTTGTATGCCTGTGCTGAGGAGTCTAGAGATCTGATGTGGTGCTGCTAGGATGTTGTGTTAAACTCTGGGTTTCAGCCACCTAGCCATGATTAAACTGGCTTCTCATTAATGGCCTCACCCCAGTTACCAAACACTTCCAGCAAACACTTCTGATGTCGCGTGTCATGTAGGAAATTGCAATAACTTCCTAGTGGATAAAAAACGGTCACGAAGGGATGCCATGAGTAGTGCAATGATATTTCCTTCCACGAGCTGTTCTCTTACATGAGGGGGTTCACTGCTGTGTGAGAGTTGCACAGGGATACTTCATCTCATGACATGGTGCCAATAGCACCATTGAAATAGAACTGAGCAAAATACATTGTTTGCCAAATTCCAAAAAGTATCTGTTAATTTCTTAACCGGGGTCATTTTTTATAACCAAGTGGGTCAATTTAGGCAACATTGTTAAATGTATAGACCGAGTCATTTGCATAATTGGAACTTCCTCTTCATTGTACTAACACTTAACATCCATGCACATTTACTCGTTCTATTACAGGTAATTATTGCATAATTAATGAGCTGTAATAGAATCATCTGGCTCAACCACCTCAATGTCAAATTATAGTTGTTGCTTTGCATCAACATCAGCCATACAAAAAAGTGCAAAATGTTGGGGCTTCAAAATAAGCCCCAAAAATGTGTTCTTCTGATATTTTTCAGGAAATCAGTATCTTGCTTTTCTGCTATTTGTATTGAATTTCTTTTGCACCATACATAGCCAACCGTGATAATCGGAGGTATTTGCTTCTGGCCATGTGGCATTTTGGGCCTTTGGGCTTGTGGTCAGCAACCTTGATTAATAAAATGTCCCAGACATAGTGATGCTATGGCATCCACTGCATGGTGATAAATAAATGATGGATTAGCGCATGTGTGTGCTCAATGGTGGATGTCTTGTGTTCCAGAGGAAAAGCTCTTCCCGCGCAGTGACTGTGCTCATACGGAGCGACGCAGAAGTCAAAGCTCAAGAGACACGTCCTGAGTGTTCACCACCTGCCCTTCGAAAGCACGCTGGACTCCGACTGTCCCAAGAAGAGAAGGCGGCTAGTTGGGTGCCAAGACAGCAGCTTAACTCATTTGGAGCGCGCACGATGCACACGTAGAACTCACTGATGATTTATTTCATCCTGAGGCTGAGGTACCATGTGTGGAGCGATGAACTCAAGGTTTTGAGCAGCGGACATTTCCATAATGAAATTCCGTCACGTTCACTGCTGCGAGGTTACATCTATTGCCGTATATTTTTTGATAATTGCTGTATTTTTTTGTATACAATATATTTCATAAAGTGTCCTAATTTAATAACAAAGGTTATTGGATAAGATCGCGTAAGTATTAATGTGTCGGCACCCTCCACCACCTGATACAGCCAATTAACAAGGAATATGTCACGTAAACAAAACTCCACTTAGTTGCTACTTCAGCCCATCGGTGTTTTGGAGAGTAAATCCATAATTTGAGTACGACGTTTTGCTGGTAATTATATCCAGCATCATCTGGCAATTTGCCAGAATAGTGAAGCGATCCACCTGCTTCCGGTCTTAAATAGAGAAAGACGATGTCATCACTGAACCCATCAGGTGTAGAAATTGGAGGCGGGGGAGGGCGGTTATTGAAATTATAATTGATTAGTAATAATTTAATTAGTATGTTTTCTCCATAAGTAATGATAAATGGAAGATGTCTTCTTCTTCCACGCGTTTGTTCAACTCACGTGGGGTCCGCCATCCTTGCCACCTTCTCCACACTGCCCCATCCCGCGCCATCTCTCCCTCCGCTCCACGGGCCACCACATTCGACCGCATCACCACATCGCCCCACCTCTTCTTCTGCCTTCCTCTTGATGTCCTCATCTTAAAATTACAATTACTTAATAATACGCTTCCAGACCGCACTAAGCCTGTAGCTGTCAGACTGGTTAAAATAATTAAATTTTTCTCAGTTGCAATGGATTCTTGAATTAGTCTTGGCCAGTAATAATTCGTTTTACACAACACTTCATCGTTATGAAAATCATATGAGTGTCCTTGTTGGGAAGCATGTTTTGCAACTTCCGACAGTTATGTTTGAGAGTATTTAATATTTATTTGATGTTCTTTTAGTCTTATGCTAATGTTCCATCCCGTCTTTCCAATATAACATCTGCCACATTAGCAATCAATCGGATACACACCATCTGTTGATAACTTCGGCAATTGATCTTTAGTACAAGATACAATTTTTTGAATTTTGTGTGCCGTGCCAAATCTTACTTAGATTTTTTGCTTTTCCAAATCTCGAGCTAATTTGTCAGTTACTCCCACGATATGTGGTATTTTAAAGTTGTAATAACCTGATCACTTTCAGCAGTATTGCTGTTAGATCTTGGTTTGGCATTCAATGCTTTGTTAATTTGAGCATTATTGTAGACATTCAATCTTAGTGCTTATTTGACATGTTTAATTTCTCTCCTCAGACTTTCACCATCTGACACTGTTTTAGTCCAATGTATGAGCATCTTGATGAGAGAGGATTTCTGTGCTGGTTGATGATGCTAATCTGCATTCAGATAGGCATCAGTGTGCATTCCCTTTCGGTAAAAGTTTTCCACGTACAGATTCGCTATAGCAGGAGAAAAAGGAGAGCCCATTGCTGCTCCTTCCTTTTGTTTAAAGAAATTACCTCTCCATAGCAAATAAGTCTGATAGAGGCCACACAGGACGGGGGGGGGGGTTATCGTTGTGTTTGTTGCTGCAAGCAGACAGCGCGCAATGGAGAGCTTGCTCAGAGCGGAGCTGGGCATGGACTCGGCGAGGCCGCTGGGCGCTTCGGCCTGGGGAGGCTGCATCAGCGCCGGGCAGAGCTACGAGACGGGGCGCGGACACGTGTTCACCAAGAGCAACGCCAAGAGCAGGGCACCCTCCTCTCCGCCTCCTCACCTCGCCTCCACCACGCCTCCTCACCACGGCACCTCACCTCCTCACCACGCCACCTCACTTCCTCACCACGCCATCTCACCTCCTCACCATGCCACCTCACCACGCCACCTCACCACGCCACCTCACCTCTTCACCATGCCACCTCACCACGCCACCTCACCACGCCACCTCACCACGCCACCTCACCACGCCACCTCACCACGCCACCTCACCTCCTCACCATGCCACCTCACCTCGCCACCTCACCACACCACCTCACCTCCTCACCACGCCACCTCACCACCTCACCTCACCATCTCACCTCCTATACCCTCCTCTTCGCCTCCTCTACACCACCTCGCCTCAACCCTCATTCAGCCCTATAATTAATGTGTCTTTCCATGCGATCCAGTATCACTATTTTTTTCGCTGCGACTACTACTACCACCATGGTGAATGTTTCAGTCAACTTCATCTCGTTGATTCCCCCCTCCACCCACGTTAAGGGACTCGGTTTACCAGACACTTTGACCGCTTTGTCTCATCCACTCCGTGTTCAACCACCGCGCCACACTGCAGTTCACAACAACGCACTCAACTAAACAACTCGTTCACCCACTCATCCAGTCACCCACGCAATCAGCCTATCACCCACTCATCCAGTCACCCACTCAATCACCCTATCACCCACTCATCCAGACAACCACTCATCCAGTCACCCATTCAATCACCCACTCATTCAGTCACCCACTCACCCACTCATTCAGTCACCCACTCACCCACTCATCTAGTCACCCACTCAATCACCCTATCACCCACTCATCTAATCACCCACTTATCCAGTAACCCACTCATCCGGTCACTGACTCAATCACCCTATCCGACACTCCTCCACTCGTTTACTCAAACACTCTCCCATTTACTCACCCACCCACTCACCACCATGCAGGTAACCTTACTCCTCTTTTCAGCTTCATCAGTTTGCACTGCTCCACTCTGGAATCCCCATCGGTTTTCCTGTTTTCCAAACTCTTGCAACAATAAACTTAATCAATTTAAGGAACGCGGTTCTTTTATCTTCATTATCTAATTACTCATTGGACAGTTATGTATTATTTTTTGTTGCTGGCTGCTTGGCGTTTTGTATTGTGTGGGGTTTGCATAGCTGTCAACCCCTTATCAGTGCCTACCTTATTCCGACCTTGTTGGTCACCCCGTGCCCCTGATAAATCTCAACGTTAATCCAACAAAGTTCCATCACAAGGGAGAATTACACACAAATAGACTTAACAAAAATGTTGCCCGTATTTAAACGGCTGTATGCCGTATGGACCTGAAAACGAATTTCCACCCCAACAGAATACGGGTAAACCGTATGGGTTGACAGCTATGGGTTTGGTTGTGTTTGCGAGTCCAAGTTATAGGACTGCACCCTGGGTTGTGCGTGGTTCTCATTGGTGGGAGATTCCCTTCGCTGTGTTGCACGCCAATGTGCACCGGCAAACATATACCGCCAGGTGGCCCCAGTGTTTATTCCCGTCTACACGTGGATACGTTCAGCCCATGTTAATCGAATACTGGATGAGTCTCGCAATGAAGATACAATCAGTACATCCACTTTGCTTTTGGACTCCACCTGTTCCATTGGCGGCCGAATGCGAATCTAAATGTGCATACGTTGGAGACTGGTTTATGCGCATATAAATCAAACCAATTGACCCACGACCTTTGCCCCATAAACTTTTGTAGAATTTTATATGTGCATTACAGCTACTTTCGCCCGATGGTTGGGTGGCTATGTATGCCTGTAATCCAGGACTGCGTGGAGATGAGGATTGGTGGATCACAAAAATGTTGCGAAAACTCCGACCCCTTGGTCGTCAAGGAGGTATCATACCCTGGAGAAGGCGGTATCGAAAAATGTGGACTCCGCCTGTTTCATCTATATGTGATAGAGCGTTGCCCCACAATTTACTTGGATTTATCCAGGTGCTCCGATTTCCTCCAACATGTAAACACTCATTAATTAATCTTTATATATAGAGGACCACAGAGCTTGGGCAGGAGTGGAAGAGGGGAGAGATGTGTTGCCAGCTCCTCACCATTTGACTGCTGCCTTCCCTCATCTGTAGTTCTTCGCGCCAAAATGAAGGAATACTGTGTGTGAGTTAAAATTATCACTTGAACGTAACTTGATGTTTAAATGAAAACAGCCGCTGAGATTTAATGCTGAGAATCAAAATTTTATTTTTCACATGCAGTTATACAATGTTGTTATTAATAGGCTTGTTTCGCTGGGAAACAAGTCTCTTTTTCAGGAGGGGCCTGCCAAGTCTTCGCAGGAGTAATTTGTATGTTTGGCTAGTACCAGTTACATTGTATGTTTTTATTGTTTTGCTATGGGAGTAAACCCATGCAGAGAAAGGGGCCAGAATTAGAAAAGCGAAGCCAGGCACTCCTTCAGAAGATGTCATGCACGGGCGTGACCACTGCACCACCCTGCCGCCCAAACAAATGTAATTCAAGTAATGTACAACACTGGCAAATAAACCCTATTAGTATCAGCCGAATATCTGGACAATCTGGCATGTGTATAGCTGCATCGGTGTTTCTGTAAGTCGTGTTCAAATTGCCTGCTATTAATAATATTTTAAAGTACAGGTTGCCCACCTCTGGTTTAATTTGACTACACCGGTTGTGCTCATTATGTTTGTCACAGGTAATATGGCAAGGAAAATACTTCGCAGCACGAGTTGCAGCATTACGACAATTATGGTGACACACTTGACCCCTCTACACAGGTTGCAGTTGAGAGTCAATGCTGTGATGTTGTGTGATTGGTGCAAGCGACCCATCATTGTGTTTTGATGTTGAGCGGTAAAAATTGCACTCTTGTGGGGTGAGGTCAAGGCCGATGACTGGTTCCAGCGGTATCAAGATCAGCATTTTAAAGAGGTTCGCGAATGATGATACTGGGCAGTTGGATGCAGTCTCCCTCCATTAACAACAGAGGGCAGAGGAGCGACGCTCACAACAATTGGCGGAGCACTGGGCGTTTCCAACGCATCGAGTTGGCAGCAAGTTTATACTGGTAGGAACGAAGTGAACCAGCCTACAATAGATTATATCGTCCGTCCGTCCGTCCAATGTCCGATTAGGTGTAGCAACATCGCCCCCTACTGCAAACACTTGGCATGACCCTACAAAAACCTTTAGACTCAGTGAGGCTTTCCTGGCTAAACAAGTGTAACATTCCCTTATAATTCCCTCAGATAGCTTTTAATTAAAACATTCAAATTAATGAGGCTTTCCTGGCTAAACAAGTGTAACATTCCCTTATAATTCCCTGAGATAGCTTTTAATTTAAACTTTTAAATTAAAATTTAACTCACAGCGGCCTAAAGTTTACAGCTAGGCCTAAAGCCTAGAACTAGGCCTCAAACTCTCCCTTCGTATCGTACCCCCGCGTGTGTGCAAGGGAGTTAATGTTTAACAATGTTACATTCCCTGATGTTTTTAAATAGAAACATTTAAATTTAAAGCTTTTACATTAATAATTAAAACATTTAAATTAAAAATTAACTCACAGCGGCCTAAAGCCTACAGCTAGGCCTAAAGCCTAGAACTAGGCCTCAAACTCTCCCTTCGTATCGTCCGATTAGGTGTAGCAACATCGCCCCCTACTGCAAACACTTGGCAGGACCCTACAAAAACCTTTAGACTCAGTGGGGCTTTCTTGGCTAATCATGTGTAATAATACATTATGTTTATATTCTAGATTTGAAGCTTTCGTGACTGCAAGGAATCATCTTCTTAGGTTTTTTCGGTAAAGTCACGTAGAAAGTAAAATAAAAAACAAAATTCACGACGTTTCGGAGGCAACACAAGTCTCCGTCATCAGGTGGGACCGTCACAGCCAGATTAGCTGTATCAAGTGAGGCAATGATTCAAGATGTAATCCCTTAAAAGCGAGTTGAGGGGGGAGGGAGAGGGAGGGGGGAGCTCATCAGACTATGGTAGCCAATGAAAGGAACGTATCGGGAGGGAGGGGGGGCGAGGCCAAAAGGGTGGGCGATGGACGTGGAAGCGCTTGTGCGCAAGCGGCCAATTACTGCACACGCCAACACAATGGAGCGATTGTGCGTAAGCGGCCAGCCATTCTTTGGTTATTCGTTCCTACCAGCCCACCCCGCAGGGTCCTGTTATAAGAGCAAATATAATGTGGCGCACAAATTGAAAACAATCTTATTTAACATGTTAAAAATATATATCGAGATGTATTTATTTTTGTCTTTCGTTTGTCAGGCATTCAAACCTGCTGCTGCTACTGTTTCAGACTCTGACATGACCAATGGCAGTGAGGAGGAGGAGAGTGGTTCCGTGGAGTCCAAGGCCAAGTCAGATTCTGAGTCCGAGGATGGAGAGACCTCCGACTCATCCGGTAGCTATGATACTGATACAGCCGCACTCAGGGGGCAGCAGTGGTGCTCACAGAGCTCGTGCATCGCTTGCTTTAGTGCACCGCATCACAGAGATGTTACTGGGTTCAAGAGTCGTGCTTTCACAAGAGGTGAAATCAGGTCCCCAAGTGTAGGGAGCTCACTGTCTGAACCCCCCAAACCAATGAATGCCCCTGACCTTCCCTCCCTCCCCTCCCCTCCCTCCCTCCTTCTTTATGAGTAATGTGATGGATTGGCGTGATTTAATTCAGGAGTAAATTCTTATTTCTGTCTCATTTGTATTGTTGCTCATTGTTTCCCCATCTTGTTGCACCGTTATGTTTGTAACCATTACCGTAAGTGTAACATATCATTTGAACTTGATTTGCATAAATCGTCACCTATGTATTCTCAAAAGGACACCTCAATGAATGTATAATAAGCATAAAGAGTATTTTTAAATGCATGGATTAATGCATGATTGCATGCCTGCTGCTCAGACCATGGTTTGTGATGATCGATGATGATGACATTGTAACCGAATGGAACTGAATCCAGGGGATGAAGAGGATTGTCAGAAGTTCGCCCTTGCACCTTCGACCTACGAGGTGGAGGAGAAGACTGGCGAGGTGGAGGGGAACATTGACGAGGCGGAGGAGAAGAAAAACGAGGTGGTAGAGGAGGTCGCCTCGGGCATAGTGGCCAACGCGGATGGAGCAGCCGCGTCAGTGGGTGAGGGGACAGCCGAGACGACAAACGCCAACGGAGACGTGGGGGAGGGGGAGGAGGCCAACGGTGGAGGATCCGTGCAGAGCCATCGTGGAGGACATCCGGTGAGGAGCTGCCTCCACGCCAGTGCGCATCGCAACCGAGCAAGCCGTACGCTCGGCAGCAGGATCGGCCAAACAATTAGGTGCAGGACTCTCCTTGTGAAAAAGGTTTCTTGAAACTGACAATGATTGAGTCCACGCCGCGTGCGCGCACACCGACCTCCGCGCGTGATGCGTACTTTCAGGCACTACATCACCCCCCCCCCCCCATGTTTAAAGAATTAGCCATCCCGGCTAAGCATCACGCGTCACACGGCAACCCACAACAACCCCTATATACATAGTTACACGACACCCCCTGACAACGCAACACGACTACAATGCCACCGAATGTCAAGAAAAAGTCACTCTTCGGGAGCGGGTTCCCGCGGCCGGTCCATCACCCTGGCCCGGTGAACAGGGGACAAGGGCTGGGAGCATCCCTCCATGGGCATGGAGCAGCGTACTGCCTGTAACGTGCGCCTCTCCTCGTCACACCGGCCGCTCTCTGGCGAGACCGCATTCCATTCCCATGCATCCCGGGGCGGCACCTGACTCAAAACTGGTGATCCTGCAGACACACGGGGGGAAAACTGCTGAGGTGCGTTCTCACGCCACCGCACAACATGCCTGTCGGACACATCCAATACAGGCCGCTCAGGGATGGGAGATGACGCATCATAAGGCAATACATATTTCTTCAACTGTGACGGGTGAACATGCCACAATCGACGACCGCACCAAATCCGTACACTCTGGTCCCTTCGAACCTCCACAATCTCAATGGAACCCTGCCAGGGCCGATTAAATTTCGGTGATGTGCCCACTGGCGCCATAGGACAATGCAACCAAGTCCTGTCTCCAACTTGCCATGGCTCCCGCGGAGGCTGTGTACCATGCAGGCGCTCATTAGCCGCCTGCCTCCGCTCCGTATTCCCCAGCGAGGCCTCTCTAGCCTCCTTCAGACGGTCCAATGCCACTTGTATGGGGGCAGGCACCGCTGACAACTTCCCTTTAGTTTTGACACCCAGCTTGACCAGGGCCGGGGACTCCGGTTCACGACCATACATCGAATTAAAGGGTGAATACCCCGTTGAGGCGTGCGGGGCTAATCTGTAAGCAGCCAGGGCCGCCGGAACATGTAGATCCCAATCTGTTTGAGCCAAATTAACCTGCTGGCACAACATAGACGTCAATGTCCTATAAAGACGCTCAACCATCCCGTCGGTTTGCGGGTGGTACGGGGACGTCTGAATTTTCTTCATACCCAATGCGTCACACACTTCCTTCAACAGGCGGGAAGAACTTTTTGTGCCCTGATCAGTAAGCAGGTGCTCCGAAGCACCCTTATCAAAAACGTAACCCTGCAGGAAGGCCTCCGCAATCGATCTTGCCGATTGGTCCACTAGCGGCCATGCCATAGGCCACCGAGTGAGGTACTTAACCCCCACCAGCAAATATTTGTGACCCCGCGGGGTAATGGGGAACAATCCCAAAATATCCAGGGCGACAATTTTGTTTACCCGCGAAACCCGTATCGATTGCAACGGTACTCGATATGGTTGCGCCGGCGCCTTCCGCTGTGCGCACTCGTGACAGGCCCTAACGTACCATCGTAAAAGCTCCGACCAAGGAGGGTGTCCGTGCCACGGCGTTTGACGGCGTCAACAATACACTTTCCCCCCAGGTTATCCAATGGCAGGCCCTTTTCAAGCGCAAAGGCACGAGCATCAGCGTCGCAGGTGGAACACGCACTTTGCGACTAACCACTGCCCGCACCACGGCATTTACATGAACTAATAACCACATACGTTGCACACTTAACATCATCGTCATCATCGTCACAATCATCGTCACAATCATCGTCATCATCACAATCATCGTCATCATCGTCACAATCATTGCCACAATCATCGTAGCACATTTAGATGGAGTTCCCAAAAATGTAAGGCATTTCCCCCATGGCAATTCAAAACGTCCCCTCTCTATTGATATCTTAATGGGCATCTTTTGCAAAAAAATTGTGCCCAACAAACATGGCACGGCCAGAACAGTTGAAACCAAAATGTATCCCGTTACACACACCTCCCCAACTTGAATCGTTGCAAGCACGCGACCAAAAATTCCCAACTGCCCCTATTTGCCGCAATACACGGGCTATCCACTGGTTCCAAAGCCTGGGGCGAGGTTGGCAATAACCGAAAAGTTTGCAAATAAATGAGGGTCGCAGAAGCCCTCGTATTGACAATGACTCTAACCTGTACCCCTTGAACAAGCGCCATCACATCCGACGAACCCGGTGCGGCTCACAAAACACGATGAGCCAACGCACCCCATACAGCATTTCCGTGCAAATCATACGAAGGGGAATTTACAGTGTGTGGTGTCGCGGATGGGTGAGGTGAAGGATACGGCCGTGTATTAAATATGTCACGACTCGCCTGTTGGTCCTGGAATGGGGAGAATCTGCGGTTGTAGTCTCCCGACGTCCTCGAGAAGACGCCTCTCCATCTCCAGCAGTCCCGTGCGAAGTGTCCTCGACGCCCGCACTCGTAGCATGTCTGCGGAGCACCACCCCCGTACGTCCCGGGGCGGCGAGGCAGGCTCACAAGCGGCCGTGCGGCCACTGCCGCCAGCGATCCCGGTTCCTCCAACTCCGAGGGGCCCCCGGCCGCGCCGGCGCATACCACCAGAGGATGTGCCGTCACCGCCGCTGGTTCGTCCTGAAGATCCAGGTTGGCTTGGATGTTCCTGGCGATCTGCAAAGACGACCCGTCGTCGTCGCTGTTGCTGGGAAGTGAAAGGACAACCCGTAGCTCCTTCGCCATCAGCAACAGCTTCTCCTGGGCCAAGGAGTCAAGCGCGGCATGGTCCATCGCCGGGTAAGCCGCTTGGTCGAGGCTCAACAGTGCACTGCGGTACGCGAGGGGAGATTCCGTCTCCGCCCGCCGCCTTAACTGAAACTTGCGTTTGGCGACCAATCGCGGCTCGTAAATGTCCTGCATTGCCGCGAATGTCTCCGTCAATGACGAGCGAACTTCCACAGAAAAGCCGTAGAACGCCGCCAGTGCATCGTCGTCCAGGGCCATCAGCAGGGCCCGTAACGCGTCACCTTCCGTCCACCCGAGCGACTCATACGCTGCTCGAAACCGTCGTGTAAATGCTTTCGCATCAAAACGTTCCACGTGCAGCCGGCGTCGTGAGCCCGGAGTCGGCGACCCCGGTGCCTCATTGGCGTCCGGCTCTGCTCCTGGCGTATCGGGAGACACAGCAGCTCTGCCGGCCACGGCAGGTGTCGCGAGCTCGTGCGCGGCTGATCCAAACCCGTCGGCGCCTCCCGTATTGTTAGCATGAATCGTTCGAACTCCTTCGCAAGCGCCGTCATCCTGGCCTCCCACTCAGCCATCGCAGCCCTCCACACGTGAGGTGGGCTTGATTCGCCATCGTCGTCCGGGTCGCCCTCCTCCCGCGGAGGTGCCCCATCAGCCACGTCCGTCGAGGGAGCGGCAGCCTCCAGCCCCTATGGGGGTATCACGTCTGCATCGCTGCTGTCGACCGACGAGCCTGCCGGTACGTTCCTCCTCTTCGTGACTTTCTTTGACATGTCGGCGCGGGTCTTCAATCACTTCTGACTCCAGTTGTAGTGCTCAAACCGACACGACAGCTTCTTGTCTTTCCTCGTTACTTTATTCCGCTTATTTCGCTCAATACTCCTCCATCCAACATCGCTCAATGTTCCTCCCGCTAGCACCGATCCACAGTTCTCCTCCACGCTCTCCGCTCGCTCGCCGCGTTCCACCGGCCTCACTCGTTCCCCTTCACTCCTCCGTCGACTCTCCTCTCCACTTTCTCCACCACAGTTCGGCTGCTCTTTATCAGCTCCGCCGTTCCACTCCGTCATAACTACATCAGCTTCTCTTCCCACACTCCAGCCGCTTCCTACTGCTTCGTCGTCTCACTGTTACTCTACACTTCTCCACTGCTACCCTACACTTCTCCACTGCTACCCTACGCTTCTCCACTGCTACCCTATGCTTCTCCACTGCTACCCTATACTGTTATTAGCTCTGCTGCTCCGACTCTTCCATCCTATGTCTCCTCCCAGGCGCAAACTCTTGTCTCCTCCAAAAACCCCTGTCTTTATCCCCGAGCCAATGAATTCCCAATTAATCAGGGGCATCCCCCGCGACGCCACTCGCCCCCAGCCCCCGCTGCCACTTGGCATGTTTTTCCAGACAATGCGGCGCCACTCTGCGACAACAACACCCTCTCGGCCAATCAGCGCCCTGCATCCTTAATTACTCCCTGCCACCTGCTACCATCTTCAGACAGCGCGGCCACACATCCTGACAACAACACCGACCAGCCAATCAGCGCCTCGTGTCCTTATTTGCTTCCACTGTACGCCGCGTACGCGCACACCGACCTCTGCACGTGACGCGTACTTTCAGGCACTACATATTTATTTTGCGATATATTTGTATTGTACTGGGTGAGCCCCACTGAGCTATGTAGCTGTTTTTCAGAACCGACATTGATAGCTTAGCGAAGTGGACGTGTGGAAATGTCGAGCAGCCAGTTACTCTAAATGCACGTTGATTCTAAATGGGGAAGGGAAAACCCGGAAGACCTGGAGAAAAATCTATGGGGAGATAGACACTCAAAATTAAAATATACAGGCGGCCTCAGAGTCTGGATCCAACCC
The DNA here is from genome assembly GCF_965212315.1 of Lampetra planeri. Classification (NCBI taxonomy): domain Eukaryota; kingdom Metazoa; phylum Chordata; class Hyperoartia; order Petromyzontiformes; family Petromyzontidae; genus Lampetra; species Lampetra planeri. Next base: position 12,926,818 of record NC_136136.1, on the reverse strand, counting down.
ACGAACTCCTGCATACCGGGCGAGGTAGTTAACATATCGGCACCGTGACGACCCGAGGCCTTCATCCAGCAGTGGAATGACAACACGGCATTACACCATTGCGGGTTTACAATGGTTCGGTATCTGATGGGAGGACGTGGAGCTGAATGGACTTGCCGTAGACCGCTACCAGCGGTGTCAAGATCGACCTCTGTGGAGGAGGAGACTCGTGAAGGACGCTGCTGCTCCGTGGGAGGCAGTCGCCCCTCAACAACAATGGAGGGCTGTCCCGTGACCTCCTTTGACACTTGACGTGGCCTCAGAGTGCACCTATCTTGGCACAGGCGCCGTGGGGACGCCACCGTAGCGGTTGTCGGTTTGGACTGTTCGACTATACATTGAATCTGATACTTTTCTTTGGCGGGGGGGGGGCAGTTACGGACGAGTTCACATTGGGTGTTTGACTAGGGGAACAGTGAGGTTCCCGCTATGGACAGACGAGTCCATGTTGGGAGTGAGTTTGGGGGGAGGGGGATTTGTTCTTCCCTGAGCCACGGTGACCTCTCTCTAGGCGGGCGTCTCTCGTGACATGGGGCAGGAGGAGGAGGAGACGAGGAACATTCCCCTCCTCCTCCTCGTCGTCTCCACACACGACGGGTGGAAGAGAGAGTCGCGGACGAGGTGTGCAAGGAGAGGAGGAGGAGGGGGGACGAGGTGGACAAGAAGCCCTGTGGGTGGACGGCGAGTGAGGGAGAGGAGGAGGTGAGGAGTTTGAGCAAGGTGGACCAATGGAAAGTTGAACTTGATGGAGACGAGTGAGGAGGAGCCGATGGTGGACGGCTGTAGGAGGGGTGGACGAGGAGAGGATAGAGGACTGCACTACACTCACACACACAGACACACAGACACGTACACTACACACACACAGACACGTACACTACACTCACACACAACAACAACAACCGCCATTCGCCACTAAGTGGCGGTGACGTCACCACGTCGCTTGTGCCAGGCCATATGCACCTTGAGGCCACGTGAAGTGTCGAATGCCCGCTGGCAGGAGGTCACGGGGCAGACCCAGGTGCCACGGGTCGACTGACTGAGATGACCGAGATGACTGGCTGATGCACCACCTGTGCCTCCTACTGTACCAACTTGCTGTGCTTTAGCCACCCGGCGCTCCGCTCGTTGTTGTGAGCGTCGCTCCTCTGCCCTCCGTTGTTGTTGGAGGGAGACTGCCTCCAACTGCCCATTAGCGTCCTTCACGAGCCTCCTCCACAGAGGCCGATCTTGACACCGCTGGTACCAGTCATCGGCAAGTCCACTCAGCTCCACGTCCTCCTGTACCACATCACTCCATCTCTTCTCTAGCCCGTGCCACGCCCGTTTAGCCCCCTCGATCCGGCCGAACAAAAGCTGTTTAGGCATGCGGTGGCTGGGCATGCGGGCTACATGACCCAGCCAACGCAGCCTTGCCTGCCGGAGGAGCTCACCGATGGGACTTTGCCCAGATCTTTCAAGGATTTGTGAGCTCCTCACACAATCCAGCCTGGTTAAACCCAGGATGGATCGTAGGCAGGCCAGCCTAAATGTTTCCAACTGGCGAAGATGCTCCATTAGGGGGGTCCACGTTTCGGAAGCGTAGAGAAGGGAGGGAATGACTGTGGCCGAGAAGACCTGAAGCTTCGTGCGGAGCGACAGACCAGGTAGCTTCCACACAGCGTTACGCAACCGATGGAAAGATATTGCCGCTCGACTGATTCGGATACCTCTGCTGTTAAACTGGAGCCGGTCATAAGCACACTGCTCATGTATGGGAAACTCTCCACTCTCTCCACTACTGCCCCATCACCGATTGGGAGTTGTGGGGGTGGAGTGTCCGATGGTACAAAATACCCAGGAAGGTGCTTAGTTTTGGTGGGGCTGATGGTAGGGCCCCACCTCTTAGTGGCACGCTCCAGTCTCAGCAGCAGCTTCTCCAACTCCTCCTCTGAATGAGCAGCTATTACCAAATCATCGGCATACATAACGTGGTTGACCAATAGGGAGCCATCCCTTGATCGCGCCCGGGCATCGATCAGCCGCCCATTATATCTGTACCAAATGGAATTTCCCCCGGTACAGCTATTGAAGGCTTCACGAACTACGCGGTAAAAATGGATGTTAAATAATGTTGGAGCCAGAGGACATCCCTGTCGCACCCCAAGGTATACAGGGAATGGCTCTGACTCCCGGCCACGTAGTTTTACCCGGGCCCACTCACCATCATGAAGGTCTTTAATGATCGTGAGCAGAGGGTCAGGGACTCCGAAAGCACGAAGAACAACCCACAGCCCAGGCCTACTGATGGTATCATAGGCCTTGACCAGGTCAATAAAGCAGAGATGTAGGTCTTGTTGGAATTCCCTACACCTCTGCTATAGCAGACGGACAGAAAATATGGCATCTGTGCAGGACCGCCCTTTCCTGAAACTGCATTAGGGCTCCCCAAGCCTCTCCTCAGCGTGCCTAGCAGGGCGATGTTGAATATTTTTAATCCTTGCCAGGACCTTTCCTGGCACACTGAGGAGTGAGATGCCCCTGTAGTTGTTACAGTCTGTGCGGTCCTCCTTCTTAAAGAGGGGGGCCACCAGGGCATCCTTCCAATCCTGCGGAACCCGTCCAGTGGTCCAGACTGTTGTTATGATGTCATGTAGGGCAGTCTGTGCACAAACGCCACCCTCCCTCAGCATTTCGCTTGGGAGATCATCTCTGCCCGGTGTCTTTCCTGGTCTCAGACTCTGGATCGCCTTCAGAACTGTACTTCCTCAACAGATGGCACCTCAGCCAGCCACTCACAAGGGGTGACTTCTTCCAATATTTGAGGCACACACATACACTCACACAGCTCCCCCGTATAGCCTTCATAGACTGTTGCAGCAAGTGGTGTGAACCAGCTGGTCGGAACGGCACACGACGGGGTGGGTGGCCAGCATCATGTCCGGCCGCCTTTGTCTCCCCAGTGGAAATTTTTACACACAAGTATTACTCATTGAAGGTTGAGTCGACCTAGAGGAGGCCCAGGACCAAGTTCGGATATTCGTTGCGGATGTTGGCCGTGAGCGGGAATCGAACCCGGCTGGTGGGGTTCGTAGCGCAGCGCGGGAACCACTCCACTACCGCTCCCCACTCACAGCTGCGTGCAGCGCAGACACAGACAACGCCTGCACACAGCTCTCCCCTGCAGCCTTCGTAAACTTGTGGTGGAAGTGCTGTGAGGGAGCAGCTCCTACGGATGCCGGCACGTTGTGCTTACGAGGGGGTGGTGTGACAATCACATGTCCTTTGTATCCCCTAGCCCTGGTGTTTTACACGCCGCACCAGGTACGACTCATTTAAGGCTGAGTCGACCTAGGGGAGGCCATAGTTACGAGGTTGTCCGCCTGTTTGGCAGCTGTAGCCACGAGGCTGGCCGCATGCACGCTCACCTGTTCACTGTCCCCTCGCTCCCCTCCTCCCCTCCCTGTCCCTCTGTAACCCCCAGGCTTGGATTGGGGGGGGGGCTGCCCGTGGTGCCCCAATAGGTGTTGCTGGAGCGCCACATCGTGTACGGCCTCCAGCAGTGCAACCTCCTCGTCCACAACATCATCCACATCTACACGCAGCAGCAGCGTGAGGACAGGGGGCAGGGCAGTGGCAAAGGACAGGGCACGACTGGGCCAGGGAGAAGAGCAGGGGGCAGGTGTAGGGGCAGTGAAGGAGGGGAGGGAAGGGCAGGGTATAGGGTAGGGTAGGAGATGGGGAGGGCAAGTCTGGGAAGCTGAGTGCAGGGAAGGGCATGGATGAATAGGCAGGGCGAGAGAAGGCAAGGTTGGGTAGGGTAGAGTATTAGGGTAGAAGGGCATGGCTGTATAGGGGAGGGTATAGGAGGGCAATGCTGTGCAGAGTACGGTATTGCGGTTGAAGGACAAAGCTGGATAGGGGGATTGTAGAGGAGGGCAAGGCTGGATAAGGTAGAGTATTGTGGTAGAAGGGCATGGCTTGGTAGGGGAGTGTAGAGGAGGGCAAGGCTGGGTAGGGAACAGTATTACGGTAGAACAGGGGTGTCCAAACCTTTTGCAAAGAGGACCACATTTGATAAAGTGAAGATGCCCGGGGGCCAATAGTTCCTTTTGACATTTTTTTTAACCACAAAAGTTACGTGAACATACACACTGTTATAAAACAATTTTCATTGTCACAATTACCTTTATTTTTCAAATGACAATGTAACCAAATATAAGCCACTCAGGCAGACGTGAACAACTCTAAAAACACAATTCTGCCTTTCATTCAGTCAGATAACATTGAACAAACTGTATAGAATACCTTAAATTTCCATGAGTTAAATAGCTTTGCCTCATGAACATTTTAAACAGGAGGTATAAGTAATGCAAAGTGGTCTGTTATCATTAAACTTTAAAACAAGTGAATTTTGCCCTTGTCTTTTACAATATCTTTCAGAAAGCAATAGTTTGTGTCACATCTACAGGCACATAACATCAACAGTTATAACCAAATCTTATTCAAGAGTTTAATAAAACAAATGCCATAAGTCCAAGTGCATTAGTGTGATTTAGGCTTTTCACTGTTAATAGTGACAGATGTTACCGTTCAAAACACTCAATTTCAGATTGATCAAGGAACAGATAACTTGCTGACACTAATGAGAAGGGTGATACTGATATCTATATTTCAGTAAAGAGACCAGGTCTGGCTTGAGGGCAGTGGTTGAGATGCGGAAAATGTCACGCAAGTGGGAGTAACTCATCCTTGACCTCAATCGGTTCTTGTTTAAGTTCATGACTGAGAATGTTTGCTCACACAAATATGTGGAGCCGAATAAGCTCAGCATTTTCTTAGCGAATGACCACATTTCTTTTTTTGCAGTCGCCATGGCAGAAATGACTCGAGAAGGGTTTGCGGCACGGATGCAGAGCCAGATAGAATTAGAATGGTGCTGCCACCGTGTGGTGAAAGGAGGAATTACATCTTTAAAGTTTTATGATTTATAAGACCGAAGCTGCAGGCCGTATGAAATCTGACCGCGGGCCGTGATTGGCCCGCGGGCCAGACTTTGGACATGCCTGCCGGGTTGAAGGTCAAAGCTGGGGGTGGGTAGGGGGAGGGCAGTCTCAGTGGAAGGTGGGCAAGGCAGCACAGCACGAGAGGGCAGGGCTGGTAATCGTCGTATTGTTCTGTCTAGAAATGTTATTATTGTTGGTAGTTGGGTTTTTTGTTGGCAGTGATGGTGGTTGTGGGGTCTGGTTGCAGTGCTCTGGCTACTCGTGTTGTTGGTGGTGGTGGTGCAGGGTGTGGTTGCAGTGCTATGGCTACTCGTGTTGTTGGTGCTGGTGGTGGTTGCGAGGTGTGGTTGTAGTGCTATGGCTAGTCGTGTTGGTGGTGGTTGTTGTGGGGGTGTGGTTGTAGTGCTATGGCTAGTCGTGTTGGTGGTGGTTGTTGTGGGGGTGTGGTTGTAGTGCTATGGCTAGTCGTGTTAGTGGTGGTGCTAATTGCCATGTTGTTATTGTGGTTGTGATCATTCTCTATGGGAACCTCATTTGCCAGTAAAAATATGATAATTGGTTCTTTACCCTTCTATCTGGCAACAAAACTGACACCTTTTTACAAGGAGTCATGTTTGCATAGACCGCAATACCTGCAGTCATAATGCAAACAAAAGAACATAACTCTGATAATGTGCACTGTCCTTAAAGTTCATTGATCCACACCCGAGACAGCTTTCCTTAGAGCCTAGTCTCATAGGGGTTGGACCAGATGACGCCAAAAGGCGCACAACTCAAAGACAATGCACCATCAGAGTATGAGAGCTCGGGGTAAGCATCTACACTATGGGAACCTCATTTGCCAGTAAAAATATGATAATTGGTTCTTTACCCTTCTATCTGGCAACAAAACTGACACCTTTTTACAAGGAGTCATGTTTGCATAGACCGCAATACCTGCAGTCATAATGCAAACAAAAGAACATAACTCTGATAATGTGCACTGTCCTTAAAGTTCATTGATCCACACCCGAGACAGCTTTCCTTAGAGCCTAGTCTCATATGGGTTGGACCAGATGACGCCAAAAGGCGCACAACTCAAAGACAATGCACCATCAGAGTATGAGAGCTCGGGGTAAGCATCTACACTATGGGAACCTCATTTGCCAGTAAAAATATGATAATTGGTTCTTTACCCTTCTATCTGGCAACAAAACTGACACCTTTTTACAAGGAGTCATGTTTGCATAGACCGCAATACCTGCAGTCATAATGCAAACAAAAGAACATAACTCTGATAATGTGCACTGTCCTTAAAGTTCATTGATCCACACCCGAGACAGCTTTCCTTAGAGCCTAGTCTCATATGGGTTGGACCAGATGACGCCAAAAGGCGCACAACTCAAAGACAATGCACCATCAGAGTATGAGAGCTCGGGGTAAGCATCTACACTATGGGAACCTCATTTGCCAGTAAAAATATGATAATTGGTTCTTTACCCTTCTATCTGGCAACAAAACTGACACCTTTTTACAAGGAGTCATGTTTGCATAGACCGCAATACCTGCAGTCATAATGCAAACAAAAGAACATAACTCTGATAATGTGCACTGTCCTTAAAGTTCATTGATCCACACCCGAGACAGCTTTCCTTAGAGCCTAGTCTCATATGGGTTGGACCAGATGACGCCAAAAGGCGCACAACTCAAAGACAATGCACCATCAGAGTATGAGAGCTCGGGGTAAGCATCTACACTATGGGAACCTCATTTGCCAGTAAAAATATGATAATTGGTTCTTTACCCTTCTATCTGGCAACAAAACTGACACCTTTTTACAAGGAGTCATGTTTGCATAGACCGCAATACCTGCAGTCATAATGCAAACAAAAGAACATAACTCTGATAATGTGCATTGTCCTTAAAGTTCATTGATCCACACCCGAGACAGCTTTCCTTAGAGCCTAGTCTCATATGGGTTGGACCAGATGACGCCAAAAGGCGCACAACTCAAAGACAATGCACCATCAGAGTATGAGAGCTCGGGGTAAGCATCTACACTATGGGAACCTCATTTGCCAGTAAAAATATGATAATTGGTTCTTTACCCTTCTATCTGGCAACAAAACTGACACCTTTTTACAAGGAGTCATGTTTGCATAGACCGCAATACCTGCAGTCATAATGCAAACAAAAGAACATAACTCTGATAATGTGCACTGTCCTTAAAGTTCATTGATCCACACCCGAGACAGCTTTCCTTAGAGCCTAGTCTCATATGGGTTGGACCAGATGACGCCAAAAGGCGCACAACTCAAAGACAATGCACCATCAGAGTATGAGAGCTCGGGGTAAGCATCTACACTATGGGAACCTCATTTGCCAGTAAAAATATGATAATTGGTTCTTTACCCTTCTATCTGGCAACAAAACTGACACCTTTTTACAAGGAGTCATGTTTGCATAGACCGCAATACCTGCAGTCATAATGCAAACAAAAGAACATAACTCTGATAATGTGCACTGTCCTTAAAGTTCATTGATCCACACCCGAGACAGCTTTCCTTAGAGCCTAGTCTCATATGGGTTGGACCAGATGACGCCAAAAGGCGCACAACTCAAAGACAATGCACCATCAGAGTATGAGAGCTCGGGGTAAGCATCTACACTATGGGAACCTCATTTGCCAGTAAAAATATGATAATTGGTTCTTTACCCTTCTATCTGGCAACAAAACTGACACCTTTTTACAAGGAGTCATGTTTGCATAGACCGCAATACCTGCAGTCATAATGCAAACAAAAGAACATAACTCTGATAATGTGCACTGTCCTTAAAGTTCATTGATCCACACCCGAGACAGCTTTCCTTAGAGCCTAGTCTCATATGGGTTGGACCAGATGACGCCAAAAGGCGCACAACTCAAAGACAATGCACCATCAGAGTATGAGAGCTCGGGGTAAGCATCTACACTATGGGAACCTCATTTGCCAGTAAAAATATGATAATTGGTTCTTTACCCTTCTATCTGGCAACAAAACTGACACCTTTTTACAAGGAGTCATGTTTGCATAGACCGCAATACCTGCAGTCATAATGCAAACAAAAGAACATAACTCTGATAATGTGCACTGTCCTTAAAGTTCATTGATCCACACCCGAGACAGCTTTCCTTAGAGCCTAGTCTCATATGGGTTGGACCAGATGACGCCAAAAGGCGCACAACTCAAAGACAATGCACCATCAGAGTATGAGAGCTCGGGGTAAGCATCTACACTATGGGAACCTCATTTGCCAGTAAAAATATGATAATTGGTTCTTTACCCTTCTATCTGGCAACAAAACTGACACCTTTTTACAAGGAGTCATGTTTGCATAGACCGCAATACCTGCAGTCATAATGCAAACAAAAGAACATAACTCTGATAATGTGCACTGTCCTTAAAGTTCATTGATCCACACCCGAGACAGCTTTCCTTAGAGCCTAGTCTCATATGGGTTGGACCAGATGACGCCAAAAGGCGCACAACTCAAAGACAATGCACCATCAGAGTATGAGAGCTCGGGGTAAGCATCTACACTATGGGAACCTCATTTGCCAGTAAAAATATGATAATTGGTTCTTTACCCTTCTATCTGGCAACAAAACTGACACCTTTTTACAAGGAGTCATGTTTGCATAGACCGCAATACCTGCAGTCATAATGCAAACAAAAGAACATAACTCTGATAATGTGCACTGTCCTTATGTGCGCCTTTTGGCGTCATCTGGTCCAACCCATATGAGACTAGGCTCTAAGGAAAGCTGTCTCGGGTGTGGATCAATGAACTTTAAGGACAGTGCACATTATCAGAGTTATGTTCTTTTGTTTGCATTATGACTGCAGGTATTGCGGTCTATGCAAACATGACTCCTTGTAAAAAGGTGTCAGTTTTGTTGCCAGATAGAAGGGTAAAGAACCAATTATCATATTTTTACTGGCAAATGAGGTTCCCATAGTGTAGATGCTTACCCCGAGCTCTCATACTCTGATGGTGCATTGTCTTTGAGTTGTGCGCCTTTTGGCGTCATCTGGTCCAACCCATATGAGACTAGGCTCTAAGGAAAGCTGTCTCGGGTGTGGATCAATTAACTTTAAGGACAGTGCACATTATCAGAGTTATGTTCTTTTGTTTGCATTATGACTGCAGGTATTGCGGTCTATGCAAACATGACTCCTTGTAAAAAGGTGTCAGTTTTGTTGCCAGATAGAAGGGTAAAGAACCAATTATCGTTGTGATCATTGTTGTCTCTGTCATCGCTAATCACCGTCATCATCACTGTTGTTGTTCTCCACATATCATCGTTGTTGAAATATGTTGTTGTCCTCCCAGTGGCATTATTGATTGTTACCTCTGTGTTAACAATCATCCTCCAAGTGTTGTTGTTTTGACAGTGTCATCGTCGTTGTGGTTGTTGTGGTGGTGGTGCCCCCAGGGGCCCCGGTGGCCACAAGGATGCGGAGTCGCGCGGAGCAAGAGAAGAAAGAGCGTGAACATGGACTGCTACTCCTCCTCCTCCTGCCGAACGCTCAGCTGCTCGCTTTGCGAGGAGTTCGGCTCCCAGCGGCACTGCCAGGTGGCGCTGCTCGGCGTCGTCTACGAGCAGCATGAGGGGGACTCCTTCGGGATCAATGCAAAACCTGCTATACCACGAGTCGCAAAAGCATCGCCCAACTCGCTCCTGTTGTATATATTGTGTTGTGAAAAATAAAAAAGAAATGTAATGAAAAATGTAAAATATCGAATTTTTTTTAATTATGCAAATTATACAAATTATCACAATGTATGTAATTTAGCAAATTAGGCTAAATTGATTAAATCAAACGTGAGTGTTCATATTCATTGAGTGTAAGTGTAATGTGATCAATCATGATTCTCGATTAAACATTTACTGGTTATGATTTTAGTGTAATTATGTCCGGTCTCAGGATTCAGATCTTCGCCGCAGGATACAGTTCTGAAATTTAAGATAATTATGCATGAACTTAGGAAGGAACCACTCAGACTTTTCTGTGTTAAACAACTTTAATATAAAAAAACACTCTAATATGCGAACACAATTATGATCGGAATTACCACAAGAGTACTCCAGCAGATATCCTACTCATCTATCTGTAAATTAAACCCCAATGGTTAGGTTGTTAAACTGAGCAATAGAACAACAGGCTAACTCCTCATAGTAGCGCGACAATACACGACGATGGCAAAGTCATTAAAAATGACTATTCATACAGAACCATGCTAAAGAAACATGTGCCAATTGCAAAAGAGGATATCAATGAATTCATTGCTATGATTTTGCAATTAAAAGAGATATCTCAAAAAATAATATCCATGCGAGTGTTAGATTCATAACGTAGATGCTTATAAATGAGCTCAAGGATCACCAGTATCTGGTGCCAAGGGGGGTGACGCGCTAAAGCCTCGTGGACGATCTGCGAGCGCTATCTGGCGATGGGACTATCGCGCACATTGACGCCGATCGAGCCGGACCAATTATCCCTGCCAGCATGGGCACCGCCACCAGCGTGAGCAGCATGCCGATTCAACAACCACTCTAGCGGTGGACGAAGCCTGACATGGCAGCCGAGAACACCGTGTGTTCGACACACACACCCGCCCACCCAACGCCCCCTGATGGGGACCTGAGATATTTTCAGCACAAGAAACGCTGCACTCCAGTGAAACACAGCAGAGATAGTACGTGGACACCAGTATGAGCGTCCTGGTATTTACTGACTCTAATATCGGTTACCAACGGAGTCCAGCAGCACGGTGTTGACAGCTTGGGGCACTATTTCCATGGCATAAACCAGCCTGGGGGTCCTGGTATGATAGACCCCCATTCTCTGTTTGTCTTTGGTTCCGGACATCAGAGCGACGCCAAACCAGTTACCACATGGGAATCTCGCAATGATTATAACATCTTGCGCATTACACTATTTGACGATGGTTATGGACGGGCCACTTAACCCGGAAAAGATCGGCACGAAAGAGCCGAATTAAAAATAGCCAAAAGCCTCGTAATCTAATTAGTGACGCGCATGAATGGATGAACAAGATTACCACTGTCCCTATCTATTATCCAGCGAAACCACAGCCAAGGGAACGGGCTTGGCGGAATCAGCGGGGAAAAAAGACCCTGTTGAGCTTGACTCTAGGCTGGCATGGTGAAAAGGCATGAGAGGTGTAGGATAAGTGGGAGGTGCTCGTCCCTCCTGGCTCTGGGTGCCGGCGGTGAAATACCACTACTCTGATCGTTTTTTCACTTACCCGGTGAGGCGAGGAGGCGAGCCCTGCGGGGGGCTCTCCCTTCTGGCTCAAAGTGCCTCCGGAGCCCGAACACCGTTCGTGGTGCCGGGCACGACCAGCTCCGGGGACGGTGTCTGGTGGAGAGTTTGACTGGGGCGGTACACTTGTCAAACGGTAACGCACGTGTCCTAAGGTGAGCTCAGGGAGGACAAAAACCTCCCGTGGAGCAGAAGGGCAAAAGCTCGCTTGATCTTGATTTTCAGTACGAGTACAGACCATGCAAGTGGGGCCTCACGATCCTTTCGACTTTTTGGGTTTTAAGCAAGAGGTGTCAGAAAAGTTACCACAGGGATAACTGGCTTGAGGTGGCCAAACGTTCATAGCGACGTCGCTTTTTGATCCTTCGATGTCGGCTCTTCCTATCATTGTGAAGCAGAATTCACCAAGCGTTGGATTGTTCACCCACTAATAGGGAACGTGAGCTCAGTTTAGACCGTCGTGAGAAAGGTTAGTTTTACTCTACTGATACTGTGTCGTCGCAATAGTAATCCTGCTCAGTATGAGAGGAACCGCAGGTTCAGACATTTGGCACGTGCACTTGGATGAGGAGCCAACGGTGCGACGCTACCATCTGAGGGATTATGACTGAATGCCTCTAAGTCCGAATCCCCATTAGACGCGACGATACTGTTGCGCCCGGATCTTCGGTTGGCCTCTCAGAGCCGGGTGGACTCCTGCCCGGTGAGGAATGCCGTAAGACCCTGGATCGAGGCACCGCCACAAGCGTTCGGCGGCCCTCTCCTCCATCGCTCGACAGCACGTTCGCGGGGAAGCCGGGTGCCAAATCATTCGTAAACGACCTGGTTCTGGCTCGGGGTTTCTGAAGTAGCAGAGCAGCTTCCTCGCTGCAATCTACTGAAAGTCAGCCCTCGATACAAGGCTTCGTCCTGGCGCCACCCATGGGGAACGCGGCTCCTAAAAGGGCCACACCATACGCACTCGTGTGACAATTATTCTTACATTTAGAGCATCGCATTCCTCTTCGAATACAAAAGCAGTCGGCTGAATCGTTGCTAAAATGCAAGGAACAGGGCAGCTTCCTCGTCCTTTGCTCGGCCGGAAAACCGGTGAAGTGAGCCGCCTGGCCATGCTGTTCAAGGGTCGGTCGGTGTCTGACAACGTACCATTTTTTAAACCTGCCATTCCAATGCACTTTTTAATGGACGTCTCTGTCGGAGGTAACAACTCAAAAATTAGCATTTTCTCCTACGGAGGGAATGCGATGTAAGATAAACGATGCCCCGTGACAAATAGGAGAGCAATCCCCGCCAACTTTTGTTGTTCAATGGAGCCTATCGCTCAAAATTTTGACTTTCTTGAGTGTCTATGCATCTGCTGGAATAGCCTATGGAAATTTCATCGGACAAAAAAAGCACGTTCTTGAGGAAGCAGGGGTCTAAGTCATTCATAAATAAGCTGGATTTGGCTTGTGGTTTCTTTCGCAAGTAACAGTGCGGCATCCTCTACCTTAAAGCGCACGCAGAAACATCCCCGTGGGATACAGGAGCGTCTCGGTGGACTTTGCTCAGCCAGAAAACCGCTCAAGTGAGCCTCCTGGCCATGCCGTCCATGGGTCGGTCAGTGTTTGACAAAGTAATATTTTTTTAAACCTGCCATTCCTATGCACTTTTTGAAGGACGCCTCTGTCGGAGGTAATAACTTAAAATTGACGTTTTCTCAGGCGGAGGGAAGGCGGTGTAAGTTAAACGATGTGACACATGAGAACAATCCCCGCCAACGTTTATCATTCCATGGAGCCTATCGCTAAAAATCTTGACTTTCATGAGTATATGCATCTGCTGGAATAGCCTGTGTAAATTTCATCTGCCGATAAAAAACACGTTCTTGAGGAAGCAGGGTGCTAAGTAATTCATAAATTAGCTGGATTTGGCTTGTGGTTTGTTTCGCAAGCGGCTTTCTCAACCTTCAATGGCACACAGAAACATCCCCGTAAGAAACAGAAAGGAATGAAATTGTCCAAAAAAGTTTTACGTCTTCGCAATTCATGTCGTTGGATTGGTCTTGAAATTTCGTAAAAAAACGTACACGCCATACATATGTCCAACGTTTCCTTCTCTATATACAAGTTAAGGGGAAAACAGACTTTGAGACCTTAACGGTTGCTAAAATCGCCCGTTACATAAACATGGGTCGGCTTCCCCTCTCGAAAATGGACACAAGTCACCCCCGCCAGGCATGCACCTAATGACACTTGTCAGTAAGTGCCATAGTTCTTCTTTACAATGCCCATTCGTCTTGCGTCGCTCAGGGTAATGTATGAGGCCTATGCCCGCCAATTTCTACCATTTGTCGGTAGCTATCGGTAAAAATCTAGCATGCAGCAAAAACTGGAAAATACTTCCATTGCACCTGCACAAATGTATGCACAGGCTACATCTTCATTTTATGCATAAGTGGTGTCGATGGTTGGTTGTGCATCAGCAGGTTGTTTCTCACACGGTTTCCGTTAATGAGCGAGCCCGAGGAGCCTCTTCTCCTCCATAGTGTGTGGCGAAGGCTGTCCCTTTGGTCGTTGTTAATGCACGGGTTGCTGCGCTGTTCGGTCTTGTGCCAAGAAAGGCTGTGAACTGCGCAAGAATTAGGATTGGTTTCAAGTTGCTTTAACCGGTCCAGAGTGCGATTTTCTTTATTTAATTATTTCCCAGCCCCACTCAAGCTGCACGGAGGTTGCCCCTGGCAACGCACGTGCGTCATCGGTGGAGGGTGGGGGAGATTTCTCCTTCGCGTTCAAAATGCTTAAAAAATACACGCAACGCCGAGGTCAATTCATAAAAGTGTCACGTTCTCTTCTCTCCGCCCCCCAACCCAATTGTGTGCACTTACTAGTATAGGATTGGTAGATACTAATATTATAGTGCTTAGATAGCATTATTGTAGCTCTTTTAGAAGGATGGTGGGGGGGGGGGGTTGCGGCCCAGCCCACAGCCTCAACCGGCTGGGCAATCTCGGCGAGGCCATGGGCACTGTACGGGACTAGGCCTCACCACGGTACTTTGTCAGATGAGTACTTTGTGCTATAGAGTCGATATATACTGCTATAGAGTCAGCATGTACTACTGTGGTCATAGCAGATACCAGTCGGTATGCACTGCTGTAATCATAGCAGGGACCACCACAGTCAGTATGCACTGCTGTTATGAAACCAGGTACCACCACATTATGCACTGCTGTAATCATAGGTACCACCACAGCAGTATGCATTGCTGTAAACATAGCAGGTACCACCACAGTCAGTATGCACTGCTGTAGTGAAAGCAGGTACCACCACAGTCAGTATGCACTGCTGTAATCATACAGGTACCACCACAGTATGAACTGTTGCAGTGAAAGCAGGTATCACCACAGTATGCACTGCTGTGATCATAGCAGGTGCCACCACAGTCATTACGCACTGCTGTTAGATTTTTAAGAGTAGTTTTTAAATATTTTAAGACACGGGCAACGCCGGGTACTTCCCGCTTGTACCTAATAAATGAAACTGAAACTATAAAGCCAAAAATATCATGTATAGCCTTAACAAACTGTTGGGGCAAGTGCTGTTAGCGAGCACCTATGAAGGACGGCATGGCACACGAGGGTGTGGGTGGCCAGCACCACGCCCGGCCGCCTTTAACTCTCCAGTGGCGATATTCACACATTGCACCAGGTACTCATTTGAGTCTGAGTCGACCTAGGAAAGACCCAGGATCGGTTCAGATAATTCATCGTCACTGGTGTTGGCCGTGAGCGAGAATCGAACTCGGGTCCCCGGGTTCCCGGGTTCGTAACGCAGCGCGATAACCGCTACACTACCGCTCCCCAAGGCACACACACACGCGCGCACTGCCTCCTCTACGGTCACACTGACACACTTGGTCTTGAGAGCGATGGGTGACGTGGAGGTGTGGAGTGTTTTCTGAGTGCAAACACAGACCCAGTGCTTAGTAACCAAGGCACATTGTGTGTCGCACATTCGACTCGCCCGTTCGTCTAGGCACGACGCACGCAGGCACCAGCTTAGCGCTACCAGCGTTGTGGGTTTACAGGTGAGCCTTTAACAGGTTTACGTTACAGGAGGCCTATCCCATTTAATCAAATCCGTGTTCTCACGACCGTCTCCTGTCGCTTAGCATGTTGTTCTTCGAGATGTGTGGCTTACGGTGTAGATTAACTAACGAAAATCAGTGCCGTTTTTGTGGGCCTGCTATTCCACCATACTATTGTTGGTAATAATTTATAGACTCAATTTACTAAAATACGTTCTACTTATAGTATCATCATCAGCCTTATTCAACAGTTTCGTTCATAAACTGCGTTAGACATAACCTCGTGTCGCTCATTATATTGAGCCCAACTGTATATCCTCCTTAAATAAGTTATTCGATTTAATCATGAGGTTCGTTTCCATTAGTTATCATGACTGTTTTCTGCAAATTTGAGATGGCTAATACTTCCCCCGTGTATATTATCCCTTTATACAGTAATACCCCGATTTACGTCTCCCCCGTTTACGTCGTTTCGCAAATACGTCGTCACATTAATGTCGCTACCCGATATGCGTCGCCTAAACCTACACTAACATCGCTGCCAGCATCATCGTCCATCCTTTCTTGTATCCATCGCCTCTCAGCCTTCGCATTTACCTACTCTCGACACAAACTACTTTGTGTCGCACGTAAAGAAATGTACTGTAGAGTACAATATATGTACGCACAGTATTTTGTTGATGTTTTTTAATAGTATACTGGATCATTTATGTTAAAGTTTACTGCTTTACACTCGTATTGAGTACATTTTTTCGTCATTTAATTTAACGGTGTGGGTACGTGAAGGATGTGTGTATGTTGAACTTCTTTCCCACCGTACTTAGCCAACCGTGCGAATCGGAGGATGAAGATGTGCGCTTTAATACAGCTTCATATCCTACGTTACCATTGTTTAGCTCTCGTGAAAAAATCGCTTTGGTTTACGTCGTTCCAATATTCGTCGCACATTTCAGGAACGAATCCCCGACGTAAACCGGGGTATATACGACTGTATATCCAATCAAATGTTTTGTAACAAAAAAACACATCTTCTCGCGTTTCTGTTTAGTGCCCTGGTGAGAGCACATCTCCTTGATTGACTCTTCTGCCACTTTGTATTTTCATTCTCGTCATGAAACCCCAGTGTAGCAGATTTTTGCGAACCGATTCTCATGCAACCAAGGTACATGCAGAGTGGACGCTAACACATCTAACAATTCTAACCAATCACCAGCAAGAGAGAGCACTTGTACTGGTTACTATAACAATTGTGCCCAGTCGCGTGGCTGGCACGGACCTTGGCGATATACATGAATCGGGGCCCCCTGTCCAATTACTCCCCTCTACGTAGCCCGCCACGTGGGTCCCTCTGACCTGTGGATCTCAGTGCAGTTGCACCGCCTGCATTCTCAGTATCTACGTCACTGCTTCCCCGCCCCGCTGGCGACCATTCCATTGTTTGCTATGCGGGGTCTCGTGCAATCCTCCTGAAGAATATATGCTTTGTGATAAATGTTCATATTTAGTGTAACACGTACAACATGTGAATGGTTGCCCTATTCTGGTTGACAGCTAATCACTTTTGATTGCAGGTTCCTCGCATGCACGAATTTAGGAGATATTTAACTCGGGGACCGATTCTCACCCACGTGCGTCTGGATGGACGAAAAGGAGGTGGATGAGCAGAGATGGCCCAATCACGAAATACAAAGGTCATGATCCTATTCAAGACTATAATAAAGTAATACACATTTCGCCACTTTGGAGCACCACCCTGGTGATCAAATGGCACATTGGTAATACTATGGTACCCTGATGATAAGATGGCACATTGGTGATAAGATGGTAACCCTGGTGATAAGAAGGTACCCTGGTGTTTTTGGCATCGTGGATGCTACAGGCGTACATTCCTGCAGAGAGACCGTGTCGAGATGGCGAGGAGGGCCCAGGAGAGCCGTGACAGGATCGAGGCACAGCGGCTGCGCTCGCTCACACAGAGGAGGTGGCACGGGCAGTGCACGAGCGTGGGGCTCGTTTGCCTCGCTGGGCAGTCCCCAGGCCACAGACTCACGCAGCGCAGCCGTGGCTCCGGTCAGCATGTGGACAGCAGGGCCCAGCTGACACGTAGAGGTCTGTACCCAGGCAAACATGCCAGTTAGAAATCTGACACGTTACATTTTTTAGACCTTAATGTGACCCTACAAGAGACCAGCTGTAGTTTTGTTGTTCCACTTATTTGAAAGAGTTTTTTCCCATTTGTTTTTTTTTCAGTTTTGGTTAAAATCAGAATTCTTCACGTTTGACGGTTTTGAGTTCAGTTTTCAAGTTTTATTTAAAATTCTGTTATTTTTAAATGGAAGTAAATTTTTAAAGCAGGATCTGCAGATGAAATACACCTTACAAATGTAAATTATTATTATTACAGTAATACCCCAGTTTACGTCGAGATATGCGTTGCCGAAAGGTGCGATGACGATTATCAAAACGATGTAAATCAAAGCAATTTACAGGATAGGTAGATGCAAAGGCTGAGGTGATAAATACAAGAAAGGACGGACGATGCTGTCATCGACATAAGTGTGGGTCGAGGAGACGCAAATCAAGTAGTGGTACAGTATTGATAAATTGACAACGGATTTGATAAATGAAAGGGGGAGACGTAAATCGGGGTATTGCTGTATTATTTAACCTGGATTCTGCGAACCTCACTCCCTCACTGGGGTACGTGGCCAGCACGCGGTCATGGTGTCCTCCGCGCGACCAAGTCCCCGCGCCAAAACAAAAAAACTGAAACCCAAGAATGCCAAATGTACCGTTATATCTCTGGAAGGTGGCAGGGGTGGAGTGAAGTCACATCGGGAGCCGGTTAAATTCGAATAACCCTTGGGGTATGCAGAAAGCAGTGTTAGGGTTTGAACTGTCGTCCAAGGGCAACTGCCAGAACCCCGACAACAAATCAAGGGTGGAGAAGAACCGCACCCCTGACAAAGCGTCCAAAGAGTCATCCATCCGTGGGAGCGGTCACGCGTCAGCAACGGAGAATTTGTTGAGTTTGCGGAAATCGACGCAAAACCTCAGACTCACATCCT
The DNA here is from genome assembly GCF_965212315.1 of Lampetra planeri. Lineage (NCBI taxonomy): Eukaryota > Metazoa > Chordata > Hyperoartia > Petromyzontiformes > Petromyzontidae > Lampetra > Lampetra planeri. Next base: position 12,908,347 of record NC_136136.1, on the reverse strand, counting down.
GCTTTTTAACAAGCACAATGGGAGCCCCCCATGGACTGGTTGACGGGGAAATTATGTCAGCGGCCAACATCTCGTCGACTGCGTGGCACACCTGTTTCTTCTCCTTGGGACTTAATCTATATGGGTTTTGGTGAATGGGGGCGGCGTTCCCCGTATCAATGTGGTGACATAACAGCGGCGTAGAGCCAATATCGTATTTAGTTTTACTCGAGCCTCTGTGCCTCGGATAAATCCGGGCTCTCGGAGCAGAGTGCCCTCGGAAGGTCCACTGCACGCGGCCACGGTCGCACGTTGCTGGATGTTGAAATGTGCCTGGAGGCACCGTGCAACTTTGAATGAAGACAAGTCGTCCTCTTCCGTGGCTGGCATACGACTTTAAATTCTTGGGCCAGCAGCAGCATTCTTTCGAGGACCAGGGAATCCCTTCCGACATGGTCCATCCCGGGGTACACAGACTTCGCCAGTGTCATGAGCGCACTGTGACTTCGTGTGGCGAACTTTTGGCACTTGTCGGACGGCGGTGCCATCTGTGCGAGGGCTTGAGGCAGCGTTGACTTGTCTTTGGATGGTGTCGAATGCTGCCAAGGCGTCATCATAGAGTGCTATGGGAAGCGCCCGCAGCGCCTCCACCTCTATCCACCCCACAAGATCACAGGCGACAGTGAAGCATCGTCGAAATGCCTCCCAGTCACCATCCGTAGCCGCAAATTCCTGAACGAAGGGAAGCCTCTTCAGAGTGCTTTCTTGAAGCTTCAGCACTTTCGGCGGGAGGTAATTTTTGGCGGGAGTCCCGTACCGCCCGTCCATCAAAATGGTGTCTGCTTGCGCGTTCCACGCCTCTGTTTTCCCGCGCACGGGAACCAATGGCGGCGGAGACATCCTGCCCCTGCCCCGGCACCCTGATATCCTTTTTCCGCTTTAAAGCGGCGGCCAGACCTGCCACGGTGGCCAGAAGGTCATCGATGTACGTGTTCCATGATCGGCGTTCCCTCTCCAGCGGCGACGGCGGGGCGAGGTCTGGGCTTTTGCCTTGCTCCGCTGGTAGACGATCTTCGTGCTCCATCACCGGGGCTGCAGCTCCCGGGGCTGTCTGTGGAATCACCCCGTCGTCCTCCTCCTCGTCTGAAGATGACTTAGTGAGTTGTTTCCACCTAGTTAACATTGTTTAATGCTAGGCTATCACCTATTTCGTTTCACTTCTGACTCCAGTTGTAGTGTTCTTCACGGAGGCACACACTTGACTTGGAGGCAACATGTTTATTCCAACACCCCAACCAGGTAACTACATAAATGTGTTGAATAACAACAGAGGTGATAGCCACTTTGAGTACTAACTAAACCACAACGGGGCAACTACATAACCGGGTCAGTCAGTAACATCCTAACTGACCCACGATGCCGAGCAAAGACCGAAGATCGGAGAGACGTAGCACCGAGGGTTGATTCCAGAGAACAGCCCCGATTGGGGCTCGGGACTCGGCCTTTATCGGCCGCGGCGTGGCCAGGCTCCGCCCCCTCGCTCACTCTCGTAGAGAGGACGCACTCAGAGGCGCGAGGAGGAATCACAGACAAGCAGAAAGGCAGCAGCCACGGCGTCAACAATTGCCAAAGGTCTGCGGTCTCCTATATACTAAGCTGTTATCGGTAAATTAATTCGCTTTTGCGTGTGGTAGAAAACAAGAGTACCCGGCGCGTGTAATGGGGAAACAGGTGGAGTTAACATTTTTGCTGTACTGCCTTCTCATGGCGAACCAGGGTATGACACCTCCTCGACGCCCACCAACCCTCGCTGCCTCCACAGTGCTGGGAGTACAGGCAGCCGCGTGCATCGCCACCACCGCCGCCTGGATGATCACTGAAGCTCTCTTGCGTCTTCTGTTGGCAGCTGTTTTTCTCTTGAACAGTGTGGCTTCGACTCCCTATGACAACAAACGACCTTCAGCAAAGCATCAGGATGTAGGGTCCCAGCTCTGCGTGGAGAGCTGCTGCACCAGGGTCCTGCCAGAGTGCAGAATGTCTCATCTCCACAGTAATGCCTCTGAGTACCCGTACAGGTAGGAAGGTTGTGGGATATAATCTGAGAAGAACGATTATCTGTGTGCCATCATCATACATTCATGGCAGTGCATTCCTTCAAGTGCTTGATATAATGTATTGCTACACAATTAAAGATACAGAAATCGCATTTAAAATGAGACGGAACTCAATTGACTCTTGCTTTGATTCAAGAAACACCATTTGTAAAAATAGCAATAAACAGGTACCTTATGTAACTGGTGTGTTATTGTTGAGTATACTTATTCCCCCCCCCCCCCCTTTCCTCACAGATTGAGTTTAAGATTGGACAGATCTCGGCCGCAGGCAGTCCTAGAGTGGTCGATGATGACTGGGATTGACTCTGAGGTCCTCAATGAACAAGATAAGGTCAGCTCTGAAGGCAGAAGACCACAAACAACCAAGCACATATGTTCCATCCCTAGTCGAGGGTACGTGAGATTCATACATTTCAACTGAATGACTCGTTTTAAGCTGATGAAGCCTACTAAGATGTATTTACACTTTGTAATGGCTACATTAATAACATTACAAATAGACCATGCAGACTTTGTCCTGAATGTCCAAATTATGTTACAGGGCCTCTAACAACCTCTTTACACGTAGCACGCTGTGGTCGTGCATTGCAAAATCGCTAATTGATAAATTAATTGAGCTATAAAATGCATGCACGATGGATCCATTACTGCATAGACGTCGTGCAGACTTTCATAAAATAATATTAAATATTTAATATCTTAATCAAATAAAAATATCTTGTAAGAGCAATTTATTTTACATATATCATGAATGCCAAGCATTGCAGATCACCCTTCATGACATGGATTTAAAATATGGATTCTGATAACACAGAATAAAGATAAAATATATGCACAGAGAGGTGCATGCTGGAAAAATTATACTGAGAGACAAAATGGGAGCACGTAGATAAGAACACAAATAAGAGACGTGTTAACGGTTAAGAAACATAGAAGTCAGCATAGGGCATTGCTTAAGAGGATGCTGGCAAATTGCAAAAGATGAAACCCACTTGAGAGGATGACCACTGAAGAGATGGAGCAAAGAGATCAGCTCATACGTAACGATGAAATAGATGTTGTTATTTAAAAACCGTGGATGGTGACAATATGGGAAGGCACTCAACCAATTAATGGCTAATGATGATGATGATGACATTAAAGCAAATGGGTTCCAATTGATCGTTTGGAATTAATTGGGGGGAAGGACTTGTTTTGATTTATGTAATGAATGGATTTCAGACTACAACCATTACAAATCGTATTACATAGTGCCCTATATCACTCTGGAATTAGTTGTGTCCCTGATCATAATTTCCAACTAACCTCGTGCACCTGCTGAATTTCCTTTGTAGGGTTTACGTGGTGATCAAGAGTGAAAATCAATTGCCAGTGAACACCTTGAGCCCCAGGCCTCCACAAGTAAAGCGACTGGCGAGAAGTTACACATCGGGCAACATGAAATAATTTCCCAGAGACAAGGCCCTCAAGTTGTAGTTACAATCCGTGCATGCACTTACGAGCAGCTATCATAATATGGTACTTTGTTATGAGTCTACAGTATATGCAAATTGAAAAATATCCATGAATTTGTAAAATATAAAAAGTTATTTTTTTTATTTACATATTTTAAACATGCCCTCTTACACCATGCTCAACAGGAGGGTTGTATCTGTCTTTCAGTAGATAGCGTCGTTAACTTACAGGCAGACCTCCTCGAACGCGGGGGTTTTATTCATGGAAAATGCCGTGTTGAGCAATACCCAGCTAACTTTTCTGTGCTTTTCCTGTACTCCGAGAGTAAAGTTCTCTGCCTGGTTCTTCTCTTCGTCTTGGCTGCCCCCAGTCGCTGAAGTCCTCTGTTCCATCTTCAACAGACTCTCGATCTGCGTTACCGCCGTCCTATATAGTACGGTATAGTACTATATAGTACAGTACAGCCCCAGTCGTCACAACTTCACTACGATCTGAATTCTAGATTTAAAGTTTTCGTGACTGCAAGGATCTATACTCTTTGGTTCTCTCGGTAAAGTCACGTCGGTAAAAAATAATAAAAGTAAAAAATAAAAATAAGAAAGATTGAATTTATTTGATTTCTTATTTCATTTATATTTTTTAACTTTAATTATTTTTTACCTACGTGACTTTACCGAAATAACCAAAGAGTACCATCTGAATCTTTGCAGCGCTTCCCGACTCTCGCGGCTCACTGTCTCTTTAGCCATTGGTTCCTCTAGGATTCCACTCTCAGCGCCACGGTGGCAAGATGTTAACTACCTTGCTTCGGATGCAGGAAGTCGTGGGTTTGATCCCGACCATGAAGCCTGCTGTATATTTGGAATTTGTGTGTTCCCTCTCCTTGTAGTCACGTGTAATTTTATCCGGGTCCTCCGGTTTTTCCTTCCACATTTATAATCCACATACGAGTATTTGGCTGCTATAGATTTCCACATGATAAGCCACATAAATTGGGCATTTGTGGCCAGGTCACATCTGAAAACAGTTATATCTCAGTTAACTTTACCGAGTAAAATACGAATCGTTCCTAGTTTAGTTGATTTGCCCACCTATGATCCTGGCATCCTCGAGACGAGGTCTCCTCCCTCGCTTTCACAGCTGTCCCCCGATCGGACAATGGCATTTGAATGCTGGGCGTTTAAGAATACTGCTCATCCTGCATAGGCTGTGGGGGCCTCCTTAACACAGCAAGCGCCACACGATGCCAGCCGCACATCAGCCTCTCATATGCAGAGGCATCGACACCCCCATTATTATCTTCATCTCTGTTACCAACATGTCACCTTCATAATTGTGCAGTGTGCTAATTCAAAGGCACTAGTAGGAGGTACTCCCTTTTATTCCGGCCTTCACAGCCTTAGGAGATAACTATATACCGGGTCGGGACAGCCAACATGCTGCCAGACTCACAGCTTGCAGAGGGCGAAGATCACGACGACGACGGCGGCACGACAAGTTCCATTCCAGATCCCGGCCGCCCCGACTGTGTTCAGGATATAATGAGCTCGCCCCATATCTTTAACAGCGTGGCCAGGCTCCGCCCTCAGCCCCGCACCCCTCTGGATCCCCCAGAGCAGGGGTCCCCAACCCCCGGGCCGCGGACCGGTACCGATCCGTGGCCTGTTAGGAACTGGGCCGCACAGCAGGAGGTGAGCGGTGAGTCTGCGCGTGGCCCGCCCATGATTTTATTTACCACTTCTGTCCGTGCCTCTTTCCCGCACTGCGCACTTGTCTCAGTCAGTTTTGGTAAGCCCACAAGCTAACCCTAGCCAAAATGAGTAAAAAACAAACGTTGCTGGAGAGCTTCTTTGAAAAGGGGAAAAGACCCAATGATAACCCCCCCCCCGTCCGTGAAAAAATTGTCTTCCACGAAACCTGTCCCTGGTGCCAAAAAGGTTGGGGACCGATGCCCCAGATGGCTCCGTGCCTTGCCCACAAGTGCAACTGGTAAAACGGGCTGTTACCCCTAATTCTACAGAGTGTTTTAAAACGATGGACCCGATTTGAAATCGCTATATCTCTACAACCACGAACCGCCCATGAACTCTTACCACTTGGAAGGGCGGAGCAAAGAGTTTCAAACGATTACCACTAGATGCCTCTCCCAGCGCACAAACAGCCCCTAGCCCAGACATGGGAAAAGTACGGCCCGTTGGGCTTTTTAATCCGGCCCGCCAAACTTGTCCAAATATTATTATTAAATTAAATTTTACCTTCCGCCTGTAATGCCCCCATTTCGCCATTAGATGGCACACTTTGACCGGGAGTGTGGCGTATAGGGCTCGAAAGGGCACATGATCTCGCAATGCATTGTGGGTCGTCAGCGCCATTTTCAGGGTTTGTTTACATTGCTGAGTTAGATGCGGTGCTCCCTTCACTTTTTCGCTTTGCCCTGTGAGCCTTTCTGTAAAATGAGCGGATCAAGGAAACGAAAAGTGGACAATGAGTGCCGAGTGTCTAACACGGAGTGGACAACAAAATACCTTTTAACTGAAGTCCAATCGAAGGCTGTATGCCTGATATGCCGAGAAACTGTCGCAGTTTTCAAGGAGTACAACATCAGCCGTCACTTTGCTACGAAGCATGCTAACTACGCTAGCAAGCAGTCAACACAAGAACGGACGGCTACAGCTCAGAGGTTGGCAGATAATTTACAGACTCAGCAACATTTTTTTCACCGACAAGCTGCGATTCAAGAGTCAACTACCAAGGCAAGATTTTTGGTGGCATTCGAAATAGCAAAGGCTAGCAAGCCTTTCTTCGAAGGCGAGTTTGTAAAATAATGCATGGTACAGACAGCAGACATCTTGTGTCCGGAGATCAAAAGCAAATTTGAAAAAGTCAGTTTATCACGCAGGACTGTGACTCGCCGTGTGGAACTGATTGATGAAAATATAGCCAGTCAACTAAACAAAAAGTCTGATTCCTTTGAATTATATTCACTAGCACTGGATGAAAGTACGGACGTAAAAGACGCTGCTCAGCTCCTCATTTTTATCCGAGGCATTGACAGTTTTGCGATAACAGAGAAGTTTTTGACCATGGAGTCCCTGAAAGGAACAACGCGGGGAGAGGACTTGTATAACCAGGTATCTGCTGTCATCGAAAGAATGAAGCTACCTTGGAGTAAACTTGTCAATGTCACAACGGATGGATCGCCAAATTTAACTGGAAAAAATGTTGGGCTGCTGAAAATAATCCAGGATGAAGTGAAAGAGGAAAACCCTGTCCAGGATCTTATTTTCCTTCACTGCATCATCTATCAGGAATCCCTGTGTAAGTCTGTATTGCAGCTTAATCATGTCGTGAATCCAGTCGTAAAACTTGTGAACTTTATACGAACAAGGGGACTTCAGCACCGTCAGTTTATTACGTTCCTGGAGGAAACTGATGCGGATCATCAGGACTTGCTGTACCACTCTCGTATCCGCTGGTTAAGTTTAGGGAAAGTGTTACAACAAGTGTGGGAGCTGAAAGAGGACATCATCGCATTTTTGTAGTTGATGGGGAAATCTGACGAATTCCCTGAGCTAAGCGACAAGAACTGGCTTAGTGACTTTGCATTTGCTGTGGACATATTTTCACACATGAATGAGCTGAATGTGAAACTACTGGGGAAAGATCAGTTTGTTCACGACATGTACAAACATGTGAAAGCCTTCAAATCCAAGTTCACTTTGTTCTCTGGACAAATTGTGAACAAATCTTTTGCTCATTTCCCCACACTTGCCATGCAGGAAGAGGCACCGCGAAACGCAAAAAATACAGCAAATTACTTGAGGACCTGCACGGAGAATTCTGCCGTAGGTTCTCTGATTTCAAAAACATTGAACAGTCACTTCAGCTGGTGTCCTGTCCCCTGTCACAAGACCTTGAAACAGCACCACAGGAGCTGCAGTTGGAACTGATAGATCTTTAGTCTGACTCCGTCCTAAAGGAGAAGTTCAACTCTGTTAAACTGAATGACTTTTATGCTTCACTTAACAGAGCCACGTTTCCAAACCTCCGGAGGATTGCATAGAAGATACTGACTTTGTTTGGCTCGACTTATGTGTGTGATCAGACATTCAGCGTCATGAACGCCAACAAAGCCCGTCACAGATCAAAGTTAACGGATCAGCACCTCAGATCTATCCTGAGAATTGCCACAACCAAAATAACTCCAGACTTGGATGCACTGGCAAAAATGGGAGATCAACAACACTGTTCCCACTGAAACTGAAAGTGATTATGTGTTGCTGCGGCGAGGTTGGAGCCAAATCTCCGACACACAGCCTGCGTGGCTGCTCTAACCTGTTAATGTAGATAATAAATAAGTTCAAGTGAGGTAATTGGTTTGGGCGCAGGCCTCAGATGTCCTCATGATGTTTGATCAGTCACGTTACGACATGTTTTTGTATTGTTCATGTTCGTGAATTTGTTAAATTGCCTTGCAAATAAATGCTTTGCTACCCGTTAAAGGCCAAATCCTTTCATGTAATGATGTCATTTATATTAGTTCACACAAACACTCCATCCATCTGTTCCTGGCCCGGCCCCTCTGTCAAATTTTAGAACCCATTGTGGCCCGCGAGTCAAAAAGTTTGCCCACCCCTGCCCTAGCCTCAGTCATTCGCAAGACACACTGCCTCAACGTTAGATAGGTCGCACAGGACCCCAAGACTTGGCGCTACACTCTTGGCCCTCAAGATCCCCAGACGTCACACCCTGCGACTTTTTCTTGTGGGGATACGTCAAAGACCGAATTTTTGTGCCACCATTAGCGACTAATCTGGATGACCTCAAAAACAGAATCACGGCAGTGGAAGAATACACTTTGAGAGGCGTTTGGGACGAATTAAACTATCGTCTCGATGTTGTCCGTACAGCAGGTGGAGGGCACACAGAGCTTTATAAAATGGTTAGTAAAACTTAATAACTCATTAAACCGTTTGTAACTTTTTGTGTAATTGTATCATATTGCCATCGTGAAATATACTGCTTTGAAATTGTGTGCATCTTCTTTAAACACCCTGTATTGTCTACCAATCTCCCAGCGGCACGCGCTACGGTGACACATTCAATGTCACTACAATTGTACCCTACAACTCGTAAAAACAGAAATACAGTATTGTAATTAATGTTATCAATCTAATAACCGTAATTATACAATTAAAATGTGATGACAGTTTAAAAACAACACATTCTTGGACTGTCAGTTGAACAAATATAAGATGAATACGTTTACTCTAAAGCTTCCCTTACCCATGTAATGGGTGCATTATTAAATGTTAAGGCTTAAAACTCGTGGGGCGGGGGCTATTTCACAAAGTGATATTTGTTTAGAAGGAAACCCTACGTCTTCTTGGTTTTTTCGGTAAAGTCACGTAGAAGGGAAGTAATAAAATAATAAAAATAAAACAATAAAATGAAACAATTCTCACAAACCCTACGTGCCTAATTCATAATTGACGTTTTTGGTTAGGGGGCGTCCATAAATGACGTCACGCACCTAGGGGGGGGGTCCGACATTTGTGACGATGTGTGACGAGGGGGGGGGGTGAGAAATGTGACGTCACATCAAAATGCGCAACTTTAAATAAATATCAACACGTTCTACTTAATTATATAGACTTTTAATAAATGTTTTCTCCTATAACATCCGAGTGCAGTGGCACATTAAATACGCACTACAATGACAATAGTTTAAAGCGATTTGAAGCATGTTTTATTTTTTGGGGGGAGGAAGCAGAGCTTTGTAACGTCATATTTGAGGGGGGGGGGGGGGGTCTGACGTTTTGTGACGCCGTGTGACGATGGGGGGGGGGGTCAAAAATCGTCCAAAATCGCGTGACGTCATTTATGGACGGCCCCTTAGGAAACGTCATGATCTGATCAAATTTGCATGATTTAGAACCCTCCACCACCCGACACAGCAAACCAAATTAAATCGCTTGCTATCGCAGGAATACATTTGGTGTTTGACAACTGTTCTTCAACTCACCGGGGGAGTGAGCCGTAAAGCGACGAATCATCGCGTGTGAAGCTGACTGACTACAGGGGGACGGTTGTCACGTGTTGTGATATTACGTCACGCAGAGCTCTTGTGACGATAGCCCTGACACGCATGGAACAGAGGGCCCTGCCAATTCACTACCAGAATCTTTATTTCGACTGCAGGAGGAATCCGATGGGCTATGAAGCTCTCTTTCACAGATATCCAGCATTGGCGGATGAGCAAGTTACAATAGCAAACAGTACAAAAAACACATAGGAGTGCAAAATAGAGATAATGGTAAGCAAGTCACTAAATATAAATAAGAAATTAATTATACTGGTAGGAACGAAGTGAACCAGCCTACAATCGATTATATCGTCCGTCCATCCGTCCGTGTAGCAACATCGCCCCCTACTGCAAACACTTGGCATGACCCTACAAAAACCTTTAGACTCAGTGACGCTTTCCTGGCTAAACAAGTGTAATAATACATTATGTTTATATTCTTTGGTTATTCGTTCCTACCAGCCCACCCCGCAGGGTCCTGTTATAAGTCCGATTTATCAATATAGTGCAAGGCAGAAAAAGCAACACAGCCCCAGACAACACCAAGATAACACACAGTAGTCCCTCAGTACAATACTGTAGACGCATCTTTCCCACAATACCAGCCCTCTACACAAAAACAATTAAAGTATATTTTTGTACACATCCCATTGTCCGGTTTCGACATGCGTTGACTCATCAGCAGTTTGGTATTTTCCTGATTTTCGAATCGCGCTTTGCATTGTTCAGCGTGGCTTGTCGTAGTCGGCTCGCGCGTGACGTCACTCGCTGACGTTAAGCCTGGAGCTGTGCAGCGCGGGTGAGCGGTCGTGGATGCTGGAGCGCGTGTGCGTGTCGGGGTGTGTGCGTGTCGGGGTGTGTGCGTGTCGGGGTGTGTGCGTGTCGGGGTGTGTGCGTGTCGGGGTGTGTGCGTGTCGGGGTGTGTGCGTGTCGGGGTGTGTGCGTGTCGGGGTGTGTGCGTGTCGGGGTGTGTGCGTGTCGGGGTGTGTGCGTGTCGGGGTGTGTGCGTGTCGGGGTGTGTGCGTGTCGGGGTGTGTGCGTGTCGGGGTGTGTGCGTGTCGGGGTGTGTGCGTGTCGGGGTGTGTGCGTGTCGGGGTGTGTGCGTGTCGGGGTGTGTGCGTGTCGGGGTGTGTGCGTGTCGGGGTGTGTGCGTGTCGGGGTGTGTGCGTGTCGGGGTGTGTGCGTGTCGGGGTGTGTGCGTGTCGGGGTGTGTGCGTGTCGGGGTGTGTGCGTGTCGGGGTGTGTGCGTGTCGGGGTGTGTGCGTGTCGGGGTGTGTGTGTGCGTGTGTGTGGTGTCGGGGTGTGTACGTGTGTGTCGGAGTGTGTACGTGTGTGTCGGGGTGTGTACGTGCGTGTGCGTGTGTCGGGGTGTGTACGTGCGTGTGCGTGTCCGGGGTGTGTACGTGTGTGTGCGCGTCGGGGTGTGTACGTATGTACGTGTGTGTGCGTGTCGGGGGGTGTACGTGTGTGTGCGTGTCGGGGTGTGTACGTGCGTGTGTGTCTGTCGAGGTGTGTACGTGCGTGTGTGTCTGTCGAGGTGTGTACGTGCGTGTGTGTGTGCGCGTATCGGGGTGTGTACGTGCGTGTGTGTGTGTCGAGGTGTGTACGTGCGTGTGTGTGTGCGTGTCGGGGTGTGTACGTGCGTGTGTGTGCAAGTGTGTGTACAGACGCGTGTGTGTGTGTGCTTGTCGGGGTGTGTACGTGCGTGTGTGTGCAAGTGTGTGTGCAGACGCGTGTGTGTACGTGCAGGCGTGTGTTTGTGCGTGTAAGGGGTGTGTGCGTGTAGGGGTGTGTGCGTGCAGACGCGTGTGTGTGCAGACGCATGTGACGGGGTGTGTCCGTGCATGTCCGTGTCTGAGCGTGCAGGCGCGTGTGTACGTGTGTGTACGTGTAAGGGAGGTGCGTGTGTTTACGTAGGTGTAGGTGTGCGTGTAGACGCGTGTTCGTGCAGGCGCGTGTGGTTAGGTGCAGGGGTGTGTACGGGCAGGGGCGTGTCTGTGTGTGCATGTGTGTACGTGCGGGGTTGTGTACGTGCATGTGCGTGTGTGTACGTGCGGGGTTGTGTACGTGCATGTGCGTGTTTGTGCGTACAGGGGTGTGTACAGTGAAGGAAACAACTATTTTATCCCCTGCTGATTTTGTACGTTTGCCCACTGACAAAGAAATGATCAGTCTATAATTTTATTGGTAGGTTTATTTCAACAGTGAGAGACAGAATAACAACAAAAAAATCCAGAAAAAGCATGTCAAAAATTGTATAAATTGATTTGCATTTTAATGAGGGAAATAAGTATTTGACCCCTCTGCAAAACATGACTTAGTACTTGGTGGCAAAACCCTTGTTGCCAATCACAGAGGTCAGACGTTTCTTGTAGTTGGCCACCAGGTTTGCACACATCTCAGGAGGGATTTTGTCCCACTCCTCTTTGCAGATCTTCTCTAAGTCATTAAGGTTTCGAGGCTGACGTTTGGCAACTCGAACCTTTAGCTCCCTCCACAGATTTTCTATAGGATTAAGGTCTGGAGACTGGCTAGGACACTCCAGGACCTGAATGTTCTTCTTCTTGAGCCACTCCTTTGTTGCCTTGGCCGTGTGTGTTGGGTCATTGTTATGCTGGAATACCCATCCACGACCCATTTTCAATGCCCTGGCTGAGGGAAGGAAGTTCTCACCCAAGATTTGACGGTACATGGCCCCGTCCATCGTCCCTTTGATGCGGTGAAGTTGTCCTGTCCCCTTAGCAGAAAAACACCCCCAGAGCATAATGTTTCCACCTCCATGTTTGACGGTGGGGATGGTGTTTTTGGGGTCATAGGCAGCATTCCTCCTCTAAACACGGCGAGTTGAGTTGATGCCAAAGAGCTCCATTTTGGTCTCATCTGACCACAACACTTTCATCCAGTTGTCCTCTGAATCATTCAGATTTTCATTGGCAAACTTCAAAAGGGCATGTATATGTGCTTTCTTGAGCAGGGGGACCTTGCGGGCGCTGCAGGATTTCAGTCCTTCACGGCGTAGTGTGTTACCAACTGTTTTCTTGGTGACTATGGTCCCAGCTGCCTTGAGATCATTGACAAGATCCTCCCGTGTAGTTCTGGGCTGATTCCTCACCGTTCTCATGATCATTTTAACTCCACGAGGTGAGATCTTGCATGGAGCCCCAGGTCGAGGGAGATTGACAGTTCTTTTGTGTTTCTTCCATTTGCGAAAAATCGCACCAACTGTTGTCACCTTCTCACAAAGCTGCTTGGCAATGGTCTTGTAGCCCATTCCAGCCTTGTGTAGGTCTACAATCTTGTCCCTGACATCCTTTGAGAGCTCTTTGGTTTTGGCCATGGTGGAGAGTTTGGAATCTGATTGATTGATTGCTTCTGTGAACAGGTGTCTTTTATACAGGTAACAAGCTGAGATTAGGAGCACTCCCTTTAAGAGTGTGCTCCTAATCTCAGCTCGTTACCTGTATAAAAGACACCTGGGATCCAGAAATCGTTCTGATTAAGAGGGGGTCAAATGCTTATTTCCCTCATTAAAATGCAAATCAATTTATTACATTTTTGACATGCTTTTTCTGGATTTTGTTGTTGTTATTCTGTCTCTCACTGTTCAAATAAACCTATCATTAAAATTATAGACTGATCATTTTTTCGTCAGTGGGCAAACGTACAAAATCAGCAGGGGATCAAATACTTTTTTCCCTCACTGTACATGCAGGTGCGTGTCTGTGTGTGCAGGCGCGTGTGTGTACCTTCAGGGGTGTGTCGTGCAGGTGTATGCATGTAGGCTCGTGTGCATGTGAATATCTGTTACGAAAAAAAAAAGAATAATCAAATAAAATAAATATTAAGATTTTTCCACTGATCTGTGTTATAAATGTCATTTCTGTACGATTCCAATCATTTTTATAGTCAAAATCGCCGAATTTGCGGAGCTCTGCTGAAAATACTGGAAGCGACGAGTGGTGAGGCAGCGACGAGCTCAGCCTCCCCTCTGATTGCGAAACCCCTCAGTAACTGGATGGAGCGTGGGCAATAAGCGCGTGCCTGTTACTATCTCAGTATGTCACCAATGTAATGTTTGTAGACCCCTTCATTTAATGTCCTCGCCTTCCATACTCCAGGTAACTTATTTCACATGTGTGTATAAATATATTTTGGCTCGCTGGTCTCGTCATGAAACTGCAATGAAAAAGCACCAGGGGAGGCAGCTATCACATCTGCCTCACTGAGGGGGATGTGTCTAACACGCCCCCCTCAGTGAGGCCACGCCCCCCTCAGTGTGTGAATCTGGCTCTGACACTAGCCAGTGCCTCCCCAGCCATTGACCTGACCGCACGTCACTGGTATGTGCAGGGGTGTGAAGGTGTGTGCGGGTGAAGACGCATGTTTGTGTGTGCAGGCGCGCGTGTGTGTACGTGAAGGTGCGTGTATGTGCAGGTGTGTGTGCCTGCAGGTGTGTGTAAGTGCAACATCGCCACTGGGGAGACAAGGGCGGTCGGGCGCGGTGCTTGTCACTCACCCCCTCGTGTGCCGTGCCGGCCTTCATAGGTGCTTGCTTACAGCACTTGACCCTGAAGTCTGTGAAGGCTTTAGGGGGGACTTTGCTCTTTTGTGTGTATGTGCAGGTGTGTGTGCGTTCAGGTGGGTGTGCAGCCTCAAATGAGTACCTAGTGCAGTGTGTTAACATCGCTACTGGGGAGACAAAAGTGGCCAGGTGTAGTGCTAACCGCACTTGCCCCAAACATCTGTTCAAACTATACGGAGGATCTTTGTGTGCAGATGCGTGTGTGTAGGCGTGTATGTGCACGTGTAAGCACAACGTGTGTTTGCATGTGTGGGACGTGTCTTGTTCCTGCACGTGTGCCTGTGTGTGCACTTGTGTACGTGTGTGCGCGTTGACGTTCAGGCCCGTGTCTGTATGTATGATGAATGTATTTTGCACCGTACGTAGCCTAATCGGAGGCGCGTGTCGTCGTGTTCCTCCACGCACCACAAGTCGCTGCTGTGCGCGACAGAGAGACGTGGGTGTCCCGGGGAAAGGGAGGAATAATTAATGCATTCATGTTCATAAATACATAGAGACTGACAAAGGGATGAGGTCATCGAAGAATATCTTAAGGCTGGACTTGGGCAGGGAGTCGACAAGCACTGACTGCAGGGGGGTTCAGAGAATGAAAGCAGCACAAATGAAAAAGTACCCGTGCTGGATTATGTGATTCATGCATTGTGTGTGTCATTTACAATACATGTATGTGCGTATGTCAGACGGTTAGGTGCATGAGTGTATTATGTGTTCATTCGTTGCTGCACGTGTCCATGAATAATTCTAGTGTTGATGCATAGCATCATGTGGTGAGGTGCACATGTGTTCGTGTGTGTTTGTCATCCTAATGCACGTGGTCTGGTTTGTGTGCTGTACGGATGTCGTGTGAACCCTAATTACCTGCCCATTCGTTCAAAAGTAAATCTGTTGATGCGTTCATGCCTGTGTGAATACGTTAGTGAACATGTGTTGGCGAAACAGGCACGTGTGCGGGCACACGTGAACATGCAAAAATTATGCTTTGTATGATATCACACCATCATAATCTCCACTTATCCTGGAAAGGAATCGGTGCTTTTACCTCTGATTTAGCACTGAGATATCTGATCACTCAAGTAATCGATTACTCTACTGATTTTATCAGTTCGATAACTCAAATGATCGCATAAGTTGGAGAAAAAAGTTGCATTCTTGTTCCCAAATGCGCCGCTGGACGGGAGGTGATGGGTTGTGGCCTTATATCATCGGCATCATCAGCCATGTCATGCTCGCTGTGGCCTATAAGGAGTTTCCCACCATCAGGGGGGAGGCAGGATTGTTGGGCAGCCAACATTTATTTATAAAGGGGCTAGAGTAATTGATTACAAAGGAGTATTCAGTGATGTTTATGTGGTTCCCACATTTTATTTTTCTGCATTGCAAATGTTTTGGAAACTCATTAAGCAGAAAGCTATAGCAACTACCCCTAAACGCAATGATGTGGGTTTTTTGTTGTGTAGGTGATGGCGGAGGAGCTGCTGTTATTTCACAACACTGCACATTTGCCATTTACCTGTGCGAAATGTACAGTTGAAAGCTTTTTTTGCGTGACTTTTCTTGTTGTGCATATCACAATTAATGATTTTCACATTCTTGCCACATACACGTGATTTTTACAATTGTATCGTTATTTTGTTTTGCACCCATTAAATCTCCCTTGCTCACGAGACATTTGTCTCAATGGGCTATAAATATAGTTCACATATATCTGTGTATTTGTATTAACTTTACTTATTAATATATTTCACCTGGTTGATCTCTCGAGATGGAACGCGTTATTTTCTAGGGTGTCCAGTGTTGTCAGTTGACACACACATAGCAAGCACACGATGGCATATCCATTTGTATACATAATACAAGCAATGAAAGGCACACCTATTTATTTATTTAAGACTATTTTTTTAAAATAGAAGGCTCTGCAGGCTGTGTTAAGTTTGTTGCCATATGCTGTTGCGTGCTAAAGCGATTTGAGGTGAGTATACGGTGTGAATGCTGAGGGAGTTGATTGCTCACGGTGTGTGTGCTCTAGGGCAGGATGAGCGCAATGGTGAGTGGGCAGGGTACGGGGATCGAGACAGCAGAGCCCATGGCAGGTGACGAGAGGCGTGCCGTCTCCGAATTTACGTACCTCCTTGACAAGTCACGGCAGCTCTTCAACGGCCTACGGTATGCGCTCGTGTGTGGCGCACATTTCCATGTCGGCACACTAGGCAGGCGTGCGCGTAACGATTCACCACTATAGCAGTTAGGGTTAGGCAAATGGACGACATCCACTGGTTGATGCTGTCGATACACAAGACCAGGTGTGGAAGCTGTGTGATGCACGATGGAAGCTTCATTGTGAGAGTAGAGCCGCGTGTCATCAGCATAGGAACGCACACCGAGACCATGATGACGAGCCAATGACATCGGCAACCTTGAGGAAGAACAATAGTTCCAGCACACTGCCTTGCGCCATGCCGCCACCTGCACCGTTGATTTAGTCGACTGCTGTCCGAAAGCAGAGTTTGTATTCGTCACTATGAATTACTTGATCCATGGCAGCGTGGATCCGTGGATGCAGAAAGCTTTTTGAAGACGGTCGATGAGGATGCTGTGGTTGACTATGTCAAAAGTAGCCGACAGATCAAGTAAAGTGAGGAGTGTTACATTGCAATGGTCAGATGCCAGGAGAGCGCCTGAGATGACCATGAGAACTGAAGTCTCTGTTGAGTGGTACCACCTGTAAGCTGACTGAAGCCTTTAAATAAAGGCCATGTTGCTCCAAGAAGGTGACAGACCACTCTCTGGACACCCTTTGACATGAAGGTTAGGTTGCAGATTGGTCTGTAGTTCTCGACATCAGAAGAGTCGGCATTGGCCTCCTTTGGCCATGGTGTGGCGTGTTACTGACTCTGCAATGATGTGATAAATTGCACGTATTTGTTATGATTGGCTGGAGTTTCAGAAATGTCCCCCTTGTTATAAATGAATAACAGCAGCTCCAGAAAAAATGCCTTTAGCACATTTGTTGACAGCGAATCAAGGGCACAGGACGTTTTCAGAGCAAAATACGTCAAATGTAAGGAGCTTGAAAATCAAGCAGCAGACAAAGCATTATGTGTACACATCGAAGCATGAAGACTGCAGCTCTGTATCCACAAATTATTAATACAAGTCTAACAAGAAGATTTTTAATCAGCTGAATGTAGAGAGTAACAGAAAAGAGGACTGACTCAAGAACTCATCTGTTGGTGGCGCTGCGTCATTGCTGTAAATTTCACATTATCGTAGGGCTCAGACTACCCATGGGATAACCACTGTTGATTTCCTGCAAAATGGTACCCATGTTTTTAGCCCCAGAGGACTGATGGACCGTGTCGATCCCCCACTTGGATGTGAACTCATCATGTTTCACTTGTAAATGGAGTGCCCTGCCACAGAGCCACCCAGCCATATGATCCTGAAATAACCCTGGAATCATGTAGTGTTATGTGGTGTATGCTTCTACTAGTATTGTTTTTGTGTTTCTGCCCAATTGTAAATAATTTGACTGCAGGGGTTTGTTTTGTGACATTTTTTTTTTATATTGGCAATGTTTCCATTCTGGCTTCACTCTGCAGGGACCTGCCGCAGTATGGACAAAACCACTGGCAACCTCACTTCACGCGCACCTTCGATGTGTACACACGCCTATGGAAACACCAGCAGCAGAACCGGTGCGTCAGCTGCAGTGTCCTAAGTAAAGACACGTGCAATTATATGAGCGCCGCTTGCGTACCTGTGAATATGCTCGTGTTGGCCAAATTTAATGGTGTTGCTGTGTTTGTGCAGACAGTAAGTGGCTGAATATCCCCGTGGTTAGCGAGCTCACCTCTAAAGCCAATGTGCACAGAGTCAATAAATTGATTCCTGAGTTTGACCATTACTTTTTATTACTTTTTGGGCAATGGCGCATCTTGTGAATGTTCTAATGTTAGCCAAAATGTTCATATTGGCAATTATATATTCACATTTGAATCAGGGCCATTTCCCTAAACGTCGCCTGTGCACAGCAGTGCTTTCACACGCACCCTTACTGCGAGTGTGTGTGCGTGTCACCAGCAAATGTATTTAAATTCAAATATTAAAGTGTAAAAATAGAATTTGGGCATCGGTCATCTTCACTTGTGGTCCAGAGCCAGTGATGGAAATTATACATTCCCATGGTGAGGCCGAGTCCCTCCATAGGACAACCCCTGTTAACTTCCATCAAAGTGTTGCTCATTTCTATCAGCGATGATGGACTAAGTAAACCTCCCGCCAGGATTTGATACCGTACCCTTCTGAATATGAACTTATGGCTTTGCCAACAGTGTTACCAGATTGGATGTATATGCTATTAATATACCGTGTATATACAGTAGAGTAGTCCCACATTTTTCACGAACTTGCTATCCTTTATTTTTGCTGTCCACGAATCGCATCTGCAACTATACACTTGCATCTGGAGAGAGAGAGAAAGAAAGTAATGAGAAAAAGTGATGAGAGAGAATGTGATGTCAGAAATTAATGAGATAAAGTTATGAGATCAGGTAAGTTCATTTATATACTATTATTTTATACTTGAATATACATTTTTATTTACTTTATGTTTATTATCACCAATTTTTATTGTGTATGTGATAATAATTTGTGTGTGGATTTAAAAGCTTATTTACATATTTATGTTAGGTAATGCATTTAAATGTTTTTGTAGGCCAATATAATTTTCCATGAAATTTGCTATTCAAGAACATCCCGGAACATATCCCTCACGAATAACGAAATAATACTGGATATTTTTAAAATATATATATACACATATATATACACAGCATTGTATAGAATGCTCGACTCACATTTGGATAACTGCAGGGTAAAATTTCGTTTGGGGTAAACTGATCCCATTTGTGGCCAGGTGAGAGCCCATACACAACCGGCATCAGTGGTTGTAGTGTGGACAGCCTGTCCACTGTCATAGGAATATGAACTTTCTGCCAGCGGCTCAGGGTCACTGTGCTTCTGTGAGTTGTGCGTTGCTTTGGATTGACGTAATGTCGTGCCTATGCGTATTTATGTGTGTGGGCATGTATGGGGAGCGGTAGGTTCATGGTTAGCACGCTGCACTATGAATCCGGCAACACGAGTTAGATTCCCGCTCACGTTTAACACCAGTAATGATTATTTTAACTGGTCCTGGGGCTCCCCTAGGTGGACTCGGCCTCAAATGAGTCCCTGGTAAAATGTACTGGCTACCCACTTCCCCATGTGCCATTCCGACCTTCATAGGTGCTCACTAAGAGCACTTGCTCCAATTGTCTGCGAAGGCTATGACTGTGCATGCATGTATGTTTACCTGTCCGCATGTGTGTGTGCAGACAGTTGTTGGATGCACGGTTTGGCCTGAAGCGATGGCAGATTGGGGAGATTGCTTCCAAGATCGGGCAGCTCTACTATCACTACTAGTAACCATGCTGCACCGCACTGCTCACTTTATGACCATTTAACTTGGCGCTTAGTAGCATTTTTCTCAAATGTGACGGTGAAACGTTTTTACGGTATTTATCTGTCAAGGGCATTTTTAGGTTTGGCATCTGAAAAACTCACTTGTTAGCTATCGTAAAACTCCTCTTCTTCACCATGATGCTTGGGGAAAGGATCACAGTCAACAGAATGCATTGAGGTGACCAAATAGGATCTTAACTACATTCTATTAAATGCCAGTTAAGTTTCCGTAGACTCAAATAAGCTCAGGGGTTATGCCCATCTCCCACGGTGTTCCTAAGCCAGTGGTGGACATTCCACAGTGTTAAAACATGAACCAGCCACCTTGTAGGGCAGCCACTGATTCATGATAAATTAGTTTTTTTAACCCCTATCCACCCGACCCAGCAAATTAATCAACTTGTCACGTGATGAACAAACCTGGCAATGTTTTAATGCTTCAGCACACAAGTATGTTGGAGAGCGATCTCACAACATTTAACAATTCTCCCCAACAACACGCCAGTGGTGCTGAAGCAGGCATACATTGGCACGATTGTTCATCACGTAACAACTTTATTAACTGGCTGTGTCGGGTAGAGGAGGGTGTACGACACACACGGTTTGCTCATGTGGCGATTTGACCCAATTGTCAATATTAAATCATAATATTGCTCGCAAAGCCTATGGGTAAAATTTAGGGCAGCCACTGTTTACTCCCCACAAATTGGTGCTCATTTTAGTGACCCATGACAGGAATTTGAATGTGAAACTGTTTTATGATAATGAGTCAAATGCATTACCACCATGCCACTCAGCAGAATCATTAATACTCATATTGCATTAATAATAACAACACAGAAATTGTTATTGTTGGTGACTGCGTTAGCATTGCCGCATCAGTCTCGAAGGCCATGGTTTCATGTGAGACGTTCTTGTAGCGAGTATTTGTTGTTCCCAGTCAAATTCTTTGCTTGGGGTAAGCCACTCTTCACTTAGCATTGACTGTAGCCTAGTGGTTGTAGCGAGAGAGGCCTCTTGACATGACACCAGCATTATTTCTGTGTTGTCTTACTGTTGGGTTTTCATTATTGCAACCTTTCGGAGCTTTGGAAAATTTTGGATATTACATAATGACTCTTACTTGTACATAAATTTAGTGTAATTTTTGATAAACCATACACCAGATAAAACCAAACGTATTTCAGTGAGCTCCTAGCTGAGTTTTTGATCCTGCCTTGAGCGGTGTTGTGATGCAGTGCGGCGTGTATTTTAGTGGTGCCCGCTCTGCCTGCAGCCTGCGAACGTCTGAGACCGGGTACCTGAACGAGGCCTTCTCCTTCTACTCGGCGATCAGACAGCGCGGTTACTACAACAGCGCTGACACAGACACACGGTGAGGGCTGACGGGGGCCTGGGGCTGTGCCCGTGTCTCAGCTTGTCTGTCTCCACCTCTGTATATGTGCGTATGTCTGCATCTCCGCCGGTTGATTACTCATGTTTGCTTTGGCCGGTTTGTCCCCCAACCCTGGAAGCACCTAACCGTTCAGATAGCTACAGGTTTCGTGCTGCTTCGAAGCGAATCATCAAATAATACATTGTTTAAATGCATGCCTATTCAGGTCACCATACATAAATTAGCTGTTCGCAGATGTAATGTAGTAACTCCACGGGAGACGACTTCACGGGTAACACACTCTTTATTTTATCAAACTTGGTTACAGGTGACTAACACCTACTTTGTATCTCGGGTGACAAACACCCACTTAGCTACTTGGCGACTAACGCCCACTGAGCTACTCGGATGACCAACATCCACTTAGTACTCGGGTGACAAACACCCACTTAGCTACTTGGCGACTAACGCCCACTGAGTTACTCGGATGACCAACATCCACTTAGTACTCGGGTGACAAACACCCACTTAGCTACTTGGCGACTAACGCCCACTGAGCTACTCGGATGACCAACATCCTCTTAGCTACTTGGCGACTAACGCCACTGAGCTACTCGGATGACCAACATCCACTTAGTACTCGGGTGACAAACACCCACTTAGCTACTTGGCGACTAACGCCCACTGAGCTACTCGGATGACCAACATCCACTTAGCTACTCGGCGACTAACGCCACTGAGCTACTCGGATGACCAACATCCACTTAGCTACTCGGCGACTAACGCCACTGAGCTACTCGGCTTCACTAGGTCTTCAGCTCCGTCTTCGGGTCTTCAACTGGGTAACTCTCCCCGAGTGCTCTCGCGCGTCCCCCTTTATACCCCACCTGCGGACGTCGCTGCGAGCACCCACTTATTCGACCAATCGCCGGGCGCTGGCTACGATCCTCTTTTCCCACATCTCATCGTGCCTCACCACTCAC
Source organism: Lampetra planeri (assembly GCF_965212315.1). Taxonomy (NCBI): domain Eukaryota; kingdom Metazoa; phylum Chordata; class Hyperoartia; order Petromyzontiformes; family Petromyzontidae; genus Lampetra; species Lampetra planeri. The sequence continues at coordinate 12,886,272 of NC_136136.1, read as the reverse complement.
TCCGCGCCGCCTCGTCATCTGTCACTCCCGGCGCGCGCGTCCACACCACGCCCACAACGCGTGCCCAACCCCGCACCCCGCGCCGCCCCGTGATCCATCACTGTCACAGTCGGCGCACGTCAATACCACCACTACATCACCCCCTACCACATAGCTCGCAGCCGCCCCGGCTGCTACAAAAATATACAAACCCTCCCTGTGTGCCCCGTAACACAACACAACAACAAGAACAACAACTAAGCTAACAACACAACACGACGCGAACACCACCATCCGCAACCCTCAACCAATGCCACCGCGACAATAGAACAATATATACAAACCGGCGAGTGACAATAGCAATGTGTATACAAAAAAAATAAATGGAAAAATTTTTTTTTTCTTTCGACTCGTGCAGTGTCCCCTTTTCTTCCGAGCGTCCCTACAACGGGACATTACCCCGGCAGAGGGGAACACCGGGCGAGCTCGGTGTAGAGCACAAAAAAACCGTCCTCATGAAAATTGTTGAGACCTAGCCCGAGTCCGCCTTGCCGGTCCGTCGTACGGCACCAGACGCGGTTGAACGTCCGGTGGTGCCGGCGGTTCAGGAAGACATCGGCCAGGCATCGAGGACTCGTGCGTGCCCCGGGGTTCAGGCTCTCGACGGTCAGCAGCCGTCAAGCCCGAGGCACCTGGGGGTGGGTCAGGTGGAGACACGTGAGGATCAGCCTGCGACACCTCCCTCCCCGAGTCGACGGTCACATCACACGCCCGGTCGTCACGGCACAGAACGGGGTCACACGGTGCCGCATAGGGCTTCAGTCGGGAGGGGTGCACATACCAACGGCGTTTCCCCCATTTAATCTGTATACTCTGGGGCCGTGCAACCCGCACAATTTCCACCGGTCCCCTCCAAGGTCTCAACAACTTGGGGGACGTAGCCAACGGTGCATGTGGACAATGCAGCCAGGCCTTATCGCCTGGTTTCCAATCATGCGTATGCACCCTCCGCTCATGCAATTTCTCGTTTGCAATTTGCCGCGACCGCGAATTCAACCTTGCCCCCTCCCGCGCTTCAGTCAATTTGGCGATATTAAATTTGATGTGGTCTGCCAATTTAGATTTTGCACGTGGCTGGGAAATCCCCAGTTGGACGTCCATGGCCGGATCGGCCTCCCGCCCATACATAAGAAAAAATGGGGAAAACCTTGTCGCCGCATGAGGGGCCATTCGATAGGCCGCGAGTACCCCCGGCACCTGTAAGTCCCAATCAACCTGATCGTCGCAGACCTGTTGGCACAACATAGACGTAATCGTTCTGTTCAGACGCTCAACCATCCCGTCAGTCTGCGGGTGGTAGGGGGAAGTACGCACTTTCTTTGTACCCAACAGGTCGCACACCTCGCGCAACAAAACGCTCGAAAAATTCTTCCCTTGATCCGTCAGCAAGCGTTCGGGGGCGCCCTTGTCCAACACATAACCCTGGACAAAGGCGTCCGCCACCGCCGCAGCCGACTGGTTGGCGAGCGGCCATGCCATAGGCCATCGGGTGAAGTATTCCACGCCAACCAGCAGGAACCTATTTCCCCTTGGTGTAACCGGAAAGGGCCCCAAGATGTCCAACGCTACCAATTCGTTTATACGCGAAACCTGAATGGATTGCAGCGGTGGATTAGCTGCCAATGGTGGCGGTTTCCTTTTGGCGCACCCTACGCATCCCTTAAGAATATTCGCCACGTCGTTACCCATCCCCGGCCAATAATAGTCTCGCTGGATTAGGGCGAGCGTTTTGTGAAAACCCAGATGCATGAGCCGTTCATGAGCTGCCAGAACAACCCTACCCCGCATAGCAACAGGCACAACGAGCACGTGACGCCGGGACATGTTGTCCCACCTCATCAACAGGCCCTGTCTGCACACCCAGGACCCGACCCGCGCCTCCCCTTGTTCGGGAGCGCCAACTTTCCGACGCAGCGTAAGTAGGGAGCTGTCGGACATCTGGAGGCGGCCCCACTCAATGAGGGGCAACGACAACAGCGAATCCCTCCCCGTGGGGGCGTCCTCTCCCGGGGTGTCAGTGGCGGCGAGCGCAACTCCCGGGGTGCCGGCGACCGGGGGTTTGCACCGCGCTGATCCCAACAAACATGTGCAGTCCGTGCACGGCGGCAACCGCGACAAGGCGTCCGCGTTTGAGTGCCGCAACCCCTTGCGGTAAATCGTCGTGAATTGGTAGTCTTGAAGGACCTCCAACCATCGGGACAATTGGCCCGATGGCTGCGCCACGCGCATAGCGTATTGTAGAGCCGCATGGTCCGTCCGGACCGTAAAATGACGGCCGTAAAGATACGGCCTGAATTGCTGTGTAAAAAACACAATGGCTAACAATTCACGACGAGTTACGCAATAGCGTTGTTCTGCGGGGGAAAGAACCCTACTACCGTAGGCGACCACCCGTTCAACCCCCCCGACCAACTGTGAGAGCACCCCCCCGATACCCGTATTGCTGGCGTCCGTGTCAAGCAAAAACGGTTGTGTGAAATCGGGGTAACACAAGGGGGGAGCCTGCACCAAAGCGTCACGGAGGGAGCAGAACGCATCCTCCTCCTCTGCCCCCCAGTGAAACCTCACACCCTTAGCCGTCAAAGCGTGCAGGGGCTTGGCTATGGTGGCAAATTGCTTGACAAAACGACGGTAATAGGAGGCAAAACCAATGAAACTACGAACCTCCGTGACCGAGGTTGGCGTTGGCCATGAGCTGACGCAATGCGTCTTAGCAGGGTCCGTCGAGATCCCTGAACGACTCACGATATGGCCCAAATACCTGACCGATTCCCGAAGCAGAAAACATTTAGCCGGTTTAAATTTTAGCTTAGCGGAACGCATCCTGAGGAACACCGCTCTCAGTCGCTGGAGGTGCTCCTCGAAAGTCCGACTAAAGACGATAATATCGTCAAGATAAATCAAACAGGTATCCCATTGGAGGCCCGACAAAACCAATTCCATGAGTCTCTGGAACGTGGCGGGAGCGGAATGTAAGCCCATGGGCAAACGGTTGAATTCAAAAAGGCCCCCAGGTGTCCGGAAAGCAGTTTTAGGTTTAGACTCGTTATCGAGTGGCAATTGCCAAAATCCAGAAAGCAGATCGAGTGTGGAAAAAAACTGCGCTCCCGCCAAGGCATCCAGCGACTCATCCATCCTGGGGAGCGGATACGCATCCGCCATCGAGATTTTGTTTAAGCGGCGGAAATCGACACAAAACCGCAAGGACCCGTCCTGTTTCTTTACTAGGACAATAGGAGCACCCCACGGACTAGAAGAGGGCGAAATGATATCGGCCGCCAACATATCATTAACCGCCGATTGCACATGTTCCTTCTCGGCCGGGCTGAGCCGGAAGGGATTCTGACGAATAGGGGCCGCGTCCCCTGTAGCTATGTGGTGGCGCAACAGGTCAGTGCAGCCGATATCGTACTTATGTTTGCTGAACACGTCAGCAAACTCGATGAGCAAACCCCTCAATGCTCCCAATTGCACCCCGGACAAGTTAGCAGAACCCGCACACAGCGAGTCCAACCACTCAGTCCCCTCATCACTTTGAGGATGCGACTCGACAGTAAAATCTGCTTGAGCCACGAGCCGTTCCTCAACGGGCAGCGGCGCGGCGTGAGCCAGCACCGTTCCCTGCGCAATTACGGCCGGCCGCGACCCCGTATTCAGGACCATTACGAACGGCTCACTGTCCCCTCTCACCACGGTTTGAGCAACCGCTAAGTCGAGGCCCTTACTGGCCCTGTTTGACGGCCCCAACAGCACCCCCTGTGCCTCCGCACCCACCTCGAGTGGCTTCCTGAACCGAAGGGGTACTAACATTTGCGATCCCGGGGGTACCCGTACAGTGTGAGTCGCCAGCGCCTGCACCGTCGCACAAACCGTGCGCACTTTGATAGGGCTCGACAAGAAGGCAACCCGCCGACCTGACGGAAGCTCTATGCAGGCCTGATCAATAAGAATTTTGATGGGCATTTTTGACAAAAAGTCCGTACCTAGCAAACAGGGAACGGCCAGCGATGATGATACAAAAATAGGGCCCGCTAATTTAATGTCCCCAATGCAAATAGTCGCCCGAATCTGGCCGATGATCCCCAGGGATCCCCCATTCGCCGCATAAAATGGCACGTCTACTGGCAGAAGGGGTCTACTTTGGACGGGAAGAATGTTATAAATAAGGTCCGAGATGATGGTGGCCGACGCACCCGTGTCAACAAGCACCCGGACCTCAACCCCGTCAATGAACCCCGTTACCACGGACGACCCGGCTGACGCAGCCACGATCCTGTGGGCCAATTCGGACCACTCGACTGCTTGCGGGCCGCGTACGGACCCCCCTCGCCGAATTGAACCCCCGGCACCCAGCCGCGAACCCCCCACCGCGAAGCGGCGACCCGAATGTGCCGTGTTTGTGGACCGAACGTGTGAGGTGCCGCGACTTGCCGGGTTTTGTTGGGATGACTTGTGGCCCTGGTCGTCGTCCCGACGTGGTCCTGCGGCGCGCGGACGCGGGGCCCGGCACCCGGCTGCGACGTGACCCCGAAGGCCGCAGTTGTAGCAGACGACGGACGTCGTAGGTTTCGGTTGCTCCAGCTTGCGGGGCGAACGTGTGGGCGAACGACCTCCCGTTCTCCACTCCCCCGGACACGATGCAGCGAAGCCCCGCTCCTGCACCGCAGCTGGCTGAGGTTCGGCGATCGTGGCGGCCAGTGCCGCATTCCCCGGCCATTTGCAGACGACCCCCGGCTTGCGTTTGAGGACCTCGTACGCGTGAATGCTCGTGGCGATCGCCAGGGAGCAGATCTCCATCTCGTCTGCCACGTTGATGGGGACCCCCAACTCGTGGGCCAACACCAGCAGCTGCTCCGTCGCCATGGCGTCCTTCCCCTCCTTATCCATGCGGGGAAAAGCCGCGTCCGCCAAGGCGAGCAGTGCCGTGCGGTAGGCTAGCGTCGTTTCCCCAGCCACCTTCCGCCGATCGTAGAACTGGTGGCGGCACGTGGAGGGCGGCCCGAACACCTTCGCCATCAGGTGTAGTGCGGCCTGGAGCGTAGAGCGGGACGACCTTGCAGCAGATGTGAAGGCTGCAAGCGCGTCGTCGTCAAGCATCGCTGGCAACGCACGCAGGGCAGTGGTGTCGGACCACCCCGACATCTCCTGATGAGCGAGGAACCTTCGTTGGAAGGCTCCCCAGTCGCCCCCATCCGCCTTGAACGCCGACAGCGCGGGCAATCTTTGTTGGAGGACCCGATCGTCGTCGACGTCGGAGAGATTTTCCCGCGCTCCGCTGGAGTTGTGTAAAATGTCGGCTCGGTTGTCAGGCGCAAAATGGAGGGCTCCGGCGCGCGCCGATGACGTGGGCTGCGCTGCGCGGAGGTGTCCGGCCACATGGCGTCCGTCTTTCCCGCCAATCGGTGGCGGCCCCCCAAAAACGGCGGCAACTTCCAGGCTTTTGGCGCGAAGCGCCCTTTGGCGGGAATCCTCCACCGTCGCTTCCTCCACGACCCCCGCAGCCGTTTTTCCGCTCGCCGGAACGGAGATGTCGGCCAAGACAGCGGCGGCGGCGAGTAGCAACTCCGCCAAGCGGGCGTGCGCGTCCTGGAGGCCGGTGTCGGAGGCAAGCGGAGCGTCGGCCATCACCGCGAAGTGCTGCATCGGCGGCAACTCCTCGTCCTCTACTCCCGAGGTCGGTGTCCCCGGTACGCCGTCGTCATCCCGACCTCGCTCGTGGGTACGGGTAGTCTTCCTTGTGTCCATACTTCTTGAAGACAGGTTTACTTCTGACGCCAGTTGTAATGTAGTAACTCCACGGGAGACGACTTCACGGGTAACACACTCTTTATTTTATCAAACTTGGTTACAGGTGACTAACACCTACTTTGTATCTCGGGTGACAAACACCCACTTAGCTACTTGGCGACTAACGCCCACTGAGCTACTCGGATGACCAACATCCACTTAGTACTCGGGTGACAAACACCCACTTAGCTACTTGGCGACTAACGCCCACTGAGTTACTCGGATGACCAACATCCACTTAGTACTCGGGTGACAAACACCCACTTAGCTACTTGGCGACTAACGCCCACTGAGCTACTCGGATGACCAACATCCTCTTAGCTACTTGGCGACTAACGCCACTGAGCTACTCGGATGACCAACATCCACTTAGTACTCGGGTGACAAACACCCACTTAGCTACTTGGCGACTAACGCCCACTGAGCTACTCGGATGACCAACATCCACTTAGCTACTCGGCGACTAACGCCACTGAGCTACTCGGATGACCAACATCCACTTAGCTACTCGGCGACTAACGCCACTGAGCTACTCGGCTTCACTAGGTCTTCAGCTCCGTCTTCGGGTCTTCAACTGGGTAACTCTCCCCGAGTGCTCTCGCGCGTCCCCCTTTATACCCCACCTGCGGACGTCGCTGCGAGCACCCACTTATTCGACCAATCGCCGGGCGCTGGCTACGATCCTCTTTTCCCACATCTCATCGTGCCTCACCACTCACTCCGCGCCGCCTCGTCATCTGTCACTCCCGGCGCGCGCGTCCACACCACGCCCACAACGCGTGCCCAACCCCGCACCCCGCGCCGCCCCGTGATCCATCACTGTCACAGTCGGCGCACGTCAATACCACCACTACACAGACAATAACTGGTACTGCTATTTTATTGCACCAAACGACAGGAGGTACAAGAACAATGTGCATGCACAATGTACGTTGATTACCCTATGAAAAACCCAACCGGCAATGGATACCCATTGTAATTTGTATGCATTCATTAATCCCTTCCCCTTTTTACAAGAAGGGCTCAAAATTGACGTCATCACATCTATCCATCTATTTAAGGAATGAAACAGGAAGATTTCTCCACAAATCTGGCTGTCGCCTGATGAAGCTAGTTGTAAATACTGGGAAAACGTCGTACTCAGATTGTAAATGTTGTGGATTTGCTCTCCAACACACTGGTGTGCTGTATGTGTAACGAATTGGAATGTTCTATTTACGTAACAAACCTTACTAATTGGCTGTATCGGGTGGTGCCGGGTTTAACAACACATTTATATTTACGCGATCGAACCCAAAATAAATGTTATGGACCTCATCTAATGTGGTGCAACAGCCATTGCCAAGATTTAACTTTAGACTTTATTCTAATTCACGATATGCGTGACCACCATGACTTCGGTGACAAAATCTTAGCCTTATTTGTCACCTTCCGAGGTGCTCTTATAACATAGGGTGAAGTACTGTTTTCTGAGAGATATTAATGGAAATGTCTTCATCTTCCATCACGTGAGTCACAATATATTTAGGTAAAAAAACTGGCACAAATATAAAACATTATTGAGTAGGGTTTGATGAACTGATGATGACTGAACCTTTGAACTCATTTTCTTCTGCAGTGAAATGAGACTGTGATGTGTTGGAACCTGTATGAGGAGGCCCTTTACGGACACAGTGGATGACGTTCCGTGTGTGCGTGCTGTGTTGTGTCGGTGGCTGCGCTGATGTGTGGAACGCAGTCCGGACCTGTGCGTGAAGAAGCTGCGCTACGTCGCGCGCTTCGTGGTCGTGTCGCTGCTGCTTCACAAGTACCATGTGGTGCGCGACCTGGTCACGGTGAGAGAGCTACCGGCATCTTCGATCAGCGGTGACAGGTGGATTCAACCCACTTATGTGCTGATCGACTTGGACCTAGGACCGACTGGCCTGACTGGACCGACTTCGAACAGAGAGGGTCCTTGCTTCTGAATATCTAGCAGTTCACCAGCATTGGTTCAAATGGGCTTGACTGGCCATGTTGGCTAATGTGATGTCTAAAAATGCTCATACAGTAGTCCCTCGATTGACGTTTTTAATCCGTTCCACGAATTACTGCTGTTAATCGAATATAGGATTGCATGAGTTTGCAAGATAGCTGTTTCTGCTGCCAAAACAGAAAATATAATGTAAACAAAGCCAGTCTAGGTCTATGCACTCATAAATGGACGTCACTGATTGGCTGAGGGCATGGCGCAACCCACTTACGTACTGGTCGAAATTGGCACCCGCGTGCATAACGTTTATGTACCGAATCTCACTTTTAACATTAGTCAAAACTATGCACTATGAGAGGTGAAACGTTAACCAAAAAACTTTCACTGATGTCACTGTTAACCGAGGGACGACTGTATTTTGTATGCGGCGAGATATAAATTTGAAGGAGGCGTACTATCCGCACGTTTATTTTGTTACTTATGTTCCCCTCAAAGACGCAAATGGATATGTTGTATATACACTGCTCTTCTGCATTTAATGAAGCGTTGTGTGTTCGCAGGAGTTGACCAATGAGGTGGGAGCGTACAGCAGACAGCACGGTGGCGATGAACAGGAGTGGAGGATGGTTCTGCAGGAGATACAGGCGTTCGTAGACGTACGTACTGGCGCTGTGTGCAGTCGGCGTATAAGCTGCTTACAGTTAAATTTCGATTTAAAGCTTTCGTGACTCTAGGGATTTATCTTCTTGGTTCTTTCGGTAAAGTCACGTAGAAGGGAAGTAATAAAATAATAAAAATAAAACATAATAAAATAATTCTCACGACGTTTCGGCCACAACACAAGCAGCCGTCCTCAGGTGAAGACCAGGTCTGTCGAGGCGACAGCGTCTAAATGAAACACCACCACGCTTGGAGCGTCTATTTAAGCTGGGTTGGGAGGGGGGGAAAATGCGCCTTGACAAAAGAATCTGCATATCAAGAGGAATTTAGCATATTTATGGGAAATGCAGGAATGCGACTAGTGCTACTTGTGAAATGCATAGGAGGTGGGCGGGGGGTTTTCAAAGTCATATTATGCCCATGCATTATGCAGGATTTTCAGCATCAAAGGGAGGGGGCAGGGGTAGCATTAATAAAGGGAAGGAATGTTAATAGTATGTAGCTGCAGTAACTAAACAACCATGTAAAAAGCTAAAGTATAAACTACATAGTATCATCAGCATACTAAATATACTCTCAATAAGCTGAGCTACTAACCGTAAGTAATACATTACAATTCTAGGTCGCAAAAAATATAATAGGCTTCCAGCTAAACTTTTTAAACTTTTTCCTTACATCACACGGGTCTATCCCGTACTATATGCTGCCATAGACAAACCCAACATTAAATTGTATACTGTATTACTATACACTACCCTATGTCTTAGAATAATACATAGTGTAATATTACACTATGTATTATTCTACCCACCCAACTGTATACCACACTGCTGTATATTCACTATACAATTACGATACTATATATTACCTTATATATTGTATTAAACATTACACTTTAATACTATTTATTATTATAAAATATGCTATACACTATACCCTTGACCGTCGCGTGAAAGGTACTAAGAGGAAGCAATGAAATATGTCAATGGGAGAGTGGTGATAGGAAGCTTGCAGCGGAGCAAAGAATCTATTCCCTGCGAAGAATACAAGATATATAGTCCATGTCAGTGAGTGGAACGCGGTCTGAAAGTCACCGTAAACGTGGACACAATCAGTTAAGATCCGAAATGGTTTATTACGTCCTTCCAATGATTGCTAAGCCGGAATCCATCTTCTCGGTTGAAATTGTCTCTGTGTTTGTATATGTGGATTGCCTCATGAACGAATCTCTCATGGTAGCCAGATGGCTTGCAGAGAACCTCTGTCTTGGAGAAGTCAATATCATGTGAACCCACTGAATTGTAACAGTGATCTGCCACGGCTGAGGTGTTTGTCCTACCGTGTTTCAAGTCTGCTTTATGTTCACGGATGCGGTCCGAGACATGTCGTTTGGTTTCTCCAATGTAACTGCTACCACAGAGGCAACTTAGTTTGTAGACGCCAGGGTACTGTATGTCTGGAACCACATCTTTTACAGACGGGACCAGATCACGGATTTTATGTACTGTGTTGAATCGGACCTGGATCTTGTGTTTAATCAGGATTTTGGAGATCTTTTTTGTGACCCCAGCAATGTAGGGTAAGGTGATGGTCTTGAGAGGCTCCTCAACAGGATCCTTCTTGATGGTTGGAGCGATGGCTTTGCGGATTGTGTAGTCGGAGTAACCATTAGCCTTAAGAGCTTGGCGTACGTGTTTGAGTTCACTGGCAATGTGTTCCTGGTCGGAAATGCATTGGGTTCTATGGTATAGAGTCTTGATGAGGGAATTCTTCTGGGATGGATGGTGGTGGGAAGAAGAATTCGTGCATGAGGTGATCCACATATACAAACACAGAGACAATTTCAACCGAGAAGATGGATTCCGGCTTAGCAATCATTGGAAGGACGTAATAAACCATTTCGGATCTTAACTGATTGTGTCCACGTTTACGGTGACTTTCAGACCGCGTTCCACTCACTGACATGGACTATATATCTTGTATTCTTCGCAGGGAATGGATTCTTTGCTCCGCTGCTTCCTCTTAGTACCTTTCACGCGACGGTCAATGGTATAGTGTATAGCATATTGTATAATAATAAATAGTATTAAAGTGTAATGTTTAATACAATGTATAAGGTAATATATAGTATCGTAATTGTATAGTGAATATACAGCAGTGTGGTATACAGTTGGGTGGGTAGAATAATACATAATGTAATATTACACTATGTATTATTCTAAGACAGGGGTCCTCAAACTACGGCCCGCGGGCCACATGCGGCCCGCCGAGGGCATTTATCCGGCCCATGGTCACTAATTGGGCTGCGCTTGTGAGCACTAATTGGGCTGCGCTGGTGAGCACTAATTGGGCTGCGCTGGTGAGCACTCATTGGGCTGCGGTGATGGGCACTGATTGGGCTGCGGTGGCGAGCACTGATTTGGCAGCGCTGGTGAGCACTGATTGAGCTGCGGCGGTGGGCACTGATTGAGCTGCGGCGGTGGGCACTCATTGGGCTGCGCTGGTGAATGGTTCAATGGGCCAATTGACTGGACTTGCCCCCCAGGCCTAAGGCTGCCAGCCCTCCCCTGGCTGCGCTTGACTGGCTCTCCCTCCCTCAGCTCCCTCACTTGCCCCTCGGCTCCACTCCCAGTTATATTCCTGTGTCCTGGGGATGTAGATGTAGATCCCCAGCACACGCACCACTGAGTAAATGATAGAGGGGTAATAACAGAGTGATATCTGATCTCTGGAGGGGATGCCTGCTGTTTTCCCGTGCTGGTCAGTGACAGACAGCCAAGGAGTAGGAAACCCAATTTAAATGACAGTAAGTGCATTTATATTCTGATTGCTATTCCGTTGTATGAGGTTATATGTTGTATGTTGTGTAAGCCCCGGTTCATACTGTTACGATCTCTGAGCAGTGCGAGTTCAGCCATATGCTTGTATGGCTGAACTTGCATTAGATTCGGAAGAAAAAAGGCACATGTGCCTTCTTTTTTCCTGCAGTGGAACCGGATCGCATGGGTCTTCTCCCCCATGCGATCAGATTCCTATGCGAGTTCGCAGATCGCACTGCGATCTGTGAACAAAACTGCAGGTGTAATTAACTTTTTAATGGCACCCGCACCAGTGTGAGCCTGGGGTAAAAGCGGAGTTCCCCCAATCAGACTGCATTGATGGGCAGTGCAGTCTGTATGTCTCTGTGTGGGCAAAGTTATTTCTGGTATATTGTTTTTGTAGCGCTGTATATATATATTGGTATTTTACTAATAGCAATTTTGACTCCCTAGGAAACAATGATGTCAAGAAAGAGAAACATTTACTCGGAGTGTAGGATATTCAAAGAACAGTGGACTTATGATTACTTTTTCATGCAGTACAAGGAAAGAGCTGTGTGTCTGATATGCCAGAATATAGTGTCTGTGTTCAAAGAATACAATTTACGTCGACACTATGAAACTCAACATAAAGAAAAATATGATTGTTTGGTCGGAGAAGTGAGAAAAGATAAAATATTAAAACTGAAAAATACATTAACAACTCAGCAAAATACTTTTGTGAAGCAGAAGCAGCTAAATATTTCATCACTGCGAGCAAGTTTTCAAGTTGCCAAGCTAATAGCGTGCACTGGCAGACCATTCGTGGAGGGAGAATTTGTTAAAGAATGCCTTCTTTCTGTTGCCAAAGAGATGTGTCCAGAGAAGGCCGATTTATACTGGTAGGAACGAAGTGGACCAGACCACCAATAGATTAATGTGTCCGTCCGTCCGTCTGTCCGACAAGATGGCCGCCCGCTCCCCCTGCGATCTGTGAACTAAACAAGATGGCCGTCACTTCCGGCGCCTCACGGCGAAACTTTAAACTTCGCTTCAAATTTACTTTACTGAAACACAGCACGTTTTTTTAACACAGAGACAAGATACATTTATTAACACAGAGACGAGATACATTTAATCGCCTTATTTGTGCACGAAAAGCACGGCGCGAGGCCTAGTGTGGCAGGCTTCGCGAGGCCTAGTGCGGCAGGCTTTGCGAGGCCTACTGCAGAAAAGGCATCGCGAGGCCTACTGCAGAGAAGGCTTCGCGAGGCCTACTGCAGGGAAGGCTTCGCGAGGCCTACTGCAGAGGCTTCGCGAGGCCTAGTGCAGAAGGCTTCGCTAAGTCTACTGCAGAGAAGGCTTCGTGAGGCCTAGTGCGGCAGGCTTCGCGAGGCCTAGAGCGGGAGGCTTCGCGAGGCCTAGTGCAGAAGGTGGTGGTCAATTAATCTCAGATGTGATCGTTTGGAAATGAAAGACTACGAGTCTTTAAATCTCACAGCGTTTCTTGTCAAAACAAAGACTTTTAATTAACGTTACACTAGAATACAGTAATTTTTTCTTTAACTCCTCTATACCCGGTCGATATCCCTGTACCGGTACTAAGTATTATTCCTACCAGCCCACCCCGCAGGGTCCTGTTTTAGTACAGTGAGTCTTTCAGGACCTACAATTACACGGAGGATTGAAGAAATGGGAGACAATTTGCATCAGCATTTGCAAAACTCCACAAAAAAACTTTCCTATTTTTTCTTGGCACTCGACGAAAGCAATGATGTTCGTGATTCTGCACAACTTCTAATTTTTATTCGTGGGACGAATGACTATTTCGAAGTCACAGAAGAGCTTGCTGCACTGCAAAGCATCAAAGGAACAACTACAGGAGAGGATATCTATGAAAAGGTTTGCCAAACTGAATGGTTTGGAGCTGAACTGGGCTAAACTAGTCAGTGTGACAACTGATGGTGCTCCTAGCATGGTGGGGTCTAAGAAAGGAGTAATTGCTCGCATTAACCAAGAGATGGACAAACATAACCATTCTCATCCAATAGCCATACACTGCCTCATCCACCAACAAACGCTGTGTAGTAAATCACTGAAGTGGGACTCTGTTATGAAAATTGTGGTATCTTGTGTTAACTTCATTAGAGCTCATGCACTAAACCACAGACAATTTCAGGAATTTCTGTCTGAGCTAAATGTTGACTATGAAGATGTTCTGTACCACACATAAGTCCGTTGGCTGAGTCGAGGGAGAGTTTTGAAACGTTTCTATGACTTACTTCCACAAATTACAGCTTTTCTGCTTTCAAAAAACAAAGAAGTACCAGAGCTCAATGATGCAGAATGGAAATAGCACCTTGCCTTTCTGACAGATGTAACAGAGCTACTCAACAGTTTCAATGTGCAGCTTCAAGGAAAGGGGAAGCTCATCTGTGATATGCAATCACATGTCAAAGCATTTGAAGTAAAATTAGGCCTCCTCATCAAACAAGTGAAGGAGGAAAACTTCTGCCATCTCCCCACAACTCAAAATCTGTTAGCGGAAAAAACATTGGTTGCATTCCCAAACAAAACATGTGTGGATTCACTGGAAAAATTGCAAAAGGAGTTCCAATTTAGATTTAAAGAGCTTCATCTCCATGAACAGGACATACAGCTTTTCCGTAACCCATTTTCTATTGACATTGAAAATGTGGATACAATTTACCAAATGGAACTGGCTGAACTGCAGAATTGTGACTCTCTGAAAGACGCATTCAAGTCAAGCAGCCTTCATAATTTCTATGCATCTCTCCCCTCTGAGACATATCCTCAAGATTATACGGCTTGCCAAAGATACATAAAGAAGATACACCTCTTCGTCCCATTGTTTCTACTATCAACTCCCCCACCTATAAATTGGCTCGTTTTTTGTCTGAAATTCTACGGCCTTTCACTGGAAAAACCACCTCTGCAGTACTAAACTCTACTGACCTGGTATCGACAATCAAGGGGATTGCCCTGTCCCCAGACGACCTGCTTGTCAGTTTTGATGTGGTTTCCTTATTCACCAAGGTTCCTGTACCTGACACCATCGCAATCATTGAAGACTTGGTTCATCAAGGACTGAATGCTGGGGTACCCCCCCTGGTGAGACACTGCTTAACCAATACATACTTCACTTGGAATGAAACTTTCTACAAGCAAATTGAGGGCACCCCAATGGGCTCCCCCCTATCTCCGGTTGTAGCCAACATCTTCATGGAGAAATTTGAGACGGACGCCATCCAGACTGCCACTCTACGTCCGACCTTATGGAAGAGGTACGTAGACGACACTTTTGTCATCTGGCCACATGGCCGGCCTGCTCTAGACCAATTTCTCGACCACATCAATTCCATACACCCAGCCATCAGATTCACCATGGAAGTCGAAAATGATGGCAAGCTACCCTTTTTGGATGTCCTAATCAAAAGGAGACCTGATGGTTCAATGAGCCACTCTGTCTACAGGAAAACCACCCATACGGATGCTTATCTAAAACCGGATTCCCACCACCATCCATCCCAGAAGAATTCTCTCATCAAGACTCTATATCATAGAGCCCAATGCGTCTCCGACCATGAACACATTTCCAGTGAACTCAAACACGTACGCCAAGCTCTTAAGGCTAATGGTTACTCCGACTACACAATCCGCAAAGCCATCACTCCAACCATCAAGAAGGATCCTGTTGAGCCTTTCAAGACCATCACCTTACCCTACATTGCTGGGGTCACAAAAAAGATCTCCAAAATCCTGATTAAACACAAGATCCAGGTCCGATTCAATACAGTACATAAAATCCGTGATCTGGTACCGTCTGTAAAAGATGTGGTTCCAGACATACAGTACCCTGGTGTCTACAAACTAAGTTGCCTCTGTGGTAGCAGTTACATTGGGGAAACCAAACGACATGTCTCGGACCGCATCCGTGAACATAAAGCTGACCTGAAACACGGTAGGACAAACACCTCAGCCGTGGCAGATCACTGTTACAACTCAGTGGGCTCACATGACATTGACTTCTCCAAGACAGAAGTTCTCTGCAAGCCATCTGGCTATCATGAGAGATTTGTTCATGAGGCGATCCACATATACAAACACAGAGACAATTTTAACCGAGAAGATGGATTCTGGCTTAGCAATCATTGGAAGGACGTAATAAACCATTTCGATACACATTAGGGTGGGTAGAATAATACATAGTGTTATGTTGAAATGTATAAGGTATAGGGTGGTTTATAGTAATACAGTATATAATTTAATGTTGGGTTTATCTATGGCAGTATATAGTACGGTATATGCTCGTGTGATGTAAGAGAATAAAGTTTAGATGGAAGCATATTATATAATTTTTACGACGTAGAATTGTAATGTATTACTTGCTGTTAGTAACTCAGCTTATTGTAGAGTATAGTAAGTATACTGATGGTGCTATGCAGTTTATACTTTAGTTTTTTATGTAGTTTATACTTTAGTTTTCTACGTGGTTGTTTAGTAACTGCAGCTACATATCAATAACATTCCTTTCCTTTGTTAATGCTACTCCCTGCACCCCCCCTTGGTGCTGTTGATCCTGCATAATGCATGGGCATAATATGCCTTTGAAACCCCCCCCCCCCGCCCACCTCCTACGCATTTTCCATGAATATGCTAAATTCCTCTTCATATGCACATTCTTTTTTGTTAAGGCGCTCTTCCACCTCCAACCCAGTTTATATATAAGCTCCTAGCTTGGTAGTGTCTCATTCTTCACCTGAAGACGGCTGCTTGCGTTGTAGCCGAAACGTCGTGAGAATTATTTCATTTTATTTTGTTTTATTTTTATTATTTTATTACTTCCCTTCTACGTGACTTTACCGAAAGAACCAAGAAGACATATCCTCATCTCAGGAACCATGCACTCAAAATGGCAACCATCTTTGGCAGCACTTATGTCTGTGAACAGACTTTTTCCAGAATGAAACATTTGAAATCTCAAACCAGATCTAGACTAACGGATGCACACTTGCATCACTTCTTACGACTAGCAGTGACAAATATGGAACCGGACATTGACCATCTCATTAGCCAAAAGCAGGCCTATAGTTCCCATTGAAATACCGCCCCCTCTCTATATTTAAGGCCTCGTCACAGAAACGACCTCTCTCTTTCTGCCGATACGTGTTCTCTCTCTGTGTGTCTTTGTGATGTCTGTCTGCTTGTGTGTCTGTCTATAGTTTTCTGGTTAGATATTTGTTTGCTATTTCTTTTATACCTGATGATGATTGCTTGTGTTGCAATCGAAACGTCGTAGTATGCTATTATTTAATTTATTATTTTATCTTTATACGTGACTTAACCGAAAGAACCAAAGAATAATTAACTTTACTTGTTCTTCATTTTAAATATTGTATTTGTTCCCGTTTTGTTTCTTCACTTCAAAATAAGATATATGCAGTGTGCATAGGAATTTGTTCATAGTTTTTTTAAACTATAGTCCGGCCCTCCAACGGTCTGAGGGACAGTGAACTGGCCCCCTGTTTAAAAAGTTTGAGGACCCCTGTTCTAAGACATAGGGTAGTGTATAGTAATACAGTATACAATTTAATGTTGGGTTTGTCTATGGCAGCATATAGTACGGGATAGACCCGTGTGATGTAAGGAAAAAGTTTAAAAAGTTTAGCTGGAAGCATATTATATTTTTTGCGACCTAGAATTGTAATGTATTACTTACGGTTAGTAGCTCAGCTTATTGAGAGTATATTTAGCATGCTGATGATACTATGTAGTTTATACTTTAGCTTTTTACGTGGTTGTTTAGTTACTGCAGCTACATACTATTAACATTCCTTCCCTTTATTAATGCTACCCCTACCCCCTCCCTTTGATGCTGCTAATCCTGCATAATGCATGGGCATAATATGACTTTGAAAACCCCCCGCCCACCTCCTACGCATTTCACAAGTAGCACTAGTCGCATTCCTGCAGATTCTTTTGTCAAGGCGTATTTTCCCCCCTCCCAACCCAGCTTAAATAGACGCTCCAAGCGTGGTGGTGTTTCATTTAGACGCTGTCGCCTCGACAGACCTGGTCTTCACCTGAGGACGGCTGCTTGTGTTGTGGCCGAAACATCGTGAGAATTATTTTATTATGTTTTATTTTTATTATTTTATTACTTCCCTTCTACGTGACTTTACCGAAAGAACCAAGAAGATGCTTACAGTTAATAGAGTGGATTTGTTGACTATACTTCGCCACCCATAAAACTCATCTATGATGAATAATGGAGTAAGGACATAATCAGCATTGTATTTAATTGATCCATGAACTTACAGATAAGTTATTGATGAAAATGAATCCCCGTTTTTATTCCCGGTGTGTTTTATGGTCGTACCACATGTTGCTCGATACGATGTCTGATGTTTCACTCCACGTGACTGGACCTTCTTGAGCAGCTTACTTTCTCCCTCGATGCAACACGACCATGAAAGCCGACACAGTGGAAATCTCTGTCCCATTAACTGCACTTTCCCCAACGCCACTCTAGGCCGATCCATGGCAGTTTTTGGGTGAGGGAGGCCCTATAGCCGTGGCGACGTGCCGGCTGGCGCCCAGTGAGGCGCTTGCCCTGCCGCACGGCCTCCTGGTGCCCACCCCTCTCGCCCTCGCCGACGCCATCCTGGTCGGCAACTGCGCTGAGCAGGTTAGAGGTTGGATGTCTGACGGGGTCGACTTTTTCCATCGCTCCCCGATCCGGTTTGGTATTTAATACTCACCTGAGCAATGGGGAGGTGTTCATCATTATTATTTATTATTATTCGTACCCTTGTTCACCCAGGAAATCCTCACTGAGTTTCAAGATTCTTTTTTCTTTCGGGATGGCCCTGCCGGCTTTTCGCTGAAATTAGTGACGATTGCGATTTGTTTCCCAATTAAGTAACATGCGGTGTAATCTTTCAAATCTGGCAAATTTGAACCATGAAATTGGCATGCACCGGTTCACTCTTATTCGAATGACGTCTCGGGATCTTTAACATCCACGCAACAAGCGGTGAACGTGCTACCGCTCGGCCATGTCACCGTAGTTTATCAGATTTGCACTGCTTGTCAGGACTGAAGGGCTTGCGTGCCGTGTGTCGTGTGGCTGCAGGTGAAGTTTAGCGAACTGACGCTGGACATGTTCCGCATGCTGCAGGCCCTGGAGCGAACACCCCGAGGCCACGTAGCCCCGGCAGATAGGACCCCTCCAGCCAGGCCCCAGGTGCGACACCCCTTCTTCCTCTCCAGACTAATTTGGTACTTGTGTAGTGGGTTCCATGGAGACACACACTTGAGGCAACATGTTTAATCTAACACCCCAACAGGGTAACTGCATAAACGTACGGGATAACGACGTAGGTGGTGACCACCACAAGTAACTTAGACCACAACGGCGTAACTAGATAACCGGGTCAGTCAGTGACGCACTGTCTGACCCACAAACCCGAGCGTAATGACCGAAGAGTGACGACCGAAGAGACATAGCACGGCGGGTTGATTCCAAAAGACAGCCCGGATCGGCGCTCGGGACTTTCTTTTTATGCCCCTGAGCGTGGCCTGGCTCCGCCCTAGGCCACGCCCCCTTCTAGATCCTACTAGAAGGTTCTGGGCCTTATGTCATGTGTCCCTCTCGCCACCCCTTGGCCCCCCTCGCTACCCTCTCCTGGTCACTTGGCCTCTCGGGTTCACCCAGACTGTGATGTCCTGAAGTGCCCTCTTTCTGGCAGTCACCAGAAGCATGCCCGCTTAGGGCCGCTTCTATGCCATACACACTCTGGTGCTAGATAGAGACGCTAACATGCACAGTACCACTCTTCTTCCAGTAGCGAGTCATTCAGAGACACTATTTAGGAGGCAACAACGTTTATTCTACACTTTACGCAACACTGTTACACACGGGACTAAATACACCTTTTCTCACTCTTGTTACGCATAGGACCCCAATACACCTATTTCTCTTGCATATGGGATAACTATAATCGGATCAGAGCAGCCAACGTGCTGCCTGACCCACGATGTCGAAGACGGGGATGAAGACGTAGACGTAGCACTTGGTTTCCACTTCACCTGCAGACAGCCCGGATCTGTGATCAGGGCTTCCCTTTTATCTCTCGGCACAGCCTGGCTCCACCCTCGGCCGCGCCCTACGTCCAGAATATTCCCGACGGTTCCAGGCTACACCGCACCTGTTCCCTCTCTGGCTCCGCCCTTAACCACGCCTCTTTCGGGAACTCTCTCGACGTTCTCAGCCACTCCCCCCGTGCCCCCTCGTTCACCTTTGGCCCACATTACTCACCCCGGCCCATCACGTGCTTAACCCAGTGCCGGGGTGACTCATCTTCACATGGCCCCTACCACCAGCCGCCCCCCACCACACTCTTCCAGTGATCCACTCTGTGGTAATTCCCTGTGGCGCTGGTGGATGCTGCAATCCCCTACTCTGTCGGTAGGACTCATCAGGCTTCCTTCTGCGAGCACCCAGTACCATGCCCCTAGTGGCCCACTGAGTGGTTCTGCATGGTGTGTTTGCCTCTGCGCCTGTTTCAACAGCACTTGGCACTACACACCGTAGTGATCCATTTAACATCACTACATTTGTTCCAATTAGTTTGATGAAAACGTGGGCTCTTATCACAGAGTGTGAACAGTTTATGTGTGGAAAGTAACGCGACGACTTCAACGTGGCTGGGACGCACCGTGACGCGGCCTCGTGTCCACCACCGCGGGTGGTCACCGAGGGCACGAGCGGGATCCAAGTTCACTGCGCTTTGAAGGCGGCAGCCAGCAGCAGCTGGATTCACAACTCTAGAGATATGGATTCGTAGTTGCTGCTCAGTTCACGTCCATAAGGAAGAGAGAGGTGTAATGTCTGCAGGGCACCACAGGAGTGCACCATCACGTCGTCCGTAAGAGTCAAAATCTGATTTGGTTTGCGGTAGGGCGGACTGGCAGAATTGTACGTGGGCTTTCTGGATCTGGATTTTAAATTCACCTTCATTCCACCACCTGTGTGGACTTTGACTGGCCGTTCTGTATTAGGTTTGCAGAGGATAGAAGAATGACAGGGAGCAGCTGAGGGATGTGAGTAAGAAACGTTGGTGCTGCAAGGCAAGTATTGCAGCGGTTAGTGCACTGCGCTAAAAACACGGCGACCTGAGTTAGATTCCCGCTCATGACTACTAACGCCAGTAACTAATTTCTGAACCGGCCCTGGACCTCCCCTAGGTCGACTCAGCCTTAAACATCTGCCTGATACGAGTAACATTGCCACTAGGGATGTTGCTCGTACCTTGTGTGATGTGCGGGCCTTCATAGATGCCCGCTAACAGCATTGAGATAGTCGTGCTGACCGCACGTACCACACCTGCGTGTGCTGCATTGACTAAATCAAATGGCCATGTTTGGTAAGTGCTGTGTCTCTTTGTGCGCCCAGGAGCCTCCGGAGCGTCGTAGAGAAAACCCCCACAAGTACCTGCTGTACAAGCCCACCTTCAGCCAGCTCTACACGTTTGTGGCCACCGCCTTCAGGGTGCGTCGGTGTGTGTGTGTGTGTGTTAGCTGCCCTGTGGCACAGCTCAGAGACAGCCAGCAGTTCTGATGTATGTGTACGTATATGTGCTCCCAAGATAAAATCTTATGCTCACACCACTAGCCACACGTGTTGCATGGGCAGTGGTGGTGGTGGCGTGGTGTTTACTGCAGTATTGTGCCACGCGTGGCTTGTGTTGATGCACACCAGTGGTGGTTGGTAAGTGGCGGCGCTCTCCGAGGGACGTGTGTTTGTGGTTTGCATGTGGCCGTGCTGTCTGCTTATGCGTTGCAGGAGTTGCCGCCTGACTCGGCACTGCTGCTCTATCTCTCGGCATCTGGAGTGTTCCCTCCTTCCGACTGCAAAGAGCGAGGTAATGCTCTCCGATGAACAGCGCAGCACTCGGTCTCTACATTTCTCCATTGTGAGGAGTAATCTCTAAAAAAACTTTTTTACCGCTTACCACATAACTTTGCATGTAATTGTTGTATGTTGAACCTCTTTCGCACCGTATGTAGCCAACCGTGCTATAGGAGGTGTTGGTGAAGGACAACAAACTAAACACAAAAAACAGCTCTAAATAAAGAATTTTTAAATCTTGCTGATAGGGAGTCTGAGGCATTATCCTTTTGTGGTCTTCCCAAATCCCTTTTGTATGGCCTCCCCGATTCTCTTTATCGTACAAAACACCTCTGTCAGACTTTTCACCACTCCTGTAAAAGGAGACCACATCACCCACTCAGATGCCTTTACTTTACTCTCGTCATTCTGAGATCAATGTCAGGATCAGCTCAATGTTCTCAAATCCATCGTCGACTTGGCCACACACCTGCCTTTCTCTTCTCATCTCTAGCCGCTCACTTGTTCATTTTCTCGGCTCTACCAACCAAGGCCATCTTCCTGAACCTTCACGCAACCTCTATACAGTTGGAGGTCACTCCCTTTCTGCCAGTGCCACCAACATCTGCGTCTGGGACTCTTTCCTTATGACGGTTAACGCTGGTAGTTCCTTCCACTTGTCCTGTACTTCATTCTTATCTTTCATTCGCTCCTAGATTAGTTTTCTCCAAACCCCAACCCGTTTCAGTGTCCACCCCTCTGGGCGTCTCAACGTGCTTCTGTATCGATATACTTCATGCGTACAAAAAGCATTCCTGTTAAAAGCAGCGGCCGTAGCCTGCGCCGTGGGAGCCGTTCCTGTAACACCGTGCGCATGTCGCCCGTCCCCGCCCAGGGCCGTACGAGCAGGGAGGCGTGATGACATACACGCGTCGCGACATCGCAGCGCCAGACCCGGCCACGCCTGCGGCGGCGCACACCTCACTGCTACGCCACATCCACTGGTGCCCGCCGCGGATTCATGCCCATGCATTCAGCCGCTGTCCCAGCGTGCTTTGTCCGTAACTTTCCCAGCACCAAACTGGGATTGCCTTGCTGAAGTAATAAATGCTTGTATTTAAGTACTCCTTGTTAACTTTCATGACTACCTCACACGTATATTTCGTGACCTGAGGATGCTTGACACAGTTCCAAGCGAAATGTCGTATCTCTTTGCTAAATTTGATTGTGAGATTTGTTCTCGTGCACATGACAGTTTAATTTGATAGTTTTGGGTGGTGGAGGGATTCCCAAAGAAAAAAAATCTAGATCACGACATGGCATAACCTAAACCTCGATTATGAATTATTCCTTGCCTATATTTGATGATGGTGATGTGGAGGCCTGGCCTGCCATGTGACCATTTGATTTCACCTTTATGTCAATGGCCTTGCCCATTGTGGTGAGTTCTGTAATCAGTGCGGAAACATTTCCCTGTAGACAACAATAACCCTCAGTTGTTATAAGTTTCTCTGTAATGCAATCTCCAATACTCTTTGGTTCTTTCGGTAAAGTCACGTAGGTATAAAATAAAATAAATCACGACGTTTCAGGCGCCTGGTGATGGACGCTTGTGTTGCGCCCGAAACGTCGTGATTTATTTTATTTTATACCTACGTGACTTTACCGAAAGAACCAAAGAGTATGGATTCCTGCAGTCACGAAAGCTTCAAAGAAATCTCCAATACTTTGCTGCCACCATTGACTCTGATAACGTCATAGTTAAACTCTTGATAATTAAAATATGGAAATTTTAAAACTAAATCAAACAAAATCCGCTTTTTATTTAAATATTCTCAAAAGGAACAATCTTCACTATATTAAGAACATATTCCTCTGCAGTCTGTCATTGGAAATATTTTAAAATATTACCAAAACTGTATGAATGCGAGTGTAAAAGTAATGTCTCTTTTGCACTGATTCTAGATTTTTAAAGATCTATTTGAATTTTGTGTTTTTTCTTTCAATCGTGTGAGTTTTTCAACATGGTTTTGTTTTCTACTCTCAGTTATGATTATCTGTGTGTGCGTCTACATCGCTCATAGCTAGTGAAGTGTAATTGCAGCTCCCAAGAATCTAACAGCTATACATGGATGTAAGTTGAACTTTTTTCGCACTATATGTAGCCAACCATGCTCATCGCAGGTGCAGGGGAAGGACAACAAACTAAACACAAAAACAGTTATAAGGAAATTAGTTTTCAATTTAGAGTTGAAATAGACTTTTAAAAAATTTTGAGTTAAAACTCTAGTTGCGGGATGACAACGTATCCCTTCAGCATGAATAAAATTCATACTACTTTGTGAGAATTTAAACATTGGTGAGCCGCTCGCTACCTCTTCATGGAAATGTGGAATTTGCATTACTGACTGAGGGCTGCTGAGAAAGATGGACACCATCTTATGCTCACTTAAGCAGACAGATGCTCAGGCATCTTATGCGTCATTTTTGGATCGCGAAAATGTATTTATAGGGTAATGCAGACAACAATGTAAACTACAGCGTTATTACATGGTGGACATGTGCCTGTATATTTGGAGTTTGCATATTCTCCCCGTGGTTGCGTGGATTTTTCTCTGGGTCCTCTGGTTTTTCTCTCCACAACTATAAACTTGCATTTGAAGTATTTGGCTACTATAAATGTCCACATGATGAGCCACTATTTTGAGCTATCATTTGTGGCCAGGTCGCTTCTGAAAAAGAGCTATCAGCTCAGTGGGCCTTACCTGGTAAAATAAAAAAGTGTATAGTTCACTAGTTTTAGTTTATCTTCCAAGTTTCGCTATGAGGCCCGTATTCGTTCATCAGCAGCTGCCCGGGTTCACTGCTGTCGTTTCCCCTCCGCGGAAGCATCACGCTACAGGAAGTGGAACCGTTGCGCACAGTGGCGGTGCTCGTGTTGGATGTTGTGGGCAGTGCCAGTGCAGCGTGCCCACCTTGCGACCGTCGCCGAAGTCGCCCGCTAGGCGCCGACGCTGGTGTTGTGTGTTTCGCGCCGTGGCGCTGAGTGCAGCCTGCACCCCGGTGACCTCCTCCCCTTCACCCGAAAGCCGCTCGTCGTCGTCGTCGACTCGCCCAGCAGCTCAGCCTACAAGGTGTCCACGTGGAGCCCTCACGGTCGCCATGAGTGATGAGCCAGCCCTCATCAATTCACCCCAGTTACACGTTCAGGCACCTCCCTATCGCTCTTCTATTGCGACTATTACCATGGTTACTGTTTCCGTGAACTTCACTCATTGCTTTCTCTACCCACGTTGAGGACTCGGTTTACCAGACTGACTGTTTTGTCCACAACACCGCACTCCGGGTCACCTCACTTTCATTTTCCCTCCATCCCTTGCACTGCTCCACTTAGAAATTCCCTCCCATCGTCTCTTTCCCAAAGCTCATATAATAGCCCAGCTCAATTAAATAAACGTGTCAACTCTTATTTATTACAACTTGTCTAGTTTTGGGCCTGTGTTCAGCAACTAAAAAATACGAGTGTCATTTGCATCTCTCTACCAGCCATGGCAGACTCATCTGTGGAATCACATTCGTCACAGCCTTCACGATCACTCTCATCTCTATGTTCAGTGTAGTGGTTTTGTTAGCTGTGGTGCTGGCAACCCCACCCCTCGTGCTCAGAACCGGCCTTAATGGGTGCTCTCTAACAACTCTTGTCTAAACAGTCGATGAAGGCTGTATCGTATTGCGGCATGCAAGCCAGTGTGTTTCGCCGCAGAGCAGCTGAACCGTATGGTTGACTTTGAGACACATTCCATGTGTGTGCGTGTGTGTAAGGTGTGTGCATAGGCACTCGCTATCAGCACTTGCTCCAAAAGTCTGTTAAGGCTATACGGGGGATTTTTGCAGGTTACTTGGGGTTGTGGTAGTACAGCGGTTAGCAAGCCGCACTACAAACCTCGTGACAACAGTAACGATTATCTGAACTGGTCCCGGGTTTCCCCTAGGTCGACGCAGCCTC
Organism: Lampetra planeri; assembly: GCF_965212315.1. Classification (NCBI taxonomy): domain Eukaryota; kingdom Metazoa; phylum Chordata; class Hyperoartia; order Petromyzontiformes; family Petromyzontidae; genus Lampetra; species Lampetra planeri. Next base: position 12,861,097 of record NC_136136.1, on the reverse strand, counting down.
AAATGAGTACCTGGTGTGATCTGTAAACGTTGCCAGGAAGGACACAAAAGCAGCTGGGCATGGTGCTGGCCACCCACCCCCTCGTGTGCCATTCCGGCCATCATAGACACGCACTAACAGCACTTGCCATAACAGTCTGTTAAGGCTATACGGGGAATCTTTGTCTTTGTAGGGCGTGTACAGTCCATTTGGCGTTCCCCTGCTGTGCCTGCTGTCCCCCACATCGTGCCCCAAGCACCTCACAGGTGACCACGCTCGGCACCGTCGTCACGGCGACGCACTCTGCGCAGCATGCACGCACAACCCACACGTGCTTGTTCCGCAGGTATCGAGCTTCACGTGTGTTGAAGTTGTTTGTGTAATCTTGTGCCTATGGCCACATGACTCAATTTGCACCCGACCTCAGATTTTGGGAGCTAAACTTAAACTGTTAAACTATAAACTTATTGTTTTCCCAGGTAAAGCCCACTGAGCTATGTAGCTCTTTTTCAAAAGCAACGTGGCCACAACTTATAGCTCAACAAAGTGGCTTATCATGTGGAAATGTATAGTAGCCAAATACTCGAAATGCTAAACAGGGGTATGCCCGATTCGTACTTGGATGGGTGACCACCATACACAACGGGTTGCTATAGGCTGCTGCGGGGCAGTGCAGTAAAATTCATGGTTGGACTGTATTATGCTACCACGTCTATGCTTTATTTATCTGCCTGCTTAGTACAAAAAAACTATAATTGTTACCACATTGTGGGGAAGTCAACAGTCGTCCTTTCGGAGACTCACCCCTGCCATGGGAAGTGGGAATTGATATTACTACCAATGCCTCAATGCTCATTTGAGAATATCACTTAAATATAACATTACGTTCGTACAGTGCATGGATGTGTGTGTGCGCAAAGGTGCTTGCGAACAGCACTTGCCCCAACAGTCTGTTAAGGCTATACGGGGGATCTTTCTCTCTGTACGAACCCGGCGACCCAAGTTCGATTCCCGCTCACGGTGATGAGGTCCTGGGCCTCCCCTAGGTCGACTCGGTCTCAAATGTTGTGATGTGTGAACGTCGCCACTTGGGAGATGAAGGCCGCCGGGCATGGCACTGCCACCCACCCCCTCATGTGCCGTGCCGCTAACAGCATTTGCCCCAACAGTTTGTGAAGGCTATACAAGGGGTCTTTGTAACCAAGCGTTCGTATTTGTTGCTGTGGCTGTATGTGCCTGCCTGTATTTATGCACGCATGCACACACATGCAGGCTCTGGTGGCGGTGGGCTGTTGACTCTTTTCCTGGCGTGCCCTGTGGCGGGCATCGCCTGCTTGTGCGGCATCGGGGGGCCCTTGTCCGCGTCACTCGTCGCCACCTGCTGTGAGCGGGTGCAGCAGGGCGAGGTGGAGGCGCTGGCGCTTCTGGGGGCGTCTCAGCCAGGTAGGGCATCCGGAGCTCTCGCTGGGAGCCTTTGCGCTTTGCTCATACGCGCATGGACCATGCGCAGGACGAAACCGTTCAAGTGCATTTTGCGTAACCATGTGGGGCGCCGCAGTGGCGAGATGTTAATTCCCTCACCTGGTATACAAAAAGAGGTGATGGGTTTGATCCTGACACTGACACCTGTATATCTGGAGTTTGCATGTTCTCCCCGTGATCGTGTGGATTTTTCTCTGGGTCCTCCGGTCTTCACCTCCACATTTACAATCCACGTGAAATTAGAGTATTTGGCAATCATACATTTTCACATGATATAAGAGTACTAAAACCCCACATTTTTTGAACAGGCCAAACGATGAGCATAATGCTAACGATGATGAGGCATTTAACAAAATGGGGGAGGCAGCTTTTACGTGGAATAAACTGGAATAGAGGTTGCATATTTACGAAATAATTAATGTCTAATTTCTACAGCTATTAATATTTACTTGCTTTTTGTGTTCAGTTTGTTGTCCTTCCCCCACACCTCTGATTAGCACAGTTGGCTACATACGGTGCGAAAGAACTCCAACACATAGCTTACATAGATTACTAATGATATTTCCTGGCAACAGTCGCAGCTAAAATATACAAGCGCGAATGACATTTAAATACATTTACAGCTTCTAAGAAATGCACTAACTGTACATTTTCACGTGGTTGTTATCTGCTTCTATGCATTGCAAGGAATGTGTTTCTGCTGTTTAAGGTATCTGCACATTCCCAGAGATGCACATTCTTTGAGCCCCTGGTGTAATGTCTCCATCAGGAAAGTGAACCGTGTTGACGTGTATTTTTGCAAATGTTAAAGCCCTGGTGTATGAACTCTGCTTGGCTAGTTTCTGCGCAGGTGTTTCAAAAAAAAGTCAATAGATCTTGAGTCAACCATACGGTCTCATTTGCTAGAGTCACCTGCGTCACCAAATTGACAATAGTAACAGAATTGACAGAAAACGTCAATTTCAGCTAAAATGAGATTGAGTTGAAGCATCGATTGGTGGTGGCCATCCCGACGAGAAATGCACATGAAGCGGGGTGCTTGTGTGTTGCGTATGTCCGCGCTAGAGCCCTCCTGGCTGCCTTTCCTGGGGGACGTGTTTATCCGCCGCCTGGTGGCTCGGTTCATCCTGATGTCGTGCGCCATGCGCGCACATCGCCAACTCCGGGTAAAGCATGCACGGAACACGCATCATAACACAGCGTACGTGGCACACACAGCACAAGCATCACAACACAGCATGCGTGGCACACACGGCACATGCATCATAACACAGCGGCACACGCGGCGTGTGCCCGGCATGGCACGCTGCATGCAGGCCTGCGCATCACGCTTGCTCGTACCACGAACGTTTATCGTGCCGCTTGGTCTGTGTGCCCCAGGCGTTGGGCTCATTTCCTGAGTCGTGGCCTCCCCTTCCCACGGAGGATCTTCTCTCGAATCCGCGTCTGCTGGCGCTCGTGCGGGAGCTGGCCACCTCGCTGGACGCGCGACCCGCGTTCGTATGAGCGGCTGCGTTGATGACCACGCATGCCACCATCGCCATCACCCTGCCACCGTTGCGAACGTAGCCGTGTGTGAAACTGTACGTCGGTAAATTCTCCTAAACATCTTCACGGAAAAGCAATAATTGTAGCGACCAGGTTTTAATATTATCTGATAAAACTTGATAGGAATATTACCGTGATGAGCAAAACAGATTTTTAGAATGGGTTAAATATTTTTAAACATCTAAGAAGGCAAACAAAAGTGGAACGTATACTTTCTATTCGTACGTCATTTTTACCGTAAGCACACCAGGAGTGATGGAACATGGATCACCGAACGACTGAGAAGCGCGTTGTTTATGCACACACAGAGAGAATTGTTCCAAACAGATTTTGTGGTATAAAAATAATTACAGGAGCACCAATTTTTTTATCTAACGAATTACATAAAATATTACCCGTATTGAGAACAAAAGCACTTGCTATCACAACATGTTAGGACTTATTTAAAATATAAACACAACCTTTAATAGGTAGAAATCACACGGTTGAACATTTCCAAACGTAAACTTCTGAAAATCACAAATCCCCCACACATTTTGCATGCTGTCTACCATTTGTTTAAATCACGCTTCATGAGCACAGGCCCAATAGCCTAACAAGTCAAGCAGCCAGCAGCAAAGAGCACTCTCACATTTCTAAATAAGTTAAGAGTATATGAAATCTTGGGAATTCAAGTACTTTAGTTAGGAATATAGTTGATATAAATGCCCAGGGCTGATTATATTTTGGACTTAATTATGAATGTACCATTTAAGTTACCAATTTTTTTTTTTCTGATCGGTGTACAGGATAATAAGGTTGTCTATGGTAGAGAATGTTGAAGAGAGGGCAAGTGTACTTTTTACACATGTGAGTGAATTGTCCACTCGTGTCTTCAATTACAACACAACTCTTACCCTAGTTTGTTTTGTATAGCATCCTCACACATAGTTGATCCTGCTCTATGGACTGGCTTGTGAAATATTCGCCTGTCACGGTTGATTATGACCTTAAGCTAGCAGATGGCACTGCGAGTCTGTAACCACTCGCGACCGATCTCCATGGGCCGGAAGCATCGCGCGTTCCGGGATCATCCACATGGCTGGGAATATCACGTCCCCACACGGCTCCGTGCGCCAGCCCTTTCCCCCCTTGACCTTCCCCACACCCTCTGTGGCCAGAGGCTGACAACATTTAGCATAGGCACAGATTAGGTTAGATTTTTTTAAGTGAGCTGTGTGTTTGTAATTATCCGACAGCATTTTTTTTACGTTGAGCAGAGCTGAGAAGATGAACTGAACGAGGAACGTCACCAAGCACGCGCCCCATTTCCGTGCCGACCCTGCGATGTGACGACCCCGCGACGTGACGACTAGACTCGAAGTCGGCTCACGTGTAGGGCTGCTTTCTGCCTGGGTTTGACCCGGGCACTCCGGCAACCGGCATCTGTGTTCGCGTGGCAGAAATTTATTTGTACCAATATCTCAGTAGCGGCACTATGTTGAACCTTATTTCAGTTTTGCTGGACAGTTTTTGATGATAGACCGAGGCTGACTGAGAGATGTTGCCTGAGTTTGGTCTGCAGTGGAAAAGGTGGCGAAACCCCACTCGTGTGTAAGTGGCTCGGTGTGAGCACGTGCTCGCGAGTTCACTTGCAGTCATGGCCCGAGGCCTCTTGGTGGCTCGGCCCGGCAGGGTGCTGTGGGACACCGGGCTGAGTCGGCGAACCTGGTTCCAACAACTGAGCCGGCACATTTCCCATTGGACAACCAGATAGAGCGGTGAGTATCGTGTCCAGTGATAGGAACATCACAAGGTGTACGGTTAAAGTCTAAACACGGGAGGCTGGGTTTTGTTATCCAAGCCATTCTGTGTACTTTGGGGAGTACAATGATGAAGTTGAAGGGAATTAAACTTAGCCACTTTACAAGCATGGACTTAATGTAATCTATGCCGCACATTAACCTACAGCATAAACTTATATAGTTTTTTTTAATGTTGCAATATATTTGTGTTTTACAAACAACCTATATTTGAGGGCTGCACCTGTACCTTGTTTTACGTTTATGTATTTAAACTCATCCCGGAGCCTCCTGTTTACAATGCAGCCGTCCTTAGCAGTGGCACGTTTTGATTTTCTATGGCCTCGACTCGAATCCCTTGATTCTACAACCAAGGCAAGATGTAGGGGGACCCAGGCCACGGGCGGCCAGCCTCGGAACAGTCCCACCAGTCCCACGCTGAGCCCTCGGTCCCTAGTGTGCAGGTTATAAAGTAAATAATCAGACAAACCTCTTCCGTTACATATGAGACCCCTCCACATAACAAGTAACTTTTTGTTTTTACACAGCGCATAATTTCAGCAGTACAGCTTCAACACAAGAAAGCTCTTGACCGTTTTCTTGGTTCTCTCGGTAAAGTCACGTAGAATGGAAATAACAAAATAATAAAAATAAAACATAATAAAATAATTCTCACGACGTTTCGGCCACAACGCAAGCAGCCGTCCTCAGGTGGAGAACAGGTCTGTCGAGAAGACAGAGTCTGAATGATACACCCCAGGCTTGGAGCGACTATTTAAGCTGGGATGGAGGGGCGAAGAGCGCCTTGACAAAATAATTTGCATATCAAGAGGGATTTAGCATATTTATGGGAAATGCAGATATGCGATTAGTACTACTTGTGAAATGCGTAGGTTTGGCGGGGGGTTTAAAATCATTATGCCCGTGCATTATGCAGGATTAGCAGCATCAAAGGGAGGGGATAGGGGTAACATTAATTAAGGGAAGGAATGTTAATAGTATGCAGCTGCAGTAATTAAACCACAACGTAAACAACTAAAGTATAAACTACATAGTATCATCAGTATACTAAATATACTCTCCAATAAGCTGAGCTACTAACAGTAAGTAATACATTACAATTCTATGTCGCAAAAAATATAATATGCTTCCAGCTAAACTTTATTCTCTTACATCACACGTGTCTACACCGTACTATATACTGTCATAGACAAACCTAACATTTAATTATATACTGTATTACTATATACATTGTAATATTACACTATGTATTATTCTACCCACCCTAATGTATATCACACTGCTGTATATTCACTATACAATTACGATACTATATACATGTATTACTTTGTACATTGTATTAAACATTACAATTTTATACTATTTATTATACAATCCGCTATACACTGTACCATTGACCGTCGCGTGAAAGATACTAAGAGGAAGCAACGAAATATATTTGCGACATAGAATTGTAATGTATTACTTACTGTTAGTAGCTCAGCTTATTGGAGAGTATATTTAGTATACTGATGATACTATGTAGTATATACTTTAGTTGTTTACGTTGTGGTTTAATTACTGCAGCTGCATACTATTAACATTCCTTCCCTTAATTAATGTTACCCCTATCCCCTCCCTTTGATGCTGCTAATCCTGCATAATGCACGGGCGTAATGACTTTAAACCCCCCGCCAAACCTACGGATTTCACAAGTAGTACTAATCGCATATCTGCATTTCCCATAAATATGCTAAATGCCTCTTGATATGCAAATTACTTTGTCAAGGCGCTCTTTGCCCCTCCATCCCAGCTTAAATAGTCACTCCAAGCCTGGGGTGTGTCATTCAGACTCTGTCTTCTCGACAGACCTGTTCTCCACCTGAGGACGGCTGCTTGCGTTGTGGCCGAAACGTCGTGAGAATTTATTTTATTTTTATTATTTTATTTCCATTCTACGTGACTTTACCGAAAGAACCAAGAAGATGAATCCCTGCAGTCACGAAAGCTTTAAATCGAAACTCTTGACCATTTTCGACATTAAATGTCTCGTCAGCAGTCAGGCTTGCTTGAGCCAATACTGGTCAACTGCCAGATGGGTATAGACAAGGGATCTCTCTGTTCGATACGGGTCCTAGTTTGATGCAAATCTCTGTCATATACGACACAGGATAACTATTCGCGTCGGTGTGAAGAACAAGAAACTGAGACTTGATGTCTCCCTCTCCATGTCACCTGCCCTCTCCATCTCCTCTGCCCTCTCCATCTCCTCTGCCCTCTCCACCTCTCCATCTCACCTGCCCTCTTCATCTCCCTGCCCTCTCCATCTCCCTGCTCTCAATCTCCCCTGCCCCTTAAGTCTCCCCTCTCCATCTCTCCTGCCCTCTCCATCTCCCCTGCCCTCTCCCCCGTCACCTTTTCGCTCATGTAGGCTCAGCTTAGTTTCTCGCTTTCCGAGGGCACACCTCCACGGGCCAGCACCCTAGGTGAGGTCAGGGTCGGTAGTGGGGAAATGGCACAATAAATCGTTGTTTTCCGTGACTATCTGTTTCGGATAGGTGAGGCCATTAACGATTACAGTTGGCATTTTTTTATGTTTGCCTTGTAGTTTTAAACTCGGCTCGGTGTTTGAGTTGTTGAACGATGTCACGGCGTGACAGCGTGGGTGCCTCGCCGTGTTGTCGCGCCGTCACACTCTCACACCGTGATGTTGCGCTCTCGCACCATGATGTCAAGCCCTCGCACCGTGATGTCAAGCCCTCGCACCGTGATGTCACGCCGTTGCGCTCTCGCACCGTGATGTCACGCCGTCACGCACTCACACCGTATGTTGCGCGTCGGCAGCACAAGTGTCTCGCTGCTATGATTAGCCGTGAGGTCGTGGCTGGTTCTGTGTTTTGCTGGCCCTAAGGGGGCAGCACATTTAGACACGCGGGCCGCTTAGGCACAGCTCAGGGCCCCGCTCGTGGAAACCGTGGCAGCTAAGCAGCTCAGCCTGAGGCTGAGCCTCGCTCCGGTACAGCTCTGGGTGGTTATGGAAACGGGGCAAGCATTTCCCTCGCGTCGTTACCGCTCCGCGAAGTGCACCGCCTGCCTGTTCTGCTGCGCACAGCGGAGTTTGAAGGCTGCACATAACCCAAGTGCGGTCTTTGAAAGTAAATGGGACCCATAGGTGGTGGAGCATGGTGCTCGAGGCTAAGTTGAGCTGCAGTATGTGTGTCCTGCATGCGCTTGTCGATTTGCCTCTTGCTTGATGCGTATTGTGGGTACCCGAGACCCCCTTATCTGTAACAGTGACACTTGCAATACATGAAGTTGATGTGCGATAACCATGAATAACTTGTATATTTTTTACGACGTAACTCAGCATTGAGAGGATTATTCATTAACCTTTGTGAGGTGCCTGTGCATCTCACAGCCGGTGTTCGTGTCTGTCACTGAGGGCCCGTGCTTGAGTTCTGGGTAACCAACTAGAGGCAGGGCCAGGTTATTTTATGAAGTAAATTGATGGTTCCAGTTCACTCCCTTAGAAGATGCGTACGTAGCACGGGTAAGAGTACGGGAAACCGTGGAGATTGATATGTGATGCGTAGCGCACGGTGCAGTACGAGTACGTGGAACCGTGGAGGCTGTCTAAGGCAGTGACGTCGAGGCTCAAGAGAGAATGAGGCACGTGGCTCTGCTGTTGTGGATCCCGAATTGGAAACACGCTTCATTGTGAACCGAAATGCCACTCCTTAAACACAATTGAAATTTTGTGAAAAAGGACCAAAAGAATGTTCATTGTTTGAATGAACAAAAGGTTAAACGATAATCGTTTTAAATCTTGCTCAACGCCACGCAATGTTCGTGGTGTGTTCCCTATCGTTATGTTATCGCCATCAGCATTTCATTTCCACTGCTGCGGACCCGCCGCCTCCGTCTGATGTGTTGAGATACCCGGCCTCGGTGGCCAAGTGTGTCCCGTGCCATGCACATCCCACAGAGGCCACGGCTTCACACTCACAGACCACTCGTCTAAAACGACAGACAGGGTGCAACTAGTTCCAAGGAGATTACTGTGTGGAATTGCAAATAAGTAGAATAGCAATCGTGTACGGTACATGCGCATATCTGTGTGGCTTGTGATGTGTGTGTGCGTGTTTGTAGCGCACGATTTGTGTGGAATAACCCGTGTTGTTTTTGTGGGGTGCACATTTGTGTAGCGATGACATCATACAGTATATATGCATGTGTGCATGTGAGGATGTTTGGCACGACGTGTTTGGACGGTGCGACTCTCCGGTCTCCGCACGTTTACGTCGGTGCCCGGTGACTACACCAGCTGTCCCAGGGTGTTCTGCCCGCGAGTGCTTTTCACTTGTGGGGTAACAGGCGGCTGTTTGAGCCAACGCAGGAGAGGTTTGCATCCACGGTGGCACAAGAGGTCAGTGAACGGATTAGTATCAAGCAATAGCCACTATTCACTGCCATAGACAAAGGCAAGACAAATATCTCTTTATAGCCTTAGACTTTTGGGTCAAGTGCTGTTAGCGAGCACCTATGAAGGCCAGCACCACGCCCGGCCGCCTTTATTGACGAAGGCACGCACACACACGTTTGGTAACAGCTACAAAATCGGTGTGTGAGCATGAGCTAAAATGTGTGAGTAACTTGTATGTCCGATGAAGCTCTAAAGTGGGAATAGTGAAGGTATTCAGGGGTGAAACCAAAGGGTGATTGTGGTGGTTGAAGGCTGTTGTGAATAGCATGCGCAGCAGGCGCTTTTCTTATAAAGATGCAAATGCAAGCCTGTGCTGTGCAATGCCAGGAAAGGTCTAACGCCATATTGCGCACGCGTCGAGCACGTTTAAATCTACAAAAGCCACACACACAGATACTCGTGATTAATGTTATATCCCATCGTCGTTCATGCAAATTGTAACTCACAATGGCTGAGGAACAAGAGACAAGCTGGAATGATGTCAGGTGGTGAGCCAGTGCCAACAATTGCTCTGCAGTTCTCGATATGTTAAGATGTTTTCAGCAAATTAGTGAATGTTTATACGTGGGAGGAAACCGGAGAGACTGGAGAAAACCCACGCATGCAAGCGGCAACACTATCCCATACAGAAGGGACAGATTGTATCGGTCCACACTTTGCTGTACTGCATTCTGCTGGCAAAACCTGGGTATGATACCTCCACGCCCACACGAAGGGAGTCTCGCAACATTTTGTTATTTTACCGATCAACCAACCCTCGCCTCCAGTGATGGATTACAGGACACGTGCAGCTTATTCACCAGCACCACCACACAACACCAATCTAGCACTGTCGTGACACAATGACACAGACCATGTTAAACACTGCATGCGCTACTTCCAAGAAGGTTAATTCCCACATTAAGGCCAGGGTTATGTTGGTTCCTCAGCACAAGTCTTGGTCATCTGGGAGAATGAATCCGTAGAAATTGCAAGAAATGTGTGAATTATCATTAATGAAGCGGCGATGTTTTAATTTGAAATCGGTAAAGTAGCAAGGAAGTTTTCTATGAAGTACAGAGAGGGTGGCAGCCCCGACGCACTGCCGCCTCGTCATCACAAGGCCGTACCCGCGCCTGAACTGCTTTTGCATAATTTATTTTTGCCTGCCCACCACAAGCACATCTTTAATCACTCCTAATAGGTAGTTTAATTCGAAAAGTGAATACATTTTTACGAGCGACTATTACATCGCTGAAGAGTGAAAAGAGACAATGCTTTCTCGGATTTGCGTGTTTACAGGTTGTGTGAGCAGAGGCATCTCTTGTGTGCCTGGGAGGCCGTATTTTTTTGTTATGAAATTGAGTCTATGTGGGAATTGGGGAACCGGAAGTTTGTAACCCTCTGAGAGCTGAGACATTGTGGAAATATGACGCCCTTTGAGAGTGACAGGTTTCGGTGTGCGGTTGTTACCCATAAACTTCCGGTGACATGGTGCTATATACGTGCTTTGTTTATGCCAGTGAGGAACGTAATGGTTCCCGTTCAACTGCCCTCTGTATTTACACCCAAGCGTCTACCTTGTTTACTGTTATCTCTTGTATACAGTACTTTACTCCGCCATCGCTCGACACGCCCGAGTCAAGGGAGCACCTCCCCTCGTCTCTGAAACCTCGTGTGAAGAAGCTAAGCACAGTGAGAGATATCGAAGTTGCCTCTGACTTCACCGAGACAGTGTGGTTGCTTTTTCTCATTTCTCAACGGCACTGCAATGGACGGGTCTTGCTCAATTTGGCATTGAGGTGACGCTCATCTCTTGCTTACAGCCCGGAGCCAGTGGTGTAAATTCCCTAATTCCTGTGGCAGGGCGAATCCCTCCATAGGACAACCACTGTTGACTTCCCCATCAAGTGGTGTTTGTTTTATTGACACTGGAGGGATGATAAATGACGGAGTCATTCCCAAACCGGGATGTGAACTTGAAACCTGAGAACTGCTCACTCTACCGCAGAGCCTCCAGGTCGGATATTTGGTGGAAAGACTCCTATTATGAGATCTCTTTTACCAGTGGCAAAATATGATAGTAGGTTTTTACCCTTTTAACTGGTACAAAACTGACACCTTTATTCAAGGCATCATGTTTGCAATGACCACAACACAAGTAGTCAAAAAAGCAAACAAAAAGAAGCAACTCTGATAAGATGATAATATGCACTGTCCTTGAAGTTGATTGGCCCACACCCGAGACGGCTTTCTTTAGAGCCTAGTCCCCATTGGTGTAGGGCCAGATGACACCAGAAGGCGTACAACTCAAACACAGTGCAATATCAGAGTATTGAGAGCTCGGGGTAAGCATTTACACTATGAGATCTCTTTTACCAGTGGCAAAATATGATAGTAGGTTTTTACCCTTTTAACTGGTACAAAACTGACACCTTTATTCAAGGCATCATGTTTATCATCTTATCAGAGTTGCTTCTTTTTGTTTGCTTTTTTGACTACTTGTGTTGTGGTCATTGCAAACATGATGCCTTGAATAAAGGTGTCAGTTTTGTACCAGTTAAAAGGGTAAAAACCTACTATCATATTTTGCCACTGGTAAAAGAGATCTCATAGTGTAAATGCTTACCCCGAGCTCTCAATACTCTGATATTGCACTGTGTTTGAGTTGTACGCCTTCTGGTGTCATCTGGCCCTACACCAATGGGGACTAGGCTCTAAAGAAAGCCGTCTCGGGTGTGGGCCAATCAACTTCAAGGACAGTGCATATTATCATCTTATCAGAGTTGCTTCTTTTTGTTTGCTTTTTTGACTACTTGTGTTGTGGTCATTGCAAACATGATGCCTTGAATAAAGGTGTCAGTTTTGTACCAGTTAAAAGGGTAAAAACCTACTATCATATTTTGCCACTGGTAAAAGAGATCTCATAGTGTAAATGCTTACCCCGAGCTCTCAATACTCTGATATTGCACTGTGTTTGAGTTGTACGCCTTCTGGTGTCATCTGGCCCTACACCAATGGGGACTAGGCTCTAAAGAAAGCCGTCTCGGGTGTGGGCCAATCAACTTCAAGGACAGTGCATATTATCATCTTATCAGAGTTGCTTCTTTTTGTTTGCTTTTTTGACTACTTGTGTTGTGGTCATTGCAAACATGATGCCTTGAATAAAGGTGTCAGTTTTGTACCAGTTAAAAGGGTAAAAACCTACTATCATATTTTGCCACTGGTAAAAGAGATCTCATAGTGTAAATGCTTACCCCGAGCTCTCAATACTCTGATATTGCACTGTGTTTGAGTTGTACGCCTTCTGGTGTCATCTGGCCCTACACCAATGGGGACTAGGCTCTAAAGAAAGCCGTCTCGGGTGTGGGCCAATCAACTTCAAGGACAGTGCATATTATCATCTTATCAGAGTTGCTTCTTTTTGTTTGCTTTTTTGACTACTTGTGTTGTGGTCATTGCAAACATGATGCCTTGAATAAAGGTGTCAGTTTTGTACCAGTTAAAAGGGTAAAAACCTACTATCATATTTTGCCACTGGTAAAAGAGATCTCATAGTGTAAATGCTTACCCCGAGCTCTCAATACTCTGATATTGCACTGTGTTTGAGTTGTACGCCTTCTGGTGTCATCTGGCCCTACACCAATGGGGACTAGGCTCTAAAGAAAGCCGTCTCGGGTGTGGGCCAATCAACTTCAAGGACAGTGCATATTATCATCTTATCAGAGTTGCTTCTTTTTGTTTGCTTTTTTGACTACTTGTGTTGTGGTCATTGCAAACATGATGCCTTGAATAAAGGTGTCAGTTTTGTACCAGTTAAAAGGGTAAAAACCTACTATCAAGACTCCTATTATTAGAATTACAATTATTCCTATAAAGCCAGTACCTTACACCTCCAAAACACCAGATTTGTGTAATTTACCTCTTCTCGGAATATCCTGACCAATGCCTCCAACTACACACCAAGTTCAGTAACCCAGCTCTATAAATACTGTCCTTTGTTCCTTTGACTATAATGCCTGATTAGGGTTTCCCAAGCGGGATGTAGATTAACCCTAAAAGTATATATGTATATGATCCTGTGTTTGATGGCTTTCATGATGGTAAGATTTTTGGCGTGACAGCCGATCACTTTGGCTCTCTAATCTCAATTTATTTGAGGCTCCCTCAGACAGTGGGGTCAATGCCTGTGTGTGCATTGGGAGAAAGTGTCGCCCTCGGTGAGTTTCCCGACCATAGCTTCTCAGTGTTACTTCTTTAATTGGCAGTCGTGAAACTGAAAAGCCTATCGGTTATGTGAATGACCTATGCAGTCATAAAAAAAAATTACTTGCAGCCTCAACAGTTGATAAACATGTCAACCTTTGGGGGTGGGCAGAAGTTGATCAGGCGCCCTGTCTTCGGTTAAGAGATGCCAGTTTGTAGGTTTAGTCTGTGCTCTCTTGCTGACATTGGTCACTGAATACAACAGCCCTAACACAGCAAGGTTAATACATTCCAAGATATTTTTTTATGTATATTATTTTATAATTGCAATATATCACCGTATACTAAATGCCAAAGTACACCAGCAATTTTTTTTGTTAAACAAAAGAGTTATAAATGAGTGTGCCGATTATTCCGTAGACGTGAAACCAACGCATTGTTGAGGCTGAGTGATGTCACTGGAAACAACAGATTTGTTGCACAATGGCTGTGACGCCGCACACAAGTTGCGTGACATGCATGTAATTACAAAGTGTTTAAGTGTTTAACGTTTGTCAACAATAAAGCAAGCACAATGTAGTTCCCCCTTGTGCCTAGAGTGGTGCTTGCGCCGTGATGGTGGTGGTGGTAACGGGTTGATTTAGAACCTTGAGGCGGTTGCAGGAGCTGGTGAAGCAGTGGGGCAAATTGCAGTGCTTCCGTATGCACGTCTGAGGTTTCCAGTTGGGGTAAAACCAGACTCTACGCACATTGAGAAAGTTTGACCAGATTCAAGATCGTTTATTGGGTCGGATCGCTGCGTGAGTAAAATGTCTGTTGTAAACCCTCCTCTACCCGACACAGCCGATTAGTGAAGTTGTGACGTGAGCAACGGCGAGTGTGTTGTAGAGCGATCCACACACATCTCTACTGATGCGCGAAAGCAGTAATTCATTGGCACGATTGTTCATCACGTGACAACTTTAATAATTGGCTGTGTTGGGTGGAGAAGGGTGTACAATGCACATTTTACTTATAAGCTCTGAAACAATAAGCAATTACACTGGTCAAAAAAAATCTGGCCTGAAATTTTGCAGCTGTTTTAGACTTATTTCAGGGTGCTGATTCCAAATCTGATCTCAGATTTGCTCTATCACATCTCATTTTTATGCTGTCGGCATACCCCATTTTCATTGATTTTACCCGAAATTAATTCTGTCACTTATGATTGCAAGTTGTTGCGAGTCATTGACTGCTTTAGTGTTAAAATATGGTGCTGTATTTTTAGGATAGTGTGTTTATAATATCATTTTATGTAGATATTCACATTTATTTAATATTTTTCTTCTGCAGGGTGTGATCTAACAATGACTACAACATCCGAAAGAAGGAAATGCAGTAATAACCCAGATATCTTCTGCTACATCTGTGGCAGCTTCACTTTGCAGGATCAAAGGCGCAACATCAATACCTTTGTCAAGAAGGTTTATCTTGCCTACTTTAAAGTACGACTTGGAGACCAAGACAAAAATTGGGCTCCTCACAAAGTGTGTAAAACCTGTGTTGAAACTTTGCGATCATGGTCTAAATGAAAGAATGCTAAGCTGAAGTTTGGTGTGCCAATGGTTTGGAGAGAACCTACAAACCATTTGGATAACTGCTACTTCTGCCTTGTTAATGTAAAAGGTGATAATTGTTTTTTTACCCTTCTATCTGGCAACAAAACTGACACCTTTTTTACAAGGAGTCATGTTTACATAAACCACAATACCTGCAGTCATAATGCAAACAAAAAACATAACTCTGATAATGTGCACTGTCCTTGAAGTTGATTGTTCCACACCCGAGACAGCTTTCCTTAGAGCCTAGTCTCACATGGGTTGGACCAGATGATGCCTTTTGCATGGGGCGGATGTGCTGGTCGACGATGTGTTGCAGTTGCCCCGCTCCGTATGGATGCGCGAGCAGCTGTTGGATGACTCCTCAGGGGCTCCGCGGCGTCAGGCAGAACAGACGCGTGAGGGTTCTGTGTCAGTGGAAGGTGGTCGATTGGCTTTTCAGGAGGGCCTTTTGATGTGGAGGGATTATATAGTGGACCATTGGCGCATTGTGGTTTGCGTATTGCACGGTGAAAAGTTGTTGCACCTTGGTGTCCAAAAGTCCTTGCTAACGTTGCAACGGGATTATTATTGGCCCGGTATGACAGCCGACTTCTCTAAACATATTCGCTCCTGTCATGAGTGCGCCCGGCGGAAGCCGCCGCGCCTGAAATGCCATCCGCCGCTGCAATCTATTTCCGTTACTCGCATCAATGAGTTGGTGGCTCTCGATGTCCTAGGGTCCTTCCCGATCACTCCCAGGGGTAACAAATACCTTTTGGTGGGTGTGGAATTTTTTCCCCAGTGGCTGATGGCTTGGCCCTTACCTGACCAATCCGCATCCTCCATCGCTGATGCATTTTTGAATGGCTATGATCGCCTGTTGGGGGCAAAAATTGACCCTACCTGACCATGTGCGGGACTCCCTGCACTAGATTTTTGAGGCGCGGGAGGCGGCTCAGGTTAACACCGCTAAAACGCAGGCGTGCAATGAGCGCTGTGCGCGCAGGTCCGGCCACAACTTGTCATGATCCGTCGGCGACCGGGCCTGGCTGCATTGCCCTCAGGCACCTCTCCCAAACTGCACAAGCCATGGCATGGGCCGGTTGAAGTGATTGAGGTTAAGCGCCAACAGTGTGTACGTATTCGGGCGGGTCGGCGTCGTTGGTTCGTCCACCCGTCGCGGTTGAAACCCTTCGTTCCTCCACGTGTTGCTTCGTCATCTCCACATATTGGGTTGCCGAGGTCTGGCATGTCCGATGAGCCGGAGGGGGTGCGGTTGCATGTTGATCCTCCGAAGATTTCTGTTTTGTCGCCCACAGCATCCGAACCCCTGACTGCCATCGCGGACAATGGCCTTGCCGGGTCCGGCCCTGTTACATCGGACCCTTCCGCTCTTCCGCCCTTCCGCCGACCACTACACTTCCAGCTGGCTACCACGGAGGGTCCGGCGTCACGGACCCGTTCTAAAATGCCTCGATTTTTCTGATGTTCCGATTTATCTTTGCTTGGTTATTCGCCTTTTAATGCCGGCTCGTACAGTTCGTGTAAGGATTCAATCTAGGCCAAAGGTAACGGGCAGAGCTACGGGAAATATTCGGGAGCCATCTAGAGCAGGGGTGTCCAAACTTATTGCAACGAGGGCCAAATTTGATAAAGCGAAGATGCCCGGGGGCCAACAGTTCCTTCTGACATTTTTTTTACCACACAAGTTACATGAAAATACACACTGTTATAAAACAATTTTCATTGTCACAATTACCTTTATTTTTCAAATGACAATGTAACCAAATATAAGCCACTCAGGCAGACGTGAACAACTCTAAAAACACAATTCTGCCTTTCATTCAGTCACGTAACATTGAACAAACTGTATAGAATACCTTACATTTCCATGTGTTAAATATCTTTGCCTCATGAACATTTTAAACAGGAGTTATAAGTAATGCCAAGTGGTCTGTTATCATCATCTATATATATAAAATCGCAAATCTGTCTGTCTGTCTGTGTGTGTGTCTGTGTGTCGCCGGACCATACGCAGTTTCATTGGACGGCGGTTGCCCCTGGCAACGGGTAGCGACGCATTCGCTGCCGGGTGGACGCCATTTTTAATTCCCGTTAAAAATATGCGCACGCATTTGTGGTATAAACTCGATATACCCAGCGTTGCCCGTTGGGAAAATACATTTAAAATCTTATGAAAACTTTCAAACATTACATACCAATGAAAAAACAACTGTGTAATTACTTTTAAACCCGACGCGCCAAGAATCGATTCTCTGAATCGCGCAAAGGAATCGAAGGTTGTAGATTCCTTTAGATTCGGACGATTCCCGTTTACTATAAGTTGGTTAAAGTCGATATAAACTGCTACGAACGGGAAATATCCGGCGTTGACCGGGGCAAAAATGTAATTAAAAACTCCTGAAAAAATAAAAAAATAAAATAACAATGAAAATGAAACTCTATCATTCAAAATGTAAACCCCCAACATGCCAGGAATCGATTATTTGAATCGCACAAAGGACTAATCGAAGGTTGTAAATTACTTTAGGATCGCGCTTCCTGTTTAATATAAGTTGCTTATAGAGTTAATATAAACTGCTACGAATGGGAAATATCCGGCGTTGACTGGGGCAAAAATATAATGGTGAGGGTGGTTGTGAGTGGCGATTGTGAGTGGTGATTAGTGAGTGGTGAGGGGAGGTTGAGTGGTGAGGGTGAGTGGTGAGGGTGAGTGTTGAGGGTGAGTGGTGAGTGGTGATTGGTGAGGGTGTGATTGGTGAGGATGAGTGGTGAGGGAGAGTGGTGAGGGAGAGTGGTGAGGGTGAATGGTGAGGGTGAGTGGTGAGTGGTGATTGGTGAGCGTGTCATTGGTGAGGATGAGTGGTGAGGGAGAGTGGTGAGGGAGAATGGTGAGGGTGAGTGGTGAGTGGTGAGGGTGAGTGTTGAGGGTGAGTGGTGAGTGGTGATTGGTGAGGGTGTGATTGGTGAGGATGAGTGGTGAGGGAGAGTGGTGAGGGAGAGTGGTGAGGGTGAATGGTGAGGGTGAGTGGTGAGGGTGAGTGTTGAGGGTGAGTGGTGATTGGTGAGGGTGTGATTGGTGAGGATGAGTGGTGAGGGAGAGTGGTGAGGGTGAATGGTGAGGGTGAGTGGTGAGTGGTGAGGGTGTGTATATATGTAAGGTTATTAAGAAATATATTTTTCACCCGGGCAACGCCGGGTACTTATACTAGTTAAACTTTAAAACAAGTGAATTTTACCCTTGTCTTTTACAATATCTTTCAGAAAGCAATAGTTTGTGTCACATCTACAGGCACATAACATCAACAGTTATAACCAAATCTTATTCAAGAGTTTAATAAAACAAGTGCCATAAGTCCAAGTGCATTAGTATGCTTTAGGCTTTTCACTGTTAATAGTGACAGATGTTACCGTTCAAAACACTCAATTTCAGATTGATCAAGGAACAGATAACTTGCTGACACTAATGAGAAGGGTGATACTGAGATCTAGATTTCAGTAAAGAGACCAGGTCTGGCTTGAGGGCAGTGGTTGAGATGCGTAAAATGTCACACAAGTGGGAGTCACTCATCCTTGACCTCAATCGGTTCTTGTTTAAGTTCATGACTGAGAATGTTTGCTCACACAAATATGTGGAGCCGAATAAGCTCAGCATTTTCTTAGCGAATAACCGCATTTCTGTAAACCTGCTTTTGTCCAGCTGCCGGTAAAAGTCAACAAGAGAACACTGTTGGTGTTTTCCGCGGCACTCATTGTCACACTGCAGCTCAATGAGCTCCAGCTGCAGCTGTGGAGGAGCATCATCAGGGTCCACGGAGAAAGGAGAAGAGAAAAGCAACATGTCCTTTTCAATAACTGCAAAGTCCCTAAAGCGTTTCTTAAATTCCACAAAAAGAGATGCGATAGCTGTTGCATAACTTTTCATTTACGCACCGATGTTGTCCTGTGGAAAACTGTCAATGACCTCTTTCAAAGCTGGGAAGTGCGCAGTGCAGGGCTCTGTTTGGGACAAGTGTCTTTGGAAAAGTTGCAGTTTGGTTCCAAAGGCCTTGTTGTGAGCGTATAGCTGGCTCACCACTGCATCTTTTCCTTGAAGATTAACATTCAGCGCATTCAGATGCTTCGTTATGTCAACCAAAAAAGCCAGATTTGCCAGCCATACAGGATCGGACAGTTCTTCCATTGGTTGTCCCTTCTCACCCAAAAAATGTCCAATTTCCTCTTTGAGAGAAAAATCGCTGCAGTGCAGACCCCCGACCTAGCCACCTCACATCGTTGTGATATATTACGTTATCGTATTCAGCCTGGATGTCACGCAAGAACTGCTGAAACTGTTGGCGGTATAGAGCTTTAGAGCGAATATAATTGATTGCCTTTGCCACTGGTTTCATAACATCGCCAAATTTGAGATGTTTGGCGCAGATAACCTGCTGGTGAATGATACAGTGAAGTTTAATAGCGTTGCCTGCTTCTTCGCTGACTTTATTGCAGATCAGTGTGGACAATCCACTTCGCTCACCAGCCATGGCAGGCGCACCATCGGTAATGATCCCAGAAACTTTACTCAATGGTAGTTTCATATCATCAACAGCTTCACAAACAGAAACGAATACATCTGTTCCTCTGGTTTGCCCTTTAAGGCTTTTGAGGTCAAGCAGCTCCTCTGTCACGTTCATGTTGTCATCAACTCCTCTTTAAAAATAAGTAGTTGTGCAGTGTCAGATGCATCGGTGCTTTCATCGCAGGCTGATGAAAAATAATCAAAAGCCACTCCCCTATCCTCCAGTTGTCTCTGAATATCTGACTATGTCCTCAACTCTCCATGCCACAGTGTTGCGTGCCAGGCAAACATTCATATATTCTTGCTTCTTCTCGGGGCAAATGTTCTCCACCATTTTCATGACACAGTCTTTGATAAACGCACCTTCAGTAAAAGGTTTGCCATGTTTAGCTATTAACCTGGCCACTTCGTAGCTGGCTTTGGTGATGTTTTCCTTTGACTCACAGGCCCGGTTGAAGAATCGCTGTTGCGATGCCAGAGCAGCTTGGAGTTGCTTCACTTTTTCAGCACGGTCACTCCCTGTTAGCTTGTCGTATGTTGTAGCATGTTTAGTCTCGTAGTGTCTCTTTACGTTAAAATCATTAAACAAGCCAACCGTCTCTTTACAAATTAGACAAACACAGTTGCCTCGATTTGCAGTGAACAAGTATTGTAATTCCCACCGCTCCTGAAAGCGGCAGCCCTCACTGTCAACTTTTCTCTTTTTTTTTGCAGTCGCCATGGCATAAATGATTCGAGAAGGGTTCGCGGCACGGATGCAGAGCCAGATAGCATAATGGTGCTGCCACCGTGTGGTGAAAGGAGAAATTACATCTTTAAAGTTTTATGATTTATTTATTCTGACAGAGCTATCGAGCCATAAATAACACGTTATAAGACCGAAGCTGTGGGCCATATGAAATCTGACCGCGGGTCGTGTTTGGCCCGCGGGCCGGACTTTGGACATGCCTGATCTAGAGCGTTGCATGAGGAGGCGTGGCCGTAGGCGGAGCTTAGCTCCGCCGGGGGGCATATAAGCGGAGGCAGGAGATTACTTGAGGTCAGTGTGGGAAGCCTTGTGTCTGGACTGCATCACCGCTCTACCTCTCCTCGCCAGCGACCATGTGGTGAACCTCCAGTGAAGCCGTGTCTCCTCCGGGAGCGCACCCAGCCAGCGGCGTGAACGGAGAGAGAGAGGGAGACGTACCACAGCAGCGAACGAGGAAGCGAGAGAACTACCCAGAGAGAGAGAGCACGGAGCTATGCAGACATTCTGTTAAATAAAAGACACCAGTTCAGAGTCGTCGTGGAAGTCGTTTATTACACTTGTAATGATACAGCCAAGTTTCAACCTTAACACAACGTGGAAAGCCTAAACTGTGTCCAAACTACACTCGTACTAAATGTACTGTACATGACATGACATTCCTCTACAACTTTACTTAAAATTAGTTTCTACGAACAATGTATCCTACAGTTCGCCTCGAATTCGACTCGTGCACAATGTGGCGATGCGGTGAATGAAACCCAACTCGATATACCTCCTCGATGTACTTCGGCGACTGCTGAGCGAACCGTGTCCAGTTCCGATAGCACAGAGATGACATACACTGTGTGGAGCAGCGCTGCTCCGGTGGAGGAGTGTGCCGAGCCGTTTGAGAGCGATGGTTCCGCGTCAGTTTGCGATGTCCTCGATGAAACCGAGGAACTTGTAGACCCTGGTGAAGACGCCGGGATATGCACGTGCTGGTGGGTAGTTGCATTGGTTGCCCCAGCTGGCCAGGCCAGTAACATACCACCTGTCGTCCTCCTCTCTGCACACCAGCGACTGGGCCGTGTTTGCCTAAAACACAAATAATGATTATAATTACGTTTCAGAAAGAAATTCAGAATCAGAATATTTATTACTGGAATAATCCGATGAGCTATGTTTCACATA
This sequence comes from Lampetra planeri, assembly GCF_965212315.1. Taxonomy (NCBI): domain Eukaryota; kingdom Metazoa; phylum Chordata; class Hyperoartia; order Petromyzontiformes; family Petromyzontidae; genus Lampetra; species Lampetra planeri. The sequence continues at coordinate 12,839,559 of NC_136136.1, read as the reverse complement.
TGTGCAGTAGGGGCGGGTAAGAACGTTACAACAACAAACAAAACTAAAACACGATAGTAGTGAAAAGTACAAGAAAGGTAAACAAATCACCAAAACACAAATTAAACTAAACCATCCCCATCCTACTAGGCAAAGCCCACTGATGTATTAACTTCTTTTTCAGAAGCGACCTGGCCGCAAATGTTAGCGCAACAAAGTGGCACATCATTTGGACATCTGTAGCAGCAAAATAAAATTTAAGACGCGGTGGAGAAAACGTGATGAAAATAGCACTGCAAAATGTCTCTCCAATGGGGAATGCCGGCAGTAGGTAAGAAAAGATGGGAAAAGTTGCTCAACATATTTCGGATAGGGGCTAAACACAAGGCCTATCTGTCCGTCAGGAACTGAGACCCTCTGCAACGCTATGTTCATCATCACCATCACGTTTGTATCGAGACACTTTTCAGAAGGGTGCTGCCAAGTTTTCGCAATGGAGAGCGATGTTGCTGCGTGTAATCCCAACTACAGTAAGTAGATTTCAGGCGTTTTTTTATCATTGCGATGCGTGGCCGATAACAGTTACACTGCGTGTGTTTTTGTAGCTATGGAAGGAAACCCGTGTAGAACAGGGGGAGAACATACAAACTTCACAGAGAAAGGCGCCCGAGTCGGGCATAAAAACCCAGGCCCTTCTTGCTGAGGCACAAGCGTTCCCACTGCGCTACCCGGCCGCCAAGTGGCACAAAGATCACACAGTATTAGTCGTGTATGTTATACTGTTCCATACATATGTAGTGACATCCGTGATGTCACTGTATGGTGCCGGCCCGAGAGGGCCGTGGCGTACAATGTCCCTACATCGCGGACAGCACCGGGTGGGTTGCTATGTGAGGCCGGCTCTAGCACAGCACGGCGTGCGATGCACCGTCATCGCGTACACCCCGTAGGCGTGTGTAGTACCAGCCCTAACGGGGCTTGGTGAGCGCTGGGATAGCGTGGGCATCACGCACAGCGTGTAGTGGCGGCTCCCACCAGGGGGAGTGGGAGAGTGCCAGCCCAGGGGCAGGGATGCCCCGGGCCATGGCACTCTGGTTGACCCCATAGACACGTGATCCGGAGTGTCCACAGAGAGGGCCCAGGTGGGGGGGCTAGGGGGTGATCACGTGTCCAGGCAGAGCTCTCGAGAGGGATCGAGAGGGAGCTAGAACGCTCGAGACGGTGGGTGGGGCCTTGGGTGGAGCGGCCCCGACCCGAGGGGATATAAGGTGGGTCCCTGGGAGGGACCAGGGTTCTTCGTTCGACAAGCTGGAAGCTCCACGTCTACAAGCTGGAATCTCTACGAGGCATCAACACGTGGTCGGGGCCCCGAGTGAGGGTCTGACCCTTCGTAGCTGTAACTCTTACGTATAGAGTAGTTAGCTGGGTGGATACCACCCTAGGCTGTATCTGGTGAAGGGGCAGTTACCCCTTTGTGTTAACGGGTTGATGTTACAATAAAAGTGTTGCCTCTAAAGAACAACGTCTACGACTCAGTTGGACTCACTACACATACATCAGATGAGGGCTGGTCAAAAGCTGTATACCCCCATCAATGGCTTGTTTCAACCCCCTATCTAGTTACCACATTCATAATTATTTACAGACCTTTGTCCATCCACCGCTGGACGAAGGCTTCCCCATGTCGTGTCAGTCAAGGGGGTTATTTTGACCATACTTCACTACACTGGTCAGTGTAGGTTGGCGACCAAGGAGCCCAGGATTGGTTCAGACATCAATCGATATAGAGCACAGTGCGCTATCTGCTTCACCACCGCTCCTCCAATGTTTACGAATTGTGTGCGTTAACAAATTGAATGTCGTTTGAGGGGAATTGCAGGTCTGAGAAAGAAGCACGTTCCAGGCATCTGGATTTGCGACCTGATGCGAGCCAGAATGAGCGTTAATTTCATCTCACAGGGTTCATCGGGCACTGGCTGACGAGGGCCCTCTGGACATTTCGCCAATAAGGGTGGGGAAGAATGCAAACGGGTACATGAACGGCTTGTCCAATCAAAAAGTAAAAACATTGGGCCATGCGCATCTCCTGTTTAAAGTCCTGAGCGAGTGGTGGGAAATCCACATACCTGTGGCCAGAACAAGTCTATACATGGGAAAACTTCTGATGACTTCTATCAAAGTGGTACCTATTTTGTCATACCCTGAAAGGATGAAGGGTTGAGTCAACCCCAACCGAGATCCAACTTCGTTTGAAGCACTTTAACAATTGTCACAGCCAGATATAGCAATGTGAAAATTGATTGCCGCGTTGGCGAGATGTTAGCTACCTTGATTTGAAGCTTTCGTGACTGCAAGGATTCATACTCTTATTTTTTTTCGGTAAAGTCACGTAGGTAAAAAAAATTACTAAAAGTAATAATAGAAATAAAATAATAAATCACGACGTTTCGGAGGCAACACGAGTCTCCGTCATCAGGTGGGACCGTCACAGCTAAAATTACTGCATCAAGTGAGGCAAAATTCCAAGAGACCAGCCCTTAAATACAAGTTAAGGGGGAGGGGCTTATCTGAATGTGGTAACCAGGGAATGGAACGTGGGGGTGGTGGGCGGGGCTACAAGAGAAATTGGCCAATGTCGTCAATGTGCAAGAGAACAATCGGTGTACCTCGACCTAAACCGGTGTTGGTTGAGAATTCAAATATAAAAAGCAGTACTGTTAAACGCTGGGGATGTCAACACTCGGTAAAGTAGAAAAGTACCTGTCAAATAAGATGGTACAAATATGTGTAGTTAAATCTTTTTTGCATGGTTAATAACATGTTTCCAATGATTACTCAGTTTGTACCCATCATCACGGTTGAAGTTATGTCTGTGTTTGTAAATCTGGATGGCTTCGTGTACAAACCTTTGATGGTAGCCAGAGGGTTTGCAGAGCACCTTGGTCTCGGAAAAAACAATATCATGAGAACCCACAGCGTTATAGCAATGATCGGCAACGTTGCCGATCATTGGAAAGATGTTATTAACCATGAAAAAAAGATTTAACTACACATATTTGTACCATCTTATTTGACAGGTACTTTTCTACTTTACCGAGTGTTGACATCCCCAGCGTTTAACAGTACTGCTTTTTTGAATTTGGATTCTCAACCAACACCGGTTTAGGTCGAGGTACACCGATTGTTCTCTTGCACATTTACGACATTGGCCAATTTCTCTTGTAGCCCCGCCCACCACCCCCACGTTCCATTCCCTGGTTACCACATTCAGATAAGCCCCTCCCCCTTAACTTGTATTTAAGGGCTGGTCTCTTGGAATTGTGCCTCACTTGATGCAGTAATTTTAGCTGTGACGGTCCCACCTGATGACGGAGACTTGTGTTGCCTCCGAAACGTCGTGATTTATTATTTTATTTTATTTCTATTATTACTTTTAGTAATTTTATTTTTTACCTACATGACTTTACCGAAAAAACCTAAGAGTATGTTAACTACCTTGCCTGGTATACAGTATATCATGGGTTTGATCCCGACCCTGACGATGCCTGCTATATATTTGGACTTTGCATGTCTCTCTCATCGTGGTCGCATGGATTTTTCTCGGGGTCCTCCGGTTTTACACTCCACATTTAGAATCAACGTGCGTTTAGAGAATTGGAGTGTCATTAAACGCGGGTGGTGGTGTGTTTCTAACGACAAATATTTGAACAGATCGTTATGTAGCCCTAACCCGATCATCAGCTATGAATAGTAATATTATTGATTGCAAAAACCTGTGTTAAGTTAAGAGAGTAGTGGTGTTTATTGCTGACTACTTGATGTTTTAGACCTATGCTCAGCAACTGTTAAACAATTATAAGACATCTTTGTCTTTTTTCGCTTCGTTATTTTTTAAATGATCATGTACCCACGTGCGTGCGTACGTGTACTCGCTAACAGCACTTGCCGCAACAGTCTGTTAACAGTATACGGGGGATGTTTGTCTTTGTGTGCATACTCACCCAGCACCCGCTGTGCTCAATGTTCTGTGCGCAGAGCATGCGGCTGGATAAGGCGCTGCCGTAGAACTGCGCAGACGCGCAGTCACTCTGGCTGAGTATTCCCAAGGGAAGTCCGTACCCTGAAACACAGGAGGTCAAAGTTATTTCCTGCTCAACATGTCCTATGACGGGGCTGAATCTTTCCACGGAAAAAAACTACCGTTGGCTTGACTATGAATGAAGGCAACTGGGATTTGAGTTCATGAAGGGTCACGGGGGACGGTGTGCCCGTTGAAATCGAGGCTGCTGGGCCTTCTCGTGTCACGAGCCGAAGACATCTGCAACGTGGGACTTCACGATCGAGTTGAAATAATGCGCAGAAAATGATCGAGAAGCGCAACTCCAGTGACAAACGATGGACACAACGACTTGTGTGATCGTTCACCGCAGGGAACAAACCACGCCCGGCGTAGAGAATGTATGTATGTTGAACTTCTTTCGCACTGTACGTAGCCAACCGTGCTAATAATCGGAGGTGCGGAGACGATGCAGAGGATGTTGAATACGTACCATTGCCGAGGTAGCAGACTTTCCCTGCAGCAGGGGAATGCCGCGTGGCATGAGGCAGGCACACCGCACTCACTGCGTCCGAGAACGGCACTGCTTTGCTCAGCTCCACCACGGCGACGTTGTAGTCGTGCGTGCTGGTGTTGAATCGGTTGTGTACTGAAATGATTCCCACGCTGTGGAACACGCCATCGCTGTACCTGATGGTCCATTTCGGGACGTCTTGGCTGCAAGAGACGCACCCGCCGCGCCTATTTGCAAGTGCAAAAAGTGATGGGGCAGCCAAGTGGTCGAAGCACGAGGCGCGAGCCAGCTCGTGCCGAGGGAATGGTTCGATTCCTACAACCACCTGGGTCATCTCTGCAATTAATGAGCAAGACCTGTCTTCTTGTATGGGGATAGTGAACCTTTAAAAACACACGCTCGGTTCAAAACAATATTAATTTAGTGCACCTGCCGGAACTCGTTGGCGGGTCCAACTGTAAGTGTGCACCAAATTCCATACAACAGACAAGTAGAAAATTATGTAGATGGAGAATCGCGAGTGCACGTGCGCGTGCCACAGTGTGAACTTTGACTCGAGTGCGTGTGCAGAAGGTTTTTTGTTCGAAGAACGGCGACCGGTGGTACTCACGCAGTGACGATTTGCTTAGCGGTCGTTAGGATCCACCTCCTGCCAATAATCGTGCCGTTGGCAGCAAAGCGACTGTTGAAGAACAGCTGCACATCCCAAGGGAAGTTCCTCCAGTCTGATGTCTTTCCGCAGGCTGCGAACAAACACGCGCACACTCATAGCATGGGGCTAAAACAGGGCAAAGATGAAACTGTGATTATTATTGTTACACTTTTATTGGTATTGTCGAATACTTTTGTCTCGGGCATTTAGTTACCAATTTGATCTCAGCTTCTTTATAGAAATACAGGCGTTGGGTGAAGTGGTATTTTTAATTCTGAAAAGTTGTTTATGATGGCGAGTTGTGCGGGCGGGCGGCTTGGTGAGAGGAAGGGATGAGCAAGGATGGATAGACGGTTACGTCCACAGGACGCGAGGGCTTTTTTGTAAATAAATCAAAACTTGCACTCACCTGCAGATGATGGCGTGGCTGTGACAGAGCTGTACTTGAGCCTGAAGCCCCTTTCTGGATTTTATTTTTAAAAAAACATCAAACTGTAAGTTACATCATACAGCATTGCAACGATACGTATACACAGGGTATCTACTACAATGGAATCGTCATTAAATTGCATCATTGCTTATGATGCTTTTTCAAACTCGTATCAATTAATCTCAACTCAAGCGTGTGTGCCACATCGATGAGCGCGGATTGCGACACATCACGTCGGCGGCACGACTCCGCTTCTCAAGAGGATGAACAACCGGGCGCCTCGTGAGCTGTGCCAAGTTGACTCGGTACTAGCCCTGGCGCGGCTCGGTTGTCTAGTGGGAAATTAAAAAAAACTATGTTGGAGTAGAAAGCTGCGGCGGACGTACCCACAAGGGGCCCCGTGGACCTCAGCACCAGCGTCAGGTTGCTCTGCGTGGACTTGAAAGAGACGGAGGGCATGGAGGTCCCACAGAGCACGACCAGCGCGTTGGCCCTCGCTGCTCCGTCCAGAACGGAGAGGCTCTCGTTTGCGCACACCGCGTCTTCCCACAGGCTGTGGTCCGTCAAATAAGCACAAGGCCGCAGTCACCACCGTTTGCTTCGGCTTACCTTAAGCACCCCCCAACTCCCACCGCCATTCGCCACTAAGTGGCGGTAACGTCACCACGACGATTGTGCCAGGCGATGTGCACGTTGAGGCCACATGAAGTGTCGAACGCCAGGAGGTCACGGGACAGATCCAGGTGCCATGGGTCGACTGACTGAGATGCAACCTCCCACCACCGATTCAACAAACACTCTGCATAGAAAATCTGTCTGCCGTCACACCAGAAGGTGAAAGCATTTTGCAAGTTGCCAATGTAATTTCCAATCACAAATTCAACTCGAGAAACAAAGTTTGCTTAGATTTTTTGGAAGTAAAAAAAGTGAAAATTCAAAGTCACGTAATGAGAGGATCATAACTGAAGACATTTTACATGTGATTACTATTGCCATTTAAATGCCCACACGTGGCGTTGAAACCCGGTTAGCCCACGGCTCCATACCAGATTATCACTAGCCCGTACCACCCGACGTAGTAGCTGTAGTTGTTTTAGACGGTGGGTTTGGAAATACATTTCAACACTAATCGTGATGTTCAAATCATTTTATTTCATTGGTCATGCAGTGTAAAGAAAACAATTGGTGGCACTACAGACGTTTCCCACCTAGGCTGCTCTCGATCACCACTCTGGTCCGTGAGCTGCATTTGTTGGTGGTTTGAATTTGCCCAGGAAATATTTTTATGAATTTAAAGTTCAGGCCATAATTGACTTTATGTGTGTTCTTGTTGATAAGACAGCCAACATTCCAGCCGGAGCCTGAAGCTATAGGTCCTAAACAAATGTGTAATCTTAAAAAAATAAGAGCCCCTTATGGCGAAACTGTCTGAAAAATACACGGAGGATACAGTGGTGTTAAAATAAAAAATAAACATTCTAAACGTAAAATAAGACGTCTGTGGTTAAATCCACTCGTGTACTAAAGTAAATGTTAAAACGCACCTCACATTTATTTTTAGCTTCTGTGGGGTTAGCGGATTGTGTAAAACGGCATGCGATTACGATTGAGGAAGTTATTATTGTTTTCTCAGAGACAATGGGACATGCATTCTATACACGACCAGACGCGCACATGTGCCCTTGATGTACATGCCCATCTGTGCACTCCAACAATGCGCGTGCACACAAAGGGGGCTTTTACCTGAGCCATTCAAACTTGATTTTGATGACCTTTCGGGAGACGGCCACAATGAGGAAGGTGAAATCCACATCTGTGTCGTTTGGGACATGGTCTCGGGAAGACACGTTGCCTTCGTACCCAGAGAACTGGATGGTTCTCGTTGATGGAACTTTTACACACAAAGATTGAGAACAAATGTCACATAAGCAATGTGGTTATGTGATAGCAACTCCATGATTTTTCACGATAAAACAAAGAGAGTCGATGTATGTGTGACCTGTGAAATCCATAGTTTCACAGTGTGCCACACAAAGACAGACGGTCACTGTATTTGCATGCTTTCATATGCGCTTCTGCGGCCGTCTGGAACGTAATTCCGATATTAGGAAGCGACTGGAGCTATGCACTTTTAAATCTAGATTGAAAACTAATTTCTTTATAAGTTATTTCTTTGTGTTTAGTTTGTTGTGCTTCCCGCACACCTCCGATTAGCACAGTTAGCTACGTAATTTGCAAAATAAGTTCAACATAATCATACAGAGTTTGGTACCTGCAAGCACCACGCTGCTCAGCTGGAGGAGCAGGGCGATCTGCGCCCACTGCGTGCCCATTGCTCGTCCCTATCGCAGGCTGACGACTTCGCACAGTGCCCAACGCCACCTGCACTCACGGGGGCGGGGAGGACAACCAATTACACAGCCAAGCGCAGTATCTATGGGCCAGCTCGCCCGCGACACGGCCGATCTCGCCAGATCTCGCAAGCTAAGCGGATTTGAGCCTGGACATCACTTGGATTGGCGACCGCCACACGTAGAACAGCAAAATCTTGACTTGAAAACTGCTCAACTTACAACATTCGTCCGGTTTGCTAAAATGCAAAATAAATCTGCATATTTGCCCATGCGATAACTATATTGGATTGGCTCTTTTGGGTGGTGGAGGGCTATCGTTGAGAAACTTCGGCATTACACTGACACGATCTAACCCAACCTGAAACGAATTATTTTTTATAGCCCAGGGGAACACAAGAAATGCGACTGGATGGAATTGGTTGTTTCCTTTCCTTTCCAACCGGACTGCCCGTCTCTCTTTTTAATGGAGACCTGGTTTACACAAGCAGATAAAAGGAGTTAAAAGCAATTGCACAACAAGAACATGACGTAGATAATGTAAATAAGACATTGTAATTAACTCAACACAATGTGAATACCATGCACATGTGGCGGGACTCGTATCAAGAGATGATCATTTTAATAAGAGGAGTTTTTCCTCGCACTGCTTATTTTATGAAAAGGCCATGTTGATGGAAATGTTGAGAACGTCCTTAAATATATATTTTTTACCTGCTATAGTGCGTTACTTGATAGAAGTAGCAATATTTTACCGCAGTATATTCACAACTTGCCCCACATGAGCACTGACGATTTCAAGGCTGCTTACCAGCAGATGCTGAACGAGGAGGCTCTGTGAAGGAGCGCTGAGGCCTGCCAAGCCACCTCCACACACCCCAGCAAATGAATCTTTCTGGGTGTGCGCCGAGGCTACACGGGAGACACGCCTCATGCACAGTGGTGCTGACGCAGCCGGACTATTCAAATGAAACACCTTTCTCGTATTAATTTTAGCTCTTTGTCAACTCACTATGGGATTGAGAACCCCCACACTTCACCGCGGGGTTGAAAGCCCCCACACTTCACCGCGGGATTGAAAGCTCCCACACTTCACCACGGGATTGAAAGCCCCCACACTTCACAACGGGATTGAAAGCCCCCACACTTCACCGCGGGATTGAAACCTCCCACACTTCACCGCGGGATTGAAAGCTCCCACACTTCACCACGGGATTGAAAGCCCCCACACTTCACAACGGGATTGAAAACCACCACACTTCACCGCGGGATTGAAATCTCCCACACTTCACCGCGGGATTGAAAGCTCCCACACTTCACCACGGGATTGAAAGCCCCCCACACTTCACCACGGGATTGAAAGCCCCCACACTTCACCACGGGATTGAAAGCCCCCGCTCTTCACTGCGGGATTAAAAGCCCCCATACTTCACCACGGGATTGAAAGCCCCCACTCTTCACCACGGGGCTGAAAGCCCCCACACTTCACCACGGGATTGAAAGCCCCCGCTCTTCACTGTGGGGTTGAAAGCCCCCAAACTTCACCGCGGGATTGAAAGCCCCCACTCTTCACCACGGGGCTGAAAGCCCCCACACTTCACCACGGGATTGAAAGCCCCCACATTTCACCACGGGGCTGAAAGCCCCCACACTTCACCGCGGGATTGAAAGCCACCACACTTCAACGCACGGTTGAAAGCCCCCACACTTCACCACGGGATTGAAAGCCCCCACACTTCACCACGGGATTGAAAGCCCCCACATTTCACCGCGGGGTTGAAAGCCCCCACACTTCACCACGGGATTGAAAGCCCCCACACTTCACCACGGGATTGAAAGCCCCCACACTTCACCGCGGGGTTGTAAGACCCCACACTTCACCGCGGGATTGAAAGCTCCCACACTTCACCGCGGGGTTGTAAGCCCCCACACTTCACCATGGGATTGAAAGCCCCCACACTTCACCGCGGGATTGAAAGCCCCCACACTTCACCACGGGATTGAAAGCCCCCACACTTCACCACGGGATTGAAAGCCCCCACACTTCACCGCGGGATTGAAAGCTCCCACACTTCACCGCGGGGTTGTAAGCCCCCACACTTCACCATGGGATTGAAAGCCCCCACACTTCACCGCGGGATTGAAAGCCCCACACTTCACCACGGGATTGAAAGCCCCTCCCACTTCACCACGCTTGGTTAGTGCGGTTTGGTGAAGGGGGGATAGCCCAAGACCGGTTCGGATTTCAATTGTCACTGATTGTAGCCGTGGACAGGCATCAAACTCGGGTTGCTGGGTTCACAGCGCGAACTGCAGTGCCATCGGATCGTGCAGTTAATAAGAAGTAAGAGACAGCTAACTTACTATCTTTCCGGGAAATTCTGAAAAATAGCGTGAAAATAAATTGTTTATGTTAATAAACTACAGGGTGTTTAAAATATGTGGATCCAATTTCAAAGCAGTATATTTCACGATGGTAACATGTTAAAATTGCACGAAAAGTTACAAACGGTTTAATGAGTTATTGCGTTTTAATAACCATTTTATAAATGCTCTATGTGCCATCCACCTGCTGTACGGACAACATCGAGACGATAGTCCTAAACACCTATCTATTCCCGTTTTTCTCTGAGGTGCGTGGTCGCTCTGTGCTCTTCCGCTTACATAAACAGTCTATTTCCTCAAATTGTCGGTACCAACAACGAATGCTCTTTGACATTGGCGGATCAATGCCAAAATGCCGTCAAAACGCACGCTGCACCGCAATTACGGATTCAGTCTTGCTGAACAGCAGAACGCAAAACGCCTTGTGTTGCGGGGTCACCATCTTGCGAATGACTGAGGCTAGGGGCTGTTTGTGCGCTGGAAGAGGCATCTAGCGGTAATCATTTGAAACTCTATGCCCCGCCCTTCCACGTGGTAAGAGTTTCGTTCATGGGCGTTTCGTGGTTGCAGAGATATAGCGATTTCAAATCGGGTCTATCTCATTAAAACACCCTGTATTACTTTAAACATTGTTTAATTTTACCAGGTAAGGTTCACTGAGCTATATAGCTCTTTTTCAGAAGCGACCTGGCCACAAATGAAAGCTCAACGACGTCGCTTTTCATGCTGAAGTTGATAGCAGACAAATACTCTAAACGCATGTTTCTAAATGTGGAGGGACAAACCAACGTATCCGAAGAACAATACACGCGACCATGGGGAGAGAGAACATGTAAACTCCAAATATACAGCAGGTGTCGGGGCCGGGATCAAACCCACAATCTCCTGTATACCAGGCGAGGTAGTTAACATATCGCCACCGCAGTGCCCTGTAATATGAGACCATGAGTACTAATCATGACAGTGCAAGAAGAACTTGCTTTTCATGATGTACACCGGTAGAGGACCGGGAGACAATGCAGGCACCAATCCACACGACTCGAGCCTCAATCGTTGCTCCCTCTGAATTTCCACAACTATCAACCATTATTCACACAATCGAACCTCAGTGGATCATTTTAATTCCCACTCCTCCAATTTATGGTCGTCCACCTTCTCCTCACAACCCGGCTCCGTCTATCTGATCGTTAAGTGCCACGAGTGCTCAGTTTGAATTTGGAAACGAAGCACTCACAGCTCCCACTTCGCGGCAGCCAATGGAATGAGCCCATAAATTGGGGTGTCAGCGTTGAGCAGTGCCAAAAATTGAGACAGCATGACCATTACATCACCGCCCCTTCCCCTCGGATAAAGGACCTGTCCTCAGGTCCTAGCCACCAATCCTATATCGTCACACCTCGGATCATTTCTCATCTCCAGCCTTTCTTCACAGCGCGGGGTTACTTCTGGTCAAGTAGGTACAGGGATTGATGTCAGCCTGTAGGCAGTGGCGTAGTGACTATTATCAGCTCAGGGGATGCGGCAATCGGTCAGGTGGAGCCCCAATATTTGATTAGTCTCGCACAGTCGCACCTAGGCTATCGTTGCTCCTCTTGCCTAATCACATCATCATGGTCATGGCCTCAAACATGTGTAGTGTGGGTTTTACGAGAGTGGAGATGGACGGTTAGAGGCAACACGTTTATTAACAATGGCTACGATACAGCACGTAGGGAACCCTAACACTTGAAGGGGTAACGGCCCCTTCACCCGCTGCCTAAGGAAATACCGCCTCCGGACTGACGTGCCCTACTACTGGGGCTACGGTCTCTGGGTCCTCCGGCTAAGGGTGACCTAGGGGAGGCTATTCTGACCTGACCCAGCCAAGGTACCGGTCCCGACCACTGGGCCGCTCAGTCCCGGCCCTTACAAGGACGTCGGGCCCCGAGGGTTCCAGGGTCGCACTACTAACCCACTCAGACCCGGCCCTTACAAGGACGGCGAGTCAGGGGAATCCCAGGGTCCTGGCTAGCTGGTCTTCAGTCTTCAACTGGCTGCCCGAGCCGTCCAGAGGTCGGCTTTTATACAAGCTCTGGAGGCGTGCCCACCCCCGGCCACACCTCCCTCCCAGAGAGTTTCAAGGGGGGTCCCGGGGGATCCCAGCACATCCCGCAGCCCCCCCTTGCCTCGGAGCTGGGAAATCTAGTGGCCCCTGTTCCGGTTCGAGGTTTTGCCCCTGGTGGACCCTTTCTGCAACTACAGGTAAGTAGCGCGACCCATTAAGTATATTTATAGCCCTATTTACAGCGCAACATCACCCCCCCCCCCCCCTCGTAGCACCCAGCCGACCTGGCTGCAACAATAACATCAATAAAGACCTTAATAATAATAAAAAAAAACGTGTATGTGTGCCTCAACTGAACGGGAACGAAAACAAAAACTGCGTGGACCCACATAAATACCCGAGCCCACCTGTACAAATAATACACTATGTACACAATATACATAGTACGATCCCAAGCCCCAGCCACACCAACAAGACGCACATGGCGACAGAGCAGCCCATGGCCGCTAGACCACGTTGAAGAGAGAGAGAGAAAGAGAGAAGAGAAACGACCGACTCGGCCAATCAAATGCAAGGTAAGTGCTGGGTGGATTGGGACAATATTTCATGGGCAGGGATCAAGAAAAATGTCTGGACTTCGAGCGAGTCCTTGTGGCTGGCCCATCTGGCGCGGCCGAGGCCCGTGGGGGCAGAGAGTCCGGGGTCCGGCCGGTTTTCTGGCCGCCCGACTGGGCAGGCAAGTGGGTGCCTGCTGGGGTGGTCGTCGCGGGCGGCCGGGGCAATTTCACTCCCGCGGCATCTGAGGGTTGAACAACACAGCTCGGCTGAGAGTTATAATCCTCAGTGGCACGACCCGGCTCGTCGGACACTTCACGCTCTCGACCCTCGTAAAGTGTGGGTGGTGTGTGCGGGTGGACATAAGATTTCAGGCACGATGGGTGGACAAACCAGGACCGCCTACCGTGCTGGATCTTCACGCACTGGGGTCGGACGATGCGGACGATTTCTACCGGGCCCCTCCAGAGCTTAAGCAACTTTGGCGACGTAGTTAGCGGTACTTGGGGGCAGTGGAGCCAGGCACGGTCCCCCTCCGCCCAAACATGGTGAGACGTGCGGAGGTTCCGCAACCGTTCATTGGCTAGTTGACATGCCTCGGAATTGTATTTAGCTGCCTCCCGGGCATCCACCAAGCGACGGACATTGGCACGGATGTGGTCGGCGATTTTAGTCCTGGGTGCGGGCTGCGTAATGCACAATTGGATGTCCACCAGAAGGCAGACTTCCCTGCCATACATGAGGTAGGACGGCGAGTACCCCGTAGCCGCATGGGGCGCCATTCTATAAGCGGCCAGGACGCCAGGGACGTGGAGGTCCCACTCAGTCTGCGACTCCGACACTTGGTGGCTTAGCATGGAGGTGAGCATCCTGTGCAGTCGCTCTACCATACCATCTGACTGTGGGTGATACGACGAGGTCCGAATTTTGTGTGTACCCAGTAGGTTGCACACGTTCTGCAACAAGGTGGATCGGTCAGCAGCCGTTCGGGAGCACCCTTATCCAGGACGTAGCCCTGAATAAAGGCCTCCATAATGGCTGCTGCTGATTGGTTGGGGAGTAGCCAGGCCATGGCCCACCGGGTAAAGTATTCCACCCCAACCAATCGGTACTTATTACCCCGAGGAGTAACAGAAAATGGACCTAAGATATCCAAAGCCACAATCTCGTTTACCCGTGAAACGTGAATAGATTGGAGGTGCGGGCAGGACGGCCTCACCGGAGGTTTCTGCCGTGCGCATTCGGTGCAACCCTGAAGGTCAGCCATGTCCCTCCCCATGCCCGGGTGTCGCAAGCATCTTCTGGACATCCAGATGTAAGAGACGACCGTGGGTTGCCCACACAAACTTTCCCCGCAGGGAGGATGGCACGACCAACTTGTACTCCTGGGAACCGCCGTCCCAATGCAAGAGAACACCATCTTGAGTGACGAATGAGACAGGGCCTCTCCGGCCTCCGTCCCCATTTGAATCCTGTGCACGGCGGCACAATTTGAGGAGGGAGACGTCCGTCTGGAGACGCTCCCATTCGTCCAAACCGAGGACCAGCAATGCGTCCTGTGCGATCGGCATGAGAGGAGCCCCATGCTCATCGACCCCATCCCCGGCCAAGGCAGTGAGGGATGGGGGCGGTCCTACGTCAGGCTGCTTACAATGCCCCGCACCAAGGAAACAAGTGCATCGCCTGTCGGTTGGCAGCCACGACAACCCATCGGCGTTTCCATGGCAGATCCTCTTCCGGTAAACAACCGTGAATGCAAAGTTTTGGAGGATCTCGAGCCAGCGCGAGAGCTGCCCAGACAGCTGGTCAACCCTTAAAGCATACTGAACCGCCGCATGGTTGGAACACACAGCGAAGTGTCTGCCATATAGGTACGGTCTATATTGCTGTGCGAAAAAGACGATAGTGAGCAGTACGCGACGGGTCACACAGTAACACTGCTCTGCGGGTGATAGCACCCTGCTGCCGTAGGCGACGATGCGCTCGACCCCATTGAAGACTTGTAACAGCACCCCCCCCCCCCAATGCTGGTGTTGCTGGTGTCAGTATCCAGAATGAATGGGATGGTAAAGTCTGAATAAGACAAGGGAGGGGCATCAACCAGCGCCTCTTGAATGGCGTCAAACGTGGCCTGTTCCAATTCTTCCCAACGAAATGTGACGTCTTTCGCCGTCAACATGTGAAGGGGCTTTGTTATAGTCGCAAATTCCACCACGAACCGCTGGTAGTAAGAGGCAAAGCACACGAAACTTCGCACCTCCCCAACAGAGGTAGGGGTCAGCCATGAGCGTACGCATTTGGTCTTTTCTGGGTCCGTGGCAATGCCGGAGCGGCTAACAATATGCTGGTCCTCACTGGAGTCCAGCGAGAACAGGTGATCCACCCACCAGGGCATCGAGTTACTCGTCCATTCTGGGAAGCAGGTTAGCGTCGGCCACGGAGATTTTGTTAAGTTTTCTGAAGTCCACACAGAACCGGAGGCTACCGTCGTGTTTTTTGACAAGAACGATCGGTGCCCCCCATGGACTGTTGGATGGCGCAATGATATCAGTCGCCAACAAATCGTTGACGGCTACCCGCACTTGCTCCTTCTCGACCGGACTCAACCGAAACGGGTTTTGTCGAATTGGAGCGGCATCACCTGTGTCGATGTGGTGTGTTGTATATGTTGGTTATGAAAATTTTGATGTGTTGTATGCGTGCGTGGGTGAAATTATTATGTTGTATATGTGGGTTATGAATATTCAGTGAAAATAATACTAATCAAATGAAATTTGGCCAAATGTGTAATTATCCGGAAATATATTAATTTATGTAATTATGCACATTGAATTATGCCAATTCGAGAGGTAATCGTAGTAATTATGCGAGTGGGGGTAATTATGATAATGCCAGTCGTTATGATAACCAGACCCCGCCTCGGTGACGAGGGTGGGTTATCGATCGGAATAAGGCAATTAATCGTATGCAGTTATGCAGGTGTGGTGTAAGTATGAAAGATTAACTTAGATTAACTCGGCATCGTTGTCTAGGTTCGTCTCATTCTCGCTTATTTAGGTCCCTGGTTCGCCCCGTTATCGCTTTAACATTTACTGAGTATGTGTTAGTGTGTTTATTAAGGTCACCAAGTTCAGATCTCAACGCAGAAGCAGATCTTATGCATAGACTTCAGGAAAGAATCACACAACCACTTCTGTATTAATTAATTTATTACTAATTCAACCTCAACTATGATATAGTATGCGAACTCTCAATCCCGGAACGTCAACACGGCATCAATACAGTATCATCAATGATTGTCTGATTTCACTTGACAACGGCACATGGATCCCGCGTAACGCGATGGTTGTTAGTGAGAGAGAGTCGTTAAAACATGCAAATACTATGCTAAGAAAAACCTTAACCTTAATACTCTTATAAACGACGAATGGCCATCACTCGGTCTCGAGTTTTTCTTCACAGCCACGGATGGCTTATGGGTTCGAGTGGGTTTGAGTGGTAAGAGTTGTCTTCAATAGTCAGTGTTCGGAGTCGGTTCTTTATGTCAACAGATGCCTGGGGGTCGTGTGGTGAGGGGGCGGTGCGCGTCATACGTATTAGTCGCTCCTCTGTCGCCGTGGGGAATTGGTTGGATGCCTGTTGATACGCTGTCGTAGTTCGGAACCCGGTCGGTAGGTGGCGCCCGCAGCTCGCTCGCAGCGCACCGTCGTCCTCTCGTCGCCAGACCGCGACCCTGGCTGCCAGCAGGGGCCTCTGACGCGGCAGGTTGAGCTGTCAAGCGGGTCTTGCCCGCCTGCAGAGGAGACGGGGAGCTGCTTGAGTCGAGCCCCGAGAGCCGGCTGAACTCGGCTGAGTCCCAGAAGCTGAAGAGTCGAGCCGACCCGTTAGTCGCACTCGTGATGAGTTGACTCCTGGTCGAACTCGGCTGATGAGTCGAGCCGACCCTTCCGGTCGAGCTCGCTCATGAGTCGACCCGTTGGTCGCCCTCGTGATGAGTTGACTCCTGGTCGAACTGGTTTCCAATGCTCAGGGTCCTTTCTTTTATGCCGAAAAATCCCTTTGGGTCCTGCCCACAAGGCGGGGTTTTCTTTTGATTTACTGTGTCAGGATCTGTCCGTGTGTAGGTGTGTTCATGTGTGTGTCCGTACGTCCGTGTGCTTGTGTGCATCACCCACGGCATTTTCCGTTGTCATACTCCCTCCATAAAATCCATGAGCAAACAATCAGATGTTACAAATTGCCTCGAAGTCGTCTCTCTGTCTGGCCTCCTTCATGAACCAAAACACAGACGTTACAAATCGTCTCATAGGCACCTCTGTTCGTGTTGCACGACCTGGAGGGAGGGGCACACTCCCTCCGATCCTCACAGCACACAAAGACATGGTTAAAAGTTTTAAATTAACATTTGTCCCTTACCATTTCCCAGTTATGATTCTGTATGTAACCTCAGGTGTGTCGTTTCCCATCGTGGTGCTTGACCCAAGTGGAGGTGCCTCCCCGAGCACATACACACTCCCATCCCGCGCTGCGGGGATACAAAGACGGCCGGGATCTCCCTTTCTCTCCGACCCTGGGTTTAACATCGCTCTTTTATTATGTATTTTTTTTCGACCTAGTGGTGATTTATCCCGCTATCCTGGCTTTTCATAAGTTTTACTTTTGTCTTTCATGCATAGGCTTATTATTATTAATTATTCCCGATATCTTAGGTTAAGGGGTAAGTTTCTTGATCCTAGGAATTCGTATTCCTTGGTGTCTGCATGGTTATATAAGCGGAATATAGTTGACGGTGAATAGCGTTAACATTGATGTTATGTACGATATTATGTATTGTGATGTCTTTAACTTAACTTGTTGGTCAGGGCTTCACTGACATGAAGTTGTATTTCATAGCCTGGCAGTTTTTGCCTCACTCTGTCTCTGCTCGCCGGTGTTGTTGCTGTCCAGCTGACGCCGTTAACTCAAGGCCTCATTAATTTCCGTCACTCCTTGTAGGTGAGGGCGGTTGAACCTTGGAGTCAGTTCTGGTTTTTGTCTGCTTGCTTTTTCTGATGTCCCCTGACCCCGAGAGTTATTATTTCTACTTTTATGGCCTGTCGAAGCCCGACTCGCTGTTGCTGGCTGGTGTCGCTGGGTTGGTGTCGTTCCCGGCTTTTGCTTACGTTTGCAGTTCGCCGCGCTCTTATTGTTCATACCCTCTTCAACCTTATATCGACTATTCGCTCCTGTCTGGGTGCGATTCAATTTTGACTTAGGAAGGTTCTGATTGTCATATGCTTCGGGTCGAGTTGTATATTAAAGTATGGAAATAACATTTCATATTGACTTAATGATGGTGATGGTTCAGTAGGCGTAACTTGTGGCCTGGTTTAATTGGAGTGGGTGTGAATATCAATAACTTTAGCCTACCCTGTTGTTAAATTCTGACTCTAACGTTACTTTAACAGCAATACAGAATAATTGAGCTTTTTGACTTAACTAGGCGAACGCGAACTCCTGGTAACCTCCGCAGCCTTGTTATTCAGCTGAGTCTGCATCCTTGATATACAACGCTCTTATTCGTCTCACTGTGGTCATCCAACCTTCTTAACTTCAGGTCAAAGGCCCCCTCACGTTCAGCCGCGCAGGGTTGTTAATCAGCTCCCTCCCCTGTGCACACAGCGTTGCTGACCCACTTCATTTGACCACTCACCCTGGATTTAATAATTTAACTCCTTAAAACCATGCAGGATGGTTGGCTTTTTGCCTTAATTATGTCTGGCTGACTCTCCCACTGTCTCTGCCGCCTGCACGGGTGACATATGCCCGTTCATCAGGCCCCCTCCTTCCTTGAAGCAAGGTTGCAAATTCTGCCATCCTAGACCTCCTCCAGTCCATTACTTAGTGACACCTGGTGTTTTGCAGTCTGCTGCTTTTGGTGTGTTTTCATTCATTATATATCAAGTAAAAAGATAATATATAAAAATATCAAGTTTGGAAGAAGGCTTAGGATACAACATTCCGCCCTTTTAAAAATGGCAGCCAATGTCGAATTTCCCCTGACTAAAAACATCCGCAAGGCCGTGCAGCAACGTTCGTAATTTAGCCCGCTGTGACGGCAGCAAATTTGCACAACCTGAGCAAAGCACGTCGAGCCATTTATCATCAGGTTCCGGATGCGGATCAGAATGGGACACGTCCATCGAATCCCCTGAAAGGGCCGGTGTTGCATAGGCAAGCACCATACCCCTGGGGATGACCGCCGTTCTCAACCCTGCATTGAGGACCTGAATAAAAGGCTCACGGTCACCTGCTACGAGCGTCTGCACACCGACGAGGTCCAACACACGCACCTTCATTTTCGAAGGCCTGAGCAATGCGTCAGAGTCAAGGGGTTTCCGAAGCCGGAGGGGAACCAGCATCTGAGACCCGGGCAGAATGCGAACTGTACGCGATGGCAGTGCACAACCAAGTGGGTGAGGGCAGGAAAGCCATGCGTCGGCTGGAGGGGAGTTCGATACACCCCTGGTTAATTCGAATTTTGATGGACATTTTCCCTTAGAAATCTGTTCCAAAGAGGCATGGAACGGCGAGGGTCGACGAAACCAAAATGAGACCATCAAATTGAACGTCGCCAATGCGGATCCGGGCATTGATTCGTCCAATGATGCCCAATGAACCACCATTCGCGGCAAAGCATTGCACATCAACTGGCCGCAGGGGACGGCATCTATCGGGTAAAATGTTAAAAATGAGATCCGATATGATGGTCGCTAACGCACCTGTGTTGACCAACATACGAACGTCGACCCCCTCAATGGAACCCACCACGGCGGAGGATCCCGTGGCCGCGGCAATGACCCTATGGGCCAACTCAGACCACTGACCTGGTCCGAGCGCCCGGTCAGTTACCGATCCCCTCGGATCCAGCCCGTCCAACGCACGGCCACCCTGTGCAGTGTGAAGGTGTGTACGCGGTGTCAGCGGGGGCCGAGAGCGTGAGGTGCCGCGACTTGCCTGGATCCGCCATGGAGCCAATGGTGAGCGAGGTGCCAGGGGCTGAGGTCCGGGGATGCGGTGTCGGGGGGCTCGGCAGCCGGACGCCACGTGTCCTCAACTGCCGCAGTTGTCGCAGGTGATGGATGTGCCATCCTGGCACGGGGCCGGCCGGTCTCGCTGACGGTAGTCCCACAGGGGCCGACGATTGGCCGACCTCTGGCTCCCTGTCGATGATGCCGCGAAGGCCTGGTCATGGCCCGACTCTGCGTCATGACCATGGGCGGCAACGGTCGCCTCCCTCTGAAGCTGCAGGTGCACTTGGATGCACCTGGCAGCGCGCAGGGACGAGAAGTCGTCGTCGTCAGCCGCTGGCAAGGCAATGCAAAGCTCCCAAGCCAAGCTCAGGAGCTTTTGCAGTACCAGCGAGTCGTGGTCCATGCGAGGATAAGCGGCCCTCGCCAGGGCCAGCAGCACGCTGCGGAATGCCAGCGCCGACTCCAAGTCCACTCTCCTCCGGATGTCGAAGTGGTGGCGGGAGTCGGATGGCGGTCCATAAATTTCCTGTGTAACGGGTTCCGGAGACACTTGTAGAGGTAACTTCTTTATTACAACACAACACTCCAACAGTCCTGATACTCTGTTACAGCCTAGGTACACAGCCTAGGTACACAGCCTAGATACTCTACTCTGGCTACGCTCTGGAACTCGCCCTCACAAGGTCGTAGAGTCGGGAGTTCCAGAGTCCCACCACTCGCTCTCACAACATCCCAGGGTCTTATGATGGCTGGTCGTGGGTCTTGGGTCTTGAGTTACAACTGGCCCCGATCGTCTAGGGAGCTCCCCTTTTTATGCCTAGTCCAACGAGGGGTGGAGCCGTGTGCGCCACCAGACATCCCACAGAGCACACACAGCCCCCCCCCCCCGTTGGCGGCGCCAAAAGGCTTAAGCGCCTGGGAACCCAAAGCCTGGTGCCCAGAGGCTTAAGCATCTGGACCCCCTGGGAACCCAGCGCCTGGCGCCCAGAGGCTTAATCGTCTGGACCCGCCCGGGAACACAGAGCCCCCAGCAGCCCCTCCCTTCTTATGTCACTACACCTGCATCTGCTGGAGGGCGCTCTGCAGTGCAAACTGGTCCACCAGCGGGATCGTGATGAACGCGGCGAGGACGTCATCATCCAGTGTGGCCGGGAGGGCACGGAGCGCCTCTGCCTCCGACCAGCCGGTCATTTCCATGTGGGAGGTGAACCGGCGCCGGAAGGCCGCCCAGTCGTCGCCAGCCGCGGAAAACTCCTTCAGCGCCGGGAGGCGATGCTGGACGTTGGGTGCGCGTCCTTCAGGCGGTGATGTGGGTGTAGATGTCGTTGGTACAGTAGCATCAGCGCTGGCCAAGATGTCGCCTGTTGGTGGAGGTCGTGGCGCTGATGACGCGGCGCCACTTCATTGGTTCCCGTCGGAGCCGGAAGTGATGCGGCTCCCAGAGGGCACCTCGCGCCCGGCGGAAGTTCCTCCCGGCGTGGTGGGAGTTTCGAAAAAATTGGCGGGAGCGTCCATTGGATGCTGCGCCGCCTTCCCCATTCTTGTAGCAGCCTCCACTTGATGGATGTTGCCCAGGATGGAGGCGAAGATGCGCCTCCCGCAGCGGGCTTTATGGTGAGGGGGGAGCGGCGGGCGGTGAAGCGGGCGGCAGCTCGGCCGGCAGTGCGACGCCGTCTTCAGCCGGATCTGCCGGCCCCGCAGCTGCACGGTCGCTGATGTCGCTGTCCGGGCTCTGGGTACGTGTTTTTCCACGCATCCCAATGGTCACTTCCAACACCAAATGTAGTGTAGGTTTTAAGAGTGGAGACAGACGGTTAGAGGCAACACGTTTATTAACAATGGCTACGATACAGCACGTAGGGAACCCTAACACTTGAAGGGGTAGCGGCCCCTTCACCCGCTGCCTAAGGAGGTACCGCCTCTGGATTGATGTGCCCGACTATTGGGGCTATGGTCTCTGGGTCCTCCGGCTAAGGGTGACCTAGGGGACGTCAGGCCCCGAGGGTTCCAGGGTCGGCGTGATAGGCTTGTCGGACGCATCTGACACAGGCCATTTGAGGATTGGATGCCTCGTGAGTCAGTGGCTCAAGTTTCTTTTGCCGTGATGGGTGCACATACCACCGGCGACGCCCGAATTGAATATGCACGCACTGGGGCGCTGAACATCAACAACCTCTACCGGCCCTTGCCATGGGCGATGTAGTTTGGGTGACGTGCCCACCGGCACCATGGGGCAATGGAGCCACGCCTTGTCACCTTCCCGCCATGGTTGCTTATGGAGGCCTCACGAGCCTCCCTCAACCGCTCAAGGGTCACCTGCATGGGAATCGGTATGGCCGACGCGATGCCTGGCGGACGCACGCCTACATTTCACCAATGCGGGAGCCTCAAGTTCCCATCCGTACATCAAATATAAGGGTGAATACCCCGTCGAGGCGTGTGGAGCTAATCTATTGGCAGCCAGGATGCTCTGGATGTGCAAATCCCAGTCGGTTTGTCCTGCATTAACTTGTTCACACAACATGGATGTCAAGGTTCGATGTAAGCGCTCAACCATCCCGTCTGTTTGTGGGTGGTACGGGGAAGTCCGAATCTTTTTAGTGCCGAGGGAATCACACACCTCCTTTAACAGCTTAAAAATGTTTACCCTGGTCAGTGAGACAATTTTCTGGTGTACCTGTGTCCTGCACAAACCCCTGCAGAAAGGCTTCGGTTATGGACGCCACCGATTGGACAACCAACGGCCACGCCATCGGCCACCGGGTGAGATACTCAACCCCTACCAGCAATTATTTGTGCCCCCTCTGGGTAACGAGAAATGGACCCAAAATGTCCAATACCACCTTGTACGGTTGTGTGGGCGCCTTCCGACGTGCACATTCAGGGCAAGCTTTAACAAACAAGTGCACATCATTTTCCATACCCGGACAATAGAAATCTGTCTTTAAAGTCAATGACGTTTTCTTTACTCCCAAATGCATCAATTTATTGTGTACCATGTCCACAAGTTTGCTTCATAAGCTCGTGGGCACAACAATACAACATTTTTGAGGCTCGACATTCCATCACAAAAGGAGTCCATCCATGAGCCGTAATAAGGGGCGCTCAACTGACCTCGGTGTCAGGGAAGCGCGGCGCCGCAATCTCAACAGGGAGGAATCCTCCACCTGTAGGCGTCCCCACTTTGCGATCGTATGGCACGTGCACCTCGCCTGCAGGGCCCGAAATGGCTTCGGCGACCGTATCAGGGGCCATCTGCAGGGGCGGCCCGCACCTTGATGAGCCCGCCATGCACCTACATGAGTCGGGCGGCGGCGGCAGGCATGACAGCACATCTGCGTTAACGTGGCGTGTCCCCTTCCTATACTGCACAGTAAAGGAGTACCCTTGTAAAAGTTCCATCCAACGGGCCATTTGGCTGGAGGGTTGGTCTACACGCAAAGAGTACCGAAGCGCAGGTCAGATAAGACAAGGAAGTCCCTGCCATACAGATGTAATGCGAGCGTAAACGGGGTTCGCTGCTGGGCTCTGGCCCAATCACACGGCCCGGGGTATTGGGGGGCGGAGCCCAGTATGGGGAGCATATGGGAGGGGCCGCCATTCACCTCGGGTCCAATCGGAAGCGAGGTGAATGGAGGTGGAGCCAGCAGGGCAGTATGGGAAGGCCGGATCTGACGATCCGGAAGGGGAGGAGTCAGGATCACGTGGTAAAGGGGATATAGGTGGGAGCCCGGATTGGCTCCGGGTCAGTTGCTGGAGTAAAGAAGCTGAGCCACGTTGGGTGGCTGGAGGGGATCCGCGCCATCAGCCACGTGGCTGGAGGAGCTTCGGCACGCCGTCGGCCAGCGGTGTGCGGAGTGGGGGAGCGGAGGAGCTGACGAGGGAGCGCGTGCGGGGCACGCGCGAGGAGTTGCTGGTCCACTGTCAGGACCAGCGGGGTGCGAGAAGGAGTGGAGGAGCTGACGAGGGAGCGCGTGCGGGGGCCGCGCTTGAGGAGACGCTGGTCCGCTGTCAGGACCAGCAGGGTGCGAGAAGGAAACTAAATAAAATAGCAACGGAGACCAGCAGTGCCTGACGAAGTCTTTTATTACATTGGGGTCAGAAGTGCTTCGAAATGTCAAAACATCTCAAGAAGAAGAATCTACCTACGCCTTCTTCAGAGGACGAAGAGGACCTTCCTCCGGCGGTGGCGGTCCTGAACACGGAGGGCGCGGGCGAAGCGGCGGCGAGCGACACGACAGGGGTACAAGATGTCGTCGCGGCAGCCGGGCCGTCTGCGTCAACGGGCGCCGAGGACGGCTGGCGGCTCGTGGCGGAGCAAATTGATTCGCTACGGGCCGTTTTGCTGGATTAGGTCACCCTGGTCGCGCCAGAGACGATGCCAGGACAGCCACGCGTCGGGCCTCTCCAGGGGGAAACTTCGGGTGGGGCCGAGCCATCCACCATTGCAGCCTCTGCAAGGCTTCCCGCCTTTCCCGACACGCGGCAGGACGCCCCCATCTTGGGTGCGGCCACGACTGACTGGCGGGAAGCCGCCATCTTGCAGAGGTGGGACAAAGTCATTGTTATGCAAGTCCAAGTCGAGTCGCAAGTCATCAAATTCATGACTCGAGTCTGACTCGAGTCCAAGTCACATGACTCGAGTCCACATCTCATAGGTGGGACAAAGTCATTGTTATGCAAGTCCAAGTCGAGTCGCAAGTCATCAAATTCATGACTCGAGTCTGACTCGAGTCCAAGTCACATGACTCGAGTCCACACCTCTGCCATCTTGTCACCGCCACGTGGGGCGCCCGCTTCGGATGACAGCAGCGGGGGGACTCGCAGCCACCGTCTGACGACTATTAAAGAATTTACCGTCAGAGGGGATTGGAGCGCATTCGCTTGGCGTTTTGAGTCGGCTGTCCGATCGGCCTAGTGGACGGATGCAGAAGCCTTGGAGGTTCTGCCGATGCTCCTGGATGACAAGTCCTTAAAATTTTCCGCTCCATCGCGGCTGCGAAGAAGGCGACGCTGAAAGGGGCGTTCGACGAGATGGCGGAAGCATACGAGCCTCTGGACGACGCACACCGTAGATTTGTCCAGAAACAACGGGCGCCGGAGGAATCACCTGTGGTCTTCCGTGGCGCTGTGGTTGAGCTGGCCATGGCTGCATATCCCGAGACTGAGCCCGACTTGTTGGAGTCCTTGATACTGGGGAAGATGTTGAAACTGTCCAAGGACCTGGGCATTCCACTGCCCATATGTGGCCACGAGCAGCTGACCTCCCGGTTGGCTGCCAAGTGCCTTGACGCGCAGTTCAACTTGCGCCGTTGGGCGCAAATGGCCGCCTGGACGGGGGGTCCGACCGTGGAGGGGGAGGCCGTTGGTTGGACACCGTCGAAGGCCGTCTTCATCCCGGACGAGAGGAGGCCTGGCGATCTCACTGCGGCGGCGGCCCAGTGGGTTCCTCAGGGGGGAGCGGTGTCGCACTCGGGGCCCTCGTCGATGGATCGCCGGGGGAGCCGGGCTGCGGGCCGACTTGGCGTGTTACCGCTGCGGACGTCTCGGACATTTCGCGCGTGACTGCCGGAGTCGCCCTCATCCACCTCTTCACCCGGAGTCCCTGACCAGGGACGCGCCATCCATGTCGAACGGTCACCCGTGTCAGGCAAGTCGGTACGCATCAGACACTTGGCAAGGCCTGTCATCTCATTCATCACCGTCGGAGTGCGTTCCGGGGGCCTGTTCTAACGGGGGGACTCTAACTGATCCGCGTCGGACGATGACACAGTGGCGGAAACTGGCTCGCAGAGTGGTCGCAGCCGCTACTGGGTCTTCGACCGTGCCGGGCTCTATACAGGGGATTGACGTGCGGATTTTAGTCGATTCGGGCGTGTCCGCCACTATCATCTCGGATGTTATATTCCATCTCCTATCCATTCCGCCGTCGCGGGTATGACCGGTTTTCGATTCGTGTGTTGCTGCTAACGGGGGGAGTATGGGCATCGTGGGTCAGGTGGAAGCACGCATTTCCGTTGGGGATGTGTCGGCTTTGGGGACGGTGTTGATCTCCAGGTCCCTCACTGTGCCTTGCTTATTGGGGACCGATTTCCTGGTGAAGATGCCGATTCAGATAAGGGTCGATCAGGGTTGTATTGAGTTACCGGCGGGCCGTAAGATTTTATTTTTGCCATCGCCGTGAGGCCGGTCCACCCCGGACCTCCAGGTGCAGGCGTTGTCCGACGTTTCGGTCGACTTTCCGCCGGGCTCACAGATGCTCATTCTGCTGCGCTATCGGAAGCCCGTGCCTGGGGTTGAGGGGGCGGCGGATGTGTTGTTGTCGCTGTCCAACGCTGTTACGGGCGGCCTGGCGCTGGTCGCAGCCCGGACCATTCTTCGGCCGGGTCAGCCTCCGTTTTTGCAAGTGTTAAACGGAGGCGCGGACAATGTTGTGGTGCCGGCCGGTACGGTCCTGGCCCATGCCACGACCGCTTTCATGGCCCATGATGATCCGGATCACCAGGATCTCGTGGCGGAGGTTTCGGCTTCTACGTCACAGGACGATCGATGGATCGCCGGGTTGTATCAGAAAAACGCGTCCTTGACTACGTACCAGCGGTCCGCGCTTCGCGCGCTGCTGTCCAAATATTCTGACGTTAAACAAAGTGTCGCTTGCAGACGTTTACCCCCTGCCGCGTATGGATGATTCCCTCCATGCCTTGTCTGGGGCGAAGTTTTTTTAAACTCTTGACCTCTCTTCGGGGTTCTGGCAGCTCCCCCTGGACGAATCGTCGAGGGAAAAGACGGCTTTCCGTACGCTGCAGGGCCTGTTTCAGTTTAATTGTCTCCCCATGGGTTTAAACACCGCCCCTGCTACGTTCCAGAGGTTGATGGAACTCGTGTTGACCGACCTGCAGTGGGACACGTGCCTGATATTTGGACAACGTTATTGTTTTCAGCAGCACGTTTGAGGAGCATCTTCAGATATTTGATGCTGTTTTTGCTAGGGTGCGTTCCGCCAATTTGAAATTTAAGCCCAAGAAGTGTCACCTTTTGCAACGCTCCATGCGCTATTTGGGTCACATTGTCAGCCCTGATGGTGTGGCCACGGACCCGTTCAAAACGGCGTGCGTTCGGGACTGGCCGACTCCGGCCACGGTGGGAGACGTACGTTCATTTGTCGGGTTTGCTTCCTATTCCCAAATTTTGCTACGATCGCTAGGCCGCTGCACCTCTTTACGGCAAAAAACCAGAGGTTCAGATGGGGGCCGGCGGAGGAGGCGGCGTTTCACGGCCTACGCGATCGCTTGGCATCAGCACCAACGCTGGATTACCCTGATTTCGCTCTGCCTTTTATTTTGGATACCGACGCTAGTGACACGGGTATTGGCGCCGTCCTATCGCAGTGTAAGGGTGGCGTCAAGCGCCTTGTGGCTTACGGGAGCCGCATTCACTCTCCGGCGGAGACCCGCTATTGCGTCACCCGGCGGGAATTGTTGGCTATTGTGCATTTTGTCCGACAATACCGCCCGTATTTGTATGGCCGGAAATTCATTGTGCGCACGGACCATGCGGCTTTGCAATACTCCCTGAAAGTTGACCAGCCATCTGGCCAGCTGGCACGTGTCCGGAACCGGCCGACGGGGTTTTGAATTTGCCGCGTTCTGTGTGGGTTCGTGAACAATTGCTCGATGAGTCGCTTGGGGCCTTGCGGAGTCAGGCTGCGAAGTCGAAGGGGTATCCGTCGTCTGATGGGATGCCGGGAGCAGCTCTCCGTGACGGGTTGTTGATGTGGAGGGAGGGCTTGCAGGGTCGCTGGCACATTGTTGTGCCATCGTCGTTGCAATACGAGTTGATTCGGATTCTGCACGCTGAGAAGTTGTTACATCTCGGGGTGCAGAAAACCTTGTTGACGTTGCAACGTGATTATTTTTGGCACGGCATGACGACTGACGTCGTCGGGCATTTTCGGGCGTGCTCCGACTGTGCCCGGCGGAAGCCACCCAAACAACCGTATGTTCCCCCAGTGCAGTCGATTCAAGTTACGCGGGTTTACGAGTTGGTGGCATTGGATATTCTGGGGCCCTTTCCCCTGTCCGCTTGGGGGAACAAATTTTTGCTGGTCGGGGTCGAATATCTTTCCCGATGGCCAATGGCTTGGCCTTTGCCCGACCAGTCGGCGTCGTCTATCACGGAGGCATTCCTGTTCGGGTACGAGATGGACAAGGGGGCGCCGGAAAAGCTGCTTACAGACCAAGGGCGAAATTTTTCTTCAAACCTATTGCGGGATGTGTGCGACGCACTGGGAACTAAGAAGGTGCGGACCTCTCCCTACCATCCACAAACTGATGGGATGGTTGAACGGTTGAATCAGACCCTGTCGGCCATGCTCTGCCATACGGTTAGCGAGAAGCAGGCCGATTGGGATTTGCATATCCCGGGAGTGCTCTCCGCTTACCGGATGGCACCACATGCGTCGACGGGGTATTCACCTTTCTTTTTGATGTACGGTCGCAAGAATGTGCAGCCTGTGGAAGTGTGGGGGCCGTTGGCCCTCGGGGTCTCCCCCGCCTGCATTCCTTATTCCGTTTACGTTACCCCACCACCCTAATACCCGCTAGGGTTTCGCCAGCCTTCGAACGCGACACCCCTACCCATACGGCCTCACGCAGCGCTCCCACGCTGCAAGCATACGTGCGCACAGCATCATGAATCAAACGCCATACTCCCCCTCTTTACACCACTACGTACAGCTCTCGCACGTTGCGAGCATGTGCCCGTCTACAGCCCTGTGCGGCACTCGCCTCCACGTCGAATAACCACGTTACCAATGCGCACCCGTATCCGACACGTAGCAAACGTACGCGCACTCACGCACACAGCTCCCCGCGGCACTCACTCACCACTGAATACTCACGTTGTGATCGCGCACCTGTATCGTACACGTAGTGAACACACGCGCACCCACACGCGCAGCTCCGCGCAGCGCTCACTCACGTGGCGAACCACTGTATACACAGCACCAAACACGTTCACACCTCTCAACGAGATCACACGAGGCCACGACCAGCTATTAATGATTTATTGTCTGCTACCTGGGAATTGATGTTAAATCAGTATGAATCGACGAGGCTGGCCTATTCTCCTACCCCTGGACCTATTCCCTATTTATCGGCTTACGATACCCTTTCACCTTGCCACTCACGGTTCGAAGTATTCGGCGTCCTGTGGCTTTTCCTCGATGCTCGTCCGGACACGTCACGCGGACGTCCGGAGGGCAGAGCTGGGAGCCGACTTGCACGCGGGCCTCTTGAAGCGAAGTGAGATCGCTCTACCTCGCTACGCTCCCTTTTATCCTAATTCCCGGACTCAAGCCCCCCCCCCCCCCCCCTTCCCACGTACTCTTTGCTCCCCCTCCTGCCATGTGTGGGGCAGGTGCTGTTCAATTGCTTTCTTATGCAGGGTGCCTTAGTTATGCACATTATGCGGCGGTGTCCATCACAAAGGCTCGCCGTGGGAATCTGTGTATGGGCTCCCCGCGTGCCTCCGCTCTCCCGATTATTCATACTTTCAGCTCCATCCTTTAACTCCCCTAACAATGGTGCCTGCGCGCTCAAGCATAATTATCCCAATCAGCAGCGACTACGCGCAAGAGCCCCTGCGGTCATGCTAATCACGCCGTCCCTCCCCTGCCTGTGCGGGGCGCCTTGGTTATGCAACTCAGATGCGCTGCGTGTTTTCTAATGATGCTCCTCCATCACAATGCTTATGCGCGGCGCTCACTCCAACTATGCTCCTCCATCACAATGCTTATGCCACTCTTCTTGCCCCGTCGATAACTTGCGTGTGTGGGGTGTGTGTGGTGCGTTTCACCCGTGGTGGCCGAATGGCCCCTCGCTGCGACCTTGCAATCTTAATGCCGGTCGCAGCACCGCGTAGTAGCATCGGGGGGAGGTCGTCCAATTCCCTGGTCACCGGAAACCGTGAAAGTTATCCCGATAAGGGCTTCTCAGATTAAAACCGGTCGGCCAGGTGACCTCCCCTCGGAGCTCTATGGGGGGGGGGAATGCGTGCGGGTGTGTTCATGTGAGGTGAGGTGAGGGGGACGCGGGGTTGGCTCCGTCGCTTGGTGGTGGCGAGGTCGTAGCTAGGGCGCCTGTTGAACGGCTTTGTGGCGGCGGCATCACAGAAGTGCAACTTGGCACGCGGGTGAAGGGTCATGTTAAACCCCTCCCCGAGTATATTCGCGATGCCGCTCGGCGTGTGGCGGAGGCGCGGGACGCGGCCCGATTGGCTACGGCCAAGACCCAGGCCCGGAACGAACGGTGCGCCCGGCGCTCTCATCGTGGGTCCCCTTGGCGAGTGGGGGACATGGCCTGGCTCCACTGCCCACAGGTGCTGGTGGGGACCTCCCCTAAGTTGCACAAACCCTGGCAAGGGCCGGTGGTGCTGATTGAGGTCCCTAGCCCACAGTCCGCACGCGTTCGGTACGTTCACACGTCCCGATTGAAACCCTACGTTGCCCCGTGTGTCGATGCGTCATCTCCTAATGTTGCCTTGCTGGTGTCTGTCGCATCCGACGCGCCACTGCCCTTGCCTGTTCAACCTGCAAGCGCACCTGTTGTGCCTCCTGTAGATGGCCCGGCGGTGATCCTGCCGGACGAAAAGATTCCTGCACCGGGTGGGCCTACCACGGCGACGGGGACACCTGATCCCGCTGCCCCTCCAACCCCGCCGCGGTTGCAGTTGCAGGGGGCCCCGATTACGGACCTCTCTGGTGAACGGGGTGCTGGGAAGGACAGGCCTCCACCAGTGGCAGATGATTCCATTTCCGCCACTCCTCAAACCCTGTCGGGACTGCGACCTCCGAGGGCGCCGCCTCTCGTGAAAGACGGGCTGGCGACCCGCACTCGTTCCAGATCCCTTCCCTTTCGTTGATTGTGTTCGTCGTTATTGTGCTCTGCGTTGTGTCGGTTGTGATTCCTAAATGTGTTGCCATCGCTCGCATTACATCAGGGGGGGGGGGGGGGTCATGTAATGCGAGCGTAAACGGGGTTCGCTACTGGGCTCTGGCCCAATCACACGGCCCGGGGTAATGGGGGGCGGAGCCCAGTATGGGGGGCGTATGGGAGAGGCCGCCGTTCACCTCGGGTCCAATCGGAAGCGTGGTGAATGGAGGTGGAGCCAGCAGGGCAGTATGGGAAGGCCTGATCTGACGATCTGGAAGGGGAGGAGTCAGGATCACGTGGTAAAGGGCTCTGGGTCAGTTGCTGGAGTAAAGAAGCTGAGCCACGTTGGGTGGCCAGAGGGGATCCGCGCCATCAGCCATGTGGCTGGAGGAGCTTCGGCACGCCGTCGGCCAGTGGTGTGCGGAGTGGGGGAGCGGAGGAGCTGACGAGGGAGCGCGTGTGGGGCGCGCGCGAGGAGACGCTGGTCTGCTGTCAAGACCAGCGGAGTGTGAGAAGGAGAGGAGGAGCTGACGAGGGAGCGCATGCGGGGCGCGCGGAAGGAGACGCTGGTCCGCTGTCAGGACCAGCGGGGTGCGAGAAGGAAACTAAATAAAAGAGCAACGGAGACCAGCAGTACCTGACGAAGTCTTTTATTACACAGATATGGGTGGTACAACGTTATAAAGTGGACCATGGCAAGCAGCTCCCTGCGTGCAACACATTACCTCTGCTCAGCAGGGGACAAAACACGGCTGCCATACGCCACTACTCTCTCCACTCCGTCGACCACCTGCAACAAGGCAGCACCTATGTCCGTATCACTAGCGTCAGTGTTGAGGATGAACCTC
The DNA here is from genome assembly GCF_965212315.1 of Lampetra planeri. NCBI lineage: Eukaryota > Metazoa > Chordata > Hyperoartia > Petromyzontiformes > Petromyzontidae > Lampetra > Lampetra planeri. The sequence goes on along the minus strand of NC_136136.1, from coordinate 12,807,800 downwards.
TTCGAGAAATCTGGGTAAATGAGCGGCGGCGCATCGGCGAGTGTGTCAAGAAGCACTTCAAAGGAACCCTGCTGTGCTTTGCTCCAATGGAACTTGTGTCCTTTAGCTGTTAACGCATGGAGTGGTTTCACGATCGTTGTGCAATTCTTAATGGACCTGCAGTAATACGAGGCAAACCCCACAAAGCTGCGGACCTCTGACGCTGATTTGGGGGTTGGCCACTTGCACACGCAGCTCGTCTTCTCTGGATCAGTAGCGACCCCCGATGTGCTAACCACATGACCCAAATACTTAACTGACGTCTGTAGCAAGTGACACTTTGGTGAATTTCAATTTAGCGTCCTGCACCCGGGAAAAAACAGAGCGCAGCCACTGCAAGCGCTCGTAGAAATTTCGCCCGAAAACAATGTCGTCATCCAATTAAATAAGGCACGATTCCCATTGCAACGCAGACAAAACCAATTTCATAAGGTGCTGAAAGGTGGCTGGCGCAGAGTGGAGTCCCATCAGAAGGACTTTGAAGTGATGCATCCCCTGTGGTGTATGAAAAGCCGTCTTTGGTTTCGACTCCTCGTCCAAAGGCAATTGCCAAAATTCCGACAAAAGATCGAGGGTCGAGAAGAATCGCGCTCCGGACAAGGCGTCCAAAGAATCATCCATGCGCGGAAGCAGGTATGCATCCGCAACAGAAAGCTTACTAAGTTTCCTGAAATCCATGCAAAATCGCAACGAGCCATCACGCTTGATGACTAATACAATGGGCGCCCCCCCAAGGGCTGGTGGAGGGAGAGACAATGTCTTGCGCCAACATCTCCTCCACTGTCTGCCGAATGCAATCTTTTTCACGTGGGCTCATCCTGTGGGAATTCAATCGAATTGGAGGTGCGTTCCCCATATCAATATGATGCTGTAATAGGGTTGTCCGGCCTATATCATATTTTCCATTACTAAAACGTCTTTAAACTCATGCAAAAGCTAGCGAAGTTGCGCCCGCTGCTCAGATGTCAATTCCCGATTTTCCTCACACAACCGCCGCAGCCACTCGGGTTCATCATCGCATACCGGCAACCCCTGTACCAACTCCCCTGACATGCACGCCATCTGTTTCATACCCGTGGCCACCGTCACGTGTGCAAACACGGTGCATTCCTGAATGACAATCGGCGTATGCCCCGCATTAACGACTTGAATGAAGGGATCACTATTTGCCGACACCACCGTTAGTGCCCCCACCAAAGAGGGTGGCCGCGACACCGCATTCGAGGGGGTCAACAAGACTCCCTCTACCGGGTTCACCAAGGGCAAGTTTTTACGCAGCTGTAATGGCACAAGCATCTGCGTGGCTGGTGGAAAGTGTACAGTGTGGCTAACCAGAGCCTGTACAACAGCATTGAACGCCGTATACATTGTAGATGTTTTCAAAAAGTTCAGGCGCCATCCCGATGGCATCTCAATACAGCCCTTATCCAGCCGAATGTTAAGGGGCATCCTGCACAAGAAATCCACGCCCAATAAGCACGGCATGGCCAAAGTCATGGAAACCAACACAGGACCATCCATACGTACATCCTCTATTTGTATCATAGCAATCATGCGACCCACAATCCAAAAACTACCACCAATTGCCACAATACATGGCCCGTTCACCTGCTCTCGCAGCCGGGGTGAGGCCGGTATCGATCAAAAAGTCAACAGCGAAATGAGGGTAGCTGAAGCACCCGTGTCAATTACCACTTGAACCTCCACCCCCTGGATAAGCGCCATAACGTCCTACAAACCCGGCGCGGCACAGAACGCCCGATATGCCAACGCACACCATTCACCATCGTCATATAACCCGTCAGCATGAACAGATACAGGGCAATGCGGCGCGGATGAGTGATGGGAATGAAACGGCCATGTGCATGATGGGTCGCGACTCGCCTATGGTCCTCGGAACGAGGAGAAGTTGACATCGTAGGTCGCCGGAGCTCCAGGCGGACCACCAACATGTGGCCGGCAGTTCCTGGCGATGTGGCCCATCTGCGCGCAGTTGTAGCACCCACGCAAAGCGTATCCTCTTGGTGGTCCGCGACGTGGTGGCGACTGACCACCGTTCATCTCTACACGTCGTGGACTTGAAGACCAGGCTGCGTATCTCATGCTGCCGTCGCTGGCCGTCGTGTCCCCTTTCACCATCGTGCATGCCATCGCAGCTAGCTCGTCCTTGAGGCCCATATGTGCTTGAATGTTCTTCGCAACTTGTTATGAAAAATCCAGCTGTCCTGGCTAACCTTATATACAAACCAAGTAACGTGCGAATTACTTATGGAGTGTGCAATGCAGTCTATCCTTTTGAACGCTCTCGCATTCTTCAATGAAAAACAGTCCTTGGGGAGCGGGTTCCCACTACCGGTCCGTCACCACGAACCGTGTCACACATAGCTGGAGGATGAGACGGCTCAGGGCTCGACAAGGAGCCATGTCTCTTCCCCAAGCCTTTATTATTTGTTCACGTATATATATATAGCCTGTGATACTTGCTTAGACAAAATATTCTGGCAATCTAAATAAATGTGTAAAATAAAATAAAGGTAACATAGAGGAACACAACATCATGTTATTATCCAGTAGGGTAGGTGACTTGTCTTCTCTGATACAAGTGTAGTAGAGTTCACGACTCTTGGACGAAGGAGTTGGAGGCACATGGGTTTATTCACACAGCACAGTTGTGGCATACAACACTAGAGGGGGTGTCGGCCCCCTCACCCGGCTAGCTGGGGATACACGCGCTAGCTACTTCCTAGCCTGCCTCCTAGTCCTCCTCTAACGGGCTAGGGGAGGCTATCTGGCCCGACACTGGTAAGTCGGGCCCGGTACCCTGAGTCCCAGACCAGCGCTGACAAGAGCACCGGCTCTGGATCTCGGGACCACACCGCTGGCTCGGTCCTGTTCGGCCCTGATAAGGACGGCGAACCAGGGGAGTCCAGGGCTCTAGCTAAGACGTCTTCAGTCTTCACTGGTGAGCTTAACAAGAACCCCGAGCCCTCCGATACATCCCGTTTTATACCCAACCCCCCGCTGAGGGGTGGGCCCCCCCCGGGGTGCCTGGCGCGGACGTCGTAGAGAGCACCTCCCCGTGCACTCACGTAGCCCCGCCCACTGTGTTTGTTTGCCATAAGCTGCCATGCATAACGGGCTCTCTCTCTAACACCCCTACATCACCCCCCCCCCCCCCCGCATAGCTTGCAGCCGTCCCGGCTGCCCTACATACAAAAAAAATGACAATAAAAGCGCATTTACCCCCTGACCGCGCGTGTGCCTCACTATTTTTCAACAATAACAAGAACAACAACAAGAACACAACAAGAACGCAACAGCGAGAAGAGAAAACAACCCGACGCACCCCCCCCCCGAATAAATACGAATTCCGTAAAAACAGCCTATATACAATTTGCAGGGAACCCACCACACACACAACACATGGCGAACCCAACATATGTACATCCAATGAGCCGGGAACACACCACCCACACAACACACAATGAACACAACCTATGTACACATCTTCCGGCCTCACAACAGTCTGCGCATTTTAGAGCGTGTCCTTGCAGCGGGCCCCTCACACGGGGTAACCCCGGGTGGCGGACCGTCAGGTGGCAACTGTCCGTCTTGGAGTGAGTACACATCTGACGCCGCGTGACCCTTGGCATCCCCAGGAGGGGTGATCGGGCGTGAGCCCGTCACTCCTGATGCACCTGGAGGTGGCACAGCCGGCAAGGCGTTAGGTGAGAGCGACGGAGACGGACCCAGTGAGTCGGTCGACCCCGCACATGTTTGGCCACGCGTGTGTGAAGTGGGGATGTGTACCGCAATGAAGGGTTTTAATCTAGAGGGGTGCACGAACCACCGCCGCTTCCCCCATTTGATGCGCACGCACTGCGGTCGCAAAACCTCGACCACCTCCACAGGGCCCCGCCACGGCCGCACCAGCTTAGAGGAGGTACCAAGTGGCACCTGGGGACAGTGCAGCCATGCCTTGTCCCCCGGCTTCCACTGCAGCATGTGCGCCCGACCCAGTCTGAGCCGCTCATTCGCTTTCTGACGGCGGTCAGAGTTTTGCATGGCAGCATCCCGTGCCTCAGTTAATTTGGCCAGATTAAATTTTACATGGTCAGCCAATTTAGTTTTGCTCTGCGGCGCGGGGATCTGCAGCTGGGCACGAACAGGCGGGTCAGGTTCGCGGCCGTACATGAGGTAGAAGGGGGAAAATCCCGTAGCTGCATGGGGGGGCATTCGGTATGCCGCCAAGACCCCTTGAATTTGCAGGTCCCAATCGGTCTGTGAGTCCGAAACCTGCTGTGACAACATTGACGTGATGGTGCGATGCAGACGCTCGACCATCCCGTCAGTTTGCGGGTAATACGGGGAGGTACGAATTTTCTTCGTGCCCAGGAGCTCACAGACTTGTTGGAGTAGTTTGCCGGAAAAATTTCTGCCCTGGTCGGTCAGCAGCCACTCCGGAGCACCTTTGTCCAGGACATATCCCTGAACAAAGGCCTCCACGATGGCTGCTGCCAACTGATTGGCAAGGGGCCAGGCCATAGGCCAGCGCGTAAAATACTCAACACCAGTCAACAAATATCTATTGCCTCTGGGGGTGGCGGGGAATGGGCCCAAAATATCCAGCGCGACAAGCTCATTTATTCTGGACACTATGATTGATTGCAAGGGTGTGTTAGACTCCCGTGCCGGCGGTTTTCGTTGCGCGCACCGAGGGCATGACCCCAATAAATCCCCGACATCCCTCGTCATGCCTGGCCAAAAAAAATCAAGTTGGAGCAAGGCGAGGGTCTTTTGGGTCCCCAGGTGTAGGAGGCGCTCGTGAGCGGCCCACACCACCTTGCCCCGCAACCCAGAAGGGACCACCAGCCGGTGTCGATGGGATTTCCCGTCCCAATGCATCAGCAGACCTTGCACCATCTCCCATGCGTCGGCATCACCCCTCCCCCGCGCAGCACCCCGACGCGACGACGCCACCCGAGGAGGGAGGTATCCTCCATCTGGAGGCGCCCCCATTCAGTGACGGGCAACCCCAACAGGGAATCTTTTCCCTGCTGTGCGATCGAATTAGTAATCAATGTTTCGTCGTCGTCGGCGGCCGCCAAGACCGGAACCGATATGTCCCCCGGAGGCCTGCAACGTCCAGACCCCAGGAGGCATGCACATTCGGAGGTGGTTGGCATGCGCGACAGAGCGTCCGCATTGGTGTGGCGAACACCCTTACGGTAGGTGGTTTCAAAATCGAAGTCCTGGAGAATCTCCAACCATCGAGACAATTGTCCCGATGGTTGTTGAACTCGCAGGGCGTACTGTAGTGCCGCATGGTCTGTGCGGACGGTGAAATGCCGACCGTACAGATATGGGCGATACTGTTGGATGAAATAGACAATTGCCAACAGTTCCCGACGGGTGACACAATATCTCTGCTCCGCAGGAGACAACACCCGACTACCATACGCGACCACCCGTTCCACGCCGTCAACCACCTGGGAAAGCACGCCCCCAATACCCGTGTTGCTCACATCGGTGTCAAGCAAAAAGGGCTTAGAAAAATCGAGGTAAACCAAGGGAGGAGCTGTCACCAGAGCATCCCGAAGGGAGCGGAAAGCAGCCTCCTCCTCCTGTCCCCAGTGGAACCGAACCCCTTTATACGTTAAAGCGTGTAGGGGTTTCGCAATCGTCGCAAAATCCGCGACAAATCGTCAGTAATAGGACGCGAAGCCAATGAAACTCCTGACCTCCCCCACCGAGGTGGGAGTCGGCCAGGAGCTGACGCACTGCGTTTTGGCGGGATCGGTAGCAATACCTGAGCGTCCCACGATGTGTCCCAAATAACGCACCGATTCGCGTAATAGATGACATTTTTGGGGTTTGAATTTCAAATTAGCAGCCCGCATCTTTTGGAAAACCGCCCGCAACCTCTGGAGATGTTCGTCAAATGTTTTACTAAAGACGATAACGTCGTCCAAATAAATCAAGCACGAGTCCCATTGCAATCCAGCCAAAACTAATTCCATCAAACGCTGGAAAGTTGCCGGCGCTGAGTGGAGTCCCATCGGCAACCGGTTGAATTGGAACAGGCCGTGCGGTGTGCGGAAAGCAGTTTTAGGCTTTGAATCATCGTCCAGAGGAAGCTGCCAGAATCCCGAAAGTAAATCCAATGTGGAGAAGAATCGCGCTCCCGCCAAGGCGTCAAGCGATTCGTCCATCCGTGGGAGCGGGTATGCGTCGGCCACCGAAATTTTGTTAAGGCGCCGAAAATCAACGCAAAACCGCAACGAGCCGTCCTGTTTCTTAACTAGGACGATCGGCGCTCCCCAAGGGCTGGTGGAAGGAGAAATGATGTCGGCGGCTAACATGTCATCAACAGCCGATTTGACATGGTCCTTTTCGGCGGGACTTAACCAAAAAGGATTCTGGCGTATTGGCGCGCTGTCACCCGTATCAATATGGTGACGCAGCAGATGAGTGCAGCCCAAATCGTATTTGTCCCGACTAAAAACGTCGGAAAATTCCCGCAGTAGTGTTTTAAGCTGTTGACGCTCTGAATTTGACAGGTCCGTCGATCCCGCACAAAGCGCCTCGAGCCACCCTTCATCGCTGTCCGAATGTGGTCGCGGCGCAGGGACAGCGCTCACGTGATTCGCGACGGGTTCCTCGCAGGGCACCGGCGTTGCGTGAGCAAGCACGGTCCCCTGTGGGACCACCACCGTCTGCGAGCCCACATTGAGGACCGCGATGAAGGGTTCTCCGTCCCCTCTCACTATGGTCTGGGCCGGAAGTAAATGAGGTCCACTAACCCCGGCCCTAGACGGCCCCAGCAGAACCCCCTGGGCCCCAATGCCCTTAGCGAAAGGCCGCCGAAGTTTCAAAGGAATCAACATTTGAGCCCCCGGAGGAACGCGCACCGTTCTATCTACGAACGCCGGCACCGTCGCGAACGCCGTCCGACTCGTAACGGGGGATGGTAGAAACGCCATGCGTCGGCCCGACGGGAGCTCAATGCATCCCTGGTCGATTAAAATCCTAATCGGCATTTTGGCCAGGAAGTCTGTCCCCAGCAGGCACGGAACCGCCAGCGAGGAGGAAACAAAAATCGGCCCAGACAATTTAATATCCCCGATACAAATTTGGGCTCGAATTTGTCCAATGATGCTAAGTGAGCCCCCATTAGCAGCATAAAATGGCACGTTAACGGGCATCAAAGGACGGCTCTGGACAGGGAGAATATTGTAAATCAATTCCGAAATAATGGTCGCCGATGCTCCCGTATCGACCAGAATGCGCACCTCAACCCCGTCGATGTGCCCCACAACGGCAGACGACCCCGACGATGCGGCTACAACACGATGGGCCAACACGGACCACTGGCTGGGTTCGATATGAGTACCCAGAGTGGTGCATGTTGGTGCGGTGGTGCGCGATATCGACCCCCCCTTCGCCGCGGTGTTTGAGTGTGTGACGGGCGTGTGCGTGGGCCAAACATGAGGGGTGCCGCGACTCGCCGGGTTATGATGACGGAGCTTGGGAAGAGGGCCGGCGTCCCGTCGAGGTGTCGTCCCCCGCTGCCGAGGAGAGCGGCACCCCGAGGCGACATGGCCCCGGATGCCGCAGTTGTAACAGCGCGGGAGCGCTGGCGAAGACGATGGATGGTCGAGATGGCTCGAACCGCCCCGGTCCGCCCGTACTCCCGCTCCCTGCTGCCGTTGATGGTCGATGGCGCAAATCTCTTCTGCCGGGAGGGTGGCTGCAGCCACGGCATGCCCGCTCGCCGCCTTGCTGGCCTTCCGTCGTTGCGCGAGCAGGTTTGCGTGGAGGAGTCGTGCCGCTTGGAGGGAGCACATCTCCGCGTCGTCTTGTGCGACGATGACGATCTCCAAGTCGTCCGCCAGCAGGAGTATCTTTTCCGTGACCATGGCGTCGACACCTTCGATGTCCATCCGTGGAAAGGCCGCCTTCGCCAGTGCCAGGAGGCTTGTGCGGTACGCCAGGGGCGACTCCTTTGCCCCCCGCTGGCGATCGTAAAAGAGTTGCCGGCAGTCCGACGGCGGACCGTAGACCGCAGCCAGCAGCTGCATCGCCGTCTGCAGCGTGGAGCGCCTCTCCTTCGGTGCCGATGTTAGAGTGGCAAGGACGTCGCTGTCGAGGAGTGCTGGCAGCGCGCGGAGAGCCTCGGCGTCCGTCCACTCCGCCATTTCCTGGTGAGCGAGGAAGCGCCGCTGGAAGCCGCCCCAGTCGCCTTCCTCGCCCACAAATTCTTTGAGTGGAGGTAGCCGCTGATGTAACGCAGCGGCTGCCGCGGAAGGTCGCACTCCCCCGTCTCCCCCACCCGGCTGTCCCGCGACTCCGTCTCCCCCACCCGGCTGTGCTGCGACTCCGTCTCCCCCACCCGGCTGTGCCGCGACTCCGTCTCCCCCGCCCGGCTGTGCCGCGGCTCGAACAACCGATGGCATCGCCGGTCGCACCCGTGGTGACGTGCCGTCCGTTGGTGATGACGCGGCAGGTACTATATGCCCGCCGTTGGACTCGATGCCCAACCCGGCCACGCCCTCAACAGCAGCTGCGGCGATGGCGGGATTTTCAAAGTGGTGCTCCGTCGAAATGGCGGGAAGGCGCTGTGGTCGCCGGCTGCCATCGCCCCGTGGCGGTCCAGCAGCCCCCAGCTGTGTGATCTGGTCCAGCATGGCGGCAGCGGCGTACGGCAGCTCCGCCAGCTTAGCATGCGCCTGCCTCAGCCTCTCTGTCGACGGCTCTCCATTCTCCTGTTGCTGCGGTGTGGACGCATCCGACCCCGACTGCTCCGTGTTTTCTTCAGCCGTCCCGGGCTCCCTGACTGCAACGGTGTCCTTCCCCTCCGGTGCCCTGACTTGAGCTGTCCGGCGCGTGTCCATGTTCGTAGATCTTTACTTCTGACACCAGATGTAGTAGAGTTCACGACTCTTGGACGCCGGAGTTGGAGGCACACGGGTTTATTCACACAGCACAGTTGTGGCATACAACACTAGAGGAGGTGTCGGCCCCCTCACCCGGCTAGCTGGGGATACACGCGCTAGCTACTTCCTAGCCTGCCTCCTAGTCCTCCTCTAACGGGCTAGGGGAGGCTATCTGGCCCGACACTGGTAAGTCAGGCCCGGTACCCTGAGTCCCAGACCAGCGCTGACATGAGCACCGGCTCTGGATCTCGGGACCACACCGCTGGCTCGGTCCTGTTCGGCCCTGATAAGAACGGCGAACCAGGGGAGTCCAGGGCTCTAGCTAAGACGTCTTCAGTCTTCACTGGTTAGCTTAACAAGAACCCCGAGCCCTCCGATACATCCCCTTTTATACCCAACCCCCCGCTGAGGGGTGGGGCCCCCCCGGGGTGCCTGGCGCGAACGTCGTAGAGAGCACCTCCCCGTGCACTCACGTAGCCCCGCCCACTGTGTTTGTTTGCCATAAGCTGCCATGCATAACGGGCTCTCTCTCTAACACCCCTACACAAGTGTAATGAGCGACTTCCGCGACATGTCGTGTAGAGGGTGCTCTCTTCTTTATTCACATTCGGACACACCACAGGCCAACCTTATCCTCTTCCTTCTCCAAGTACACACATAAATATTAGCATCCCTACAGGCTACACATGGTCGATTCCACAGCGTGGTTCCGTTCGCCCACTCCTGGCCTCGCCGCTGGTTGATGGCGCGCCGGCGAGGGTGGTGGAACTTCGCAGAAAATCTGCCATGTGGCCGAATGACGGAGAGAGATGATGGCGAATAGCGACACAGTCCGGACGCAAGGCTCCCCACACCGACCATGAGTCCTCCTCCGCCTCCGCTTATATTGCCGCAGGCGCGGATTGTCTCCGCCTCCGGCTACGCCCTCTCGTGGAACCTTCTAGCCGGTTCCCGGAGTATCTCGGCCAGTCCCGCACTTTACCTTTGGCCCAGATACCTCTCCCTTTAGGATTGGATGATGTTTAAAGTGGTGCCTGTGCTTCCATTTTCCAACCAATAGATGTCACTATGTCATTACACAAGCACATAAATCCTCTTTTGAAGTTTTAGACCGAAGGTTTAAAAATGAGTTGTGTTCGAGGAAGTTGTCAATTTAAGAAATGGGGGGTGGGGGGGCTATTCTATTTCTTCCGAAGCTGCCAGCCCACAGTACTAGTTACTGCGTAAATCTGCAAGTGATGCCGAGGGGAGTCACCTCCGAAAGTCTCAATGGCACCGGCACTGGGCGCTCCCGTTACGACTCTGCAAGCCTCCCGTTGCATGCTCACTTCAAATGGCCAAGGTGCCTTGCTCGCACGATTCCCCTAGACGTTGTCACTTGACCTCAACTCTTCCCAGTTCAAGAGTGTATTTGTTAACGCTAGATTTATAGAAGTTGTCAAAATTACACGTGATCCAATATGCTGTTTAAGTGGTGGTGTAAAAAGCAAGTGATATCATGTATACAGGATAAGTTATGCATTTGTATTCTCTTTACATTGCTCTAATTTTCAAGCATAGTGGTCTGCATTGGTTAACATTTAAGCAGATCTCAGAGTTAGGCTACAGCTATACAGTAGTTGTATTACATTTTTAATTTTAACTTTCATGACTACAGGAATTAATATTATTTGGGTCTTTCGGTAAAGTCAAGTAGATAGGTTCAAAGACAATAACAAAAAACAAAAACTACGAGGTTTCGATCACAACACAAGCGGTCGCCTTCAGGAAAAGGGGAGTTAGCTTCCAAAGGCAAACTATTAATAAGGGTTTGAAATGGGGGGAGCCCAAATGTCAGCAGCGAATGTTAATGCAAGTGGTGGGCAGCCAACCCGACGGTGGTTGGTTTTCCACCAATCAAAGGGCTGCCAAGTGAAAATTAGCATGTTAATGAGAGATTAGCATGTTAATGGTAGATCGCAGAACCACAACCGAGGGGTCGGCGCGTGAAGAGCTGTGTTAGTGTGAATCCTGTGAAAGCGCAAGTTTGAAATGGGCGTAAAGCACAACATTGGAAGGTGGTAGGATGGGAACATCATAGCCAGTTATGACTTAAACTGGTAGATAACATCCTTCCAATGATTGCTCAGTTTGTACCCATCTTCTCGATTGAAATTGTGTCTGTGTCTATATATATGGATGGCTTCATGAACGAATCTTTGTTGATAGCCAGTGGGCTTGCAAAGTACCTTCGTCTTAGATAAATAAATTTCGTGTGAGCCCACCGCATTAAAACAATCAGCAGCCACGGCCGAGGTATTGGTCCTACCGTGTTTAAGATCTGCCTTATGTTCACGAACACGGTCCGAGACATGTCGCTTAGTATCCCCAATGTAACTACTGCCGCAGACACAACTTAGTTTGTAGTTGCTGGGGTAATGCTCGTCAGGGATCACATCCTTCACAGATGGGATTAGATCACAAATGTTATGTACTATGTTAAATCGAACCTGGATCTTTTGTTTGTACATGATTTTGGACATCTCTTGATTGACCCCTGCTATGTATGGCAAGGTGATGGTTTTGATTGGGTCCTCAGATGGTTCTTTCTCAACGGTTGGGGTGATAGCTTTATGGATTGTGGAGTCTGAGAGCTTGGTGTACATGTTCCAGTTCACTGGCTAGGTGATGACAGTCGTAAATACACCGAGCTCTATGGTATCGAGTTTTGATGAGGGAATTCTTCTGAGATGGATGGTGGTGGGAGTCAGGTTTTAGATATGCATCCGTATGGGTGGCTTTCCTGTAGACAGTGTCCCATTGAACCATCTGGTCTCTTTTTGATTAGAACATCCAAGAATGGTTGCTTGGTGTTCTTTTCCACCTCCATAACTGGCTATGATGTTCCTATCCTACCACCTTCCGATGTTAGTTGTGCTTTACGCCCATTTCAAACTTGCGCTTTCACATGATTCACACCAACACAGCCTCTTCGCACACCGACCCCTCGGTTGCGCTCTGCGATCCTCCATTAACATGCTAATCTCTCATTAACATGCTAATTTTCACCTGGCAGCCCTTTGATTGAGGGAAAACCAACCACCATTGGGTTGGCTGCCCACCACTTTCATTAACATTGGCTGCTGACATTTGCGGTACGCCCATTTCAAACCCTTATAAATAGTTTGCCTTTGGAAGCTAATCCCCCTTTTCCTGAAGACAACCGTTTGTGTTGCGATCGAAACGTCGTAGTTTCAGTTTTTTGTAATTTTCTTTGAACCTATCTACGTGACTTTACGGAAAGACCCAAAGAATAGTAGTTTCATTGCTGGGTATAATGATTCATGCTATGGCTATGAAAAAGATTGCCTTAAAGATAGGGCTAGGGTAGGGGCCTGGGCTTTTAAAGTTATAATTTGAGTTTGTACGATGAGTACGAGTGTTTTTGCTGCAGTTACTTTACTTATTTTGTTTAATTGTCCAGGAGCACCACCCTGAGTAGTAGGACTCTTTTTTCAGGAGGGTCCTGCAATGCGTTTTTTATTTTGAGAAGATGTCAGCCAGTGTCCCTCGCCTGTAACCATCGGATATGCAATGGATCCAATAAAAAAAATGTCATACAATTTGTGAGTGTTTATACAAGAGCCATGAACCCGGGTACCTGGAGAAAACCCACGCACGTGAGGGGGAAACATTATCCCTGTATCTATGGAAATAAATGGTGATTAAATTTCGATTTAAAGCTTTCGTGACTGCAGGGATTCGTCTTCTTGGTTCTTTCGGTAAAGTCACGTAGAAGGGAAGTAATAAAATAATACAAATAAAACATAATTTTATTATGTTTTATTTTTATTGACTTTACCGAAAGAACCAAGAAAATGATGATTATTCCAATTGCTGTACCGCCATCTCCTGGCAAGTCAGGGGATGGCTCCTGCTCGACGCCGACGGGGAGTTTCACAGCATTAGTGCAATCAACCATTGTCATGACCATGGGTGAAAGTTATTGCTAAGGTGAGGGCTATGGATAACAAGGTTACCCGTGGTCATGTGGATTTTTCTCCCGGTCTTCTGGTTTTTCTCTCCACATTTAGAAACATGACTTTACAGTATTTGGCTGCTATACATTTGCACATGATAAGCCACTTCGTTGAGCTATTATTTACGGCCAAGTCGCTTCTGAAAAAGAACTAATACCTCAGTGGGCCTTAACTGTTAAAATAAAAAGAATAAAAATAGTAAACTACCAATAGGACTAGGATTACTATGAGGACTAGCTTATTTTTAACATTACATTACACGACATTTTTCACGTCATATCCCGTTACCCTCGTCACAGTGCCCATCAGGACTCTTCTCGGTGAGCCTTAAACCACGTGTGTTTCAGCTGGGAAATATTCACCAGTCGACCTCCTGATAGGAAAAGGAGATGAGCGAAGAATCGCATCAGCGTCAACGTCCCAGAGCGTCCCTAGGCACGTGCAGCGTCTCCATCTGGGCGAGCAGGAATTCACGCGTGTGGTCGCACAGCGACTCGAGGTGTGCCTGCAGCGCCGACAGCTGGATGTGCGCTGTGGCCAGCTCCAGCTGTAGCCGCGAGTTCTCCGCATGCAGCGTGGCGTTCTCCGCCTCAAAGTCGTTGCACCGCTACACACGACCAACGGCAGCACAGCAGAGGTCAGAAGGATCGGCGTCGCGTTACGCACACAACCCTACGTGAATGTGCGTATGTGTGTTGAACTTCTTTAGCACCGTATGTGGCCGACCGTGCTAAATTACAGGAGAGCCTCCTAGAATCTGCATTCCCGGTGAAACTTTGCACTTGGTTTTGTTTTTACTTCATCAAGAGATTTGTCCCAATTGTACTATTGGAGTCACCTCACGAGGTGATGAATCCATTCGGAACTCTCGCACAGCAGCGCGATCGTCCGTGCTAAAGAACGGCCCACCCAAGCAGATATCACAGAGATACCTCTGAGATTTCTTCACATGACCTCTGGTCCAAAAAGTAGGGGACAGCAATTTCCCACCCAAAACTACCCGAGAGAGCAATAAATATTGCATGACAGGATAACTGACATTTTGTTATTCTAAGAGCTGGAATTTAACCAAATTTAGTACAAACCAAATCAATGTATGGGTTTTCATGTGCAGTCGTTAGTATGCAGTCATTAGTATTAGTATGCAGTCATTTATTTTTTACCTACGTGACTTTACCGAAAAAATCTAAGAGTATGAGTACAGTCATTAGTAATTGGGCTGAGACCTTCAATTCGCTGCAATTACATGTTAGAAGCATGTTTAATTACTGACAACTGCCTGGATTCAAACCCAGGATTTCCAACTAAGTGCTCTGACCTCTTAGCCACCTGACCAAATTTTATTTGACAAGAGACACATCATAAGATTTCAAAGGCACCAACAAGCATGAGTTGTTGGTACCGTACCAAGATTGTTGGTACGGAGAGATCCCCATATAGCAGTGGAGTTGGACTGACATGAGCGGCACATATACTTGTGGTGCCCCGACCACGGAGCAACTCCGCAAGTGCTGCGATTCTCCCCTACCCCTCCGCCTGAGCACACGCACGCACGCAGCACACACACACGTAGTGTCCCAGTGGGGGATCGCCTGACACAACGGGTTTTCATCCGAAGAGCCCCTAGGTGGGAAGTCCCGTGCTTTCCCTGTGCCAGAAAATTGGCCAACCCTCCCAGGACAAATCAGATTGTGGCGCCCCTAAATTGGCTTAAAATTGTATGGGCGCACCAAGGTTCACTGGGCCAGCCACAATGAGTCACGCACGACATTGGGGAAAGGGCTGGGGTGAAATATTAAGCGAGCAGACCAGACAATGAGGGTGGGGGGGGAATCTAGCGTCTCCGACCAAGTACACACTGACCGGGTGTGTATACGCCAGTCAGCACGCCCTCCCAGATTAAACCGGCTAAGTCAGGAATTAATGGGTATGGGCGCAGAGACAATGGGACGAAAAAGAATATAATGTAATGCTCCATGTAAGAACAGAAAAACTTTGAAAATCACAGGTAGGCGCACGATTGGCTGCGCAGGATAATGTAACCCCGGATGGGTTTTTTAGAAATCAAGGGGCATAAAAAAAGGAACCCGAAACAGTTCAAGTCAGTTCTCCTCTCCAACCGCTCGGCCGCTAAGACCGACTCCCTGCGGCCTGCCTCAAGCTGCTCACAGCATCCGTGCGATGCCAGCGAGTGCTGCTACGAGGCAGTGATAAGCAAGGTTTTTTCGTCATCCTCCCTCCAACTATCACAGCGTCCATGCGATGCCGTGAATACAGCTGCGAGGTACGTGATAGAGTGTGTGAGTGTTTGAGGAATTGGATAGTAGTAGGATAGGCTCTGCTCGCAGAAAATGACCTCCGGGCAGTGTAGGGATTTGCGCCGTGAATAAACGTTAGCACAGAGCCTCAGTGTGGTGTGAGTGATTTATGTGTAGAGCTGCTGCGTGGGCGGACACGTGGCAAGAGTAAGGGCAGAGCCGCAGCACGAGCGCTCGTTGAGATAATCGCCTGGAGGTGCGTGCGCGTTCACGCAGCTGCTGTAGCGTTAACTGTTGTGTGTGTAGGTGTGAGTCTTAGTGTGGGTGCGGGGTAGCGTATAACTACCCACCGGCACGCGCGTGTTCGCGCCACCGCCGTAGTGCTAGTCTTTGTGCGGACGCGGATTTGGATATAACCACCCGCAGGCGCGCACGCGTGTTCACGTAGACGCTAGCGTTAGCTGTAGTGTGTGTTAAGAGGAAACCGTTCGCAGGTGTGGGTGTGGTCGTACAGCTGTGTGCCGCATTGGCGTGAGTGTTGGTGTGTGTGCGAGTGAGGACTAACTCTGTACGGCGGCAGGCCAGTAGTTTTTTCATGTCTCTCAGAGAGGGCATTAGCGCGGGGGGACCAATCACCCGGTCGGCGGGGGCCCGGCAGGAGCCAATCGACGCGGTGGAGGAGTGAGTGGAGGAGGGAGTGGAAAGGGCGGACGTCGCACCCCACCTGCCCGGCGAGGGCGGTTGGGTGGACGTCGGCCCCCACATACTCATGTTTCCTGAAGTGAGCTGACCTCTGTGCGGCCGCAATCATTCTATTCTAATTCGGATTTATATAGCGCCCTTTCCAGGGCACTTTAAAATGAGCAGTGGTGGTCACCTCCTCGGCCTGGAGGGCCCTGCGCAGGGTGCCGTGCGGCACGGGCCCCGGCCGGGTCGGTGGGGCGGCCCTACGGTTGAGCGAGCAGCCACAGCTGGCTGCCCGGGGCCGCCCCATGCTCGATTCGCACAGCAGAGGTCGCGATCTGTGCGGAAAAAGCACGTTAGTGGGGAGAGTGAGCCACCACGTTGAGAAAAATGTCAAGAGATCCAAAGCTTCCGATGTCAACGCACTTATCCAACATTTCATACCTTTGTAATAGAGTTCACGACTCTTGGACGCCGGAGTTGGAGGCACACGGGTTTTATTCACACAGCACGGTTCTGGCATACAACACTAGAGGGGGTGTCGGCCCCCTCACCCGGCTAGCTGGGGATACACGCGCTAGCTACTTCCTAGCCTGCCTCCTAGTCCTCCTCTAACGGGCTAGGGGAGGCTATCTGGCCCGACACTGGTAAGTCGGGCCCGGTACCCTGAGTCCCAGACCAGCGCTGACAAGATCACCGGCTCTGGATCTCGGGACCACGCCGCTGGCTCGGTCCTGTTCGGCCCTGATAAGGACGGCGAACCAGGGGAGTCCAGGGCTCTAGCTAAGACGTCTTCAGTCTTCACTGGTTAGCTTAACAAGAACCCCGAGCCCTCCGATACATCCCCTTTTATACCCAACCCCCCGCTGAGGGGTGGGGCCCCCCCCGGGGTGCCTGGCGCGGACGTCATAGAGAGCACCTCCCCGTGCACTCACGTAGCCCCGCCCACTGTGTTTGTTTGCCATAAGCTGCCATGCATAACGGGCTCTCTCTCTAACACCCCTACACCTTCTACGAGGTTCTAAAACTGTTTTATGGTTGTTGCCCGACCCTCAAGGTCCACTCTTGCAGTATTCCACCATGTGGGTTTAGGTTGCTCTCTTTTTCACTGACATCTGGGTGACCATTACAAAGCCTTTATTGGTAACTTGCCCTACATGCCTCCTGCACGGTGTTGTGGTTTCAGAGGGGATGGTATTGTTTCCTGTACCCCGTCGTGCACAGACATCTTACCTGGGGAAGGTATGCAGAGCTGAGGCAGAGGGCGCATCCCACGGAGAGCCCAGCTGAGTAGGCCACAGCCGTGTCGTTGACTCAGCCTTTTGTTTTTCCAGGTTTGCTTGCTCGGCCTGCCTGTGTATTTGGCTCTCTGGTTTCCTGAAGTCCCAGCATGGCTCAGGGAGCCTCTGCTCTGACTCCATCACTGTGAACAGGATGTGGGCTGTTAAGGTTTTTCTGTTGCCATAAAAATAATGACAGAACCAAGTATTTGCATGAAGGAAGCGGAAATGTCTGCTCCTATAACCTTGACACAGTTGAAGGTTAAATGCTGTGATTTAACCTTCATCGTAATGATTCAGAATTTAGCATTTGTATATTCTTGAATATACGATGTTATGGTCGTCTAACCAAGAACACATTTCTTGAAAAAAGCACATGTGAATCTGCTGGGAGTTTACCCTGGGCCCTCGAGGTCAGAAAAAAAAATTCGAACATAACGTGTGAGGCTAGGGTTTGAATTTTGGGGATATCACCTCTAAAATGCATAATTGGAGAAACTCCAAAAGGCCCAAACCAAGATGTCCTTCCTACCTTCCTGGTAGACCAGTGGGTCTAAGAGTCCATAGTTTTCTGAGCAAGCTATTGCCTTCAGCGGGAGCCTTTTGCATGTTGCGCAAAGATCACCCCAGCTTAGGAACATATTCTTCCCAATTCTGGTGTCCCCGGTGATGGTAACGTTTCATGAAACTACTGATGTCTCGATTTCCATGTTCCATCCAGACCTAGGCACGACGCCACACCCCATCACCATTAGAACACGCTACACCCTCGGGGTTTATATGTGTATGTTGAACTTCCTTCGCACCGTACGTAGCCAACCATGCTGATCGAAGGTGTGGGGGAAGGACAACAAACTAAGCACAAGAAGCAGTTCTCAAGAAATTAGTTTTCAATTGCAATTACATCCAAACTTTGTCTTACACAAAAGCAGGAGAGTCTCTCTCTGAGGTCCACCCCATGTTCGGGTTGGCAGGATGCAACATAAAGCAAATACAATGAATCGTTAACCTATGAATAAAAAATAAGCATATAGTGATATCGTTATTTACGTGGTCCTCGAATCCGCCTGATATCTGAATCACAAACATAGACTCTGAGATAGAGCACGAGATGAAAGCTGAAATGTACAGTATACAAGGAAGCATGGAGACATTAATGAAGAGAATCATATTGCGAGACAAAAGAGGAATATGTGGATCAGAGAACAAATGCAAATTAGATGCATCATCTTCACTGTGAAGAAAAGTATATGGGCTTGGGTACGATTCATTGCACAAAGCTATCATTTAAGAAAAACTCATACTTACCAGCACTTTGCGTCATATTGGAGAGATTCTCCAGCAGGTAGCCGAGCTGAGAAGCCTCGAATTCATAATCCTTGAGACTTTGTTTGCTGTTATTGCCGTTTTCCATTTCAGGTCCAGCAACTGTGAGCAAATAAAGTGACACGGTATAATAATAATGTATATCTCAACGTAACGTGGCAAGCCATTAAAAGGGGGCTTCAGTACAATAATACAACTTAGATTTACGGTACAATCATTAACACTACAATTGCATATGTATCTCCAGTTGTGCTCCCTAATCATGCTTTAGATGGAAATCCAGGAACATGCAGCTATAAACAGTAATTCCATATTTGTGGTCTGAGACCACTCTACAGTAATGCAATGTACATGATAACAATATAAACGAATAACATTAACAACATATCTGTTTCACCTCAGGAGCATGCAGATTGTTCACATGTTGCCTTTCTTTGTTAATTAAGCAGAAAAATGTTAAACAGTGCAATTGCATAAAATAATGAAGACTTGCGAGGATTTTTTTATGATTGTTTGGAGACTTACGGAAGTGCATGAGGACAGCAAATTACCGTGTGTGTGATAATAAAACATATATCCCAATAGCACTAAAATCTTAAAATGAGCATTATCTCATGCAGGGAAGGCAATAATCCATATCTTCACTACCCTACTGTGTCTCCTTTCAATAGCTGTTTACAATGCCAGTTCGTCGTTGCGCCTAATGCTGAAGTTTTGCCCTAACTTTAATGCGGTAATGTTTCCTGAAAGAAAGTTGTGTTTAATACCGGCTGCGACAGAATAAAGTTGAACGTGGCTCTGCAACAGAGAGAAACCATAAATGCACTGTGAGATGCGTTTAGTTGCACATGCAACAAGGGTTCTGATTGACTGGATGAGATCTCATGGTGTTATGGCAACGCATTTTCTAATTTCACCATGGATGCTTTTTTATGCATAAGGTAGTATGAAGATGTGTAATCAGTAAACTCGATCAACGTTGATAATTGTTTTTTTACCCTTCTATCTGGCAACAAAACTGACACCTTTTTTACAAGGAGTCATGTTTGCATAGACCACAATATCTGCAGCCATAATGCAAACAAAAAACATAACTCTGATAATATATGCACTGTCCTTGAAGTTGATTGGTCCACACCCGAGACAGCTTTCCTTAGAGCCTAGTCTCACATGGGTTGGATCAAATGACGTCAAAAGGCGCACAACTCAAAGACAATGCACCATCAGAGTATGAGAGCTCGGGTAAGCATTTACATCATTGGAACCTCATTTGCCAGTAAAAAATATGATATTTGTTTTTTTACCCTTCTATCTGGCAATAAAACTGACACCATTTTTACAAGGAGTCATGTTTGCATAGACCACAATACCTGCAGCCATAATGCAAACAAAAAACATAATTCTGATAATATATGCACTGTCCTTGAAGGCCGAGACTGGTGGTGAAATCACCGCCAAAACATGGAACACGCCCACAAGAAAAAGACCACGACCCAGATGGAGATATGAGCTCAGCTCATTTGCAGGAGCCGGATGGGTTGTTGGATTATGAGACCATGAGGGATGACAACAGCCTGTGGAAGCCTTCATCCAAAAGTGGATGGATCATGACTGATGACGATAGTGATAGAAAAGACCACAATCTATCCAAAAAAGAAAAAACATTTTATATATTTTTTAATTATTAAATATTATCTGGCTTTCATGGGAAATACAATGATACGAAGCTCAAACTAAGACGTACCTCATTAAATGAAGGCAGCAAAACCACACGATTTTTGGACACCTAAGGAAATTTTCGTTTTAAAACCCACCAAATAGGACGCGAATAAAGACTGCAATTCATAAACGCTGTACACGATATTGCAACAAGGAGCAGTGAACGTCTGGAGATTTGTTTGCAAAAACTGTGGTCACCAGTCTGTAACAAAAAATTTTCCCCTTAATCCTGTTGCAGCTGCTCCTCCTGCTGCTGCTGCCGCCACATTCGGGGCCCTGATCTCTGAAAAGGCTCTCAGCTCAATGTAGGGAGACGAACAAAAAAGGAATATTGTGCATCTTGACTCTGACCAACAATAAGGTGCACCCTAGTAATTGAGTAGTACAGTGACGTATGTTAATGCTGAGAATACGTTTCTATGTTTAAGTTCAATGTCGATTTATGTGTGTTTGTGGGAGGGCAAATTTGCTCGTATGGAGAGGCTGGCCTCTGCCATGGAAATATGGAATTTCCACCATGGGATCTGAGGGCATTAATTTGCTCGAAACACATACACTGTATTATTACAATCCCTCTTACCACGAAGTGAACTGACTGTAAAAATATATCTATTTATGTCCCTCTTTATGCTAGAATCTTCAATTTCCTCTGCCTGGCTCTGCCTATATTCAATGCGATAGTTAGCCAGTCTAACTCGAACCTCTTGCTTTGGCTATTTCAACTTAGCCTGCATCCTCCCATGTTGTTTATTAGACGTATTCTATTCTTCTGAGTGAAAACTGTGTTCCTCCTCAATCACTCCTGAAGAATAACATATATTCCACCATCACAACCACAGTTGATGTTCTCCTTATACAACCAGCTCATGTGCAGTTTACGAGATGGATCGTAACTTCACAAGACCGTGAAAGATGGCGACAAGCTTGGGTACGATTTCACACAGCAGTGGATTTATCATGGCTGACGACGATGACCGGAGTTGGGAAACGTCATGAGTCAGAATCACCTGACAGCGATAGGGGCTTTGAAAAATGGGCTTCGTTGGACCTTTCAGCGTGATAAAGCTATCCGAGGCAGAGGCCAGTTGGCGCACACATACACGTGGAAGAGCTATTGAGGATGAGCCACTCCTCTTCTCCTCGCACTACCACCACCGCCTCCCTCCCTCTGCTCCTCAATATTGTTTTTTTTTACATCCCCAAATTCTGCACGAACAGAATTAGATTCAAAAACGTAATTACTTGAAAAGCATGTCCAGCACCAGTGTGTGTTGTTATGTTGCAGCAACAGATCAATGTCGCGATGTCGTCACGGCCAACGCTGTAGATGCCACCACACCTCGCATTCTAAATTTAGAGGGAAAAACCGGAGGACCCCCGAAGAAAAATCCACGCGACCACGGGGAATAACATTCAAACTCCAAATATACAGCAGGCGTCAGGGTTGGAATCGAACTCACGGCCTCCTGTATACCAGGCAAGGCAGTTAACATCTTGCCACCGTGGCCCCCTAAGATCTGCCCTAACAGTCTCCCACCATCTGGCCTGAGGTCTTCACCTTGGTCGCCGGACCGACATAAAACCACTCCAATGCCTGCCTCCGCAAAATAACCCCTTAATAAAGCTAATGTAAACATACAGAATGAGACCACTATATTTATTCAGGGAGAGTTTTTCTCAACTTATGTGCGAGTCCAGGAGTCGGCAACCAACATAACAAGTCGAGCCATTTTGTTAGAATTCGGTCAAATAAACTCAATATTTAAAGAGCTGCAATGAATATGTCTTTATACTGGAGGAATCCTATGAGCTATAAGGCTCTTTTTCTCAGATGCCCCCTGAATATGAAGCAGCCGCAGGTTGCCGACCCCAGTGCTAGCCGGACAGATTGTTAGGTGGAGGTACCCACATTGCACCTTACCATAAGTGGATCAACAGCTGGCTTTGTAGCAGTGTTATCATGGAACAACGAAAATTAAACGAATGTTGACTGAGAGTCCAGTGTACAAGCTAATGC
Source organism: Lampetra planeri (assembly GCF_965212315.1). NCBI lineage: Eukaryota > Metazoa > Chordata > Hyperoartia > Petromyzontiformes > Petromyzontidae > Lampetra > Lampetra planeri. The sequence goes on along the minus strand of NC_136136.1, from coordinate 12,785,522 downwards.
AACTATACACTACTAGCATAACGTTTTATAGAGAAGTCATCAACTGAAACGGCCGTATAAAATGTGTAAACTATTTAAAACAAGTTGTCTTTATGAACTATAAAGTCATTAAAGTAAGAAATAAAGCGAGACTGCTTGCTAAGTGCGTGCGCGCAATGCAGATGCGTATTAAATATTTACTCAAACGGAACGAGTCGGACATCCTCAACATGAGCTACGCATTTCAAATTCTGTATTGGAGAGCACGTAAAGCTTTTTAAACATCATAAATAAAACAGCCAATGCGTAAAAGTGTGATCATCGGTTTAGTTGTTTAAGTAACAAGACGAAGTTTTTTTTTACTACAAACCCTGAAGGCAAGCAGCATGTATGCCACCGGCAATACGAATCACCCAACGCTGCGTCCATGTTTACGCAGACTGGCGAATGCCGTGGATGCGCTTACTCGAGAGGTCACCCGCAAGAACCCAGTGGAGCGTTCCAAGCCATCAAGGATGTTTTTATGGGAACAAATCCAGCTGTGTAAACTATTCGAAGCCACTTCCCCGATATCACAGGAGCCAAACTCTCACATTCTTTGCATATTTCCTACGCGTGTTCGACAAAAGAACATATACAGTAATTATAATGTAAAAAACCTCACCTCCGCCAAATGAATCCCTCGATATCTTAGTTTCTGGTCGTTTTCAGCGCGGCATCTCTTCCTGCGCAGCACGCTCGAATGAAAGAGCATCCGCTGCTGTGAAAGAACACAGAGCTGGCGGAGAAGGGGGAGCGCCGGGCGCTACGGGGCGGGAGGGAAGTTGCCGTCCCTCTGGTGAAGCTGCGCGCCGCGTTCCGTGGCTCCGCCGCTCTTGGCGTGAGATGGAGAGGAAATGGCTTGCACACTGGGCCCTTGTCTTCCTGCGAGGACAGGCTCTGCCAGCCAGGCTTGACGCTTCCCTCGGAGGAGGGATGAGTGACGCGCAAAGAGCACGCTCAACCTCGCCTCCCGTTGCTTCTGTTGATCATGAACCCAACCCGCGTGTCCAATTTTCACGACCCGTGAGCCGGGACTCCTCCACTTAAACTGATTGGCCCGTTTTTTGAGGCAGGAATTTTGCAGCTATGCAGCAAGGAAGGAGGAATTCCAGGAATAAAAAAGGGCCAGTGTCGTAATTTACTCGACCCAACGAAAAACCATAAAATGTAAAAATGCAGTGATAAAATGCACACCGGTGCCCTTTTTGTGATACTTGTTAAACAGGGTGACTTGTGGGTGTCAATTAATCTAACCAATATATGTGGGAACTCTACAATGTTTTCATATTGTAGGAAGTAGTTTTTCTTTTGCAGGAAACGGGGATTAGAGATGATTATTTCGCATAAGTATGCCATCACTCACAATAATTATTAATACCACTAGATATAAAACTTTTTTTTATTTTAATAGCCAAGACCCACTGAGCTATATTGCTCTTTTTCAGAAGCGACTGGCCACAAATTATAGCTCAACAAAGTGGCTTATCATGTGGAAATGTATAGCAGCCAAATACTCTAAACGCATGGTTCTAAATTGTGGAGGAAAAAAACTCGACGACCGGCTAATAATCCACACTACCACGGCGAGAACATGCAAACTCCGAATATACAGGCGTCACGATCTCCAGTATACCAGGCCAGGGAGACAACATCTTGCCACCCCGGCACCCCTTAACTTTTTGTCCATCCACTGCTAGATGAAGGCCTCCCCATGCTGCATCAGTAATGGGGTTGTTTGACCATACTTCACCATGCTTGCCGTGATGGAATGGTGAAGGTTTCGTTTGCCACAGATGTCAACCATGCCCAAGATTTGAACTCAGGTATCCGGGTTCATAGGGAAGTCTTCTAACCGCTGCACTACCTTTCCACCACCACTGATAATACCGTGCAGCTAAGAGCAATGCAACTGCATATCGATGTCAACGTTTGTTATGTTAGTCGTATAAGTAAAACACTCGCACACTATGAACGTGTAACCAGTGTAAATGCATGCTCTGTTCTTGTTTTGAGTATTCGGCTGGCAGGAAGCTCCCGAGAAGCTGCTCTCTCACTTTATAAACACCTGCGTAGAGACCAACCAAGCAGAGTTCATACACCAGGGCTTTAACATGTGCGAAAATACACGTCAACACGGTTCACTTTCCTGATGGAGACATTACACCAGGGGCTTCGACAACCCAGCTTAAAGAATGTGCATCTCTGGGAATATGCAGATATCGTAAACAGCAGAAACACATTCCTTGCAATGCATAGAAGCGGATAACAACCACGTGAAACTGTGCAGTTAGTGCATTTCTTAGAAACTGCAAATGGATTTAAATCCCGTTCGCTCTTGTATATTTTAGCTGCGACTGTTGCCAGGAAATATGATAAGTAATGTATGAAGGCTATATATTGAATTTGTTTCCACCGGACGTAGCCAACCGTGCTAATCGGGGGAAGGACAACAAACTGAACACAAAAATCAAGTAAATATGGATAGCTGTAGAAATTAGACATTAATTATTTTGTAAATATGCAACCCCTATTCTAGTTTATTCCACATTAAAGCTGCCTCTCCCGTTTTGTTAAATACCTCCATCGTCGTTAGCATTTATGCTCATCTTTTGGCCTGGCTTTAGTACTCACTGGGTTCTAAAATTAGAAATATATTTTTCTTTTACCAGGTAAAGCCCACTGAGCTATAAAGCTCATTTTCAGAAGCGAACCTGGCTACAAATTACAGCTCAACAAAGTGGCTTATTACGTGGAAATTTATAGCAGCCAAATATTCTCAACGCGTGTTTCTAAATGTGGAGGGGAAAAACCGCATGACCCAGAGAAATATCCATTCGACTACGGGGAAAACATGCTAACTCCAAATATACAGGGACATGTCCATCACTGTGATGAAGCTGGAGTTTACGTTGTTGTCTTCATTACCCTATAGAAGCATTTCGTTATCCAACATTTACGTGTAAAATGTCTGAGCGTCTCTTGCTCAAGTGAACATGAGATGGTGCCCATCTTTCTCGGCAGCTTGTGGCTATTGTTTGTTGCCATCACAAATGAAAAAGAAACCCTGTTGTGACGCACATTTTACCAAGCTCGACCAAGCCACAAATTTATGGCATAGTGACATTAGCCATTGTTTGCATTTCCAAGCAAACCAATGTGCACAACCTCGGATATAATTACAGGAAAGGATTTTTTGTGAGCAGAAAAAAATGTAATACTGTACGCCAATTTTTTTAAAATATTGCCTTAAATTAATAAATAACCCAGATTCATGGCAATTATGAGAACAGACGTCTTCTGAGATGTATGACGTGATGAATGTTCTCTTGTAATCTCCAGTGCTGGTTCTAAAGGGACGCTCTTATGTGACATTAATATCGGTTAACTCCAACTTGGCACATTTGCGAAGTAACGGCTTTAGCCCGGTAGCTTCACACAAGAAATGTGGAGGCTGCGAGGGATGCTTCACACACTTGCACGAATACTGACTGAAGGCTGGCGGGACTGCTCAGGCTAGCAGATGTCACGGTAGGCAATTCCATTTCATGGGAATTTATTTGGCCATTGCAGAAATCCCATCTACTTGAATGCAAACAACCGTGGACTCGGTGCCGTTACGGTAATTAATTTAAGTAGGGCTATTGTAGAATAATGCGAAAACGGTCATTGACAAACACAACATTCTTTAGGAGAGTCTGGGAAACCTTCATAGTCGTATCCTGTGTAATCTTAAAACATTCCTTTGGAAATAGTCTTTAGGGAAGCTTTAATAGGGGACTTAAAAAAAACTTGTGATGGAGAGAATCTGTACCAAGAGTTTAACTTGTTGCATATGTTGTACTTGTGTACTATTTTTAATTACGGCACGTATTCCCAGATTGTGTTTAAAATACATAACGTCACCAATGAATGCATAATAAGTACAGTCGGGATGTGTGCATATTGCAACTACACAAAGGCTGAGGTGAAGGGCTGAGGGACAGCATCCCTCGCAGCCTCCACATTTCTTGAGCAGCACACCCACGTTCCAAAGGTCATGGGTTCAGCTGGAAAATCCCAGAATTTGGCTCATAGCTGTGGGAACGGCGTTACAAGCGCTTCTGCCCCTGGGGAAAATGCGAAGCCTGTCATCCCATTGGCACGTAGACTTCAAAGATCCCTGGACTTGAAGGTGGCTGCGCAGCTCAGAGATGGGTAATGCTATGCCTGCGGTCTTTGAACCAATGCAGCAATGCTGGATATTCGTCATGAGCTTCTAACTAAGATACAACCAGATGTTCGTGTACAGTAAACGTTGATGGCCTTAGCCTCATCAACAAGCACTGTAAAAAAAGGACAATAGGACGTTTTCCACTTCTGTTTTTGAGCGACGTTCCTGTTCACATCAGTCGTGCAACTGCTGTGATGTAATTAAAGCTGTAGTAGCCGTCACCGTTGTCATTTGCCACGATCAACAGCCTTTGCAGCATTTATTTATTATGAAGCCTGTCATCCTATTGTACGCGCGAGGTTTAGCAACGTGACAAGCGAACTTGAATACGGCGTAATGTTGCCGCTGTTATAGAGTTTTGCACTTGATTTTCCCCAGCGTAACTCTAAGGGTCAGTGCCCAATTCAGGATTACTCGGACCCTGGGAAAACTGAACGCTGGATTGGAAACAGACCTTGGAAGTTGGGTTTCAACTGCATCAGCTGCAGTCTTGCAGTAGAAAGTCGAGGATTAATGGGTGTACTGATACCTAGAGCATTGGCCGTTTTCCAACCTCTTAATTTCCAGTGGTGAAGTGGTGATGATACCGAAGGTCATCACGGAGAAACCTATTCAATGGTGACGCCAGAGCTTCTGTAACTGCGCACAGAGCAAATCACTTGTGTGCCTGCATGGTTAGAAAGATCTGTGGTGAAAGCCGACAAATATCTTGATGAGTTTGTTCCACAATGTGAGATGTGGCTGCCATGTGGAATAAAATATTAATTAGCGTTGTTCCCAAGTGCAATACACAATGAAGAAACAATGAGAAAAAGGCACACACAAATCTTTTAATGCTTTACAAGAGTCTGTGTCCATGAAATTACCAAAGTAATACAATGTAATCTGAATTATGACTTGTCTGGCTGCGTATCATAACAATTAGTACACTTAACTAAGAGCAACATAAGAGAGTATGGCTGTTAGAATTGCACATCTGCCCTGCCATTTCGGTGAGGAATAACCAGGGTGTACATTTGTAATGACATGATGACACCTGCTGGCTGGGAAAAAGAAGCATGGGTATGGGCACAGTTAAAATAACATCCAATCGGAGAGGGAGAGGTATCTGTGGCAAAAGAAATATGGAGTTGGCCGAGATGCTCTGGGAACCTGCTCGAAAGTTCCACATAAGGGCGTGGCCAGAGGCGGGGCCTAGCCAGGCGGGGCCTAGCCACGCCTGGGGAGATATAAGGGCGAGTGGACCCGGGGCTCGGGGTTTGTGTGTGTATTCTTGGGTCCGGACTGCATCACTGCTCGCCATCATCTCTCTCCGTCGTCCGGCCACGTGGAAGATCTCCTTCGGGGATTCCATCGCCATCCTCGTCACACCGCCAGACAGCGGCGTAGCCGAGTGAGGGCGGTGGGACCACGCCGAGTGATCTGCTGTGTGCTGTGTGTGTAGCCAGTAGATATGTAATAAAAGACTCGGACGCTTCTCTCTGTCCTGTGTCCTTTATTTGGGTTCGATCTCTTTTCCCTCACGGTACTCCCCTATATACTCTCCACTCTGCAGCCCCAGGCTGCTGTCGCTCACGTAGCCCAAACTCCCTCCTAGCAGCCCCGCCGCTGTCACGTCGTGCAGACCCCTGCTGCCGACTCCTCCCTTGCAGACCCGCTGCTCTCTGCAGCCTCCTCGCTGCTCCTCCTGCCCCGGGGTCGGTCACCGTTGGCCGACGGTGCCGATCCTCGTGGCTCGGGTGTGTGGCGACCTCGCCACTCTCTCTCACCTTTCGCCCTGCGTGGCCTCTCACTTTTCCCAGTCCCCGATCACTCCCGACTGATTCCGGTAACCCCCCATATAGACCCTTACCCTCTCCCCCACGTGACGTAACTCCTCCCCCCATGACGTCACTTCCGGGAGGTCGTTTACGCCCACATTACACCACCCTCCCCCGTAGAGTAAATCCAGCCGACCTCGGCTGAACACAACTCTAATAAGCAATGCGAGCGAACACGACCGAATACGAAAAAGGACACAGAACACACGATAATATACGGAAAGAACAAGAACACAACACAATAATTAACGAAATGTGAGGGATTTCGAGCGGGTGCGGGTCGCCGGGCCGTCCCGGACGGTCGGTGGCCCTCCCGCCGAGCGGGAACGTGGCAGGGTTTTAAGAGCGACAGGCTGAAGTTCGTCTGTCGCTATTGGAGGCCTGGCAACGCCCCGGTCCCCTATTTTCGAAGGCGCAGCATCAGAGGCGTCCCGCGATCGTGTCCGCGGCGGGGTAGGAAGGGCTGCGGGCCTCAAAGGTTCCGCAGCCGTGGTAGGTGCACCCCGAGCTGGGTCTGCTTTCCCCTGCCGCGTCACGGCCGGCTCGTCTGTGAAAGGCACGACAGGCGCTCTAGCAAAGTCAGCAGGCACATGCAAGGGCGAGTCGGCAGCAACAGACCCCAGCAAGGCAACCTCAGGAGATGACGCATCCGGTCGAGGGGCCACGTATGGTTTCAACCGAGATGTATGGACGAACCAACGCCGAGAACCAAACCGAACACGCGCCGACTGTGGGTTGGGAACCTCGATGAGGCGAACCGGCCCTTGCCATGGCTTATGTAATTTAGGAGAGGTACCTGGCCGCACCTGTGGACAATGGAGCCAGGCCAGGTCCCCCGTTTTCCAAGAGCATTCCCCTTTTGAACGTCGCGCACACCGCTCGTTCCGAGCCTGGGCTTTGGCCGTAGCCATGCGAGCCTCCACCCGCGCCTCAGTGACTCGGCGAACGGTGTCCTGAATGTAATCAGGAAGAGGCTTGACAGGTCCCCTCGCCTCGGTTCCCAACTGTTCATTAATCGGCGGTACGTTTTCACGACCGTACATTAGAAAAAACGGCGAATATCCTGTAGCCGCATGCGGCGTCATCCGGTACGCTGAAAGCACCCCAGGGATATGCAAATCCCAATCCGATTGTTTTTCACTAACCGTATGGCACAACATGGCGGACAGGGTCCGATTAAGCCGTTCCACCATACCATCCGTTTGTGGGTGGTAGGGAGATGTCCGTATTTTTTTTGTACCCAGCGCCGCACACACCTCCCCCAACAATTTGGAGGAAAAATTCCGGCCTTGGTCTGTAAGGAGCCTCTCCGGCGCCCCTTTGTCCATAACATACCCAAAAAGAAAGGCGTCCGTGATAGACGCCGCTGACTGGTCAGGCAAAGGCCAGGCCACCGGCCAGCGGGAGAGGTACTCCACACCTACCAGCAAATATTTATTTCCCCTAGCGGATGGCGGAAAGGGTCCCAAAATATCTAACGCCACCAACTCATTAACTCGAGACACCTGGATGGATTGTATCTGCGGTACATATGGATGTTTAGGCGGCTTACGGCGGGCACAATCGGGACACGCGCGAACGTGCCCGACGACATCCGTCGTCATGTGGTGCCAATAGTAGTCTCGCTGCAGCGTCAATAGCGTCTTCTGCACCCCCAGATGTAAAAGCGTGTCACAATGCAGAGTCCTAATCAATTCGTACCGCAATGATGCCGGTACAACCAGACGCCAGTGTTCCTGCATCCCTTCCCTCCACATCAGCAAGCCATCACGGAGAGCAGTTTCCGGCACGCCGCCCGCACAGAGTCGCCCACTCCCCTTGACAGGCCGCTTACGTAACGTTACCAAGGAATCATCCAACATCTGTTCCCGAATCCACACAGACCTCGGGAGATGTAGAATGCCATCAACCGGTCCCCCATCAGCCGACCCCGCATCAGCCGGCCCCGGCTCAAGTGGAGCTTCCGGCACTTCGACTGCCAGCGCGACAGGCGGAGGGGGGTGCTGAATCGGGCCACACCTATGCGTCCCCGACGCACATGCGCAAGGGGATCGCTGCGGCAGCCTGGAAAGTGCGTCCGCATTAGCGTGACGCACTCCCTTCCGATGGTGAATTTGGAAGGAAAATTCTTGCAGCGTGTCCAACCATCGCGCCAGCTGGCCGGATGGTTGGTCCATTTTAAGAGCATACTGCAAGGCCGCATGATCCGTGCGAACAATAAACGAACGACCGTACAGATACGGTCGAAATTGGCGGAGAAAAAAAACAATAGCCAAAAGTTCCCTGCGAGTGACACAGTAGCGGGTTTCAGCGGGAGACAAAACCCGGCTACCATACGCGACCACGCGTTCTACACCATCTTTGGACTGAGATAACACCGCCCCAATACCCGTGTCACTCGCGTCCGTATCCAGAATGAAGGGATGCGCAAAATCCGGATAATCCAACGTCGGTGCCGTAGCCAATAGATCGCGTAGGCCTCGAAACGCCGCCTCCTCTGGGGGTCCCCAAGCAAATTTGTGTCCTTTACCCGTCAGGAGATGCAAAGGCCTCGCGATCGTAGCAAAATTTGGAACAAACCTCCGATAATATGAGGCGAACCCCAAAAACCGACGCACATCCCCCACCGTGGCAGGGGTTGGCCAGTCACGGACGCACGCAGTTTTGTCCGGATCCGTGGCCACCCCGTCCGCACTGACGATGTGCCCCAAATAACGCACGGAGTGTTGCAGCAGCTGACATTTCTTGGGCTTAAATTTCAAATTAGCAGAACGCATCCTGGTGAACACGGCCTCCAAGCGCGATAAATGCTCGTCAAATGTGCGGCTGAAAACGATAATATCGTCCAAATATATAAGACATGTCTCCCACTGCAACCCCGTTAATACCAACTCCATCAACCTCTGAAAAGTGGCAGGGGCCGCATTCAGCCCCATCGGAAGACAGTTAAATTGAAATAACCCCTGCGGCGTACGGAAAGCAGTCTTTTCTCGCGAGGACTCGTCGAGGGGAAGCTGCCAGAAACCCGAAGAGAGATCTAGCGTTGAAAAGAACTTCGCCCCCGACAAGGCATCGAGAGAGTCGTCCATACGCGGCAGGGGATACGCATCTGCCACTGACACCTTATTTAATTTACGAAAGTCTACACAAAATCGCAATTTGCCATCTTTTTTCTTGACCAAAACAACAGGTGCGCCCCATGGGCTGTTAGACGGAGATATTATGTCCGCAGCCAACATGTCATCCACTGCCCCTCGAACATGCTCTCACTCAGCCGGACTCATCCGATGCGAGTTCAACCGAATAGGGGCAGCGTCCCCTGTGTCAATATGATGGTAAAGCAACGAGGTGCGTCCTAAGTCCAAATCGTCGGAACTAAACACATCAGAATAGCTCGATAACAATTTACGAATCGCACAACGCTGTTCCCCGGAAAGAGCTGAATTCTCCCCACACAATTCAGCAATCCAGCGGTCATCCACAGCTCCGGGCCCCGAAACACCTCCAACAACCCCCCGGCCGGACAGATCATCATGAGCTGTAAACGCAGTAGTGGCATGTGCCACAACGGTACCCGCCGGCACACACACGCTTTCGGCACTCGCGTTAAGCACCTGCAAAAACGGCTGCTGGTCTGGCCTAACAATAGTTTGTGCCCCAACCAGCGCCGATCCACCCGTGATGGTGGCGGACGGTGACTACAAAACCCCAATCGCTCCTTGACGACCAGGTACAGGCTTCCGATAACGCAAAGGAATGAGAATCTGTGAGCCAGGTGGAATATCAACAGACACTTCGGACAACGCCTGCACCTGGGCGACAGGAGCAGGTCGCCCCCAGGGCGACTGCAAAAAGGCAATTTTACGGCCTTCCGGTAATTGAATGCAGTTCTCATTAATTCTAATTAAAATGGGCATTTTGGCCAGAAAATCGGTCCCTAATAAACAAGGAACCGCAAGAGACCTCGAAATTAACACAATTCCCGAGGCCGACACTCCCCCGATAGCAATTGTAGCGTACACCTGGCCCACAATGCCCATGCTACCCCCGTTCGCGGCGATGCAGGAAGCGTAAGCCGGACTCACGGCCTCTGGTGGGATGTTCAAGAGATGGAATATTACATCCGAAATAATGGTCGCGGATGCTCCGGAATCTACCAAAATCCGTACGTCCACCCCTTGTATCGACCCAGGTACGGTGGACGAACCGGTAGCGGCCGCGACGACCCGCCGAGCCAACTTACGCCACTGCGTTACCGAACGACAAGGCACAGTCAATGGTCTCCCGTTATTAAAAACACCCGGATCGCATGACAACGGTGATGAGTGAGGTGTCAAGCCTTGCCGGGTGTCTGGTGCGCACCGACTTGCCTGTGCTGGCGAATCCTTCCTTGGAGCGGCCGCTGTCGAGGCCTCCTGCTGGGGCGGACCCGGGACGCGGGCCCAGCAGTCCCTGGCATAATGGCCCTTACGCCCGCAGCGGAAGCAGTCGATGTTGTTGCGCCTTGCTGCGGGCGCCCCGTCCCGACGCGGCCGTGTCGGCGGCGCAGCCCGCGGCTCCGGCCACGGAGCAGTGGCAGCCGACAGCTCCTGCGGGCTCCTGTCGTCCGGCACATAAACAGCTTTCTTGGGGTCCCAACCCACGGCTCCCCCTTCGACGATGGGCCCACCCGTCCACGCCGTAACCTGCTTCCACCGGCGCAGGTTGAACTGGGCGTCCAGACACTTAGCCGCAGCCCGGGATGTGAGCTTCTCGTGACCGCACACCGGCATGGGAATGCCGAGATCCCGGGACAACTCCAACATCTTCCCCAGGATGAGAGGTTCCAACAGGTCAGGCTCCATCTCCGGGTATGCGGCCATTGCCAGCTCCAGTACCGCACCCCTATACGCCACCGGAGACTCCTCGGGTGCGCGTTGTCGTTGCACAAACCGGCGATGAGCGTCATCCGGCGGCTCGTAAGCGTCTGCCATTTCGTCAAACACACCACGCAATGTTTTCTTCTTCGCGTCTTTTATAGAGCGAAAGAATCTAACGGACTCATCATCAAGGAGAGTCGGAAGAACTTCTAATGCCTCGGCGTCAGTCCACCTCGCCGAGCGCACCGCTGCCAAAAATCTGCAGGCGAACGCACTCCAATCGCCCCCGATGGAGAATTCCTTGACAGTCGTTAGGTGACGACTGCGACGCCTTGGTGCGTTCCCTCCAGCCGCTGACTCTTCCGGTGGCATGTTCAACATGGCGTCGCAGCGTGGTGTCGACAAGATGGCGGCCTTCCGTCGCGGAGGGCCCAAAATGGCGGCTTCCCGCCTTTCGTCGTGCGCCACGCCCAAGATGGCGTCTTCATGCCGCGTGGCTGATGGCGTCGACATTGAAGACAACCCGGGCTCCTGCGGACCACCAACATCGCCTTCCGACGCCGTCCTCGGCGTAACAAGCGCACACAACTGTGCAAGCACGTTCTTGAGAGTTTCAAGTTGCTCCGCCATCTGACTCCATCTCAAATCCGCGTCCTTTGGTGCAGACTGGTCCGCCGACGCGGCGACATCTTGGACCCCTGGACCCGCACTCGTCCCAGCACGGATCTCCTCCTCTGCCAGAGTCGGATCCACCGCAGGAGGAAGGTCATCGTCGTCGGTAGATGAAGCCGATGCCGGAGACGGAATATTCTTTTTTCTCAGTTGTTTAGCCATACCGTTACACTTTGACACCAGTGTAATAAAAGACTCGGACGCTTCTCTCTGTCCTGTGTCCTTTATTTGGGTTCGATCTCTTTTCCCTCACGGTACTCCCCTATATACTCTCCACTCTGCAGCCCCAGGCTGCTGTCGCTCACGTAGCCCAAACTCCCTCCTAGCAGCCCCGCCACTGTCACGTCGTGCAGACCCCTGCTGCCGACTCCTCCCTTGCAGACCCGCTGCTCTCTGCAGCCTCCTCGCTGCTCTTCCTGCCCCGGGGTCGGTCACCGTTGGCCGACGGTGCCGATCCTCGTGGCTCGGGTGTGTGGCGACCTCGCCACTCTCTCTCACCCTTCGCCCTGCGTGGCCTCTCACTTTTCCCAGTCCCCGATCACTCCCGACTGCTTCCGGTTACCCCCCTTATAGACCGTTACCCTCTCCCCCACGTGACGTAACTCCTCCCCCCATGACGTCACTTCCGGGAGGTCGTTTACGCCCGCATTACAGATACGTTAATATCTCAGAGTGAGAAGAATAAGGTTGGCCTGTGTTGTGCCAGTGTGAGAAATAAATGAAGTACCCTCTACACGACATGTCGCGGAAGTCGCTCATTACACATTTATGACATTACACGCCCTATTTAAGGTCGAAAACTAGAGGACAGTTTCACAATTCTGGCAACTACTTGATGATGCTGGTGGTAAATATTGCTCTCTCAACACACCGGTGCTGCTGAAGCAGTAATAAATTGGCACTTTTGATCACGTGACAACCTTATTCATATTCTGTGTCGAGTGGAGGAGGGTTTACAACACGCATTTGATCGACACGATCTTACCCAAAAATCAATAATGAATGATAACTAAAGCTGTGGGTACTCAGGAACTTGTCACATCAAATGTGCAATTGGGTCTGGCCGTAGCTGTGTCATAACCCAGAACGTACACAGCAATTCAAAAGTATCCGCTGCTTTCTGGCAAAAAAAACCACCCCACATAGACCTTTCAAAACAGAAAATGATTCTCATTCGGCTCTTCTAACAACAGTAATTTTACTTTTTTTTTACTTTTTGATGACTTGCAGGCCAAACTGTTCATGTCATTAACTAGATGAAGAAATTGATTATATGCCATCAATTGGTTAGATTGTGCAAAACTTTATTTCAGCTTCCTATGCATTAGAACCCATTCGATTAGACACATATGGTAAAAATTGAAGGTCGTATTTTAGATCCATGTGTGCTTTAGTCCCACAGGCTTAGTTCCTAGACTGAATAATTAATTTTCCTGCCATTCATCAATGGCCTCCCAAAAAGTACCTTCGTCTTAGAGAAATCAATTTCAGGTGAGCCCATCGCATTAAAACAATGATCAGCCACGGCCTGGTGTGGACCAATCAGTTTCAAAGACAATGCATAATATACTACCAGAGCATGTTTTGTTTGCATGTTCACCACAAGTATATGTGCTTAATGCAGACATGATTCCTTGCAAAAGGTTTCTGTTTGGTGTTTTAACATTTTAACACCTGTTGTATTACCAGAAAAGGTTAAACCTATTCTTATATTTTGATACTGGCAAGGGAGATCCCATGCTACAGTATAGTCATCCGTCGTTATACGGCGACTGAACGCACAGAATTTCGCTAAATCTTAAGTTATAAATTCGGGGATGAAATTGATATACGTTATGGCAGGCACCGGGTGGACATAGTCGGTTCTTTGGGATCGGCTCCCAATTCTCGAGATCCTGCACCCTGGCTCAGGGTGGACCCAGGTCCGTATTATCCAATAGGCCACTGTAGGTACTGAGCCAAGGGCCTACGAAAAACATTTGCCATGTTTTTTGTTCTTATGATAAATATATATTATTCATATTCATAAATGTATTTATATTGCATCTGATATGCTAATAATTAATCATTGTAAAAAATTGTTGCAGAAATTTTTGTATGTAATATTGTTTGGCTCACCTTGTCCCCCCCCCCCCCCAATTATTTCAATTACATTTTCTTTTCTGCGGGACATAGAGCGCTCCCATCGAATGAGGGCACAGACTAAATAACGAATCTGTTAGTAGTAACGACATCTGTCCAGCGGCTGGACGAAGTACGTGTGAAACAAGTGGAGTGACAGCGGCAGTTATAGCATGGGGCAGCAGCAGTACTAACTGTAGTAAGTTGTCACTGAAGGCCTACGAAACAAAAGTGCCGATGGCCGATAGGAACCTTAATCCGGCCCTGGGTGGAGTGAGTGCGTGGAGACGTAGGAGAGGACTGCCTCTCAGAGAATGTCAAGAAATTGTAATAAAGCTCTTTGAGACGACTTCTGAAATCCGTCTTTTATTCACTTTAGGTTACAGCTACTTCACGCTGCTGATAGGCAACGTGAAGGGACATATAGACCGAGAGAAACGCACTGCCACGTGGCAACTCGGAGCCCCGCTCCCGCGTGGCCCCCTCCTCCGTTGTTTCCCGTTCTGACCACGTGTCGTTCGTCTCCACCCCTATTTAATACCTGGGTCACGTGGTATGTTCCGCCAATCCTCGTTAGCCTGCATGGAATGTTCCAGGCTCCCTCGTCATCTCCCGGGACCACGCCCCTGACTCATCTCCCCATTGGCTGTGGCCAAGGCCAGCAGAACCAATCCTCATAGCTGTCATCTTTCCATCACGTCAGGGCCACGCCCCCAGGCTTCCCCCCATTGGCTGTAAACCAGGACCGGCAGAGCCAATCCCCATGACGAGTTGTGTCAGTGAGCCGGGTATATCCTCATATTACACGATGAAAGGTGGCCCCTCATGCCACATTTAATAGTCAATGCGTGCTTTCTCACAAAGTGTGTAAACCCACGAGGGCTTTTATAGAGCACAAGATAAACCCTACTGTGTATTCAAAAGGAAAAAGGAGTAATGGCAGGATTCAATAATAGCTGGAAAAGCAAGGAAATCAACTATACCACACAGAACATCTTAAGAACATGCGTGTTCAGTACAGCTTTGTATGCCTGCGAGACTTTGTCATTAAAAAGACTGACAGAGATAAGATATTGACACCTGATATGTGGGAAGGCTAATGCATCTAACCTGGACCCAAAGAATGACCGTCGTAGAGGGTAGAAAAAGGTTGTATATAGCGGACCTGATGCAGGCAGTGATGAAAAGGAAATTGGCACTTTTTTCTTCTTGGTTCTTTCGGTAAAGTCACGTAGAAGGAAAAAAAAAAAATAATAAAACATATCTTCTTGGTTCTTTCGGTAAAGTCACGTAGTAGGGAAGTAATAAAATAATAAAAATAAAACATAATAAAATCAAATAATTCTCACGACGTTTCGGCTACAACGCAAGCAGCCGTCTTCAGGTGAAGAATGAGACACTGCCAAGCTAGGAGCTTATATATAAGCTGAGTTGGAGGTGGAAGAAGAAGAGAGCCTTAACAAAAGAATGTGCATATCAAGAGGAATTTAGCATATTCATGGGAAATGCATAGGGGGTGGGCGGGGGGGTTTCAAAGTCATATTATGCCCATGCATTATGCAGGATCAGCAGCACCAAAGGGAGGGGGGTAGCATTAACAAAGGGAGGGCATGTTAATAGTATGTAGAAGCAATGAAACATGTGAATGGGAAAACGGTGGCAGGAGATCCGCAGCGGAGCAAATAATGCATTCCCTGTGGAGAACACAAGATACACAGTTAATGCCAGTGAGTGGACTGCGGTCTGAAAGTCACCATAAACGTGAACAACAATCAGTTAAGATCCGAAGTGGTTTATTACGTCCTTCCAATGATTGCTGAGCCAGAATCCATCTTCTCGGTTGAAATTGTCTCTGTGTTTGTATATGTGGATCGCCTCATGAACGAATCTCTCATGGTAGCCAGATGGCTTGCAGAGAACCTCTGTCTTGGAGAAGTCAATGTCATGTGAACCCACTGAATTGTAACAGTGATCTGCCACGGCTGAGGTGTTTGTCCAACCGTGTTTCAGGTCAGCTTTATGTTCACGGATGCGGTCCGAGACATGTCGTTTGGTTTCTCCAATGTAACTGCTACCACAGAGGCAACTTAGTTTGTAGACGCCAGGGTACTGTATGTCTGGAACCACGTCTTTTACAGACGGAACCAGATCACGGATTTTGTGTACTGTGTACTGTGTTGAATCGTACCTGAATCTTGTGTTTAATCTCTACTATCAACTCCCCCACTTACAAACTGGCTCGTTTTTTGTCTGAAATCCTACGGCCTTTCACTGGAAAAACCACCTCTGCGGTACAAAACTCTACTGACCTGGTATCGACAATCAAGGGGATTTCCCTGTCCCCAGACGACCTGCTTGTCAGTTTTGATGTGGTTTCCTTGTTCACCAAGGTTCCTGTGCCTGACACCATCGCAATCATTGAAGACTTGGTTCATCAAGGACTGAATACTGGGGTACCCCCCTGGTGACCACTGCATAAACCAATACATACTTCACCTGGAATGGAACCTTCTACAAGCAAACTGAGGGCACCCCAATGGGCTCCCCCCTATCTCCGGTTGTAGCCAACATTTTCATGGAGAAATTTGAGACTGACGCCATCCAGACTGCCACTCTACACCCGACCTTATGGAAGAGGTACGTAGATGACACTTTTGTCATCTGGCCACATGGCCGGCCTGCTCTAGACCAATTTCTCGACCACATCAATTCCATACACCCAGCCATCAGATTCACCATGGAAGTCGAAACAGATGGCAAGCTACCCTTTTTGGATGTCCTAATTAAAAGGAGACCTGATGGTTCAATGAGCCATTCTGTCTACAGGAAAGCCACCCATACGGATGCCTACCTAAAACCGGATTCCCACCACCATCCATCCCAGAAGAACTCCCTCATCAAGACTCTATACCATAGAGCCCAATGCATCTCCGACCAGGAACACATTGCCAGTGAACTCAAACACGTACGCCAAGCTCTTCAGGCTAATGGTTACTCCGACTACACAGTCCGCAAGGCCATCACTCCAACCGTCAAGAAGGATCCTGCTGAGGAGCCTTTCAAAACGATCACCTTACCCTACATTGCTGGGGTCACAAAAAAGATCTCCAAAATCCTGATTAAACACAAGACTCAGGTACGATTCAACACAGTACAAAAAAATCCGTGATCTGGTTCCGTCTGTAAAAGACGTGGTTCCAGACATACAGTACCCTGGCGTCTACAAACTAAGTTGCCTCTGTGGTAGCAGTTACATTAGAGAAACCAAACGACATGTCTCGGACCGCATCTGTGAACATAAAGCTGACCTGAAACACGGTAGGACAAACACCTCAGCCGTGGCAGATCACTGTTACAATTCAGTGGGTTCACATGACATTGACTTCTCCAAGACAGAGGTTCTCTGCAAGCCATCTGGCTACCATGAGAGATTCGTTCATGAGGCGATCCACATATACAAACACAGAGACAATTTCAACCGAGAAGATGAATTCTGGCTCAGCAATCATTGGAAGGACGTAATAAACCACTTCGGATCTTAACTGATTGTTGTTCACGTTTATGGTGACTTTCAGACCGCAGTCCACTCACTGGCATTAACTGTGTATCTTGTGTTCTCCACAGGGAATGCATTATTTGCTCCGCTGCGGATCTCCTGCCACCGTTTTTCCATTCACATGTTTCATTGCTTCTACATACTATTAACATGCCCTCCCTTTGTTAATGCTACCCCCCAACCCTTTGGTGCTGCTGATCCTGCATAATGCATGGGCATAATATGACTTTGAAACCCCCCCGCCCACCTCCTACGCATTTCCCATGAATATGCTAAATTCCTCTTGAAATGCACATTCTTTTGTTAAGGCTCTCTTCTTCTTCCACCTCCAACTCAGCTTATATATAAGCTCCTAGCTTGGCAGTGTCTCATTCTTCACCTGAAGACGGCTGCTTGCGTTGTAGCCGAAACGTCGTGAGAATTATTTGATTTTATTATGTTTTATTTTTATTATTTTATTACTTCCCTTCTACGTGACTTTACCGAAAGAACCAAGAAGATATGTTTTATTATTTTATTTTTTTCCTTCTACGTGACTTTACCGAAAGAACCAAGAAGAAAAAAAGTGCCAATTTCCTTTTCATCACTGCCTGCATCAGGTCCGCTATGTACAACCTTTTTCTACCCTCTACGACGGTCATTCTTTGGGTCCAGGTTAGATGCATTAGCCTTCCCACATATCTAGTGTCAATATCTTATCTCTGTCAGTATTTTTAATGACAAAGTCTCGCAGGCATACAAAGCTGTACTGAACACACATGTTCTTAAGATGTTCTGTGTGGTATAGTTGATTTGCTTGCTTTTCCAGCTATTATTGAATCCTGCCATTACTCCTTTTTTCTTTGAAATACACAGTAGGGTTTATCTTGTGCTCTATAAAAGCCCTCGTGGGTTTACACACTTTGTGAGAAAGCACGCATTGACTATTAAATGTGGCATGAGGGGCCACCTTTCATTGTGTAATATGAGGATATATCCGGCTCACTGACACAACTCGTCATGGGGATTGGCTCTGCCGGTCCTGGTTTACAGCCAATGGGGGGAAGCCTGGGGGCGTGGCCCTGACGTGATGGAAAGATGACAGCTATGAGGATTGGTTCTGCTGGCCTTGGCCACAGCCAATGGGGAGATGAGTCAGGGGCGTGGTCCCGGGAGATGACTAGGGAGCCTGGAACATTCCATGCAGGCTAACGAGGATTGGCGGAACATACCACGTGACCCAGGTATTAAATAGGGGTGGAGACGAACGACACGTGGTCAGAACGGGAAACAACGGAGGAAGGGGCCACGTGGGAGCTTTAAATCGAAATTTAATAAAACATAATAAAACATAATAAAATAATTCTCACGACGTTTCGGTCACAACGCAAGCAGCCGTCTTCAGGTGGAGAACAGGTCTGCCAAGTAGACAGAGTCTGAATGGCACGCCCCAGGCTTGGAGCGACTATTTATGCTGAGATGGAGGGGCGAAGAGCGCTTTGACAAAATAATTTGCATATCAAGAGCAATTTTGCATATTTATGGGAAATGCAGATATGCGATTAGTACTACTTGTGAAATGCGTAGGAGGTTTGGCGAGGGGTTTAAAGTCATTATGCCCATGCATTATGCAGGATTAGCAGTATCAAAGGGAGGGAGTAAGGTTATAATTAATAAAGGGAAGGAATGTTAATAATATGGCGCCGCAGCAACTAATAGGAACTAAAAGACGTGGTTCCAGACATACAGTACCCTGGCGTTAACAAACTAAGTTGCCTCTGTGGTAGCAGTTACATTGGAGAAACCAAACGACATGTCTCGGACCGCATCCGTGAACATAAAGCAGACTTGAAACACGGTAGGACAAACACCTCAGCCGTGGCAGATCACTGTTACAATTCAGTGGGCTCACATGATATTGACTTCTCCAAGACAAAGGTTCTCTGCAAGCCATCCGGCTACCATGAGAGATTCGTCCATGAGGCGATCCACATATACAAACACAGAGACAATTTCAACCGAGAAGATGGATTCTGGCTCAGCAATCATTGGAAGGACGTAATAAACCATTTCGGATCTTAACTGATTGTGTTCACGTTTACGGTGACTTTCAGACCGCAGTCCACTCACTGACATTGACTATATATCTTGTATTCTCCGCAGGGAATGGATTCTTTGCTCCGTTGCAAGCTTCCTAGCACCACTCTCCCATTGACATATTTCGTTGCTTCCTCTTAGTACCTTTCCCGCGACGGTCAATGGTATAGTGTATAGCATATTGTATAATAATAATAAATAGTATTAAAGTGTAATGTTTAATACAATGTATAAGGTAATATATAGTATCGTAATTGTATAGTGAATATACAGCAGTTTGGTATACAGTTGGGTGGGTAGAATAATACATAGTTTAATATTACAATGTATAGTCTAAAAGAATATTAGTTGCTGCAGTGCCATATTATAAACATTCCTTCCCTTTATTAATTCTAACCTTACTCCCTCCCTTTGATACAGCTAATCCTGCATAATGCATGGGCATAATAACTTTAAACCCCTCGCCAATCCTCCTACGCATTTCACAAGTAGTACTAATCGCATACCTGCATTTCCCATAAATATGCTAAATTCCTATTGATATGCACTCCGCAGGGAATGGATTCTTTGCTCCGCTGCAAGCTTCCTATCACCACTCTCCCATTGACATATTTCGTTGCTTCCTCTTAGTACCTATCACGCGACGGTCAATGGTATAGTGTATAGCATATTGTATAATAATAAATAGTATTAAAGTGTACTGTTTAATACAATGTATAAGGTAATATATAGTATCGTAATTGTATAGTGAATATACAGCAGTTTAGTGTTGTATCTATGCCCTGTTTTCCGTTATTAATATTAAGAATAAAAAAAAATTCTCTTTTTATTATATCTATATATACTTTTTAATTAAATAATGAAAACAACCCACTACAAGCACACCAGGAATCTGTGAAACGGCCATTAAACTGGTAAGAAGTCGGTCACAGAAAGGTCATAGACATCCAGATGGACAAAAATATGTATGGACTAACCTCCCAAGACATCTGGAGATGTACAGATAAGGTGCAGAGTAAATAACGCTTGAAACTTCGCGTTTTCTTAACGTTTTCCTTACCGAAAAGTAGAAACTTAACAAAGATAATTAACCAACAAACAATAATATTTTTATTATTAGTATATGTTTCCTACCTACACGACCTTCCTAAAAACTAAAGAGTACGAATTCCAGAAATCTTAAGTGGAAACATAGTTACACTTAACCTCAAGACATTAAAATATAACTCAGAATAAAACACCAATCTCTGGAGAACTAAACTTGGCGAAGCCCCAAAATAATAATGTGACGAGGATCATTACGAATATTCATTAAACATAGACGTATGATAACCACGCTACTAAGACCGAAGGAACTCATAAAATATAATTCAAGAATAAATGTAACACACAGGACCACATAAATGTATTACAAACATCTCCTCAGCCACCTTTGTCTTCCAGCGGGGTCTGGCAAGCAAGGAGGGAGCATAAAGGTCACAAGGGGGGGGGGGGGGGGGGTTGCTGACATTGTTTGTTTTCTCTCGCAAGAGACGCGGAGAGAGGAGAGGGTGCTCACGTTTTGAGTTAAACACGGCCGTCTTTGTCTCCCCGCAGCACAAACAGATGGCCCATGAATGCTTGGAGGGTTAGGAAAGGTCGCGAGGAGGGGTCGCGGGGGTGTCTGCTTCTTCTCGCTCTGTTTTTGTTTGTTTTCTCTCGCAAGAGACGCGGAGAGAGGAGAGGGTGCTCACGTTGAGTTAAACACGGCCGTTTTTGTCTCCCCACAGCACGGACAGCAAGATTTGCACACGCGAGCAAATAACATTCCCCACCCCTCCTTCCAGAATGGTTACACAGCTGTGTCTTTACTAATAAACACGCACACGACACACGAAACACACGGACGCAGATGTGTTCAACCCACAGAAAGATATATGACGGCCTTCAAACAACTCGGGAAGACTGAGTGGATTTTCCCAATATAAGCCGGGAAAAAATCCATTCAACTCAGATCGTCAGGGGCTCTGGCCCCCACCACAGATCTCCAGGGCTTCGGCTCCATCTCTTCTCGTCGCCGCCAACGAAGAAGCTTTTCGTCATCCAGAAGGACGAGGTTCGCGGGGTGCCGAGGCGCATCGCCTGCCGCAAACGAGTACACGAGACTCAACCCCCTTGCCGTGTCACCACGCCGAGGTGCTCGCCTGCCGCACACGAGTGTACGAGCCCAGCTCCCTTGCCGTGTCACCACGCCGAGGTGCATCACCTGCCACACACGAGTGTACGAGCCCAGCTCCCTTGCCGTGTCGCCACGCCGAGGTGCATCGCCTGGCCGCGCCGTCAGTCATCGTACGGGGTCAGCCGAGGGAGGAGTCGGAAAGCAAGCCGCTCACCGCAGCCGCGCAAGCCAGAGGGTCCTTCTCCGAAAGTCGTTCGTACCCACAACTTCCCCCACCAATAGACCCACACACACGCACGCATCGACGCCCCACTCACCTGTGAGACTATCCTATCTAGTTCACCCTTACCATCGTATCAACCCTAGTCAATTATCAGAAGACTGATTATCAACCACATGAACCATCAGCTGGCCATGAGGAATCGTGGCCTATCGAGTGATTAAGAGTCCGTCGGTTATAAGAGTGAGGTTATTTTCCTTGCCTTTTTCTTTTTGTCCCGTTCATCGCATAGGCGATCAATATATTCGTCGAGGCAAACTCAAACTCTCGGAATCCTCATTACGAATCGGCCCATATATAGAGAGAGAATATCTTGTCAAATCGGTTTTCTTTGTCAGAGAATCTCGCCGAGGAATTAATCAAAGCAGAGCCGATATTCTCTCTCACAAACGCATCCACCGACCCTTGTCTCAAACATTTCGTTAAAAGGATATTATACTTGCCGATGAATCTATTGACATATACTTTCGCCTCTGGGATATAATCAGTTGCTTTTATTGCCTTCATACAAATCGTCGCATGTCTGTTTTAAAACTCCGCCCGTCGCCGGTTGTGCTCGATACATGGGGGAACTACTGAGATGTCTGGTGGGAAAGTAGAATTACGGTTGTTAGAAGTGCTTGTAGTCATTCAATTTCGTAAATACATAATCTTGCCAATGAATAAATGCTTTTAGTCATTCAATTTCGTTAAATGCATAATATCGCCAATGAATAAATGTTTTTAGTCATTCATATTAGGTAATTGCATAATCTCGTAAATGCATAAGTTTTTGTCATTCATATTAGTTCATTGCATAATCTTGCTCATTAATTATTGACGCATGTTTGACCTGCATGATAGAATGTCACATGCTTGTTAGAATAAAATTGCTTAACACCAACTGTTCGAGTGCTTCTTTCCAAATCCATGCAAAACTATCTTATTCTTGATAACTGTATCCTGTGATGAGATATGAAAATGGAGACCTAAAATATCATAACACATACTAGGATAATCGGTAAACGTTTAATCAATGATAATCGTGTTATCCTGATTGATATAACACTGGATAAACGAAGCTGAGCTTAATTATCACAACTGCTCACATTAACATAATCGCAAGCATCCGCATAAATTACTACGATTATCTCCGCGATTATCATAATTTATGCATAGCATTACACGCATTATCATAATTTATGCATGTTAATACACACATTAACATAATTAATGTGATTTGCGCATTTTTCGGAAAATTATTAATTTGTATTATTTTTATCAAAATTTCATAACCCAACACATACAACATTGGTATACAGTTGGGTGGGTAGAATAATACATAGTGTAATATTACAATGTATAGTCTAAAAGCATATTAGTTGCTGCGGCGCCATATTATTAACATTCCTTCTCTTTATTAATTATAACCTTACTCCCTCCCTTTGATACAGCTAATCCTGCATAATGCATGGGCATAATTACTTTAAACCCCTCGCCAATCCTCCTACGCATTTCACAAGTAGTACTAATCGCATACCTGCATTTCCCATAAATATGCTAAATTCCTCTTGATATGCACTCCGCAGGGAATGGATTATTTGCTCCGCTGCAAGCTTCCTACCACCACTCTCCCATTGACATATTTAATTGCTTCCTCTTAGTACCTTTCACGCGACGGTTAATGGTATAGTGTATAGCATATTATAGAATAATAAATAGTATTAAAGTGTAATGTTTAATACAATGTATAAGGTAATATATAGTATCGTAATTTTATAGTGAATATATAGCAGTGTGGTATACATTTGAGTGGGTAGAATAAAACGTAGTGTAATATGACAATGTATAGTCAATAAGCATATTAGTTGCTGCGGCGCCATATTATTAACATTCCTTCCCTTTATTAATTCTAACCTTACTCCCTCCCTTTGATACTGCTATCCTGCATAATGCATGGGCATAATGACTTTAAACCCCTCGCCAAACCTCCTACGCATTTCACAAGTAGTACTAATCGCATATCTGCATTTCCCATAAATATGCTAAATTCCTCTTGATATGCAAATTATTTTGTCAAAGCGCTCTTCGCCCCTTCATCCCAGCATAAATAGTCGCTCGAAGCCTGGGGCGTGCCATTCAGACTCTGTCTACTTGGCAGACCTGTTCTCCACCTGAAGACGGCTGCTTGCGTTGTGGCCGAAACGTCGTGATAATTATTTTATTATGTTTTATTATTTTTTATTATTTTATTAGTTTCCTTCTACGTGACTTTACCGAAAGAACCAAGAAGATGAATCCCTGCAGTCACGAAAGCTTTAAATCGAAATTGGCACTATTTGGGCACATGTAGGATGGACAACAGGGAAATTAAATGTGTGTTGTTCGGAAAAAGAGAAGAGCTAACAGAGAATGGCTTGACGACGACTTAAGAGATTGGTGCCAGAAAGATATAGCACTACTTAAGCATATTGGCACAAGACAGAGAAAAGTGGAAACAAATTACGAAATGGGCAGTGGACACCTCCGGGATATCTGCCCATGGATCATTATAGGGCTTCATTAGCCTTCAAAGAAGGCTGTCTATGGTGCAGGCCAATCAGTTTCAAAGGCTATGCCATATATTATCAGAGCATGTTTGTTTGCATGTTCACCATACGTACGTGTAGTTAATGCAGACTTGATTCCTTGCAAAAGGTATCTATTTGGTGTTTGAACATCTTAATACCTGTTTTATTGCCAGAAAGGGTAAAACCTATTCTTATTTTTCATACTTTGATACAGAGATGGTTGGAGGTCAAACAGTGTTAAGATAATAAAAGGGGTTGCACGGGGTTCCATCCTCGTCCCCCTCTTGTTCTCTCTTAATGTCAATTACTTGGGAACTGACCTGGATCATTCCATGGTAAAACTGTTTGCAGATGACACGATACTGATTACTGCTGGCCGCTCTCCGGATGACGTGATTGCTAAGCTCCAGGGTGATTTCAACAAACTACATCAGCTAGTTGCTCTTAAACTAGTTCTGAATACCTCCAAAACCAAGGTGTTATGCTTCTCACCAGGACTAAAGCAGGAAGTTATTTTTCCAAATTACATTCCTTAAATAATTATAAAATAGAGCAAGTCAAGATCGATATGTATCTTGGGGTCATCTTTGATTCAAAACTGAATTTTCAAAATCACATTGATTATATTGGTAAAAAGACAAAATAAAAAAGTTTTCTGTATCGACACAAGCACTGCTTCCCCCCTATGTTCCGTTTTGAATTGATAAAAGCTACCATACTGCCTCTACTTGTATTCTTGGTTCTTTCGGTAAAGTCACGTAGAAGGGAAATAAAATAATATTAAAAAAAAATTTTTATTGATTTATATTATTTGATTTCCCTTCTACGTGACTTTACCGAAAGAACCAATAATATGAATCCCTGCAGTCACGAAAGCTTGAAATCAAAATGTATGCCTCTACTTGATTACTGTGGCATCGTATATAAATCAGCCCTCAGTACTATACTCAAGAAACTTGACTCAATTTATCACTCGGCCTTAAGATTTGCATTTAACTGCCCATATAAGACCTATCACTGTGGTTCTCTACATTGGGTCAAACTTAACATCTCTTAATGATCGACGGCTCGTGCATCAGATCTTATTTATTCACGATGTACTTACAAAAAAATCAGCAGACTAGCTGCTGGATCTCCTCACTGTTTCGAAGAACAGCTTCACATTCCTTATTGCCGTACAAATTCTGAAGGAAGGGCCTTTGCTATTGATGCCCTCAGGGTCTGGAATGCTATCGCCAATCAACTGAAACTTGGATCACGATCTGTGAGATGTTCACTCAAAACTGCTCTCGAGGAACTGTACAACCCTAGCTGCCACTGCTATTCAGTGGCCTGAAATCAAATGTATTGCTCCAGATGACCGCTGCAAACTATGATCTTGAGGTTTGATTATAGTGTGATGAGCTTTAAAAGTGCATTGAAAAATTTAGATACTCCTACTGATACTCCTGCTGTTATGGCGTGACTCATGCTGTCAGCTATGGCTGCAAAGTTTGCTCGTACATGTTATGTATATTTTTATTGTTAAATTTGAATCACAGTTCCTCTGATCACTATTAAATTGCTGTTATAGCTTTATTTTG
This sequence comes from Lampetra planeri, assembly GCF_965212315.1. NCBI lineage: Eukaryota > Metazoa > Chordata > Hyperoartia > Petromyzontiformes > Petromyzontidae > Lampetra > Lampetra planeri. Next base: position 12,759,617 of record NC_136136.1, on the reverse strand, counting down.
GTGATTTCGAAAACGTTTGGTTTAGCCAGGTTTGTTTGTTGAAGTACAGAGTTAGCCTGATAACTTTAATCTAAATTGTGTTATGGTTGTTATTGTTTGACTTGCATCCCACTGGCATTTTTGCACACAGCGTTGATTTGCGGTGTATTTTTCTGGAAGATTTAGATTTTTTTTCCCTGGATTTTTCTATTGCACGTAGTCACTTTAAGATGTTCTTTGTTCATGTTTTTGCTTGTTGCGGTTGCACCCGAGTCAAGAGCCGCATGGCTCTGAGGGTTATACCTAATAAATGAAATGAAAACTGAAACTGGCAAAAAAAGTTACAACGTTATGACAGTTATGCTGAAGAGGTCACATGAATGGAGCCGCCACTAATTACGAAACGCGTTTTGTCAACGCGTCGATGCGAGCCACCGTAGGTTCTCGTTGATTGGCTGCACAAAGGTATCTTAAATGTTAAGTTCGTCCATTGGCTCCGTGCGTGAGTAAGGCGGCCTCCGATTGGGTGGCGGTGCTCGAGACGCAGATTGAATGCGGAACGCGGGAACGCGGAGAGGTGAGAGACAGAATGGGGACCTTGAATTACCGGTAGAGGGGACGGGAAGGAATCCGATGAGCTTTGAAGTTCTTTTCCCCAGGTGTCCAGTCGGGGCGGGTCAGACACGGGAACGCTGCTATAATAATTCACTTGAGCCGACGAAAAGTCATTATAGTGCATACGTCTCTGTATGAAAAAAACATTCGTCAATATACAGTAGAGTCATCGACTGAATACACGGAATTTCGCTAGACCCTAACTTATAAACTCGGGGGCTAAGTCGATGTACTTTACGTTAAATTCTCATTTACGGAATGTTTAATCCAAAGTTTTTTGGAGACGGGGTGGGGAGGTATAGGAAATCGAACAATGCTCGCTGGCCTTTCGTTTTCACAACCTCTTTCCATCCTTCGGTCTTTGGTTCATGCTCGGCGTGCATTTCACGCTGCACTGCTTCCCGCGCTGCGTGTTTACCGGCCTCGCCTTGTTTTGGTGCAGGCGTTGATCACGCCTGGTCAGAATCAGAATATTGTTTTTTATTCTGGTGAAATCCGATGAGCTATGAAGCTCTTTTGCACGGATGTCCAGAAGGGGCGGGTTATGAAGTATAGGAAAGGTAAGCGAGTCACTAGAAATAGACACATTTTATTATACCAGGTAAAGCCCACTTTGGCAAGGTAGTTAACATCTCGCCATCGTGGCGAGATGTTAACTACCTTGCCTGGCGATCGAACAAGAAGGTTTGGGCGACAGAAATTTGTTCCCAAATGGCCTGCTTTTGAAAGGTTCCATGCCAAAAGTAATGTCGCCAGCAAGGCATTGTTCATCCTAGACAATACCCCATGGCACCCAGTATATTTAGGTGATTGGTCTCATAATGTGAGGGTGGGAGTACTTCCCAAAAACACGACTGGCTTGATCCAGTCCATGGATCAATTCGTGATCAACACCTTCAAGGCTTATTACCTGAGGAATACTTTTTGATGGCAAAACTATATCATGAACGCCGTAGACAGGCTTGCAAATCCACAGCACAACCACCTCACATGGCAATCACAGTATCTGGTAACTACAATACTGTACAAAAAAAAATTTCTGGACATGTTTGAAAAATCATAATAGCTCATTGGATTCCTCCAGACTAAATGACGATTCATTATGATTTCACGACTTATTTTGAGTACGATAAAAACATTTAAATGTTTTATCTGTTTTCCATTAAATCTGTGCTTATTAAAGGTCAGGTTTGCTGTGTTCATACGTTTGATTTTATCATGTCTTGGGGCCAATTTTCCATAGGAACGTATCGCCAATTCGATATACGGAACTTCACTATACGGATACATTTTCAGGAATATATATTCGTATATCGAGGGATGCCTGTGCATATGCAGTGGCCTTTCATTGCACAATATGAAGAAGGGCAATTTCCCAAAACATCGACTATTATTGCCTAACGTTTTTATTTGTTTGTGCTTAACACCACTGCTAACGCAGTATTACCAAATTGTTTTGCACACACTGAGAGATTCTGCCCCAGACTCACGGTTACCTGCAGCTAACCCCTCAGATAAACACCTCTATACTCAGTATACACACGTACACATAACTTGCAGTAAGTACACGTGTTTTTCAACAAAAGGGGAAACCCTTAGCCGTTCAACTAAACCAGCCATGTACACCGTGTGTAGGGTACGAGTTGTCAATGCTCATTCACCTATGTGCATCCGCATGTTTATGTCAGCTGATTCGGTTGATGCATGTCCATGTGGGTAGTGCTGTTCTCTCTTATGGGGGCTTCACGTGGGCAATGGGATTGGCCTCATCGAGCAGTTGGTACCCTAGCTGGTGATGATGATTATATGGTGTGAAGTCAGGGTGATCAAGGTACAGTGTTACATCTTATCCAGTGTCCAACATGCTGCTTTTTCTGTTTTTGAATTCTAGTTGCTGAATCTACGTGACTATGGTTGATAAAAATCTTCAGGGCAATGAGCGGAACCCTTGGGAGGCGGAGTGTCCTTCTAGTGTGGCGTTATTTCTTTCGAGAGCCGTCGCTGATGGGATGATAACCCAAGTAAGACTTTACCCCACAATAACATTAATGCCACCATAGTCGCATCATTCACAATTATCACAATATTATTCTTTGGGTTTTTCGGTAAAGACACAAATAGAAAAAAATCTAGACGTTTCGATTGCAACACAAGCAATCGTCATCAGGTTAAAAAATATAGCAGGAGAGCTGCTGAGGCAAGAAAAAATATGATGACGATTGCTTGTGTTGATCGAAACGTGATTTATTTTTTTCTACGTGGCTTTACTGAAAGACCCAAATATGAATTCCTGCAGTCACGAAAGCTTTTAGTCAAGATTTATCACAATATTTCTGCACTCATCAGCATGTATCAGCATAGCTCGTGGATGATCCTCAAAGTCGCTATGCAGCCACAATCCTGACATGCGCATAACTAATAGATATTTGAGCTATAACACTTGTTCTCATACTTTTTGAGGATGAGAACATCTTGCAGTAAAATATTGCTCACTACACTGGTGAGCAGCATCATGCTCTTGTAAATATAGTCACCTGGCAATCACAAGCCTCCCTTTAGTGTTTCATCCTCCACTCAGTGGGCGGGTCACTCCTTCACCACTGTTTCCCACACACCTTGCAACTGCCTCCCCTTGTACATTTCCACGGTATGTTCATCTTCCCAGTTTAAATCTAAAGTCAGCATACGGATAATCGCATTCTCTCTTAACTTCATTTTACACCTGTGTGCATTTGAACCCACCCCTGATTTGTATATTTAGTTTAAACACAGCACCCTTTTCCTATTTTGAAACACCCTGCACTATTCATGTATGCAGACCCATGATTTTATAATATAAGTTGCATTTTAATAAATAGACTGACTGAATCTGTTGAGGTCAGATGGTAAATGTTACTACCCTGCTCACGTTTTAGGAGGAGATGGAAGACAACAGGAAACAAGTGGAAAAGAAATCTGCTGTTGTCCACCAAATAAAACTTCAAAATGAAATTGCAGCACTGCAGACTGAGGTCAACAAGGTAGGACTGGAGGAGTGAGTAACTGGTGATATAATTTTGTGGTGCTAAATTATTCTTTGATGGCTTCTGCCCATACCAGGGCATCCATTAATGTTCTTTTATTTTCCACAACTTGTTGGTAACACTGATTTATAAACACACCACTCTGAACTCAATGTTATTTTCAATTTATATCCTCAAAGTAATAAATGGACATTCAAACAGAGTAATATAGTAATCCACACGATTGTAAGTGATATCGTATTCCATGGAAAACTTTCTGGAGTGTTTTATTTTTAAATCCTTTATATTAAGTTCACTTGCGCGCTTGCTTGCTTGCTTACGACCATGAAAATCTTTTGGTCGTTTTTTAACCCACTTCCCGTGATCCAATCGAGCTGACATTTTCCACACAGACTCGTTGTGCGTGACAATTAATGTTCGTGAAAATTTTTTTCAAAAAGTTTACACTTTTTAGGACATAAATATTATATTTAATTACCAATTGCTTAATGGTGCCATGCAATCATCTGACCCATAGGTGGCAGCCATCTCAAGCCAGAGGACGAGAGGACTCTAGCCGCCACGCATATAAAGGATTTATAGTGAAAAACTTTGTTTTTACGGGTTATACTTGTTCATAAACTATATTAAAGAGTTGAAATTGTTAACCGGTTCATTTTTTTCAGACATACATAATGGAAGCATTCCGGATGACTTGTAGGCCAATAAATATTCCTTATTTTAAGCAGTTAAACCAATGACATCCTGTATTGTGAGATAATTTGCTTTGGCCATTAACATAGTAATATATGTATATTATTCATCATTCAAGTGATATGTAAGTCGTGCTGTTGCAACGCAGACGAAGCTGGAGAGACAGAAGCTGGAGTTGGTGCTGGACACAGCTGATGTGAGCCACCAGTCCCTGCTCTGTAAGTGACTTCCATGCTGCAAGGTGGCACAGTGGTAATGATTGTGCCTTATAGCAAGAACGTATTGGGTTCGATTCCCGATTGGCACCATGTGAGTATGTGGAGCTTGGATGTTTTTCACCTATACCGCATGGGTTTCCTCCCAGAGAGAAAAAAGCCCCATCAAATATATCTGGCCAAAACATCTCCATGCAGAAGAAATACCTGAAAATTAGCCAGTTTGGATTACACATTGCAACATCACCCACTCATGGCAGAACCCTCTTTCAAACGAATATCAAGACTCAGTGAGGCTCTCCTAGGTAAACACATGTAGCACAGTCGTCCCTCGCATGACGCGTGACATGCGTTTCTGAAAGACAGCGCGTAAGTCGAATCACGCTGTTTTAAGCTTATTTTCCCACAGACGTACATGTTGTAAGGGGGGGGGGGGGTGTGCTAGCAATGATAAATTAAGTCGTTTAATTTCATTATTTTAGCCATAGATTTACAAAATCCGTATAAATGTAATGCTTAATATCGATATTACAAATCTAGACTTAATAAGGAGTTTAATAACAAATAATAAGATGCTAAAGATTACTACTTATAAAGATTACTTAATATGCAGTAACTTCAAGGCTTCTTGAATGCTTACGTGGGTTGCTTGCGGCATCATGTATGATGCAAACAAAGGCAGCAGATCTACGATGGCCACACCCAGCCCGTGACACTGAGCGCTGCCATGGCGCGGTGACGCAATCAGAATTATTGTTTATTTTGAATTTTGATCATTGAACACATTTTTGAGAAAAATATTTAAATTTTTTGTTTTATCTTGAAACGCATAGCGTCAGTGTGAAGTATGTCCCTCGAAGATGAATTGTGGAACTTGCGAATTCGCGCTAAAGGGGGGGGGGGGGGGGGCGCGCGTTACGCGAGGGATGCCTGCAATTATATTTCCAGAGGAACCGTGCACCATTGGCCATAAGACCTTGTGTACATGTGAGCTGGAACTTTGGTAGATGACACTTGTGGACTAATAATAATTGAATCTTTTCAGGTGAAATTCAAAATGTCTCAAGGCGCCGTGCATGAAAATTACAAAGATAATAAAGAAGCGGGTGGCAAAATAAGAGCCAGACGTACTCCTAGGAGGCAACACATTTATTGATACCAACACAAAGGGGTAACTGCCCCTTTACCAGATAACAACCTATGGTGGTGGACCACCACGCTAACTACACTAATTACACTAGGAGTAGCTACAACGGACAGGACCCTGGCTTGGGTCCAGGTCCACGTGTTGGTAACTCTTCTCGGACGTCGAACTTAGAACGTAGATCTTCAGGATAACACAGCAATGCTGAACCCCAGTCCCTCTGGGGACCCGGTTTATATGTTCCCTGGTCGTGGCTGGCTCCGCCCTTGGCCATGATCACCTTCTAGAATCCTCTAGCAGGATATCGCTCCGACATGTGACCACCCCTAGCCCCCACTTGGGGCCCCTGTGTAGATCTTACCGTCACGTGCCTTCTAGGGTCAACCAGAGTGCCATGGCCTACATTAACCCCATTCATGGCCGGCACTCTCACACCCCCCTCCTATATGGGACAGCACTGCACGCCGAGCATGGTGTCACTCAGCGTTCTTTATCAGGGCTCACCGAGCCCCTCTAGGGCTGGTACTACACCCACATATACGGGGTGTCCGCGATGTAAATACATCGCACGCCATGCCTCGCTAGAGCCGTCATTACCCAGAGGGGGGAGGGTTTGTGGCGTGCAGGGACGGGTGGGGGCTGGAGAAATTAGTATGTGTGTAGTAGGTTCCAGGAGACTTGGACGACGTAGTTGGAGGCACACTTATTTATTAACCACAATGTACATAACAGGCCGAGATGTACAACACTCGAAGGGGTATCGGCCCCTTCACCCGTCTAACAGGGAGATCACACAATCTATGTCACGGCTAGCCTACTCCTAGGTCCTCCACTACAGGGCTAGGGGAGGCTAGCTAACCCAGCTCTGGTTAAGCTGGGATTACGGCACCCTGAGTCCCCAGACCGGCTCATACAAGAGCATCGGCTCTGGGCTCTTGGGGCCACGCCACTGGCTTGCCCTGGTCGGTCCTGAGAAGGACAGCGATCCAGGGGAGTCCCAGGGCCTATCTAGCCGGTCTTCTTGCTTCGCTGGTTAAGGCTGAACACTGAACCCCGAGCCCTCCGGCTCACCACCTTATATAGCAACTCCCCCACTGAGGGGTGGGGCCGTGGGGGATCCCAGCGCCGTGTTAGCCCCCCAGGCTAAACGGTGCGGACGTGGATGTAAGCACCTCTTGGCGTACGGGCATAACCACGCCCAGTGTGTTTGCCCTCTGTAACACCTCTACATCACCCCCCCCCCCTGACTGTAACAAAATCACAATAAAGATGCATCCCCCCAAATCTGTGTGTGCCTCGCGTAATTAACAAGAACAACAACAATCAACAACAACAAGAAAGAGAAAAATAACCTGACGCACCCCCCCCCCCCCCCGAATAAATACCCCATCCCGTAAAAAAAAACCAACATATATACAATTTCCAGGACCCCCCCCCCCTACCCCGCGACCCCTGCAAGGGCCGCACAAGCGGCCGATCTCACAAAAGTCTGCGCGTTTTGGCGCGCATTCTTGCAGCGGGGCCGTCACAAGGGGCAACCCCGTTTGGCCCAGTGGCGGGTGTCAACAGTCCGGGTGCGAGAGTGTCTGGCTTCGCTGCTGAGCGACCCCCGACCCGCCCGGGAGGGGTTGGCGGTCGTGAGCACGTCAATCCTGGTGCACCTGGAGGTGGAACAGTCGGTGGCAAGTTAGGCGAAAGCAGCGAAGTCGGACTCCGGGAGTCGGTGGACCCCTCACATGTTTGGCCACGCGTGTGTGTGGTAGGAACATGGGGCGCAACGAACGCTTTCAACCTGGAGGGGTGCACAAACCACCGACGCTTCCCCCATTGGATACGCACACATTGTGGCCGCAAGACCTGCACCACTTCCACGGGCCGCCGCCACGGCCGCACCAGCTTAGACGAGGTCGCCAGTGGTATTTGGGGACAGTGCAACCACGCCTTGTCACCCGGTTTCCACTAGAGCACATGTGCCCGACCCAGCCTGAGCCTCTCATTCGCCCTTTGGCGGAGTTCTGAATTCTGGATGGCCGCCTCCCGCGCCTCTGTCAATTTAGCGATGTTGAATTTGACATGGTCGGTCAATCTTGATTTAGCATGCGGCGTGGAGATCTGCAGCTGAGTCGCGACAGGTGGGTTAGCCTCGCGGCCGTACATTAGGAAGAAGGGCGAAAATCCGGTCGCCGCATGAGGAGCCATTCTGTATGCCGCCAAAACCCCCGGAATATGAAGGTCCCAATCGGTCTGGGATTCAGAGACCTGTTGGGACAGCATGGACGTGATAGTCCGATGCAGACGCTCCACCATCCCGTCAGATTGCGAATGATATGGGGAGGTACGAATTTTTTTCGTTTCCAGGAGCTCGCATACCTCGTGTAGAAGTTTACCCGAAAATGTTTTACCCTGGTCGGTCAGCAGCCGCTCCGGAGCACCTTTGTCGAGGACGTAGCCCTGGACAAAGGCCTCCGCGATGGCTGCTGCCGACTGGTTGGCGAGGGGCCAGGCCATAGGCCATCGCGTAAAATATTCTACCCCGGTCAATAGGTATCTATTTTCCCTAGGTGTAGCGGGGAATGGGCCCAGAATATCAAGCGCAACGAGCTCGTTAACCCGGAAAACTTTGATAGACTGCAATGGTGGGTTGGACCCCCGCGATGGTGGCTTCCGTTGCGCGCACTGAGTACACGACCCTAAAAGATCATCCACGTCCCTTGCCATGCCCGGCCAAGAAAAATCCAGCTGGAGCATGGCAAGGGTTTTGTGAGTCCCCAGGTGAAGGAGTCGCTCATGCGCAGCCCACACCACTCTACCCCTCAATGCGGAAGGCACCACCAGCTGGTGGCGGCGGGATCTCCCGTCCCAATGCATCAAAAGACCCTGAAATAACCCCCACGAGTCGACATTTTCCGCCCCCCGACCAACTCCCCCGATGCGACGGCGCAAAGCGAGGCGGGAGGTGTCCTCCATTTGGAGGCGCCCCCACTCCGCAACAGACAACCCCAGCAAATAATCCCTCCATTCTTGCTCAATAGGACCCGCAATCGAAGGCGCATCAGCGGCGGCCGCAAGGACCGAATCAGAGATCACATTCGGAGGTCTGCAACGCCCCGAACCCAGGAGGCAAGCGCACTCGGAGATGGGCGGAAAACGCGACAGAGCGTCTGCGTTCGTGTGGCGAACGCCCTTACGATAAGTAGTTTCAAAATCGAAATCTTGGAGAATCTCCAACCATCGAGACAATTGTCCCGATGGCTGTTGAACCCGCAAGGCGTACTGCAGCGCCGCATGATCTGTGCGGACGGTGAAATGTTGACCGTACAGATATGGGCGATATTGCTGAATGAAGTAAACGATTGCCAATAGTTCCCGAAGGGTAACACAGTACCTTTGTTCTGCCGGAGACAACACCCGACTGCCGTACGCAACCACATGCTCTACGCCCCCAACAACCTGCGAAAGCACGCCCCCAATGCCTGTGTTGCTTGCGTCTGTATCGAGCAAGAAGGGTTTTGTAAAGTCAGGATAACTCAATGGCGGAGCCCCCACTAGGGCGTCCCGGAGGGAGCGAAAAGCAGCCTCCTCCTCCTGACCCCAATGAAACTTGACCCCCTTTGATGTCAAGGCATGTAAGGGTTTCGCAATTGTAGCGAAATTAGCGACAAACCGTCGGTAATATGACACGAATCCAATGAAACTCCTGACCTCCCCCACCGAGGTGGGAGTCGGCCAGGAGCTGACACATTGCGTTTTGGCGGGATCTGTGGCAATACCTGAGCGTCCGACAATGTGACCCAAATACCGCACCGATTCGCGGAGCAAATGACACTTCTGGGGCTTGAATTTCAAATTAGCAGCCCGCATTTTGAGAAAAACGGCACGCAACCTCTGGAGGTGTTCATCGAATGTTTTACTAAAGACGATGACATCGTCTAAGTAAATCAAACATGAATCCCATTGCAACCCAGCCAGGACCAATTCCATTAATCGCTGAAAAGTTGTCGGCGCTGAATGGAGCCCCATCGGCAAGTGGTTAAATTGGAAAGGGCCGTGCCGCGTACGGAAAGCAGTTCGGTTTAGATTCATCATCCAGAGGGAGCTGCCAGAACCCGGACAATAAATCCAATGTGGAGAAGAACCGCGCCCCCCGCCAGGGCATCAAGCGATTCATCCATCCGAGGAAGCGGGTATGCGTCGGCTACAGAAATCTTGTTCAGCCGACGAAAATCGACACAACCGCAATGAGCCATCGTGTTTTTTAACTAAGACGATCGGCGTACCCCAAGGGCTGGTAGAAGGGGATATAATATCCGCAGCTAGCATGTCGTCTACGGCCGATTTGACATGATCCTTTTCGGCGGGACTCAACCGAAAAGGATTTTGGCGGATTGGCGCGCTGTCACCCGTGTCAATATGGTGTCGCAGCAGTTTAGTACAACCAATATCGTATTTGTTTTGACTAAAAACGTCGGAAAACTCGCGCAGGAGGATTCGAAGCCTCTCACGCTGTGAGTCGGACAGGTCCGATGATCCCTCACAAAGCGCATCCAGCCACCCCTCATCACGGTCCGAATGCGGTCGCGACGGAGGAGCGGCGCTCACCTGACCAATGACCGGTTCCTCACAGGGTACCGGCGACGCGTGCGCAAGCACGGTCCCTTGAGGAACCACAGCCGTTCGCGATCCCACATTGAGGACGGCGATTAAGGGGTCCCCGTCCCCTTTCACAATCGTCTGGTCCGCTATCAAATCGGGTCCGTTGACCCCGGCCCTAGATGGTCCCAACAGAACCCCCCGATCCCCAACGCCCTTAGCAAATGGTCGCCGCAGCCTAAGAGGCACGAGCATCTGAGCTCCCGGCGGTACGCGTACCGTCCTCGCAACCAGCGCCTGTACCGTCGCAAATGCCGTACGGACAGTAGCGGGGGAGGACAAAAACATCATACGTCAGCCCGACGGGAGATCGATGCAACCCTGGTCGACCAAGATATGAATCGGCATTTTGGCCAAGAAATCCGTCCCCAACAGGCACGGAACCGCCAGCGAGGAGGAGACCAATATCGGGCCGGATAATTTGATGTCCCCAATACAAATTTGCGCGCGGATCTGTCCGATAATTCCCAGCGAGCCCCCGTTAGCAGCGTAGCATGGAACATCAACGGGGAGCAAAGGACGGCTTTGAACGGGGAGAATGTTATGAATTAAATCGGACACAATAGTTGCCGATGCTCCTATATCAACTAAGACCCGCACCTCAACCCCATCAATATGCCCCACAACGACTGACGACCCCGACGACGCGGCAACAACGCGATGGGCCAATTCGGACCACTGGCCCGGTTGGAACGCACTCCCCAGCGTGGCACGTTTCGGCGCGACGACAGGCAATTTTTGACCCCCGTTCGTTGCAGTGCGTGAGTGTGTCACAGGTGTGTGCGTAGGCCAAACATGTGGGGTGCCACGACTCGCCGGAGTTTGCTGGTGAAGCTTGGGTAAAGGTGCGACGTTCAGCCGAGGCGTCGCACCGCGCTGTCGAGAAGCCCGGCATCCCGAAGCCACATGGCCCCGGAGGCCACAGTTGTAGCAGCGCGTGAGCGCCCCAGACGGCTTGGGCTGATCCTGGCGGCTCGGTCCGTCCCGAGCTGGTCGTCCCCCGGATCTCCACTCCATCGGGCGATCCACAGCGCAGACCTCTTCCGATGGGAGGGTGGTTGCAGCCACGGTATGCCTGGCCGCCGCCTTGCTGGCCTTGCGACGCTGGGACAGCAAGTTAGCGTGGATGTGCCGCGCGGCCCGCAGGGAACACATCTCCGTGTCGTCTTGCGCCAAGACAACAATGTACAAATCGTCCGCCAACAGCAGTATATTCTCTGCCACCATGGCGTCCACCCCTTCCTCGTCCATCCGAGGGAAAGCCGCCTTCGCCAGGGCCAGGAGAGCTGTGCGGTATGCCAGAGGCGATTCCTTGGCGCCCCGCTGGCGATCGTAGAACAGCTGCCTGCAGTCAAAAGGTGGTCCATAGACTGCAGACAGGAGTTGAAGTGCCATTTGCAGTGTGGCACGCTTCGCTCTTGGTGCCGAGGTGAGGGTAGCGAGGGCGTCACTGTCGAGCATCGCCGGTAGCGCGCGTAGTGCTTCGTCATCCGTCCATTGTGCTATTTCTTGGTGAGCGAGGAAGCGTCTTCGGAAGGCTCCCCAGTCACCGTCTTCCCCCACAAACTCTGTGAGGGGTGGTTATCGCTGCTGTAACGCGGCGTCCGCAGCCGTAGATCGCGCCCCGTCGTTCCCGCCACTCCGCACAGTTTCTGCGGGAAGGGCGGGTGCCATTGGCGGTCGCTCTTCTGGTGATGCGCCGGCCGCTATTGACGACGTGGCGGCTTCTGGTTGGCGAATGTCGGTCACCTGACGTAGCCCGGCCCCGCCCTCAGCACCCACTGTACTGATGGCGGCAAATCCAACTTCCAGGCCCGTAGAAATGGCGGGAACCGGCGTCACGTGTCGTCCATCGTCGCCCCGTGCAGCTTCTCCAGCCCCCAGGCAAGTGATTTCCTCCAACGTGGCGGCTGCCGTGTAGAGTAGCTCCGCCAGGCGGGAGTGAGCCAGCCGTAGTCCGTCAGCCGACGGTCCCCACCCGTCCTGCCGTTGCGGTGTGGGTGGACTCGGCCCCGGTTGCTCGGATTCGCCCTCCACAATCTCGGGCTCTTGAGTCGGCCGAGGTTTCCTCCTCCCCCGGTTCCCTGGTACGAGCCGTCCGTCTTGTATCCATCCTTAGAAGACCACTTCTGACGCCAGTTGTAGCAGGTTCCAGGAGACTTGGACGACGTAGTTGGAGGCACACTTATTTATTAACCACAATGTACATAACAGGCCGAGATGTACAACACTCGAAGGGGTATCGGCCCCTTCACCCGTCTAACAGGGAGATCACACAATCTATGTCACGGCTAGCCTACTCCTAGGTCCTCCACTACACTGCTAGGGGAGGCTAGCTAAACCAGCTCTGGTTAAGCTGGGATTACGGCACCCTGAGTCCCCAGACCGGCTCTTACAAGAGCATTGGCTCTGGGCTCTTGGGGCCACGCCACTGGCTTGCCCTGGTCGGTCCTGAGAAGGACAGCGATCCAGGGGAGACCCAGGGCCTATCTAGCCGGTCTTCTTGCTTCGCTAGTTAAGGCTGAACACTGAACCCCGAGCCCTCCGGCTCACCGCCTTATATAGCAACTCCCCCACTGAGGGGTGGGGCCGTGGAAGATCCCAGCGCCGTGTTAGCCCCCCAGGCTAAACGGTGCGGACGTGGATGTAAGCACCTCTTGGCGTACGGGCATAACCACGCCCAGTGTGTTTGTTTGCCCTCCGTAACACCTCTACATGTGAATGAGATTTAAATCTTGAGTCTTGAATTAGTAAACGCGTATTTTTTAGAAAACAGCACGGGTGGGTGAGTGAAAATCACAGCAGTTAAAACTTGACGTGGTTTATCACGTCCTTCTAATGATTGCTCAATCTGAATCCATCTTCTCCATTAAAGTTTTGTCTGTGTTTGTATATCTGGATGGCTTCATGAACAAATCTCTGATGGTAGCCCGAGAGTTTGCAGAGCACCTTGGTTTCGGAAAAAAACAATGTCATGTGTGCCCACAGCGTTGAAACAATGATCCGCCACCGCCGAGGTGTTGGTTCTACCGTGTTTCAAATCCGCTTTGTGAACTCCTGCAACCACGAAATCTCAATCATTGGAAGGACATGATAAACCACGTCAAGTTTTAACTGCTGTGATTTTCACTCACCCACCCCTGCTGTTTTCATTCACTAATTCAAGCTCATTGACATGGTAATTTTTCCAGCCCCCCCCTCCATCCCTGCACGCCACAAACACTCCCCCCTCCCCCCGTGAACTCCTGCAGCCACGAAAGCTATAAGTCAAGACTCAAGATTTAAATCTCATTGACATGCTAATTTTACTTAACAAAACCCCCTCCCCTCCTCCTCCCCTCTGCCATGCCTACATAAAGCCACAACAGCATATCATTCTTTCTCACCTGATGACGGACGCTTGTGTTGCGACCGAAACGTCGTGTTCTATTATTATTTTTACTATCTATGTGACTTTACTGAAAGAACCAGAGAGTATGGATTCCTGTAGTCACGAAAGCTTCAAATCAAGATTGTATTAATCATATCATAGAAACGTGAAGAGGGAGGGAGTCAATTAGAGAAGAAGATCTTGAGCAAGGAGCAACTCTGGCTCATCAGTGCTGCCTTGGTGTTGTCACAATCATGCGTTTCTTGAGCCATTTTTCAACCATTTCGATCCCGTCCGAGCAGAATATCCAGAAATGTTAGAGTTATGTCATCTTCCACTTCCATGGTGAACTGGATGGATGGGTTTTGCGAGTTGAGATGATTTAGAAATGCGTTCAGTGTATCTTTGCCATGTGGCTAGACCACTAATGTGTCATCCACATATCTAAACCAAGCAGATGGTTTTAGTGTGCTTGAAGATATTGCTTTTGTTTCGAAATCTTCCATGTACAAATTAGCGATCACAGGAGACAAAGGAGAGCCCATTGCTGCTCCTTTTGTTTATAGAAGTCACATTGCCACGAGAAATGTTCTTTAGACAGTGTTCAGCTAGTCTTGGGATATCTTTGGCTAAACCTTTGTTCGTTACCAGAGTATCGAGTAATTTAATTGGCTCGTTGACCGGAACCCTCGTGAACAGAGAAGTCACATCAAAACTTACGAGAATATCATTAGGGTTAAGCTTAATATCTTTGATTATATTTATGAGATGTTTAGAGTTTTTGATGAACGAAGAGGTCCTACCGATATAGGGCTGTATTTGTTTCGTTACATATTGTGCTAATTTGTACGTGGCAGAGCTTATTGTATTCTATGGGTCTTAATGGGACATCAGGTTTGTGAATTTTTGGTAGCCCATAAAGTCTTGGTGGTTTTGATGCCCTTGGTTTGATTAGGTATTGCTCTTCCTTGGGAATTTATGACTTGGCAATGATTGCCGTTGTTTTATGTTCCATGGTGTTGGTTTGTTCATCGAGTACATTTTTTATTTTATTATCATAGTCCTCACGGGGCATCACAACAGTTGATCGGCCCTTATCAGCAGCAAGAATTTGAATATCTTTATTTTCTCTCAATTCTCTTAAGGCTTTTGCTTCACTGAAGTTAATATTTGCTTTTGGCAATTTGCTGTTCTCAATCATTTTGGCAACCTCATGCCTAGTCATCTCAGCTTAATTATAGGGAGATGTCTAACTGCTGATTCCACTTAAGCAATGATCGACAAGGATTGTACAATGGGCAATAGAAAAGTTAAGACCTTTAGACAGGACTGAAACCATATCGCTGGATAATTCAACGTTAGTCATGTTGATAACTGTTTTGTTTATAAAATGTTCATTTTTAATTGAGAGTTGTTTGTTAGCCAGTCTAGCAAATTTGTTAATTTGGGTAGTGTTAGTTTTGTTAAATGCATTATCAGCTGATTGCTGTGTAATTGTGTCGATTATATTCCAGTGATCTGTAGAGACACTTACTATATTTTACGTGTGTAGTGACTGTACCTGTCACTGTGTGGTGCCAGGACTTGCGAAGTCACGGCCGGTAATGTCATTGCGGGCAGCCCGGGTTGCAGGCTGCAGTACCAACACTAGCGGTTGTTGGGTGAGCGCTGGTTAGCACGGGGGCACCGCAAGCAGTGTGCGGTGCCGGCTCCCAGTGAGGGAGCGATAGCGAGCGTCAGCCAGCCAGGGTTACTCTGGGGCATGATACTCTGGCTGACCTGTTGTCACGTGACCGGACGATACTGGAGGGGGGCCACTGGAGGCCGAGGAGCGGTCACGTGGTCCCGGAGAGCTCTCGGGAACATTCGAGAAGGCACTCGAGGAGCCTGGAAGGTGGGCGGGGCTAAGGGCGGAGCCAGCCGTAGCATGGTTAGATGGGTATTCGAGACCCGAGCGTAGGTTGTGTTATGTTCAAGATAACGTCTGTGACTCAGTTGGACTCGCTACACGTGTAAGGACATTAGTGATTTAGAAGTGTGACTTAGTTCACTTATATGTTATATATTTACGCGATCTAACCCAAAAAAACTCTATTATGGATGATATTGGTCGCGAAAGCCTACGTGTTATTATGCTTCAAGTGATTTTTTTTAAGGAAGATGTATGATCTTCACTATGGGAACCTCATTTGCCAGTAAAAATATGATAATTGTTTTTTTACCCTTCTATCTGGCAACAAAACTGACACCTTTTTACAAGGAGTCATGTTTGCAAAGACCGCAATACCTGCAGTCATAATACAAACAAAATAACATAACTCTGATAATGTGCACTGTCCTTGAAGTTGATTGGTCCACACCCGAGACAGCTTTCCTTAGAGCCTAGTCTCACATGGGTTGGACCAGATGACGCCAAAAGGCGCACAACTCAAAGACAATGCACCATCAGAGTATGAGAGCTCGGGGCAAGCATCTACACTATGGGAACCTCATTTGCCAGTAAAAATATGATAATTGGTTTTTTACCCTTCTATCTGGCAACAAAACTGACACCTTTTTACAAGGAGTCATGTTTGCATAGACCGCAATACCTGCAGTCATAATACAAGGACAGTGCACATTATCAGAGTTATGTTATTTTGTTTGTATTATGACTGCAGGTATTGCGGTCTATGCAAACATGACTCCTTGTAAAAAGGTGTCAGTTTTGTTGCCAGATAGAAGGGTAAAAAACCAATTATCATATTTTTACTGGCAAATGAGGTTCCCATAGTGTAGATGCTTGCCCCGAGCTCTCATACTCTGATGGTGCATTGTCTTTGAGTTGTGCGCCTTTTGGCGTCATCTGGTCCAACCCATGTGAGACCAGGCTCTAAGGAAAGCTGTCTTGGGTGTGGACCAATCAACTTCAAGGACAGTGCACATTATCAGAGTTATGTTATTTTGTTTGTATTATGACTGCAGGTATTGCGGTCTATGCAAACATGACTCCTTGTAAAAAGGTGTCAGTTTTGTTGCCAGATAGAAGGGTAAAAAAACAATTATCAATTATCATGTATGATCTTCTTGGTGCTTTCGGTAAAGTCACGTAGAAGGGAAATAATAAAAATAAAACATTATAAAATAATTCTCACGACGTTTCGGCCACAACGCAAGCAGCCGTCCTCAGGTGAAGACCAGTATAAAATTGTAATGTTTAATACAATGTATAAGGCAATATATAGTATCGTAATTGTATAGTGAATATAAAGCAGTGTGATTTACAGTAGGGTGGATAGAATAATACATAGTGTAATATTACACTATGTATTATTCTAAGGTATAGGGTGGTGTATAGTAATACAGTATATAATTTAATGTTGGGTTTGTCTATGGCAGCATATTGTACGGGGTAGACCCGAGTGATGTAGGGGAAAAAAGTTTAGCTGGAAGCATATTATATTTTTTGCGACATAGAATTGTAATGTATTACTTACTGTTAGTAGCTCAGCTTATTGGTGAGTATATTTAGTATACTGATGATACTATGTAGTTTATACTTTAGTTTTTTACGTGGTTGTTTAGTTACTGCAGCTACATACTATTAACTTTGCTTCCATTTATTAATGCTACCCTTATCCCCTCCCTTTGATGCTGCTAATGCTGCATAATGCACAGGCATAATATGACTTTGAAACCCCCCGCCCACCTACGCATTTCACAAGTAGTACTAATCGCATATCTGCATTTCCCATAAATATGCTAAATTCCTCTTGATATGCAAATTATTTTGTCAAGGCGCTCTCCCCTCTTCCAACCCAGCTTAAATATACGCTCCAAGCGTGGTGGTGTTTCATTCAGACGCTGTCTCCCCGACAGACCTGGTCTTCACCTGAGGACGGCTGCTTGCGTTGTGGCCGAAATGTCGTGAGAATTATTTTATTATTCATAATCAACGTTTTTGGGTTTAGATCGCGTTATTTATAAATGTGGCGTAACCCTCCACCACCCGACACGGCCAATCAGTAAAAAAGTGTCACGTTGACAAAAGACAAATATTTCACTGCTTTAGCCCACCGGTGTGTTGAAGCGTGAAACCACAACATTTACAATTTGAGTACGACGTTTCGTTGGTAATTGCATCCAGCATCATCGGGCAATTCGCCAGAATGGTGAGGCTCTGCTGTGTCTCCCGTTCTTATATAGAGCAGCAGCAGGGTGACGTCATCATTAACTCATTAACTCATCTGGTGCAAAGATTTGAGGGGGGGGGGGGTTATTGTAATGATATACTAGATTGGTAATCAGGCTATTGTTAGAATGCGAGTTGTAGATTAGTAATCATTTGGAATGTGTTTTATTGTGATTATGCTACATTAGTAATCAGTTAGTGTTTGTTTCCCTTATAAGGAATTGTAATGCATCTTATTTAATAATACGTTTCCAGGCCGCACTAAGCCTGTAGCTGTCTGAGCGATTAAAGTTATTTCTGTTTCTCTCAATTTCAATGGATTCTCTAATTAGTCTTTGCCAGTAGTAACTAGTTTAACACAACACTTCAACATTGTCAAAATCAATTGAGTCTCCCTGTTGGCATGCATGTTCTGCCACTGCCAACAGTTGTGTTTGCGATAGTTTAATATTTCTCTGGTGTTCTTTTAGTCTTACACTAACGTTACGCCATGTCTGTCCAATATAGCATCTGCCACATACACAATTAATCCGATATACACCTTCTGTTGATAATTTAGGTAATTTGTCTTTAGTGCACGTTACTAGTTGCTGAATTTTGTGTACTGTACCAAATCTTACTGTAATGTTTTGCTTTTGCAAAACACGGGCTAATTTGTCAGTTACTCCTGAGATAAATGGTATTTTTATTGTTTTAATAATCTGATCGCTTTCAGCAGTGTTGCTTTGCGATCGTGATTTGGCATTTAGTGCTCTGTTAATTTGAGCATTATTGTAGCCATTCTGTCTTAGTGCTTCTTTAACATGTTTAATCTCTCTCACTAGACTTTCACCATCTGACACTGTTTTAGCCCGATGTATGAGCGTCTTTATAAGAGAGGATTTCTGAGCTGGGTGATGATGCGAATCTGCATTCAGATAGGCATCAGTGTGCGTTTGCTTTCTGTAAACGCTGTGTGTTATTTTACCATTTAGGCCATGCCCAAGTAAAATATCCAGGAACGGGAGTGTGTTATTCACCTCCATTTCCATGGTGAACTGAATGGCCGGGTTTTGTGCATTGAGATGATTTAGAAAATCGTTAAGTGTATCTTTACCATGTGGCCAGACAACCAAAGTGTCATCCACATATCTAAACCAAAAGGATGGTTTTAATGTGCTCGAGGCAAGTGCTCTGGTTTCAAAGTTTTCCATGTACAAATTTGCTATAGCAGGAGATAAAGGAGAGCCCATTGCTGCTCCCTCCCTTTGTTTAAAGAATTCGCCTCTCCATAAGAAGTAAGTGTTATTTAAACAATGGTCAGCGAGTTTCGGAATATCTTTTGGTAAACCTGTATTCTTTACCAGTGTATCAAGTAATTTAAGCGACTCGCTCACTGGAACCTTAGTGAATAGCGAAATCGCATCAAAGTTAAGGACTTTAGAAAGGACAGAAATCATGTCAGTGGTTAAATCAGTGTTAGTCAAGTTCATTACGGTTTTGTTTTTAAATTGTTCGTTTTAAATAGGGATTTGTTTATTGTAAAGTCTAGAAAATTTGTTAATTTGGTTAGCATGTGTTAGATTAAACACATTATCAGCCGATTGTTGTGTTATAGTATCGATATTTTGGTGAGTTTTGATGTGATTTCGCTATTCACTAAGGTTCCAGTGAGCGAGTCGCTTAAATTACTTGATACACTGGTAAAGAATACAGGTTTACCAAAAGATATTCCGAAACTCGCTGACCATTGTTTAAATAACACTTACTTCTTATGGAGAGGCGAATTCTTTAAACAAAGGGAGGGAGCAGCAATGGGCTCTCCTTTATCTCCTGCTATAGCAAATTTGTACATGGAAAACTTTGAAACCAGAGCACTTGCCTCGAGCACATTAAAACCATCCTTTTGGTTTAGATATGTGGATGACACTTTGGTTGTCTGGCCACATGGTAAAGATACACTTAACGATTTTCTAAATCATCTCAATGCACAAAACCCGGCCATTCAGTTCACCATGGAAATGGAGGTGAATAACACACTCCCGTTCCTGGATATTTTACTTGGGCATGGCCTAAATGGTAAAATAACACACAGCGTTTACAGAAAGCAAACGCACACTGATGCCTATCTGAATGCAGATTCGCATCATCACCCAGCTCAGAAATCCTCTCTTATCAAGACGCTCATACATCGGGCTAAAACAGTGTCAGATGGTGAAAGTCTAGTGATAGAGATTAAACATGTTAAAGAAGCACTAAGACAGAATGGCTACAATAATGCTCAAATTAACAGAGCACTAAATGCCAAATCACGATCGCAAAGCAACACTGCTGAAAGCGATCAGATTATTAAAACATTAAAAATACCATTTATCTCAGGAGTAACTGACAAATTAGCCCGTGTTTTGCAAAAGCAAAACATTACAGTAAGATTTGGTACAGTACACAAAATTCAGCAACTAGTAACGTGCACTAAAGACGAATTACCTAAATTATCAACAGAAGGTGTATATCGGATTAATTGTGTATGTGGCAGATGCTATATTGGACAGACAGGGCGTAACGTTAGTGTACGACTAAAAGAACACCAGAGAAATATTAAACTATCGCAAACACAACTGTCGGCAGTGGCAGAACATGCATGCCAACAGGGACACTCAATTGATTTTGACAACGTTGAAGTGTTGTGTAAAACTAGTTACTACTGGCAAAGACTAATTAGAGAATCCATTGAAATTGAGAGAAACAGAAATAACTATAATCGCTCAGACAGCTACAGGCTTAGTGCAGCCTGAAAGCGTATTATTAAATAAGATGCATTACAATTCCTTATAAGGGAAACAAACACTAACTGATTACTAATGTAGCATAATCACAATAAAACACATTCCAAATGATTACTAATCTACAACTCGCATCGTAACAATAGCCTGATTACCAATCTAGTATATCATTACAATAACCCCCCCCCCCCTCAAATCTTTGCACCAGATGAGTTAATGAGTTAATGATGACGTCACTCTGCTGCTGCTCTATATAAGAACGGGAGACACAGCAGAGCCTCACCATTCTGGCGAATTGCCCGATGACGCTGAACGCAATTACCAGCGAAACGCGTTCCTGAACCGGTTCTCCCTGATACACTGCTGCGGCTCGTCGGTGTCCCGTGGGTTCTCCAGCCACCCCGGGGTGTGCGAGGGCCCCAGACCGGGTGGTCTGGGGTGGCCTTGCTGCCGGAGGGTGGGGGAGCCGCGGGCGCTGTGGGAGGAGTGACCCAGCTGCAGCGAGCACATGGAGATGGAGACGGAGTCGCGGCGCACGGCACAGCCTGAGGAAGACACCCGGGGCGCTGCGAGAGACCGTAGGAGCGGGGCGGGCCCGTCTGGTGCGAGGGTGACGTCGGGTGAGGCGCAACAAGGGAAGAGAGTGGGGGGGGTGGAGGGGTTGGGGAGCGCGGGGAGGGAGGAGCGGGGAGGAGAACGAGGGGGAGCGCCGGGAGGAGGGGGTGGGAGTACCCCCGATCGGAAGGGGGAGGAAGGGGCAGGAGAGGCGCCCGCAGCCCAGGGGCCGGGAGGGGGGCAGTGGAGAGAGAAGACGGCGGGGGTTGGCCCGGTGGGTGCGGGGAGGCCCGGCGGGGGAGCGGGGAGGTGGCGCGGTGGAGCTGGGGCGGGCCTGACCCCGTTGCAGGCCAAGAGGCACAATTGCGTGCGGGTCGAGTTTAAGGAAGATGTGGAAGAGGGGGTCACCCTGGACAGGACGACCTCTGTGAGGTCGGTTGTGCTGGGAATGCTGCAGGTGGAGGTGGAGGACTTGTACTGCCTGATTGCCCTGCCGGGGGGGAGGGCATTCGACGTGAGCTTCACCACCAACATCCTGCTGCAAAAATTCCTTGCCCGTTTCGAGGAGAAGGCGGGGGAGAAGCCGCTGGCGTCTATGAGGACGCGGTTGCTATCGGACCTGGAGACGAAGGTCGTGACCGTGTTCCTTTATAATGAAGCGTTGCATGATCAGGACGTGGAGGTGTGGCTGCGGCAGCACTGTGTGGTCCTGTCGGGCTGCAAGAGGGTGCTGGATGCGGCGGGGATATGGACGGGGGCCAGGCAGTGGAGGGTGCGTCTGAAGACGGAGGGGGGGGCACTGAAGCATGTCCCGAGTGCTCTGAACATCGGCGGAAACGGGCTATGTGGTGTACGCGGGACAGCCCAAGCTGTGCAGGAGGTGTGGGGGAGGGGGGGCACCTGGCAGCAGCATGCGTGGCGCGCGTTTGCTACAGGTGCAGGGCGCTGGACCACACGGTGGAGGAGTGCGGGGAGCCAGCCCTTTGCAACCTGTGCGGCAGCAGAGGGCATTTGTACAGGACCTGCCCAGAATCCTACGCTAACAGGGCGCGGGCATGGCGGAGTGGCCAGGTGGAGGAGGCGACGGAGGCTGCCGGACGGGAAGCGGGCCGGGAGCGAGAAGGGGAAGGGAAAGGGGAGGTGGAGGAACCGCGGCCCCCCGAGGAAGGTGAGGGAGGGGGATCGGCGGAGGAGGGAGCACCACCACCACTGGAGGGGGCGGAGGAGGGAAGGGGAGACGGCAGGGAGGGGGAGGGAGGGGGATCGGCGGGGGAGGGAGCACCACCACCACTGGAGGGGGCGGAGGAGGGAAGGGGAGACAGCATGGAGGACTCGGGAACGCCGCTGGGGAACTGGTCGGAGGTGACAGGAGAGGAGGGCGAGGTGGGGCAGCGGGTGGAGGAAGGGGCGGATGAAGCATGGGAGGAAGTGGGGGGGAGGAAAAGGAAGCGGGACAGAGTCCTGATAGGAGCTAGTCCCCAGGAAGACACGAGCCCTTCAGGATCCGCGCCGGACTCGGGAGAGTCGGGGTGGAGGTGGGGGGAAGGGGGGGAACGTTTGATCGTTAGGCCTGGCGGACCTGGTGTCGGTGAAGGGGAGGAGGAAGTTAGATTCCTCTTCCAGGGAACTGAGGGAGCTGATGGGGACCTTTGGGATGGTGGATACGTTCAGGAGGATGCACGGCACGCGGCCAGAGTTCACGTGGGCGGACAAGAGTGGGGGAGCACAGTCACGCATTGACTTTATCTTCGTTTCCGACAAGGTAAATGTGGGCAGCGCGGGGGTGGAACCTTTTCCCCTCTCGGATCACAGAATGGTGGTGGCGGAGCTTGTGATCCCGGGGGGGGTGAAGAGGGGGAAGGGCGTGTGGAAGATGAATGTGGGCTTGCTGGCGGAGCAGGAGTTGGTGGAGGATTTCAAGCGAGCGTATGCCAGCTGGAGGACGCTGCAGGTGTGCTTCCCCACGAGGGTGGAGTGGTGGGGGCATGTAAAGTGTAGGATCAGAACGTTCTTTCAGTGTTACAGTAGAAGAAAGGGGGGGTGTGTAGGGATTTGAGACAATGGAACGCTAGGTTAGAAAGGCTGTATGGGCTGCTAGGGCTAGGGTTCCCGGTGGGAGAAAGGATAGCGGAGATGAAGGGGAGGGTAGCCTCAGTCCTGGAAAAGAGGGCTAGGCAATTAGTGTATAGGGCGAGGGTCAGGGCAACAGAGGATAGGGAGCAGTGTACACGTTTTTTCCTTAAGGCGGGTAGGGAGGGAGACAATGAAATGAGGGAGCTGGTTAGTCCTACTAGGGGTAGACAGGTGACGACGGAAGGGATGATTAGTGTAGCGGAGGACTTTTATGGGGAGTTGTATAAAGGGAAAGGGATAGATGGGGGGCGGCGGGAGGAGCTGCTGGGAGCATTGGCGAAGAGGGTTGAGAACCCGGAGGCGCTAGGGGAGAGGATTCAATGGGAGGAAGTGGAAGGGGCGGTGAAGGGGCTGAACAAGAACAGGACCCCAGGCCCGGACGGGATCCCGGCGGACTTTTACATAAAATTCTGGGAACTCCTGAAGGAGGATGTTGTGCAAATTTGTAGGGAAACGTTGGAGGAGGGGCAGGTACCGGACGACATGCAGGAGGGCCTGGTGACACTGATTTATAAAGGGAAGGGGGAGCGTAGGGACCTGGGAAGTTGGAGGCCAATAACCCTCCTGAACGCGGACTATAAGATCGTGGCAAGGGTGGTGGCAGGGCGACTGGGGAAGGTGGTGGGTGAGGTGGTGGGGCCGGACCAGACGTGTGCGGTCCCGGGGAGGAGGATCGCGGACACTTTGGTGGTCTTGAGGGAGGCGATTGAAGGCGAGAGAGAGAGGGGGTGTCCGTTGGGGATCCTAAGTCTGGACCTGGACAAGGCCTTCGACCGCCTCTCTCATGAATTCATGCTGGCAGTGATGGAGAGGATGGGGGTGTGCGGGCCCCTGGTGGAGTGGGTGAAGCGACTCTATGGGGGGCTCAGGGCCAGGCTCCTGATAAATGGGGAATGCTCCGGGATCATCCCAGTGGGATCGGGGGTGCGGCAGGGATGCCCGATGTCCCCAGTGCTATTTGTCATGTGCATGGAGCCGCTGGCGCAGATGATAAGGAATGACCAGAGGATTGGGGGGGTGGTAATACCGGGGAGCAAGGAGCAGGGAAAGGTGACCCTGTACATGGACGACGTGGCCGTGCTATGCAGGGACGTGGTATCGGTATGGAGGGCAATGGAGGGGATGGGGAGGTTCTGCGCGGCCTCCGGATTGAAGGTCAGTGTGGGGAAAAGTCAGCTCATGGTTTTTGGAGACCCGAGGCTTTTCGAGGGTCGGCCGCCGGAGCTGAGTCTACAAACAGAGGGGATAAAGATACTGGGGGTGTTTTTCTGTGGGGATAGGATGGGGGAAGGTAACTGGGAGAAGGGGGTGAGGAAGGCAAAGGGCTGCCTAGGTAAGTGGGCTGGGAGGCGGCTCACGATGGCCGGTAGAATTATGGTGGTTAAAACAGAAATATTACCACCCCTAAACTACTTGGCGCAGGTGTTCCCGCCAGGTGGGAGGGAGGCTAAGGCCTTGACCACGGCGATTTTCAGGTTTATCTGGGGGGGAGGGATGGAGAGGGTGAGGAGGGCCGTGGTGTGTCTGCAGGTCCAGAATGGGGGGAGGGGTGCCCCAAATGTGGGGTATACCCTGCAATCGACCTTTGTCTGCAATGCGCTGCGGCTGTTCTTCTCTGCGGAGCCGCGGGGCAAGGCAGCGTGGTATATGAGGTACCGACTGACGTGGCGGTTGCGGGGGCTCGGGATGACTGAGGCAGGAAGGAGCACCCCTTTGGACTGGCCGGGGGGCTGGGTTAGCGACGTGGTGGGGAGCTACGTCGGGCAGCACGGCCTGAGCCGGTGGGGGGGTCGGTGGGCCCCCAGGGAGGTGCGGGCTGCGGCGGAGAAGGAGGAGGCCTGTGACGAGGTGGCCGGTGCGAGGAGGGAGACGCACGGGAAGATTTGGAGGAATGTGGCGTCGGCAGTGCTCACGAAGGAGCAGCGGGACCTGTCATGGCTGGCTGTCCGAGACAGGTTGGAGACGCGGGGTTTCTTGTACAGCCGCCAAATGGCGCATACCCCCAAGTGCCCGAGGGGCTGCAACGCGGATGAAACTGCGGCGCATGTGATGGTGGCGTGCCCTTTCGCCCAGGAAGTCTGGAGGAGGAGTAAGCCGTTGCTGGCCCGTTTCGCTCTATCAAGGGTGACGGCACGGGACGTCATGTGGGGAGAGCTGCGGGGGGTGGGGAGGGAGGACAGGGACCGGGTGTGGGCTGTAATAGGAGCGACGAAAGAGGCGCTGTGGAAAGCGCGAAAGAAGGGGCTGGAGGGGTCCCTGACGTCCCCGTTGGAGACATGCTATGCTGCGAGGAGACTGTTGGAAAGGGTGGTAGAGATGGACCAAGGGAAAATGGGGCGCGAGGCCGCAAGGGAACGATGGAAGTGGCCGCTGCCCAGGGTGGGCTAGGGCAGGGGGGGGTGGGAGGTCCTCGCCGGCATCCGGGGGGTGAAGGTGTGCGTGGCTGGAAGGGGAGGCTTCCCCTCCGATGCTGTGGCACGGGTGATCCCGGCCCAGAGGATGGGTCGGTGACTGAGCGGGACCTTTAGGGCACGAGTGAGGGGGCGCCCCCTCGGGATTCGGTTTGTTTTTCGGTTTGTTGTCACCGCCGAGATACTGAATAAAATTTAAAAACCGCAATTACCAGCGAAACGTCGTACTCAAATTGTAAATGTTGTGGTTTCACGCTTCAACACACCGGTGGGCTAAAGCAGTGAACTATTTGTCTTTTGTCAACGTGACACTTTTTTACTGATTGGCCGTGTCGGGTGGTGGAGGGTTACGACACATTTATAAATAACGCGATCTAAACCCAAAAACGTTGATTATGAATAATATTGGTCGCGAAAGCCTACGTGTTAAACTTATTTTATTATGTTATATTTTTATTATTTTATTATTTCCCTTCTACGTGACTTTACCGAAAGAACCAAGAAGATGAATCCCTGCAGTCACGAACGCTTTAAATCGAAATTTAAGATGTATGATGTTAAGGGAGGAAACAATGTTCCAAAACGTTGGTGCTGCAATGGCAAAGGTTTTGTTCCCTATTCCCATTGTTGCTGAATATGTTGTTGCTGATAAAACTGTATGGTTAAGTGGGACATTTGTTGAAATATATTTAACTTAAAGAATGGGGAAAACAACATTCTAATTACCCATTTTCAACAAGTACTCTGTGCATGGTAAGCTGATGCAAAGAGGCATGATGGCTCTTCGGAAGCAGCAGGCAGAGAGCATTGTTTGTGAACGTGTGCAATTGCAGTGCAAAAGACAAAGAAGCTGCAGCGAATCAACGGGGAACTGGAGGGGGTGCTCAAAGAGCGGCGTGCCCTAACACAGCGGCTGCTGGAGCCCACCACCACGGCAAGCGTCGCTTTGGACGCAAACTACCACAGGTGCCTGGGCAGAGATTGCACGGGGAGTGCAACAGAAGAGGGGTGGCCACGAGTTTGGAGTGAGGATGCCTATGGTTTTATGGGGAGAGGGCAGCACACGACGTCCACACAGGAATGAGGAAAAGAGCCAGCTTGAGGATGTGGCTGTTGAGAATGTTAGCTTGACAATTATATGTTGTACTAGCTTTACTACCCGGCTTCGCCCGAGAGGATTCTCGTCTTGGATTAATACACGGCCTACGCGGAGGGTGGGGGGGGGATGCGTGACGTCAGTAGGCACACTGCGTGACACTGCCGCATGCGGGTGACGTCACCGCTCACTTGCTGTGCAAAATATATCCATTATTGCGCCCCCCCCCCCCCCAAATACAAAAGTAATTTTTATACTTTTTCCATTGTGTACAGTCTGGAAGCTACCCACATGCCAAATTTCAGGGTTGTTGCATGTTGGGAAGTATGCTAAACATTTCGAACAGACACACATGTTCACAAATTTCCCTTTTTTATATATATATAGATGTTGTTTGAATGTCATTCTTTATTACAGGCTCACCAGCAGTGGTTCTCAACTTGTTTTGGACTGAGGACCCCCTGCAGCCCACGATAACAATGTCACAGAATTATAATTTTGTGATAGCTGTGTTCGAAAGTCATGAATGCAGAAGGGAAGATACAGTAATACCTCGATATACAAAGTAAATGCGTTTCTGGAGCTTCGAATATTAAATAACTTCTAACAGTACTAGGAGTATACGTTCACAGCCTTTATAACTTACCATTTCATACTGTAAACACATAACTTATGATTCATATTGGAAACAAAAACTATTTCTATTGAAAATAGTATTTATACTGTACAGTATTTAAATATTTTTTACTTAGTATACTGTAAAATATATTCACACTAGTATAGCCTTCGGTGCAGTCATAAGGTTGTATTGCCCACCAAACACTATAGCTCCGTACATGGCTTTGGTGGGAGAGGGGGTGTGGAGTTAGTTGTAGGGAAATCTTGACTTAAAGCTTTTGTGACTGGGTCTTTTGGTAAAGTCACATATATAGGTTCAAATATAATAACAAAAACTATGATGTTTCGATCGCAACACAAGCGGTCGTCATCCAAGCTTGTGTTGCGATCGAAACGTCGTAGTTTTTGTTATTTTCTTTGAACCTGTCTACGTGACTTTACCGAAAGACCCAAAGAATAGTTGTAGGGAGCGTGTTGATTGGCCAAGACGAATGTTAACAAGCATTCTATGAACATCGCGATGCACAACGCTCAAGAATCCAGATCTTGTTATTTTAATATGATTATTTAACATGATCATTGTTTCTAAAATCAATGTTGTACCTTTACTTACCGCGTCTATCATCTCACTTACAATAGGAGTACGTTGGCGTGCACCCATTGATCTCCCCGCCCTATCCCTCCCCCCGTCCCCTCCCCCTCCTCTCTATATTTAAGGGACCGTCACAGAAACGACCATCTCTTTGTGCCGATTTGTGTCCTCTCTCTGTGTGCCGTTGTGATGTCTGTCTGCTTGTATGTCGGTCTATAGTTTTCTAGTTAGATTTTTGTTGCTATTTCTTTTATGCATGATGATGATTGCTTGTGTTGCAATCGAAACGTCGTAATGTGTTGTTTTATTTTGATTTATTATTTTATTTTTAGACGTGACTTAACCGAAAAGAACCAAAGAACCTTTACTTATGTTTACAAGATCAGTTGTTAAAGCAGTTCCACTGTGTGTACAAACAATTAACTGCTGACATAAACCAATTGTTCTAACAATATTGGGATTGCAGCATTCTTGACAGGATTGGCAGGGCAGCCATGATTCTAATGACAATTGCTATTGGCGTGCTCTGGTGGTATTAGGCAAGCAGTGGAGCTCCTGAGTCTTGTGAGCCGTCTCCTGGCCGATCTGGAGGGGAACGTGTCCCTTTTGCACGAGGTCAATGCCTTTCACATCCAGCACAAGAAGCTGGTGAGAACTCCTGTCCCTGCCACGGTTGAGCATGGGACCTTGTGCAGCTTTGTACCCGTGTTCCTTTTCCTGTGCTGTGCTTGTGCACAGTTCACTTTGCCGGCTGAGAGAGGAGAGTGGTGATTGATACGTGTGATGTTATGGCCATATTCTTAACACATGGGGGGAGCGGTGGCCTAGTGGTTCATGCATCGAGCTTCAAATCTGGCAGCGTGCGTTCGATTTCCCTCCACGGATAACACCAGTGGTGAGTAATATCCCCATGGTCAATTCGGCCCTAAATGAGTAGTGTGGCATGTAAACATCCACACTGGGGAGACAAAGGCGGCTAGGAGTGGTCCTAGCCACACCACTCTTTCATGTGCCTTGATGGCCTGCATAATAAATGCTTGCTACTCTAACATTTGCCCCAACAGTCTGTGTAGTTTCTGCAGGAGATTTTTTACCACGTGTTTTACAAAGAAATTTGCATTGAATGTGCATACGCCGATTGGCTTGTGTAAATAACACGTTCACTCGTGATGGAAAGCCAGCTCTTTACAGGTGGTGTTAACAGAATAATATTGCTCGTGTCTGTGACTGTACCACTTTTTTTTTCAGAATGAGGAGTGGATGCAGCTGAGTTCGTCGGCACAGCTCCGGGAGGAGGCAGCAAGAGCCTTGCTGCGACTGCAGGATGGAACGCAGTTGCTTCACAGCGCCACTCGCCCACATTGAACAGAATCTTGACGGCATCGACCCAGCGCCCCTCAAATATCGGATGTGCGCTGCACTTAAGCTCCCAGCACCAGAGCTGTGGAACTCCTCTTGTAGTAAAACTGCTAAATACAGAATACCCTACGGTTGGGCAAGGACACCCATAGCTGCCAGAGCCTAGGTAATTTTAGCATTACCAGAGGCAGATAAACTTTCAGCCAGTCGATGGCACTACAAGCATGGAGAGGGTAGTGCTCACTTCTCAGTGACCTTGCAGCAACCAACCAGCTCACCTAGAGGTGATGCACAACAATTTAAAGGCAGTACAAATTAAAAATAAATAGACATTATGTTGCATAATATTACCAATACAGACTTTGCCTGCATTGACTGCTCAAGTGAAATAACATTGAAATAAAACTTAACAATATTATTCTGCCATCTAGTGGTGTTTTATATCCATTCCAAATGGCAGTGGTGTGATGGCAAGAGTTTAGGTGGTACCAGAGATGCCAAAATGTAAGCTGACATTCTCAGTAGCTCAATCAGTTTTGTCAGTCCCGTGCATTGATACCATGTCACTTGTGGTTATTTTAAGAGTAAATAAAGATTCAAAAGTTAAATTGCATTTGAATGAATATTAAAAGTCTGTCTTCCTGCTTCAGTGAGTGTGGGATGATGCTCATCATCCCCACCTCCGATTAGCACAGTTGGCTACATACGGTGAAAAAGAAGTTGAACATATTAATTGGAGGGCCTGAACTAGTGGTGGAAATTCCACATTTCCATGACAGGCCAGTCGCATTCGAATCGTATATACTACGGTTCAAGTTATATCACCTGTGAAAAAAAATGTGGATGTATGTTGAACTTCTTTGACACCATACATAGCCAACCGTGCTAATGAATGAAAAGACAAATTTACTGATTCCCTCGTTATTCACGAACTTGCGATCCGTGAATCGCATCTGGAACTCTACATGACTGCATCGAGAGAGAAAGAAAGTGATGAGATAAAGAGATGTGTTATTCTATTTTTATGTAATCAATAGCTTATTTTGGAATTTCAGGCAATTCATAAAAAAGGTTTTCGTAGGAGAATATCTTAGAAATGTGCTATTCATGAGCATCTCTGGAATGTATCCCTCGTGAATAATGAGGGAATGTCGTATTTGCTTTTGTTGATTATATACATCAGTGTATCGCAGCCGGTGTGCCGTGGCCAAGTCCCAGGTGTTGAGTGTCTGATCCAGCCCCCCTACCCTCAGCTGTCCTCTCTCCATTGGTCAGGTTGCAGATCGGCAGAGAGCCAGACATCAGTCCCCACCCCAAGCGCTCTCAACTCCTTTGGTGACACGCAGTTGGGCAAATACGGAGACAAATTCATACAGATGTAGGACTCGTACTCTCGTTGTCTTTCTCGTCTCGTTTATTCACGCGTAGAGTTCACACCTCATCATCGTTCCGTGTCTCTCCGTTCGCTCCGATGCACAACTCGCCATTAACAACACTCCATGTCTCCCCGTTTCTACCGTACACTGTATCCTCTATCCACTACTACCGTACACGGTGTTCTCTCTATCCACTGCTACCGTACACTGTGTTCTCTCTCTCCACTGCTAACCGTACACTGTTCTCTCTATCCACTCTACCGTACACTGTTCTCTCTATCCTTATCGTACCTATCCCTGCTCACTGCTGCTCCGTCTCTCTCCCGGGCACCAACCACTCCAGCTCCAATCCCAAACAAGACTCCCGTCTCTCCGTTACGCTGTGCCCTATATCCCCGCACCAATCAGTCCCAATCAATTATCTCATCCCCCGCTTTGCTACTCGCCCCCAGGCCCCCAGCCTCACGTGACCATGTTATTGCCGCCAGGCCGGCGTCGGTCATTAACCACTCACCCTCCTGACCAATCACCGGCCTGCGTCCTCCGTCACCCCTAACACCTGTCGTGTCTCTTAACGACCCCCCCCCCCCTTAATTCCACAACAACCGTGTCCTCAGATGCTCCCACTGTACTCTGCTCGCTTGCCTAGCAACATAACGCGTGGCGCGTGATTTCAAGTCCTACACAGATACGGAGACACAACAACAACAACACCTGCCATTCGCCACTAGTGGCGTTAACTTCACGGCACCTATGCCAGGCCAGGTGCACTTTGAGGCCACGTGAAGTGTCAAAGGCTCATTGACAGGAGGCAACGGGACAGACCCAGGAGCCATGGATTGACTGACTGAGATGACTTGCAGATGCACTAGCAGTGTCCCCTACTGTGCCAACGTTCTGCATTTTAGCCGTCCAGCACTCTTATCGTTTTGAGCATCATTCCTCTGCACTCCTTTGTTGCTGGAGGGCGACTGCCTCCAATTGCCCAGCAGCGCCCTTCACGAGCCTCCTTCATTAGAGGCCGATATTTACACCGCTGGTAACAGTCCACGAAGCTCCACATCCTCCTATATTGCATCAGTCCATCTCTTTTACAGCCCGTGTCATGCCCGTTTATCCCCCTGTATGCGGCCAAAATAGAGGCTGCTTGGGCATGCCATGGCTGGAAATGCAGGCTACATGACCCAGCCAATGCAGCCTTACCTGCCGAAGAAGCTCACTGATGGGAATGTGTCCAGGTCGAGGTCTTTCAAGGATTTGTGAGCTCACACAATCCAGCCTGGTTAAACCCAGGATGGATCGTAGGCAGGCCAGCCTGAATGTTTCTAACCAGCACAGTTCCATTAGAGGGGCCCACGTTTCACTAGCTCACACGAACATGGAGACATGCGTTTACCATTATAATGCGGGTGTTATTCGTGCCCCCATACGCCCGCGTTATATCGTGCTTTTACTGGATGTGTGACTTTCAACAAAGTAGCACTTGTTCATCTAATTTCTCCAGTTGTGAATCAAGCACTGAACTACAGCGCCCTCTAACAGGTGAGTAGTAAAAAATATATCACTGATACCCATACGAGTATTAAAACTAGAATTTTTTTCTATGACGTTGGGTAAGGGCAGTCGTTCTGAATCGTTTGCCTGTGGTGTTACCCCCCTACTGGCACTAAACCGTTTCGTACTGCTGAATGAAGGCATCTAAAAGCCGTTGCCACCTGACGATCTTGAAATGTAACAATTCTTCCAGTACCTAAACTGATTTAATCACTCCATCTTCTCGCCGCCACTTCTTATTAATCTTGCTCATCATCCCTTCTAACGGCGTGTCCTGCCCAAGCCCGCTTTTATTAAAAGTTTCGATGATGTAATTAACCTGTTTGTGTTTTTTTTAAATAAAAGGGTTAGTTCAGCACAATCAGGTAAACTCGGACAATCCACAGATGAGTCGTAGGCACGTCATTAGCACTCCATATTCCACCATGTCACACGCTGCCAAGAGATCTACAAACAGCATGATGGAATGGATCTTCTAGTCTCTTGCTAGCAGATCAATTAGAACCATAGCTGTTGCTGTCTGAGTACTATTGTGGTGCCTCGACCGCGGAGCGACTCCGCAAGCGCCGCGATTCCCCCCCACCCCCGAGCACACGCACACGTAGTGTCCCGGCGGGGGATCGCCTGGCACAACGCAATGAGTCACGCACGACATCGGGGAGAGGGCTGGGGAGAAATATTAAGCGAGCAGGGTAGACGATGAGCGCGGGGGGATCCCCGCGCCACCGACCAAGTACACACTGACCGGGTGTGTATACGCCAGCCGGACACTCTCCCAGATTAAACCGGCTGAGTCAGGGATTAATGAGTATGGGTGCAGAGACAATGGGCCGGAAAAAAACGTAACGTGTAAGGGCAGAAAAACGTTTGAAAATCACAGGTAGGCTCACGATTGGCTACGCAGGATAACGTAACCCCAGATGTTTTTTTTTTTATCAAGGGGCATGAAAAGGGTAGCCCGAAACGATGAACGGATACTCTGACCGCACTATCCGCCAAGCTGTTTCTCCCACCATACAGAAACAACCACTTGAAACTCTGATCAAAACTATCACGTTGCCATATATAGCAGGCGTGACCAAAAAGTTCTCCAAAATTCTAAACAAACATAAGATCCAAGTCCGATTCAGTACAGTACATAAAATCCGTGATCTAATCCCATCTGTAAAAGATGTCATTCCTGACTTACAATACCCTGGAGTCAATAAAATGAGTTGCATCTGTGGTGATTGTTACATTGGGGAAACGAAACGTCATGTCTCCGATCGTGTCCGCGAGCACAAGTCAGATCTGAAACACGGCAAAATTGAGTCTTCCGCCGTTGCCGATCATTGCTACAACGCTGTGGGCTCTCATGATATTGTCTTATCCGAGACCAAGGTGCTCTGCAAACCTTCTGGCTACCATCAAAGGTTTGTACACGAAGCCATCCAGATATACAAACACAGACATAACTTCAACCGTGATGATGGGTACAAACTGAGTAATCATTGGAAATATGTTATTAACCATCTAAAACAGATTTAACTACACATTTGTACCATCTTATTTGACAGGTACTATTCTACTTTACCGAGTGTTGACATCCCCAGCGTTTAACAGTACTGCTTTCTTCTTTTTATTTTGATTATCAGCTAACACCGGCCACAACCCCAAGTCGATGTGCACCATTGTTCTCTTTTAGCCCCCCCCCCACCATTCCATTCCCTGGCTACCACATTCAGATAAGCCCCCCCCCCTCCCCCTTAACTTGTATTTAAGAGCTTGTCTCTTGGATTTTTCCTCACTTGAGACAGTAAATTTATCTGTAACGGTCCCACCTGATGACGGAGACTTGTGTTGCCTCCGAAACGTCGTGACTTCTTATTTTATTTATATTATTTCTATTTTTTATATTTTTTTACCTACGTGACTTTACCGAAAAACCTAAGAGTATGAGCCCGACATGGTTCAAGTCAGTTTTCTGATCCTCCAACAGTTTGGTCGCCGTGACCCCCCCCCCGGCCGTCCTGCCTCCTCGAGCCGCTCACAGCATCCATGGGATGCCAGCGAGTGCTGCTACGAGACTGATAGGCAAGTTTTTTCATCATCCTCCCTCCGACTCTCACAGCGTCCGTGCGACGCCGTGAGTACAGCTGCGAGGTACGTGATAGGGCATGTGAGTGTTTCGGGACTTGGGTAGCAGTAGGCTAGGCACTGCTCGCAGAATATCCCTCCGGGCCATGCAGGGTTTGCGCCGTGAATAAATGTTAGCACAGAGCCTTGGTGTGGTGTGAGTGATTTATGTGTGGAGCGGCTGCGTGGGCAGACGCGTGGCGAGAGTGAGGGCAGAGCTGCAGCACGAGCGCTCGTTGAGATAATCGCCTGCAGGTGCGTGCGCGTTCGCGCAGCTGCTGTAGCGTTAGCTGTGGTGTGTGCGCGGTTTAGAATAGGATCACCCACAGGAGCGTGCGCGCTCACGCAGCTGCTGTAGCGTTAGCTGTGGGGGCGTGCGGGTGTTAGAATATAATCCCCCGCAGGAGCGCGCGTGTTCGCGCAGCTGCTTTAGACCAAGTCTTAGTGCGGGTGCGGGGTAGCGTATAAACCACCCGCCGGCGCGCGCGTATTCGTGCAGCCATTTCGCGTCAGTCTTAGTGCAGGCGCATATTAGAATCTGATCGCCGGCAGGGGCGCGC
This sequence comes from Lampetra planeri, assembly GCF_965212315.1. Lineage (NCBI taxonomy): Eukaryota > Metazoa > Chordata > Hyperoartia > Petromyzontiformes > Petromyzontidae > Lampetra > Lampetra planeri. The sequence continues at coordinate 12,724,626 of NC_136136.1, read as the reverse complement.
GCGTGCTCGCCACTGTAAAATTAGCGTTGGTGTGTGTGCGTGTGTGGAATAACCCCGTGCGGCGGTGAGCCAGCGATTTAGCTATGTCTCTCATAGGCCTCGGCAAGGTAAGGTAATTTACCCTTTTTACCGGGTAAAAGGGTAAAGGTAAAGGTGTCGACATGCCAAGGGGTAAGGTAAAAGGTAGGGTAAAGGTAGCTCGGAAGAATTACCCGGTAGGGTAAAGGAAGCGCGAAGTATTACCCGGTAAATACGGTACCTTGTTTACCGCTAAAAGCTCCGTGGCGCAATCCGTGGCCTCCATTTAATAAGTAATATTTGAAAAAAACTTTTTTAAAAACATGCTTTTATGAAATGTGCGAGTAATGTAAGAACTCCAAGACTCCAGGAAGTGGCCCCGAAGCTTGCCATGAAGTAAGGGACCATGGCCAATTACAGCCAACGTCAGTTGACCGTGGACAATTATACCCAAGCCGAAACATAACATATAAAAAAGATGGTTTAAAAATATACATGTTTTTTATGATAGAATATAGTATTTTCATCAGTGTGACATAAGTATACCAAGTTTGCAGTCGATACCACATTGGGAAGTGGGTTAAAATTGAGTTACAAGATTTGAGGATACGACAACGACGACAACAACAATAACGACAACAACGACAACAACAACGACAACAACGACAACAACAACAATCATCGAGAGTATTCTATATGAATAAAGCGCTCTACCCAGAATTTACCATTATAAACCTTTGTCATGTGTAGTACCCCAGTAATTACCCTGTAATCGGGTAATTTGTATGGGGTAAGGGTAAAAGGTAGGGTAAAGGTAGGGTCATTGCTTTTTACCTTTTACCTTTTACCTTACCTGCAAAAGGGTAAAAGGTAAGGGTAGAGTGATTGTATTGTGATAGGGTAAAAGGTAGGGTAAAGGTAGGCTCGTTGTTTTTACCTTTTAACTTTTACCTTACCTTGCCGAGGCCTAGTCCCTCAGAGGGGATGCTAACGCCGGGGGGCCGATCACCCGGTCGGTGGGGGCCCGGCGGGGGCCGATCGGCGTGGTAGAGGAGGGAGTGGAAGAGGGAGTGGAAGAGGCGGACGTCGCGCCCCTCCTGCCCGGCAAGGACGATGGGGTGGACGCCAGCCCCCACAGATTGGTGTCAGAGGTGATACGACTTCTTCCACCTCCAAGGGAGAGAGGCGCCCCACCCCGAACAACAGTAAAGTATGTGTTCACCGGGCAAGGGATACCGTAGTGGAAATCGTTTGCCCGGAACCTCGGGTACACGAGAGATATTAATGGCTGGACGTACACACAAGCGCTGCAGCAGCTACATATTAATTTGGATGTGGCAGGCAGCTGACTTTGTAGCAGCGCTACCCACAAGCGCGCAAGCGCATTGGGGAGAGTAAATGCACTGACTCGGCCAACGCTTCGGCACGAGTGACCGGGAGGAGGCAAAGGCAGCATAAAATGTGCGCCGCCACCAGCCCGGCGAGGACCTCCGCAGATACGCTGAGGACATGCGCTCGCTAACGCAGAGCGCACGCCCGGGATAAGCTTCCGAAATCATTGATGGCCTCGCCGCCGAGAAAGTTCTGCACCATGCCGTGCTATAATTAGCACGGCATGGTGGCAGCCAGATGTGAACTGGCCATATGCCCATTTAACACCCTTGTCGAGCGTGCGCGTGTGTGTGAGAGATTTTCTCGTGAGCGCGCGCAGTTCCGAGGGCTGGGACGGGAGCGCACCATCGTAAGCCTCCTTCCAGAGGAGGAGGAGGAGCTCATATTCTTAGGTTTTTTCGGTAAAGTCAACGTAGGTAAAACATCAACATTAATGAAAAAACAAAATAAAACAAAAATCACGACGTTTCGGAGGCAACACAAGTCTCCGTCATCAGGTGGGACCGTCACAGCCGAATTAGCTGCATCAAGTGAGGCAATGATTCATGATGTAATCCCTTATAAGCAAGTTGAAGGGGGAGGAGAGGGGGGGGGGAGCTCATCAGAATGTGGTAGCCAATGAATGGAACGTATCGGGAGGGAGGGGGGCGGGGCTCAAAGACATCACGGAGTGTCAAGTACAACGCATCGGGAGGGGGAGGGGGGGCGGGGCCAAAAAGAATGGACAACGGCTTGGACGCGGTTGCTGCTGCACACACCAACGCATTGGACAGAGAGGGGGAGGGGAGGCCTGATACACATGATATAAAAAAGAACGAAAATGCCCATGTTTACACCAATGCTGGCTGAACAATGAAGAGAATACTGTTAAACACTGGGGATGTTAACACTCGGTAAAGTAAAGTAAAATAGTGCCTGTCAGATAAGATGGTCCAAAAAAGTGTAATTAAGTCTTTATTGCGTGGTTGATAACATCTTTCCAATGATTACTAAGTTTGTACCCATCATCACGGTTGAAATTATGTCTGTGTTTGTATATTTGTATGGCTTCGTGTACAAACCTTTGATGGTAGCCGGGAGGTTTGCAGAGAACCTTGGTCTCGGAAAAGACAATTTCATGAGAGCCCACCGAGTTGTAGCAATGATCGGCAACGGCAGAAGAATCAGTTCTGCCGTGTTTCAGATCTGACTTGTGCTCGCGGACACGATCAGAAACATGACGTTTCGTTTCTCCAATGTAGCAATCACCACAAATGCAACTCAATTTGTAGACTCCAGGATATTGTAAGTCAGGAACGACATCCTTCACAGATGGAATCAGATCACGGATTTTATGCACTGTACTGAATCGGACTTGGATCTTATGTTTGTTTAGAATTTTGGAGATCTTTTTGGTCACGCCTGCTATGTATGGTAACGTGATAGTTTTGGTTGGAGTTTCATGTGGCTGTTTCTGTGTGGTGGGAGAGACAGCTTGGCGGATAGTACGGTCAGAGTATCCGTTCATCCTGAGGGCCCGATGTACATGTCTTAATTCACCGGTCAGGTGGTGTTTGTCAGAAATGCCATGGGCTCTGTGGTATAGCGTTTTGATGAGAGAATTATTTTGAGATGGGTGGTGGTGGGAATCCGGTTTCAAGTAGGAATCTGTGTGGTTGGCTTTCCTGTAGACAGAATGTCCCAAGGATCCGTCAGGCCTCCTCTCAAACAGAATATCCAAGAATGGTAGTTTACCGTCTTTCTCCACTTCCATGGTGAATCTGATGGATGGGTGTCTAGAATTGATGTGGTCCAAGAAGTGGTTCAATGCTGGGGGGCCATGTGGCCAGATGACGAAAGTGTCATCCACATACCTCTTCCACAGGGAAGGACGCAGGGTGGATGTCTGGATGGCGTCTGATTCAAACTTTTCCATGAACATGTTGGCTATAACTGGTGACAAAGGGGAGCCCATAGGGGTACCCTCATTCTGTTTGTAGAAGGTGCCATTCCAGGTAAAATAGGTGTTGGTGAGGCAATGCCTAACCAGCGCAGGTGCATCAGAATTCAATCCATGTTGGACTAAGTCCTCAATTATTGTTAGGGTGTCCGGTACTGGGACTTTGGTAAACAAAGATACTACATCAAAGCTGACGAGGATGTCATCAGGAGATAGTACCATGTCCTTAACCATAGAGACTAATTGGGTTGAGTTGAGTACTGCCGAAGAGGTCTTGCCTGTGAAGGGGAGCAGAGTATCTGATAGAAAACGGGCTAGTTTGTACGTAGGAGAGTTTATCGTCGACACGATGGGTCGTAGCGGGGTGCCTTCCTTATGGATTTTGGGAAGACCATAGAGTCTGGGAGGTCTTGCCGCCGATGGTTTTAGAGAGGGACGTTTGCTTGGTTCGATTAGGGAAGTCGAACTCGTGATGATTCTGTTGGTTTTCGTCGTTAGGCTTTTAGTGGGATCGTTTTTAATTTTGGAGTAACTCCCATCATAAAGAAGGTCCAGGATTTTGTTGTTGTATGAATCTTTATCCATGATGACCGTGGCATTGCCCTTGTCTGCCGAGAGGATGACTATATCATCTCTCTTTTTTAGGTCCGCGAGTTCAGAGCGTTCGTTTTTGCTGATGTTACTAGTGGGTTTCTTAGCATTCTTAAGAATAGTAGCTATTTCAGCTCTTGCTACATCCGCATGGATGTGTCCTATGCCTCTGAGGGCTACATCAATCTGAGAAATCATATCCTCTACTGGTAGGACGGTGAGGGGGGGACGAGGGAGCCCCCGGGACTCAGTGAGACAACCCCGGGATGGGTAGCAGGGATACAGACTGGCATAGGAGATATAACAGGCCATGTGACCCATTTACGCGGGGAGGTGACCCAAGTACGCGGGGAGGTGACCCAAGCATGCGGGGATGCGACCCAAGTAAGCGAGCAGGTGACCCAAGTGCACGGGGAGGTGACCCGAGTACACGGATATATGAACAAGCTGCAGTCCACAGTGGAGGTGGTCCAGTCCGAGGTGGGAGGACTACGCTCCATGGTAGGGGGGATAACCGGGCGGGTGTCTCAATTAGAGGCAGAGCTCAAACAAATGCGCACTGGGAGGGGAAGGGGGAGTGAGCAAGGGGCCTTTTATGGAGCCACCACCCTTCCCCGGGCATGCTATATATGCGACCAACGGGGGCATCCCGTGAGAGACTGTCCCCAGATCGCCCGCGCTAGACAAGGGCCAGGGTTAAACACCAAGGCCTCCCTAGAGAGGGGACCACCGAGGGGCGCAATCGACGCAGTACCGGCTCGAATAAACTGTAATGATAATGGCGAGCGAGTGACCCCCACGCAGAGGCCAGCAACAACACCCAAGAACGTGGCGACTGTGGGCGACTGGCTGTGGGAGCTAGTGGCAGGAATAACGGGGGCCACGTCGCTGGTGGAAGGGCAGGTGAACAGGCGGCGTACCCGGATTCTGCTGGACACAGGGGCGGTAGCCTCATTTGTGATTGCAACACACTGCAGCGTGGTTGGGGTTGACTTGGGCCACCTACAGGCCCCGGATCGTGCACTGCACACAGCAAGTGAAGTGGGGATGGGACTGCTGGGGAGGGTCACTCTTGAGGTCCGCCTCGAACACCAGGTGTGTAACCAGGAGTTCTATGTGTCGAGCGTGTTATGCCACAAGTGTATTGCAAGTACCGACCTCCTGGAAAAGTTGGGGCTCAACATGCAGCCCTGCCAGCGATGCGCCACCGTGGAGGGCAGCGGGGAGCGGATTACGTTTTTGGGACAGGAGCCGGGTCGCCCCCGCTTTGAGCCCGTGGCTGCTATCTGGGCGTCAGCCATCACCGTCGGCCCCCTTGCGGAGATGCTGTTGCCGGTAGCAATGCCCCCCACTGACCCCTCCCACCGACCATTGGGTGAGGCAATGTTGACTCCTCACCTGGAGTTGGTGGACCGGTACGGGGTTGTAGGGTCGGCCACGTTGGTAAACGCTGAAGGGGGCTGACTGTTTATGCGAGTGTTTAACCCCCACAGTACCCCAGCAATGCTGCGACGGTGCACCACGGTAGCCACAGTATAACCCCTGCACATACACCACTCTAGCAACTTGATGTTGAGGACCCCTGCTGCCCCGAGGACAACCAGGACCTGGAATGGCGGGTCGGCCCGACCCCCAGGGCAGAGGTCATCCCCCTGCTTGACGCACTACAGGTACTCTGGGCAGATTTAACCAAGGTAGAGGCCGATGAGCTGTGAGGGAGACTACGGGAGTACGCTAACGTGTTTAGTGAGCACAATTCGGATGTGGGCCAGACAGACCTCGTTAAGCACCAAATTGACACAGGTGCAGCCCAACTCATTACCGACTGGGTGCACCCGAATGGGCCCACATTAACGAGGCGGTCGAGGATATGCTCCGCGATAACATATTCCAGCTCCTAGCGAGCCCCTGGTCTGCCCCGGTTGTGCGGGTGACGAAAAAGGATGGGTTGATTATCGAAAGTTGAACGCGGTTATCCTCGGTGACGCCTTCCCCATCCCCCACATCGATGACACCTTTGACAGCCTCACGGGTGCACGGTATTTCTCCACTCTGTCAGTCCGGGTACTGGCAGGTGGAGATGACGGAGGAGGACCGGCCGAAGACTGCATTTACCACCTTGATGGGGCTATTCGAGTTCCGAGGACTTCCGCTCGAACTCACTAACGCGCCTGCGATGTTCCAGCGGTTGATGGAGTTGGTGATGCGGGGCTTGCAGTGGGAACAGTGCCTGATTTACCTGGATGACGTGATAGTGTTCAGTAGGTCCCCTGTCTGAGCACTGGTCCAGGTTACGGGAGGTGTTCCAATGACCGTGAGCAGGCCATCTCAAGCTCAAACCGCGTAAGTGCTATATTGCGCAGCGCGAGTTTGGATACCTCGGACACGGCATCAGCGAGGCAGGGGTGCTCACCGACCCGGAAAAGGTATGCGCTGAAGTGGAATGGCCATGGCCGAGGAACCTGACGGAGATCAGGTCATTTTTGGGGCTAGGCACCTATTATCGTCGATTTGTGAAGGGATTCAGCGAGATTGCATGCCCCCTAACCCAACTCACTTCCCCTAAGAACCCCTACCATTGGATGGAGGCCTGCCAGACGGCCTTCACCACCCTCAAGGACCACCTCACCCATACCCCCACCCTGGCTTTCCCTGACTTTTCCACAGATTTTATCCTGAACACCGACACCTGCAGCAGTGGGTTGGACGCTGTGTTGTCACAGGTGCAGGATGGGACGGAGCGGGTCATTGCATACGCCAGCCGGACTCTGAGTGGGGCCAAACTGAACTATTTTGTGACCCGTCAGGAACTGTATGCCGTGATTTTCGCGTGTAAGCAGTTCCGGCCATATTTGTACGGCAGGAAATGTCGCGTGCGCACTTATCATTATGGGGGCAGATGGCCCGGTGGCTAACGCAACTGCAGGAATATGACCTGCAGATCGAGTACAGGGCCGGACGGACGCATGCGAATGCGTTTTCGATGCGACCCGCAGTGTGCTCCGAGACACGGGCTGAGGAGACCTGCCTGTGTTTCACGGGGGGACGCTGCCGACAGGCATCGCCCTCCCCTCACCGTTTTGTTTTAGCAGTTGGTGCTGCATCTTTGATGATATCCACAGTTATACCCATCTGGTTCAGAAGCCGATTCCTATGCTGTCTGTAAATTTTCACGATAGAAATCTGCATTAAATTCCTCCTCTATGTACACCGACCTTGAGCAGTGCAAACATGGGGGTGAATCTCAGCAGCCCAAGCAGTGAACCACAGCACTGTTATCACTGCCAACACCCGCTTCGGATTGTGCATACGAGAACTCATGCTGGTGCCCAGACTGACGACACCCGGATCAAGCGTGCACAACAAGTGCTGGCAATTACAACACCTTTGGCTTGGGCCACACTCCTGCCACCCTTCCCTCCACCTGAACTTTGCAAATGCTAATTCGCATGCTTTCCTCAAGGCTGGTTCTTGGGCCAGAATTAAAATGGGACCATGCGCATCGTTGTCCTCACCTTTCTCACTCAAATATTTGTGTATGAAAGCCTCCGCGACAGTGGGGGCATTTCAGGCTGTCTGAAATTTGTTGAAACATCCTCATCTATCAGTTGCCACACTGCCATTTCCAGGTCACCGCGTAACCCTCCATGCTGCGAGTTGTGCGTTATGAAATGTATGCTTTTGTGGGGGCCAACGCCCGCCTCCCCGCTCCCTGTGAGCGGGCAGGGCGCGACGTCCACCCTCTCCATCGATCGGATGATTGGCCATAGCTAAATCGCTGGCTCACCACCGCACGGGGGTTACTCCGCACACGCCCACGTACACCACCACTCATATGAAGGCGGCTGCATGTACGCGTGTGCCATTGCAGGTGCTCGTTTCTAACAAGCGAGCGCTAAAAACAGCGGTATGAATATGCGCGTGCACCTCTGGGTGGTTAAGCCCTAATCCGCTTGCACACAAAGGCTAGCGCTAAAGGGCTGTGCGAATTTGCGCACGCGCCTCGCCGTCAATGCTATTTGTCTGTGTGAACACACGCGAGCGTCGGCGAGCGGGTTCTAACGCGCCCCTCCCCCGCCCTAATATTCGCGTGGCACGGACACGCGAATGTCGGCGGCCGTCTATGTTTAATACACACGTGCCTCACACACACACTCAAATTACCAACACCCCACCAATGCTGCAGCCCTGCGCAAGCTCTCCCGCGTGCACTGTGTCTCACCCAAATGCGGCACACCGCGGCACGACCGCACCCACGCCTGCAGCGATCTCCTCTCAGCATGCGCGCACACGCTGCAGCTCCACGCTCACTCTCTCGTGCACACCGTCTCCCCGCGCAGTCGCACCACACACAAATCGCAGACACCACGCCGACGTTCTACCCACACACACAGAAATCACACTGCACCGATACTCTGTACTAAAGTTTATTAACGAACCAAGTCACTCAAGCGTCCTACCTCGTACCTCGAAGCTGGACTCACGGCATCGCACGGACGCTGTGAGAGTTGGAGGGAGAAGGATGAGACGAAACTTTACCTATCAATGACTCGTAGCAGCACTCGCTGGCGTCACACGGAGGCTGCAAGCGGCTCGAGGAGGCAGGACGGCAGGGAGTGGGTCTTGACGGCCTAGAGGTTGAAGACAACTGGCCAAAATCGTCCGGAGCTACTCTTTTTATTGCCTTTGTAATGGGTTCGATTGAGGCGCACACTCAACTTGGAGGCAACACTTTATTAACACATAACATTAACACTATATCTTCTTGGTTCTTTCGGTAAAGTCACGTAGAAGGGAAGTAATAAAATAATAAAAATAAAACATAATAAAACAATTCTCACGACGTTTCGGCTACAACGCAAGCAGCCGTCTTCAGGTGAAGAATGAGACACTGCCAAGCTAGGAGCTTATATATAAGCTGAGTTGGAGGTGGAAGAAGAAGAGAGCCTTAACAAAAGAATGTGCATATCAAGAGGAATTTAGCATATTCATGGGAAATGCGTAGGAGGTGGGCGGGGGGGTTTCAAAGTCATATTATACCCATGCATTATGCAGGATCAGCAGCACCAAAGGGAGGGAGGGGTAGCATTAACAAAGGGAGGGCATGTTAATAGTATGTAGAAGCAATGAAACATGTGAATGGGAAAACGGTGGCAGGAGATCCGCAGCAGAGCAAATAATGCATTCCCTGTGGAGAACACAATATACACAGTTAATGCCAGTGAGTGGACTGCGGTCTGAAAGTCACCATAAACGTGAACAACAATCAGTTAAGATCCGAAGTGGTTTATTACGTCCTTCCAATGATTGCTGAGCCAGAATCCATCTTCTCGGTTGAAATTGTCTCTGTGTTTGTATATGTGGATCGCCTCATGAACGAATCTCTCATGGTAGCCAGATGGCTTGCAGAGAACCTCTGTCTTGGAGAAGTCAATGTCATGTGAACCCACTGAATTGTAACAGTGATCTGCCACGGCTGAGGTGTTTGTCCTACCGTGTTTCAGGTCAGCTTTATGTTCACGGATGCGGTCCGAGACATGTCGTTTGGTTTCTCCAATGTAACTGCTACCACAGAGGCAACTTAGTTTGTAGACGCCAGGGTACTGTATGTCTGGAACCACGTCTTTTACAGACGGAACCAGATCACGGATTTTATGTACTGTGTTGAATCGTACCTGAATCTTGTGTTTAATCAGGATTTTGGAGATCTTTTTTGTGACCCCAGCAATGTAGGGTAAGGTGATGGTTTTGAAAGGCTCCTCAGCAGGATCCTTCTTGACGGTTGGAGTGATGGCCTTGCGGATTGTGTAGTCGGAATAACCATTAGCCTTAAGAGCTTGGCGTACGTGTTTGAGTTCACTGGCAATGTGTTCCTGGTCGGAGATGCATTGGGCTCTATGGTATAGAGTCTTGATGAGGGAGTTCTTCTGGGATGGATGGTGGTGGGAATCCGGTTTTAGGTAGGCATCCGTATGGGTGGCTTTCCTGTAGACAGAATGGCTCATTGAACCATCAGGTCTCCTTTTAATTAGGACATCCAAAAAGGGTAGCTTGCCATCTTTTTCGACTTCCATGGTGAATCTGATGGCTGGGTGTATGGAATTGATGTGGTCGAGAAAATGGTCTAGAGCAGGACGGCCATGTGGCCAGATGACAAAAGTGTCATCTACGTACCTCTTCCATAAGGTCGGGTGTAGATTGGCAGTCTGGATGGCGTCAGTCTCAAATTTCTCCATGAAAATGTTGGCTACAACCGGAGATAGGGGGGAGCCCATTGGGGTGCCCTCAATTTGCTTGTAGAAGGTTCCATTCCAGGTGAAGTATGTATTGGTTAAGCAGTGTCTCACCAGGGGGGGGTACCCCAGCATTCAGTCCTTGATGAACCAAGTCTTCAATGATTGCGATGGTGTCAGGCACAGGAACCTTGGTGAACAAGGAAACCACATCAAAACTGACAAGCAGGTCGTCTGGGGACAGGGAAATCCCCTTGATTGTCGATACCAGGTCAGTAGAGTTTTGTACCGCAGGGGTGGTTTTTCCAGAGAAAGGCCGTAGGATTTCAGACAAAAAACGAGCCAGTTTGTAAGTGGGGGAGTTGATAGTAGAGACAATGGGACGAAGAGGTGTATCTTCTTTATGTATCTTTGGCAAGCCGTACAATCTTGGTGGCCTGGCTGCAGAAGGTTTCAACGAGAACTGTTTGGTCTGATCAATTAATGCGGTTGAAGCAGAAATTATTTTGTTGGTTTTGGTGACGAGGCTGTTGGTGGGGTCTCTTTTTATTTTTGTATAGCTGCCATCGTTGAGTAGTTCTTGAATTTTGTTGTTGTATTCTATTTTGTCCATGATGACAGTGGCATTGCCTTTGTCGGCTGAGAGGATGACAATGTCATCCCTCTTTTTTAATTGAGCTAATTCAAAACGCTCATCTTTGCTGATGTTGCTAACTGGCATCTTAGCGTTTTTGAGGGTTGCAGAGATTTCAGATCTTGCTACGTCTGCAGCGATGTGACTCAAGCCCTTAAGAGCTACATCTACTCGAGCAATTATATCATTAACTGGTATGTGTCTAGGTGTGACTGCAAAGTTTAGTCCTTTAGCTAAAACGGATTTCAGACCTTCAGAAATAGGACTGTTACTGCGATTAATTACGACTTTGTTAACATCTAGCTTTTCAATGTGTGGGTCCGGTTTCTTGTTTGAGAGGCGGTTAAATTTGGAAATCAAGTTGTCCTTACATTTGGTCGACATAGCGGCAGCTGAAGAGGCAGTCATATTGTCTACATGTTCCCAATCTGATGTGGACATTGTTGCAGTCAAAGATAAGTGTGATTTGTAGAGTGTCTTGTCTAACTGATCTAGTTCGGTGCGCGTAAGTCTGATTTTCTCTGAGATAAGAGCTAAGCTAGTTCTAGACAGAATTCGTTTATCATTAGAAGAAGTTACAGCAGCAGATGTTAGTGTAAATGCGTTTGGTATTACCTTAGAGTCGCGGCATCTCTTCAGAAAGGTGAGAGACTCGATTAGCTGAGCCTTCTTATCACGGAGCTTGTTGAAGGATCTCAAAGTTATGTGGAAGCCCTCCCCGTAGAGGCGGTTATACATAAGGTGGTGACCACCGACTCTCACTAATACTCGGGAGCATTACATAGAGTGACCAAGGCAGGAGGACGGCTGCTTGGTCACGAACGACGATCGGAGACTTGAGGACTTCTTATGGCATCTTCATCCCGGAGTAGAACAGCCGCGCTCCCCGTTTACACCCGCTAATAACCGCTCTGGCGTGGCCGGCTTGCCCCAGGCCATGCCCCCCTTCTCGATCCTTCGGGAAGGTTCGGACCCCCAACCATGTGACCCCCAAGCTTCCCCCTGGGGCCCCTGGCCCCCCTTTATCCGGTCACGTGTTCTGTTGGGTTCACGCGGAGTGCCACGGCTTGACACGACCCCCGTGACAATCACCTACAGCACCCATACCGAGCCGACACGGTAGTGACGTCATATGTCCCTACGCTCGTACAGTCCCGACACAGTAGTGACGTCATATGTCACTACATCACCCCCCCCCCCCCCACCCCGTGTATCACACATCCGTCCCGGCTGTAACACAACTATGGAAAAATGGAGAGGGATGCCTCCCAAAAAGCCAACGTCAATAAATAACTGGCGACCGACAATAAATACCGCAAATAACATATGTACGTACAAATACCGCGAGCGAGGGAGGGAGGGAGAGAGGGAAGAACGCATGGAAGGAGGGGAATTAATGATAACAACAAATGTACATGAACCGGTTAACTCGCTTACCCCTCACAGCACGGTGCACCCCTGTAAAATCACGTGCGCACAGTACAATAAAAACCCAGGTTCAGCCAATGACCTCCATGACCCGTGAGCGTGACTGTGTGACCGACAGTGTAGGCAACCAGCAAGGTGTGTGAGAGTCATACAAAGCGAGCAGTCTTAGAACGAGTCCGCATGGCCGGACCTCCAGGCGAGGTGGGCCTAAGCTCCCTGGGAGGCCCGGGGGGGACTTGAATGCTGGCCGACTGGCACGGCCCCTCCATAGCAGATAATAGAGTCAGCGGAGAACAGCTGGTCAGCAGCCACCAAGCAGAGTGTCTGGAGGAGCAGCAGCCGACGGCGTCGAGGGAGTCATGCGCTCCGGTCCTGTGGGTGGGACCGCAGAATCACCCTGTGGAACAACCTCAACAGGCGCGCCCCCCAGATCGCCCGGCACACCCGACACTCGGCCCTCATGAATTGGAGATGAAGGAATGTGACGGGGAGTGACAAAAGGCTTAAGGCGGGAAGGATGCACAAACCAATTCCGACGGCCGAACGGGATCTTAACACATTGTGGCCGGTCGGCCCGTATCACCTCAACCGGTTCCCGCCAGGGTCTGTACAACTTGGGGGATGTCCCCATGGGCACTTGAGGACAGTGCAGCCAAGCCCTGTCCCCCGTGGCCCACTGTTTACCCAAAATGCGAAGGCCCCTTAGACGTTTGTTGGCCAATTGCTGTGAGGTGAAATTTTCTTTTGAAGCTTCGTGTGCTTCCGAAACCCGTTGAAGGGTAAAACGCATGGGTTCCGAGATGGTAACCCTCGGCTTCCTAGAAGCTGTATTTAGCTGGACGTCAATGGGGGGGGGGGGTTTGGTTCTCTCCCGTACATTAGAAAGAATGTCGAGTAGCCGGTAGAAACGTGCGGAGCCATTCTGTAGGCTGCAAGTACCCCTGGAATGTGCAGATCACAGTCTTTCTGGGATGCATTGACCTGCTGACTCAACATAGAGGTTAGAGTCCTGTAAAGTCGCTCCACCATCCCATCCGTCTGGGGATGATAGGGCGACGTGCAGACCTTCATGCCCAAGAGCTCGCACACCTCTTGCAATCATTTGGAGTAAAAATGTTTCCCTTGGTCAGTAAGGAGGTGCTCCGGGGCCCCCTTATCTAGCACGTATCTGTGCAGAAATGCCTCGGTGATGGCGGTGGCCGATTGATTGGGGAGCGGCCAAGCCACAGGCCAACGGGAGAAATACTCCACACCCACCAGCAAATATTTATTACCCCGGGCTGTGATGGGGAAAGGTCCCAGTATATCGAGTGTGACAAGCTCGTTGATACGGGAAACCCAAATAGATTGCAAAGGCGGACAGCGATTTGCGGCGAGCACACTGCACACAACCCATCAGGACGTTCTTGATGTCTCCCGCCATTCCGGGCCAAAGAAAATCAAGCTTAAGGGTAGCCAGGGTTTTGTGAACTCCCAGATGCATCAGCCGCTCATGGATGGCCAAAATTAGTCTGCCCCTGAGGCTCGTAGGTACTACGATAGCGTTGCAAGCCGCTGTCCAAAAACATTAAAAGACCTTCCCTGAGAATGACAGGAGCTACCCTGCGTCGGCTCGATCCGTCGCCCGGATCACTGACACGGCGCCGCAATTTCAACAGAGAGGCGTCCTCCGCCTGGAGGTGCCTCCATTCGTCGTGCGCCAGGATCGCCGGGAATATCAGGGGTGGAGGTCCCCGCCGACGCGACAACCGGAGGATGCACAGCCGCGGCAGGCAATCTGCAGCAGCCCGAACCAGAAAGGCACACACATTCGTTGCCCGGGGGAAGCCGCGAAAGCGCGTCTGCATTAGTGTGCCATGCACCTTTCCGGTAAGACACCCGGAATGAGTAGTCCTGCAGGATTTCCAACCAGCGGGAGAGCCGGCCGGATGGTTGCTCAACACGCAAAGCATACTGGAGGGAAGCGTGATGGGAACGCACCTCAAATCGCCTGCCATACAGATAGGGCCAGTACTGCTGTATGAATAAACTATGGCAAGCAGTTCCCGACGCGTCACGCAGTAGCGTTGCTCAGCCGGGGACAGCACCCTGCTGCCACATGCTACAACCTTCTCCACCCCGTTCACCACCTGAGACAACACTGCGCCAATGCCTGTGTTGCTAGTGGAGTGGCTGGGAATGTCACTGTGTGGTGCCGGGCCTGCGAGGCCACGGCGGGATGTATACTGTTGTGTGTACACGAGGTGCAGTACCAGCCTTAGTGGGGGCTTGGGTGAGCACTGGTTAAGTGCAGTGGCACCACGCACAGCATGCGGTGCGGGTTCCAATTGAGAGAGCGAGAGAGTGTCAGCCAGCTAGGGTTACGTTGGGGGCATGATACTCTGGCTGACCTGGGGACATGTGACCGGTTGATACTGGAGGGGGACCACCGGTGGAGGGGGCCAATGGGTGGTCACATGGTCCGGGAGGAACTGTCGAGAACCTTCGGGCAAGGGCGAGAGCGATCGAGAAGGTGGGCGGGGCGAGAGGCGAAACCAGCCCCAGCCCGGCCTGATATGAGGGAGCCCTGAGAGGGGCTCGGGGTTCTTACTGTTGGAGAGGCAGGAAATCCCCGTCAAGCTTGAAGAAGCCTCCAGCCATGCAGTCCAGGACCCAGCTTGTGGTCCGGACCAGGATAGTGGAACTGCGTCTAGTTCCGCCGTATCGTGGTTAGTTGGGTGGTCACCACCTGAGGGTATGTTGTGTTAATAGCTAATAAACGTGTTGCTCCTAAGACAACGTCTGCGACTCAGTTGGACTCACTACACTAGCGTCAGTGTCCAGGATGAATGGTAATGAAAAATCAGGGTATCTGAGGGGAGGAGCGCCCACCAGCCCATTGCGGAGCACAACGAATGCGGCCTCTTCTTCCGCTCCCCATCGAAATTTTTGGCCCTTCGCCGTCAGGGTGTGGAGGGGTTTGGCAATGGTGGTGAACCCGGGCGCAAAGCGGCGGTAGTAGGATGCAAATCCGATAAAGCTACGCACCTCACCCCCCGACTTGGGGGTTGGCCATGTGCGCACGCACGCAGTTTTATCAGGTTCTGTCGCAATACCCGACTCGCTGACGATGTGCCCAAGGTACCGAACGGACGTCCGCAACATGTGGCATTTCTGAGGTTTAAATTTGAGGTTAGCCGCTTGCATATTAAGAAAAACAGCGCGTAGCCAGACCAAGTGCTCATCAAATGTGGGGCTAAACACGATAACGTCATCCAAGTATATCAGGCAGGAGTCCCATTGGAGTCCTGCCAGGACCAACTTCATGAGCCTCTGGAACGTCGCCGGGGCCGGGTGGAGGCCCATTGTAAGCTGGTTAAACTCAAATAAACCTTGCGGCGTGCGAAAAGCAGTCTTCGGCTTTGAGCAATCATCCAAGGGCAGTTGCCAGAATCCCGAAAGCAGGTCGAGCATTGAGAAAAACCGTGCCCCTGCCAGCGCGTCCAGCGATTCATCCATACAAGGCAGGGGGTACGCGTCCGCCACAGATACTTTGTTAAGCTTCCGGAAGTCGACCCAAAAGCGTAAACTCCAGTCGTGCTTCTTCACGAGCACAATCAGAGCACCCCATGGGCTCGTTGACTGCCTGGCACACATGTTCCTTTTCAGCAGGACTCAAGTGGTAAGGGTTTTGCCGAATGGGGACAGAGTTACCTGTGTCAATGTCATGGCTCAGGAGGGTCGTGCAACCAATATCAAATTTACCCCTGCTGAAAAAGTCCCCAAACTCGAGCAACAGCGCGTGCAGCGCGGACCTCTGGGCGCCGAACAAGTTTTGATTTTCGGAGCAGAGGGCATCCGCCCAGCTGTCCTTGCCATTTAGCCCTTGGTCCGTGTCCGGCACGACCCCTACACCCCCCACTACGTTACCGTCTACCTTCGCGGCCGACTCGTGGGCGAGCACTGTGCCCACCTGTATAACTGATGTGTCCAGCCCAACATTTAGCATCTGATTGAATGGCTGCTGGTCACTCGAGACCAGCGTCTGAGCTCCTACGAGCGTCATCCCCCGGGCCGATCTGTTAGAGGGTCCCAGCACAACCCCTCCCACGGTGGCCTCCCGATTGAGCGGCTTACACAACCGCATGGGGACAAGTAATTGCGCATCGGAGGGATTGTAACCGTGACGGTAGCTAGCTCCTGGACAGTCGCGTTAACCGTATGCAGACGAGTGGGGAACAACAAAGAACGCAATGCGACGGCCTGAGGGCAATTCCAAACTTTCGATTTAAAGCTTTCATGACTGCAGGGATTCATCTTCTTGGTTCTTTTGGTAAAGTCACGTAGAAGGGAAATAATAAAATAATGAAAATAAAACATAATAAAATACAATTATCACGACGTTTTGGCCACAACGCAAGCAGCCGTCCTCAGGTGAAGAACAGGTCTGTTGGAAAGACAGCGTCTGAATGAACACCACCAAGCTTATATTTAAGCTGGGTTAGGGGAGGAAGGGCGCATTGACAAAGGAATTTGCATATCAACAGAGGAATTTAGCATATTTATGGAAAATGCAGATATGGGATTAGTCACTACTTGTGGAATGCGTAGGAGGTGGGGGGGGGGGTCTCAAAGTCATATTATGCCCGTGCATTATGTAGGATTAGCAGCAACAAAGGGAGGAGGTAGGGTTAGCAGTAATAAAGGGAAGGAATTTTAATAGTAAGGAGCTGCAGCAGCCAAACCACCACGTAAAAAAACTAAAATATAAACTACATCAATATCATAAATATACTAAATATTCTCTCCAATAAGCTGAGCTACTAACAGTAAGTCATACATTACAATTCTGTTGCAAAAAATATAATATGCCTCCAGCTAAAGTTTTTCCTTACATCACACGGATCTACCCCGTACTATATACTGCCATAGGCAAACCCAAAATTAAATTATATACTGCATTACTATATACCACCCTATACCTTAGACTATACATTGTAATATTACACTATGTATTATTCTACCCACCCTACTGTATACCACACTGCTGTATATTCAATATACAATTACGATACTATATATACATTATATTAAACATTACACTTTTATACTATTTATTATTATACAATCTGCTATAAACTATACCATTGACCGTCGCGTGAAAGATACTAAGAGGAAGCAACGAAATATGTCAATGGGAGAGTGGTGGCAGGGGACTTGCAGCGGAACAAAGACTCCATTCCCTGCGGAGAATACAAAATATATGTAGTCAATGCCAGTGAGTGGACTGCGGTCTGAAATTCACCGTAAACGTGACCACAATCAGTTAAGATCCGAAATGGTTTATTACGTCCTTCCAATGATTGCTGAGCCAGAATCCATATTCTCGGTTGAAATTGTCTCTGTGTTGGTATATGTGGATCGCCTCATGAACGAATCCCTCATCGTAGCCAGATGGCTTGCAGAGAACCTCTGTCTTGGAAAAGTCAATGTCATGTGAGCCCACTGAATTGTAACAGTGATCTGCCACGGCTGATGTGTTTGTCCTACTGTGTTTCAGGTCTGCTTTATGTTCACGGATGCGGTCTGAGACATGTCTTTTGGTTTCTCCAATGTAACTGCTACCACAGAGGCAACTTAGTTTGTAGACACCAGGGTACTGTATGTCTGGAACCACATCTTTTACAGACGGGACCAGATCACGGATTTTATGTACTGTGTTGAATCGGACCTGGATCTTGTGTTTATTCAGGATTTTAGATATATTTTTGTGACCCCCGCAATGTAAGGTAAGGTGATGGTTTTGAATGGCTCCTCAACCGGATCCTTCTTGATGGTTGGAGTGATGGCTTTGCGGATTGTGTAGTCGGAGTAACCATTAGCCTTAAGAGCTTGGCGTACGTGCTTGAGTTCACTGGCAATGTGTTCCTGGTCAGAGATGCATTGGGCTATATGGTGTAGACTCTTGATGAGGGAATTCTTCTGGGATGGATGGTGGTGGGAATCCGGTTTTAGGTAAGCATCCGTATAGGTGGCTTTCCTGTCGACAGAGTGGCTCATTGAACCATCAGGTCTCCTTTTAATTAGGACATCCAAAAAGGGTAGCTTGCCATCTTTTTCGACTTCCATGGTGAATCTGATGGCTGGGTGTATGGAATTGATGTGGTCGAGGAATCAGTCTAGAGCAGGCCGGCCATGTGGCCAGATGACAAAAGTGTCATCTACCTACCTCTTCCATAAGGTCGGGCGTAGAGTGGCAGTCTGGATGGCGTAAGTCTCAAATTTCTCCATTAAAATGTTGGCTACAACCGGAGATAGGGGGGAGCCCATTGGGGTGCCCTCAGTTTGTTTGTAGAAAGTTCCATTCCAGGTGAAGTATGTATTGGTTAAGCAGTGTCTCACCAGGTCGAGTACCTCAGCATTCAGTCCTTGATGAACCAAGCCCTCAATAATTGCGATGGTGTCAGGCACAGTAACTTTGGTGAATAATGAAACCACATCAAAACTGACAAGCAGGTCGTCTGGGGACAGGGAAATTCCCTTGATTGTCGATACCAGCGAGAGCATGTTCGAGGGGCAGTGGATGACATGTTGGCTGCGGACATAATATCTCCGTCTAACAGCCCATGGGGCGCACCTGTTGTTTTGGTCAAGAAAAAAGATGGCAAATTGCGATTTTGTGTAGACTTTCGTAAATTAAATAAGGTGTCGGTGGCAGATGCGTATCCCCTGCCGCGTATGGACGACTCTCTCGATGCCTTGTCGGGGGCGAAGTTCTTTTCAACGCTAGATCTCTCTTCGGGCTTCTGGCAGCTTCCCCTTGACGAGTCCTCGCGAGAAAAGACTGCTTTCCGTACGCCGCAGGGGTTATTTCAATTTAACTGTCTTCCGATGGGGCTGAATGCGGCCCCTGCCACTTTTCAGAGGTTGATGGAGTTGGTATTAACGGGGTTGCAGTGGGAGACATGTCTTATATATTTGGACGATATTATCGTTTTCAGCCGCACATTTGACGAGCATTTATCGCACTTGGAGGCCGTGTTCACCAGGATGCGTTCTGCTAATTTGAAATTTAAGCCCAAGAAATGTCACCTGCTGCAACACTCCGTGCGTTATTTGGGGCACATCGTCAGTGCGGACGGGGTGGCCACGGATCCGGACAAAACTGCGTGCGTCCGTGACTGGCCAACCCCTGCCACGGTGGGGGATGTGCGTCGGTTTTTGGGGTTCGCCTCATATTATCGGAGGTTTGTTCCAAATTTTGCTACGATCGCGAGGCCTTTGCATCTCCTGACGGGTAAAGGACACAAATTTGCTTGGGGACCCCCAGAGGAGGCGGCGTTTCGAGGCCTACGCGATCTATTGGCTACGGCACCGACGTTGGATTATCCGGATTTTGCGCATCCCTTAATTCTGGATACGGACGCGAGTGACACGGGTATTGGGGCGGTGTTATCTCAGTCCAAAGATGGTGTAGAACGCGTGGTCGCGTATGGTAGCCAGGTTTTGTCTCCCGCTGAAACCCGCTACTGTGTCACTCGCAGGGAACTTTTGGCTATTGTTTTTTTTCTCCGCCAATTTCGACCGTATCTGTACGGTCGTTCGTTTATTGTTCGCACGGATCATGCGGCCTTGCAGTATGCTCTTAAAATGGACCAACCATCTGGCCAGCTGGCGCGATGGTTGGACACGCTGCAAGAATTTTCCTTCCAAATTCACCATCGGATGGGAGTGCGTCACGCTAATGCAGACGCACTTTCCAGGCTGCCGCAGCGATCCCCTTGCGCATGTGCGTCAGGGACGCATAGGTGTGGCCCGATTCAGCACCCCCCTCCGCCTGTCGCGCTGGCAGTCGAAGTGCCGGAAGCTCCACTTGAGCCGGGGCCGGCTGATGCGGGGTCGGCTGATGGGGGACCGGTTGATGGCATTCTACATCTCCCGAGGTCTGTGTGGATTCGGGAATAGATGTTGAATGATTCCTTGGTAACGTTACGTAAGCGGCCTGTCAAGGGGAGTGGGCGACTCTGTGCGGGCGGCATGCCGGATACCGCTCTCTGTGATGGCTTGCTGATGTGGAGGGAAGGGATGCAGGAATGCTGGCGTCTGGTTGTACCGGCATCATTGCGGTACGAATTGATTAGGACTCTGCATTGTGACACGCTTTTACATCTGGGGGTGCAGAAGACGCTATTGACGCTGCAGCGAGACTACTATTGGCACCGCATGACGACGGATGTCGTCGGGCACGTTCGCGCGTGTCCCGATTGTGCCCGCCGTAAGCCGCCTAAACATCCATATGTACCGCCGATTAATGAACAGTTGGGAACCGAGGCGAGGGGACCTGTCAAGCCTCTTCCTGATTACATTGAGGACACCGTTCGCCGAGTCACTGAGGCGCGGGTGGAGGCTCGCATGGCTACGGCCAAAAAGCCCAGGCTCGGAACGAGCAGTGTGCACGACGTTCAAAAGGGGAATGCCCTTGGAAAACGGGGGACCTGGCCTGGCTCCATTGTCCACAGGTGCGGCCAGGTACCTCTCCTAAATTACATAAGCCATGGCAATTGCCGGTTCGCCTCATCGAGGTTCCCAACCCACAGTCGGCGCGTGTTCGGTTTGGTTCTCGGCGTTGGTTCGTCCATACATCTCGGTTGAAACCATACGTGGCTCCTCGACCGGATGCGTCATCTCCTGAGGTTGCCTTGCCGGGGTCTGTTGCTGCCGACTCGCCCTTGCCTGTGCCTGCTGACTTTGCAAGAGCGCCTGTCGTGCCTTTCACAGACGAGTCGGCCGTGACGCGGCAGGGGAAAGCAGACCCAGCTCGGGGTGCGCCTACCACGGCTGCGGAACCTTTGAGGCCCGCAGCCCTTCCTACCCCGCCGCGGACAAGATTGCGGGACGCCTCTGATGCTGCGCCTTCGAAAATAGGGGACCGGGACGTTGCCAGGCCTCCAATAGCGACAGACGAACTTCAGCCTGTCGCTCTTAAAACCCTGCCACGTTCCCGCTCGGCGGGAGGGCCACCGACCGTCCGGGACGGCCCGGCGACCCGCACCCGCTCGAAATCCCTCACATTTCGTTAATTATTGTGTTGTGTTCTTGTTCTTTCCGTATATTATCGTGTGTTCTGTGTCCTTTTTCGTATTCGGTCGTGTTCGCTCGCATTGCTTATTAGAGTTGTGTTCAGCCGAGGTCGGCTGGATTTTCTCTACGGGGGAGGGTGGTGTAATGCGGGCGTAAACGACCTCCCGGAAGTGACGTCATGGGGGGAGGAGTTACGTCACGTGGGGGAGAGGGTAAGGGTCTATAAGGGTGGTAACCGGAAGCAGTCGGGAGTGATTGGGGACTGGGAAAAGTGAGAGGCCACGCAGGGCGAAGGGTGAGAGAGAGTGGCGAGGTCGCCACACACCCGAGCCACGAGGATCGGCACCGTCGGCCAACGGTGACCGACCCCGGGGCAGAAGGAGCAGCGAGGAGGCTGCAGAGAGCAGCGGGTCTGCAAGGGATGAGTCGGCAGCAGGGGTCTGCACGACGTGACAGCGGCGGGGCTGCTAGGAGGGAGTTTGGGCTACGTGAGCGACAGCAGCCTGGGGCTGCAGAGTGGAGAGTATATCGGGGAGTACCGTGAGGGAAAAGAGATCGAACCCAAATAAAGGACACAGGACAGAGAGAAGCGTCCGAGTCTTTTATTACACTGGTGTCAAAGTGTAACGGTATGGCTAAACAACTGAGAAAAAAGAATATTCCGTCTCCGGCATCGGCTTCATCATCCGACGACGATGACCTTCCTCCTGCGGTGGATCCGACTCTGGCAGAGGAGGAGATCCATGCTGGGACGAGTGCGGGTCCAGGGGTCCAAGATGTCGCCGCGTCGGCGGACCAGTCTGCACCAAAGGACGCGGATTTGAGATGGAGTCAGATGGCGGAGCAACTTGAAACTCTCAAGAACGTGCTTGCACAGTTGTGTGCGCTTGTTACGCCGAGGACGGCGTCGGAAGGCGATGTTGGTGGTCCGCAGGAGCCCGGGTTGTCTTCAATGTCGACGCCATCAGCCACGCGGCATGAAGACGCCATCTTGGGCATGGCGCACGACGAAAGGCGGGAAGCCGCCATTTTGGGCCCTCCGCGACGGAAGGCCGCCATCTTGTCGACACCACGCTGCGACGCCATGTTGAACATGCCACCGGAAGAGTCAGCGGCTGGAGGGAACGCGCCAAGGCGTCGCAGTCGTCACCTAACGACTGTCAAGGAATTCTCCATCGGGGGCGATTGGAGTGCGTTCGCCTGCAAATTTTTGGCAGCGGTGCGCTCGGCGAGGTGGACTGACGCCGAGGCATTAGAAGTTCTTCCAATTCTCCTTGATGATGAGTCCGTTAGATTCTTTCGCTCTATAAAAGCCACGAAGAAGAAAACATTGCGTGGTGTGTTCGACGAAATGGCAGACGCTTACGAGCCGCCAGATGACGCTCATCGCCGGTTTGTGCAACGACAACGCACACCCGAGGAGTCTCCGGTGGCGTATAGGGGCGCGGTACTGGGGCTGGCAATGGCCGCATACCCGGAGATGGAGCCTAACCTGTTGGAACCTCTCATCCTGGGGAAGATGTTGGAGTTGTCCCGGGATCTCGGCATTCCCATGCCGGTGTGCGGTCACGAGAAGCTCACATCCCTGGCTGCGGCTAAGTGTCTGGACGCCCAGTTCAACCTGCGCCGGTGGAAGCAGGTTACGGCGTGGACGGGTGGGCCCATCGTCGAAGGGGGAGCCGTGGGTTGGGACCCCAAGAAAGCTGTTTATGTGCCGGACGACAGGATCCCGCAGGAGCTGTCGGCTGCCGCTGCTCCGTGGCCGGAGCCGCGGGCTGCGCCGTCGACACGGCCGCGTCGGGACGGGGCGCCCGCAGCAAGGCGCAACAACATCGACTGCTTCCGCTGCGGGCGTAATGGCCATTATGCCAGGGACTGCTGGGCCCGCGTCCCGGGTCCGCCCCAGCAGGAGGCCTCGACAGCGGCCGCTCCAAGGAAGGATTCGCCAGCACAGGCAAGTCGGTGCGCACCAGACACCCGGCAAGGCTTGACACCTCACTCATCACCGTTGTCATGCGATCCGGGTGTTTTTAATAACGGGAGACCATTGACTGTGCCTTGTCGTTCGGTAACGCAGTGGCGTAAGTTGGCTCGGCGGGTCGTCGCGGCCGCTACCGGTTCGTCCACCGTAGCTGGGTCGATACAAGGGGTGGACGTACGGATTTTGGTAGATTCCGGAGCGTCCGCGACCATTATTTCGGATGTAATATTCCATCTCTTGAACATCCCACCAGAGGCCGTGAGTCCGGCTTACGCTTCCTGCGTCGCCGCGAACGGGGGTAGCATGGGCATTGTGGGCCAGGTGTACGCTACAATTGCTATCCGGGGAGTGTCGGCCTCGGGAATTGTGTTAATTTCGAGGTCTCTTGCGGTTCCTTGTTTATTAGGGACCGATTTTCTGGCCAAAATGCCCATTTTAATTAGAATTAATGAGAACTGCATTCAATTACCGGAAGGCCGTAAAATTGCCTTTTTTGCCGTCGCCCTGGGGGCGACCTGCTCCTGTCGCCCAGGTGCAGGCGTTGTCCGAAGTGTCTGTTGATATTCCACCTGGCTCACAGATTCTCATTCCTTTGCGTTATCGGAAGCCTGTACCTGGTCGTCAAGGAGCGATTGGGGTTTTGTTGTCACCGTCCGCCACCATCACGGGTGGATCGGCGCTGGTTGGGGCACAAACTATTGTTAGGCCAGACCAGCAGCCGTTTTTGCAGGTGCTTAACGCGAGTGCCGAAAGCGTGTGTGTGCCGGCGGGTACCGTTGTGGCACATGCCACTACTGCGTTTACAGCTCATGATGATCTGTCCGGCCGGGGGGTTGTTGGAGGTGTTTCGGGGCCCGGAGCTGTGGATGACCGCTGGATTGCTGAATTGTGTGGGGAGAATTCAGCTCTTTCCGGGGAACAGCGTTGTGCGATTCGTAAATTGTTATCGAGCTATTCTGATGTGTTTAGTTCCGACGATTTGGACTTAGGACACACCTCGTTGCTTTACCATCATATTGACACAGGGGACGCTGCCCCTATTCGGTTGAACTCGCATCGGATGAGTCTGGCTGAGCGAGAGCATGTTCGAGGGGCAGTGGATGACATGTTGGCTGCGGACATAATATCTCCGTCTAACAGCCCATGGGGCGCACCTGTTGTTTTGGTCAAGAAAAAAGATGGCAAATTGCGATTTTGTGTAGACTTTCGTAAATTAAATAAGGTGTCGGTGGCAGATGCGTATCCCCTGCCGCGTATGGACGACTCTCTCGATGCCTTGTCGGGGGCGAAGTTCTTTTCAACGCTAGATCTCTCTTCGGGCTTCTGGCAGCTTCCCCTCGACGAGTCCTCGCGAGAAAAGACTGCTTTCCGTACGCCGCAGGGGTTATTTCAATTTAACTGTCTTCCGATGGGGCTGAATGCGGCCCCTGCCACTTTTCAGAGGTTGATGGAGTTGGTATTAACGGGGTTGCAGTGGGAGACATGTCTTATATATTTGGACGATATTATCGTTTTCAGCCGCACATTTGACGAGCATTTATCGCACTTGGAGGCCGTGTTCACCAGGATGCGTTCTGCTAATTTGAAATTTAAGCCCAAGAAATGTCACCTGCTGCAACACTCCGTGCGTTATTTGGGGCACATCGTCAGTGCGGACGGGGTGGCCACGGATCCGGACAAAACTGCGTGCGTCCGTGACTGGCCAACCCCTGCCATGGTGGGGGATGTGCGTCGGTTTTTGGGGTTCGCCTCATATTATCGGAGGTTTGTTCCAAATTTTGCTACGATCGCGAGGCCTTTGCATCTCCTGACGGGTAAAGGACACAAATTTGCTTGGGGACCCCCAGAGGAGGTGGCGTTTCGAGGTCTACGCGATCTATTGGCTACGGCACCGACGTTGGATTATCCGTATTTTGCGCATACCTTCATTCTGGATACAGACGCGAGTGACACGGGTATTGGGGCGGTGTTATCTCAGTCCAAAGATGGTGTAGAATGCGTGGTCGCGTATGGTAGCCGGGTTTTGTCTCCCGCTGAAACCCGCTACTGTGTCACTCGCAGGGAACTTTTGGCTATTGTTTTTTTTCTCCGCCAATTTCGACCGTATCTGTACGGTCGTTCGTTTATTGTTCGCACGGATCATGCGGCCTTGCAGTATGCTCTTAAAATGGACCAACCATCTGGCCAGCTGGCGCGATGGTTGGACACGCTGCAAGAATTTTCTTTCCAAATTCACCATCGAAAGGGAGTGCATCACGCTAATGCGGACGCACTTTCCAGGCTGCCGCAGCGATCCCCTTGCGCATGTGCGTCGGGGACGCATAGGTGTGGCCCGATTCAGCACCCCCCTCCGCCTGTCGCGCTGGCAGTCGAAGTGCCGGAAGCTCCACTTGAGCCGGGACTGGCTGATGCGGGGTCGGCTGATGGGGGACCGGTTGATGGCATTCTACATCTCCCGAGGTCTGTGTGGATTCGGGAACAGATGTTGGATGATTCCTTGGTAACGTTACGTAAGCGGCCTGTCAAGGGGTAGGCGACTCTGTGCGGGCGGCGTGCCGGAAACCGCTCTCCGTGATGGCTTGCTGATGTGGAGGGAAGGGATGCAGGAACGCTGGCGTCTGGTTGTACCGGCATCATTGCGGTACGAATTGATTAGGACTCTGCATTGTGACACGCTTTTACATCTGGGGGTGCAGAAGACGCTATTGACGCTGCAGCGAGACTACTATTGGCACGGCATGACGACGGATGTCGTCGGGCACGTTCGCGCGTGTCCCGATTGTGCCCGCCGTAAGCCGCCTAAACATCCATATGTACCGCCGATTAATGAACAGTTGGGAACCGAGGCGAGGGGACCTGTCAAGCCTCTTCCTGATTACATTCAGGACACCGTTCGCCGAGTCACTGAGGCGCGGGTGGAGGCTCGCATGGCTACGGCCAAAGCCCAGGCTCGGAACGAGCGGTGTGCGCGACGTTCAAAAGGGGAATGCCCTTGGAAAACGGGGGACCTGGCCTGGCTCCATTGTCCACAGGTGCGGCCAGGTACCTCTCCTAAATTACATAAGCCATGGCAAGGGCCGGTTCGCCTCATCGAGGTTCCCAACCCACAGTCGGCGCGTGTTCGGTTTGGTTCTCGGCGTTGGTTCGTCCATACATCTCGGTTGAAACCATACGTGGCCCCTCGACCGGATGCGTCATCTCCTGAGGTTGCCTTGCCGGGGTCTGTTGCTGCCGACTCGCCCTTGCCTGTGCCTGCTGACTTTGCTAGAGCGCCTGTCGTGCCTTTCACAGACGAGCCGGCCGTGACGCGGCAGGGGAAAGCAGACCCAGCTCGGGGTGCGCCTACCACGGCTGCGGAACCTTTGAGGCCCGCAGCCCTTCCTACCCCGCCGCGGACACGATCGCGGGACGCCTCTGATGCTGTGCCTTCGAAAATAGGGGACCGGGACGTTGCCAGGCCTCCAATAGCGACAGACGAACTTCAGCCTGTCGCTCTTAAAACCCTGCCACGTTCCCGCTCGGCGGGAGGGCCACCGACCGTCCGAGACGGCCCGGCGACCCGCACCCGCTCGAAATCCCTCACAATTCGTTAATTATTGTGTTGTGTTCTTGTTCTTTCCGTATATTATCGTGTGTTCTGTGTCCTTTTTCGTATTCGGTCGTGTTCGCTCGCATTGCTTATTAGAGTTGTGTTCAGCCGAGGTCGGCTGGATTTTCTCTACGGGGGAGGGTGGTGTAATGCGGGCGTAAACGACCTCCCGGAAGTGACGTCATGGGGGGAGGAGTTACGTCACGTGGGGGAGAGGGTAAGGGTCTATAAGGGGGGTAACCGGAAGCATTCGGGAGTGATTGGGGACTGGGAAAAGTGAGAGGCCACGCAGGGCGAAGGGTGAGAGAGAGTGGCGAGGTCGCCACACACCCGAGCCACGAGGATCGGCACCGTCGGCCAACGGTGACCGACCCCGGGGCAGGAGGAGCAGCGAGGAGGCTGCAGAGAGCAGCGGGTCTGCAAGGGAGGAGTCGGCAGCAGGGGTCTGCACGACGTGACAGCGGCGGGGCTGCTAGGAGGGAGTTTGGGCTACGTGAGCGACAGCAGCCTGGGGCTGCAGAGTGGAGAGTATATCGGGGAGTACCGTGAGGGAAAAGAGATCGAACCCAAATAAAGGACACAGGACAGAGAGAAGCGTCCGAGTCTTTTATTAAACTGGTGTCAAAGTGTAACGGTATGGCTAAACAACTGAGAAAAAAGAATATTCCGTCTCCGGCATCGGCTTCATCTTCCGACGATGATGACCTTCCTCCTGCGGTGGAGCCGAATCTGGCAGAGGAGGAGATCCGTGCTGGGACGAGTGCGGGTCCAGGGGTCCAAGATGTCGCCGCGTCGGCGGACCAGTCTGCACCAAAGGACGCGGATTTGAGATGGAGTCAGATGGCGGAGCAACTTGAAACTCTCAAGAACGTGCTTGCACAGTTGTGTGCGCTTGTTACGCCGAGGACGGCGTCGGAAGGCGATGTTGGTGGTCCGCAGGAACCCGGGTTGTCTTCAATGTCGACGCCATCAACCACGCGGCATGAAGACGCCATCTTGGGCGTGGCGCACGACGAAAGGCGGGAAGCCGCCATTTTGGGCACTCCGCGACGGAAGGCCGCCATCTTGTCGACACCACGCTGCGACGCCATGTTGAACATGCCACCGGAAGAGTCAGCGGCTGGAGGGAACGCGCCAAGGCGTCGCAGTCGTCACCTAACGACTGTCAAGGAATTCTCCATCGGGGGCGATTGGAGTGCGTTCGCCTGCAGATTTTTGGCAGCAGTGCGCTCGGCGAGGTGGACTGACGCCGAGGCATTAGAAGTTCTTCCGACTCTCCTTGATGATAAGTCCGTGTGATTCTTTCGCTCTATAAAAGCCACGAAGAAGAAAACATTGCGTGGTGTGTTCGACGAAATGGCAGATGCTTACGAGCTGCCAGATGACGCTCATCGCCGGTTTGTGCATAGACAACGCGCACCCGAGGAGTCTCCGGTGGCGTATAGGGGCGCGGTACTGGGGCTGGCAATGGCCGCATACCCGGAGATGGAGCCTGACCTGTTGGAACCTCTCATCCTGGGGAAGATGTTGGAGTTGTCCCGGGATCTCGGCATTCCCATGCCGGTGTGCGGTCACGAGAAGCTCACATCCCTGGCTGCGGCTAAGTGTCTGGACGCCCAGTTCAACCTGCGCCGGTGGAAGCAGGTTACGGCGTGGACGGGTGGGCCCATCGTCGAAGGGGGAGCCATTGGTTGGGACCCCAAGAAAGCTGTTTATGTGCCGTACGACAGGAGCCCGCAGGAGCTGTCGGCTGCCGCTGCTCCGTGGCCGGAGCCGCGGGCTGCGCCGCCGACACGGCCGCGTCGGGACGGGGCGCCCGCAGCAAGGCGCAACAACATCGACTGCTTCCGCTGCGGGCGTAAGGGCCATTATGCCAGGGACTGCTGGGCCCGCGTCCCGGGTCCGCCCCAGCAGGAGGCCTCGACAGCGGCCGCTCCAAGGAAGGATTCGCCAGCACAGGCAAGTCGGTGCGCACCAGACACCCGGCAAGGCTTGACACCTCACTCATCACCGTTGTCATGCGATCCGGGTGTTTTTAATAACGGGAGACCATTGACTGTGCCTTGTCGTTCGGTAATGCAGTGGCGTAAGTTGGCTCGGCGGGTCGTCGCGGCCACTACCGGTTCGTCCACCGTACCTGGGTCGATACAAGGGGTGGACGTACGGATTTTGGTAGATTCCGGAGCGTCCGCGACCATTATTTCGGATGTAATATTCCATCTCTTGAACATCCCACCAGAGGCCGTGAGTCCGGCTTACGCTTCCTGCGTCGCCGCGAACGGGGGTAGCATGGGCATTGTGGGCCAGGTGTACGCTACAATTGCTATCCGGGGAGTGTCGGCCTCGGGAATTGTGTTAATTTCGAGGTCTCTTGCGGTTCCTTGTTTATTAGGGACCGATTTTCTGGCCAAAATGCCCATTTTAATTAGAATTAATGAGAACTGCATTCAATTACCGGAAGGCCGTAAAATTGCCTTTTTGCCGTCGCCCTGGGGGCGACCTGCTCCTGTCGCCCAGGTGCAGGCGTTGTCCGAAGTGTCTGTTGATATTCCACCTGGCTCACAGATTCTCATTCCTTTGCGTTATCGGAAGCCTGTACCTGGTCGTCAAGGAGCGATTGGGGTTTTGTTGTCACCGTCCGCCACCATCACGGGTGGATCGGCGCTGGTTGGGGCACAAACTATTGTTAGGCCAGACCAGCAGCCGTTTTTGCAGGTGCTTAACGCGAGTGCCGAAAGCGTGTGTGTGCCGGCGGGTACCGTTGTGGCACATGCCACTACTGCGTTTACAGCTCATGATGATCTGTCCGGCCGGGGGGTTGTTGGAGGTGTTTCGGGGCCCGGAGCTGTGGATGACCGCTGGATTGCTGAATTGTGTGGGGAGAATTCAGCTCTTTCCGGGGAACAGCGTTGTGCGATTCGTAAATTGTTATCGAGCTATTCTGATGTGTTTAGTTCCGACGATTTGGACTTAGGACGCATCTCGTTGCTTTACCATCATATTGACACAGGGGACGCTGCCCATATTCGGTTGAACTCGCATCGGATGAGTCCGGCTGAGCGAGAGCATGTTCGAGGGGCAGTGGATGACATGTTGGCTGCGGACATAATATCTCCGTCTAACAGCCCATGGGGCGCACCTGTTGTTTTGGTCAAGAAAAAAGATGGCAAATTGCGATTTTGTGTAGACTTTCGTAAATTAAATAAGGTGTCGGTGGCAGATGCGTATCCCCTGCCGCGTATGGACGACTCTCTCGATGCCTTGTCGGGGGCGAAGTTCTTTTCAACGCTAGATCTCTCTTCGGGCTTCTGGCAGCTTCCCCTCGACGAGTCCTCGCGAGAAAAGACTGCTTTCCGTACGCCGCAGGGGTTATTTCAATTTAACTGTCTTCCGATGGGGCTGAATGCGGCCCCTGCCACTTTTCAGAGGTTGATGGAGTTGGTATTAACGGGGTTGCAGTGGGAGACATGTCTTATATATTTGGACGATATTATCGTTTTCAGCCGCACATTTGACGAGCATTTATCGCACTTGGAGGCCGTGTTCACCAGGATGCGTTCTGCTAATTTGAAATTTAAGCCCAAGAAATGTCACCTGCTGCAACACTCCGTGCGTTATTTGGGGGACATCGTCAGTGCGGACGGGGTGGCCACGGATCCGGACAAAACTGCGTGCGTCCGTGACTGGCCATCCCCTGCCATGGTGGGGGATGTGCGTCGGTTTTTGGGGTTCGCCTCATATTATCGGAGGTTTGTTCCAAATTTTGCTACGATCGCGAGGCCTTTGCATCTCCTGACGGGTAAAGGACACAAATTTGCTTGGGGACCCCCAGAGGAGGTGGCGTTTCGAGGCCTACGCGATCTATTGGCTACGGCACCGACGTTGGATTATCCGGATTTTGCGCATCCCTTCATTCTGGATACGGACGCGAGTGACACGGGTATTGGGGCGGTGTTATCTCAGTCCAAAGATGGTGTAGAACGCGTGGTCGCGTATGGTAGCCGGGTTTTGTCTCCCGCTGAAACCCGCTACTGTGTCACTCGCAGGGAACTTTTGGCTATTGTTTTTTTTCTCCGCCAATTTCGACCGTATCTGTACGGTCGTTCGTTTATTGTTCGCACGGATCATGCGGCCTCGCAGTATGCTCTTAAAATGGACCAACCATCTGGCCAGCTGGCGCGATGGTTGGACACGCTGCAAGAATTTTCCTTCCAAATTCACCATCGAAAGGGAGTGCATCACGCTAATGCGGACGCACTTTCCAGGCTGCCGCAGCGATCCCCTTGCGCATGTGCGTCGGGGACGCATAGGTGTGGCCCGATTCAGCACCCCCCTCCGCCTGTCGCGCTGGCAGTCGAAGTGCCGGAAGCTCCACTTGAGCCGGGACCGGCTGATGCGGGGTCGGCTGATGGGGGACCGGTTGATGGCATTCTACATCTCCCAAGGTCTGTGTGGATTCGGGAACAGATGTTGGATGATTCCTTTGTAACGTTACGTAAGCGGCCTGTCAAGGGGTGGGCGACTCTGTGCGGGCGGCGTGCCGGAAACCGCTCTCCGTGATGGCTTGCTGATGTGGAGGGAAGGGATGCAGGAACGCTGGCGTCTGGTTGTACCGGCATCATTGCGGTACGAATTGATTAGGACTCTGCATTGTGACACGCTTTTACATCTGGGGGTGCAGAAGACGCTATTGACGCTGCAGCGAGACTACTATTGGCACGGCATGACGACGGATGTCGTCGGGCACGTTCGCGCGTGTCCCGATTGTGCCCGCCGTAAGCCGCCTAAACATCCATATGTACCGCCGATTAATGAACAGTTGGGAACCGAGGCGAGGGGACCTGTCAAGCCTATTCCTGATTACATTCAGGACACCGTTCGCCGAGTCACTGAGGCGCGGGTGGAGGCTCGCATGGCTACGGCCAAAGCCCAGGCTCGGAACGAGCGGTGTGCGCGACGTTCAAAAGGGGAATGCCCTTGGAAAACGGGGGACCTGGCCTGGCTCCATTGTCCACAGGTGCGGCCAGGTACCTCTCCTAAATTACATAAGCCATGGCAAGGGCCGGTTCGCCTCATCGAGGTTCCCAACCCACAGTCGGCGCGTGTTCGGTTTGGTTCTCGGCGTTGGTTCGTCCATACATCTCGGTTGAAACCATACGTGGCCCCTCGACCGGATGCGTCATCTCCTGAGGTTGCCTTGCCGGGGTCTGTTGCTGCCGACTCGCCCTTGCCTGTGCCTGCTGACTTTGCTAGAGCGCCTGTCGTGCCTTTCACAGACGAGCCGGCCGTGACGCGGCAGGGGAAAGCAGACCCAGCTCGGGGTGCGCCTACCACGGCTGCGGAACCTTTGAGGCCCGCAGCCCTTCCTACCCCGCCGCGGACACGATCGCGGGACGCCTCTGATGCTGCGCCTTCGAAAATAGGGGACCGGGACGTTGCCAGGCCTCCAATAGCGACAGACGAACTTCAGCCTGTCGCTCTTAAAACCCTGCCACGTTCCCGCTCGGCGGGAGGGCCACCGACCGTCCGGGACGGCCCGGCGACCCTCACCCGCTCGAAATCCCTCACATTTCGTTAATTATTGTGTTGTGTTCTTGTTCTTTCCGTATATTATCGTGTGTTTTGTGTCCTTTTTCGTATTCGGTCGTGTTCGCTCGCATTGCTTATTAGAGTTGTGTTCAGCCGAGGTCAGCTGGATTTTCTCTACGGGGGAGGGTGGTGTAATGCGGGCGTAAACGACCTCCCGGAAGTGACGTCATGGGGGGAGGAGTTACGTCACGTGGGGGAGAGGGTAAGGGTCTATAAGGGGGGTAACCGGAAGCAGTCGGGAGTGATTGGGGACTGGGAAAAGTGAGAGGCCACGCAGGGCGAAGGGTGAGAGAGAGTGGCGAGGTCGCCACACACCCGAGCCATGAGGATCGGCACCGTCGGCCAACGGTGACCGACCACGGGGCAGGAGGAGCAGCGAGGAGGCTGCAGAGAGCAGCGGGTCTGCAAGGGAGGAGTCGGCAGCAGGGGTCTGCACGACGTGACAGCGGCGGGGCTGCTAGGAGGGAGTTTGGGCTACGTGAGCGACAGCAGCCTGGGGCTGCAGAGTGGAGAGTATATAGGGGAGTGCCGTGAGGGAAAAGAGATCGAACCCAAATAAAGGACACAGGACAGAGAGAAGCGTCCGAGTCTTTTATTACACAATGATTACTAAGTTTGTACCCATCATCACGGTTGAAATTATGTCTGTGTTTGTATATCTGAATGGCTTCGTGTACAAACCTTTGATGGTAGCCAGAGGGTTTGCAGAGCACCTTAGTCTCGGAGAAACAATATCATGAGAGCCCACCGTGTTGTAGCAATGATCGGCAACGGCGGAAGACTTAATTTTGCCGTGTTTCAAATCTGACTTGTGTTCGCGGACACAAATGACGTTTCGTTTCCCCAATGTAACAGTCACCACAGCTGCAACTCAGTTTATAGACTCCAGGGTATTGCAAGTCAGGGATGACATCCTTCACAGATGGAATTAGATCACGGATTTTATGTACTGTACTGAATCGGACATGGATCTTATGTTTGTTTAACACGTAGGCTTTCGCGACCAATGTTATTCATAATCAACGTTTTTGGGTTTAGATCGCGTTATTTATAAATGTCGTAACCCTCCACCACCTGACACGGCCAATCAGTAAAAATGTGTCACGTTGACAAAAGACAAATAGTTCACTGCTTTAGCCCACCGGTGTGTTGAAGCCACAACATTTACAATTTGAGTACGACGTTTCGCTGGTAATTGCATCCAACATCATCGGGCAATTCGCCAGAATGGTGAGGCTCTGCTGTGTCTCCCGTTCTTATATAGAGCAGCAGCAGGGTGACGTCATCATTAACTCATTAACTCATCAGGTACAATCACTCCCCCCTTGAATCTTTGCACCTGATGAGTTAATGAGTTAATGATAACGTCACTCTGCTGCTGCTCTATATAAGAACGGGAGACACAGCAGAGCCTCACCATTCTGGCGAATTGCCCGATGATGCTGGATGCAATTACCAGCGAAACGTCGTACTCAAATTGTAAATGTTGTGGCTTCAACACACCGGTGGGCTAAAGCAGTGAACTATTTGTCTTTTGTCAACGTGACACATTTTTACTGATTGGCCGTGTCGGGTGGTGGAGGGTTACGACACATTTATAAATAACGCGATCTAAACCCAAAAACGTTGATTATGATCTTATGTTTGTTTAGAATTTTGGAGATCTTTTTGGTCACGCCTGCTATGTATGGTTACGTGACAGTTTTGATCGGAGTTTCAAGTGGCTGTTTCTGTATGGTGGGAGACACAGCTTGGCGGATGGTGCGTTCAGAGTATCCGTTCATCCTGAGGGCCCGATGTACGTGTCTTAATTCACTGGCCAGGTGGTGTTGGTCAGAAATGCCATGAGCTCTGTGGTATAGCGTTTTGATGAGATAACTCTTTTGAGATGGGTGGTGGTAGAAATCCGGTTTCAAGTAAGAATCTGTGTGGGTGGCTTTCCTGTAGACAGAATGTCCCAAGGATCTGTCAGGTCTCCTCTCAAACAGAATATCTAAGAATGGTAGTTTGCCATCTTTCTCCACTTCCATGGTGAATCTGATGGATGGATGTCTGGAATTGATGTGGTCCAAGAAGTGGTTCAATGCTGGGAGGCCATGTGGCCAAATGACGAAAGTGTCATCCACATACCTCTTCCACAGGGAAGGACGCAGGGTGGATGTCTGGATGGCGTCTGATTCAAACTTTTCCATGAACATGTTGGCTATCACTGGTGACAAGCGGGAGCCCATAGGGGTACCCTCATTCTGTTTGTAGAAGGTGATACAGATTTTTTGCTGTGACAGTTTCACCTGAAGACGGAAGCTTGTGTTGCCTCCGAAACGTCGTGATTTTTTTTTTTAATCTTAATTTCATTTTTTACCTTTGTTATAAAGGACTCTTAGGCGATGTTGGTCTCCGTCTGTCCTTTATTGGGTTCTTGTCTCGCACCCCGCGTGTCCCCGGTCGGACCCGCACCTCTTCCGTCGCATGCCCTCCGCACGCCGTTCGAGTCCTCTGCTCTATCTGCAGCCACACCGCTGCCCGTGTGCCCCGCACACTCTGCAGCCACTCCGCTGCTCCACGTACACCGCTGGCCGACGGTGCCGTGACTCCGACCACGTGGCAATTCGTGCCACCCCTCCTACAGCACCCCGCGTGGCTCCTTCTATCTTTACTCTCTCTCGACTCTCGATCCCCTTCCGGGTCTCACCCTAAATCCTCCTCCTCACGTGACCCTGACTCCTCCTCCTTCTCACGTGACCCTGACTCCGCCCCCACTCACCCCGACGACCAAACTCCCCCTCCCCTATACTCTGGCCCGCGTGAGTGGTGCGGAGGCAGCGCCCACCCTGTCCTTGCTCACATTACATGACCCCCCCCCCTGATGAAAAACCCAGCCGTCCCCGGCTGCAACAGAACAAAATAATGCGAGCAACAAAACAGCATTCAGCATCACAAGACAAACGGAGATTATAACAATAACAATAACAACAACAACCAACGAAAGGAAAGGGACTTGGAACGCGTGCGGGTCGCCGGCCCGTCCCGAACGGGGAGCGGCCCCCGCACAGACCGCGACAGGGTTTTAGGAGCGGCGGGATCGGAACTGCCCGCCGCTGTTGGAGGCCTGTCAATTCCAAATTCCCGTTCCCCAGAGAGACCCGTCACCGGGGTCTCCTGCAAATGCGTCCGTGGCGGGGTTGGAGGGGCAGCGGGGTCAAGTGTCCCCGTCGCCGTGGTAGGCCCACCCGGAGCAGGAATCATTGTATCCGTCTGTGTCACGGCCGGTCCGTCTGTAGAAGGCATGACAGGCGCGCTTGCAGGTTGAACAGGCAAAGTCAGTGGCGCGTCGGATGCAACAGACACCGGCAAGGCAACATTAGGAGATGACGCATCCATCTGCGGGGACACGTAAGGTTTCAATCGAGACGTATGGACGTACCAGCGCCGCGATCCGAAACGAACACGTGCGGACTGCGGACAGGAACCTCAATGAGCACAACCGGCCCTTGCCATGGTTTGTGCAACTTAGGGGAGGTCCCCACCCGCACCTGCGGGCAGTGCAGCCAGGCCATGTCCCCTACTCGCCAGGGGGATTCCCCATCCGAACGCCGAGCGCAATGTTCGTTCCGGGCCTGGGTCTTGGCCGTAGCCAATTGGGCCCCCTCCCGTGCCTCTGCCACGCGACGAACAGCGTCCTGAATGTACTCCGGGAGAGGCTTAACAGGACCCCTCGCCCCCGTACCCAGCTGTACGTCCACCGGCGGCACATTCTCGCGGCCGTACATAAAAAAAAAGATGAGTACCCCGTCGACGCATGAGGCGTCATCCTGTATGCAGAGAGCACCCCAGGAATATGCAAATCCCAATCAGCCTGCTTTTCGCTAACCGTGACAGAGCATGGCCGACAAGGTCCGATTAAGCCATTCCACCATCCCATCCGTTTGCGGGTAGTAGGGAGACGTCCGAACCTTCTTGGTCCCCAGTGCAGCACACACCTCAGCCAATAATTTAGAAGAAAAATTTCGCCCTTGGTCTATGAGCAACCTTTCCGGCGCCCCTTTGTCCATTACGTATCCGAACAAGAACGCGTCCGTGATAGACGCCGCCGACTGGTCGGATAAGGGCCAAGCCATCGCCCAGCGGGAAAGATATTCCACCCCGACCAGCAAAAATGTATTCCCCCGAGGTGGGAAGGGCCCCAAAATATCCAACGCCACCAACTCGTTAATCCGAGACACCTGTATGGACTGCACTGGCGGCACATATGGGTGTTTAGGCGGTTTCCGCCGGGCACAGTCGGGACACGCCCGAATGTGCCCGACGACATCAGTCATCATGCCGTGCCAGAAGTAGTCCCGCTGCAATGTCAACAAGGTTTTCTGCACCCCGAGATGCAACAACGTCTCGGAGTGCAGAGTCCGAACCAACTCGTACCGCAACGACGACGGCACCACCAGACGCCAGCGATCGTGCAACCCTTCCCTCCACATCAGCAACCTATCCCGGAGAGCGGCTCCCGGCGTCCCACCGGACAGCGGTCCCCCCGTGCCCTTCGCAGCCCGACTCCGCAAGGTCCCCAGCGACTCATCGAGCAATTGCTCGCGAATCCATACCGAATGCGGCAGGTTCAAAACCCCATCAGCCGGTCCCGGGCATACGGGAGCCTCAGGCACCTCGACAGCGGACACAACAGGCCG
The DNA here is from genome assembly GCF_965212315.1 of Lampetra planeri. Taxonomy (NCBI): domain Eukaryota; kingdom Metazoa; phylum Chordata; class Hyperoartia; order Petromyzontiformes; family Petromyzontidae; genus Lampetra; species Lampetra planeri. The sequence goes on along the minus strand of NC_136136.1, from coordinate 12,687,490 downwards.
AGGGGGTTGCGGAATCCGCGTACACCTATTCGTGCCCGAAGCGCAAGCGCAAGGGGACCCCTGTGGCAATCTGGAGAGTGCGTCCGCGTGACGCGACCCCTTCCGATACTGAATTTCAAACGAAAATTCCTGCAGGGTTTCCAACCATCGTGCCAATTGACCAGACCGTTGGTCAACTCTCAGGGCATATTGCAAGGCCGCATGGTCCGTGCGCACAATAAACGTACGGCCGTACAAATACGGCCGATATTGGCGAAGAAAATGTACAATAGCCAAAAGTTTGCGGCGAGTAACGCAGTAACGTGTCTCTGTTGGAGACAACACGCGGCTACAGTAAGCTGTCACCCGTTCGACGCCGTCCCTAGACTGGGACAGAACAGCCCCAATCCCGGTGTCACTAGCGTCAGTATCCAGAATAAAAGGTCGAGTGAAATCTGGATAGTCCAACGTCGGTGCCGACGCCAAACGATCGTGCAGGCCTTGAAACGCCGCCTCTTCCGTCGGTCCCCAGCTGAATCTGCGGCCTTTAGCCGTAAGGAGGTGCAACGGCCTAGCGATCGTGGCAAAGTTGGGGACGAACCTGCGGTAATATGAAGCGAACCCAACGAACCGACGCACGTCCCCCACTGAGGCCGGAGTCGGCCAGTTACGGACGCACGCCGTCTTCTCCGGGTCCGTAGAGACCCCTTCCGAACTGACAATGTAGCCCAAATAGCGCACGGATCGTTGCAACAGGTGACACTTTTTGGGCTTAAATTTCAAATTGCGGAACGCATTCTGGCAAACACCGCGTCCAACCTCCGCAAATGTTCCTCAAACGTGCGGCTGAAGACAATAACATCATCTAAGTATATCAAGCACATCTCCCACTGCAGACCCGTTAACACGAGCTCCATCAACCGCTGGAATGTCGCGGGGGCGGCGTTCAAGCCCATGGGAAGACAATTAAACTGAAACAATCCCTGCGGCAATTGTTTTTTTACCCTTCTATCTGGCAACAAAACTGACACCTTTTTACAAGGAGTCATGTTTGCATAGACCGCAATACCTGCAGTCATAATACAAACAACAGACATAACTCTGATAATGTGCACTGTCCTTGAAGTTGATTGGTCCACACCCAAGACAGCTTTCCTTAGAGCCTAGTCTCACATGGGTTGGACCAGATGACGCCAAAAGGCGCACAACTCAAAGACAATGCAACATCAGAGTATGAGAGCTCGGGGCAAGCATCTACACTATGGGAACCTCATTTGCCAGTAAAAATATGATAATTGTTTTTTTTTAGAAGGGTAAAAAAACAATTATCATATTTTTACAGGCAAATGAGGTTCCCATAGTGTAAATCCCTGTGGCGTCCGGAAAGCCGTCTTTTCCCTCGAGGACTCGTCCAGGGGAAGTTGCCAGAATCCCGATGAGAGATCAAGAGTAGAAAAAAAATTCGCCCCAGACAAGGCATCGAGGGAATCATCCATACGCGGTAGGGGGTACGCGTCTGCAACCGACACCTTATTTAATTTTCGAAAATCAACACAAAACCGCAACTTGCCATCCTTTTTTTTCACAAGGACCACCGGCCCGCCCCACGGACTGTTGGACGGGGAAATGATGTCAGCGGCCAGCATCTCCTCGACTGCGCCGTGAATGTGATCCCGCTCCGGCGGACTCAACCGATGTGGGTTCATCCGAATCAGAGCGGCATTACCCGTATCAATGTGGTGGGAAAGCAAGGAGGTGCGACCCAAATCGAAATCGTCTGCACTAAAGACGTCGGAATACCTCCCCAACAGCGTGCGAAGCGCGGACCGCTGGTCCCCAGTCAAAGACGCATTTTCCCGGCACAACTCGGAAATCCATCGATTGTCCTGTGACATGGAGGCCGATACCCCCCCTACAAGGCCCCGGCGGCCCTGATCGTCATGGCTCGTGAAAGCAGTCGTAGCATGAGCCAAAACCGTTCCGGCCGGTACAACAACATTATCCGCGCTTCCATTCAACACTTGTAAAAACGGAGGTTGACCCGGCCGAACAATCGTCTGTGCCCCGACCAGCGTCAAGCCACCCGTTATAGCAGCGGATGGTGATAACAAAACACCCGCCGCACCCTCGATTCCAGGTACCGGTTTGCGATACCGCAGTGGAATAAGCATCTGCGAGCCAGGCAGAATATCCACCGATACCTCGGACAGCGCCTGCACCTGACGGTCAGGAGCCGACTGGCCCCAGGGTGACGGCAAGAATGAAATTTGCCGACCCCCCGGCAATTCAATACAATTGTGATCCACTCTTATTTGAATGGGCATCTTGGCCAAGAAATCGGTCCCCAACAAACAGGGCACCGCGAGGGACCTGGAAATCAACACGGTCCCTGAAGCCGAAACACCCCCAACCGATATACTGGCGTCCACCTGACCCACAATGCCCATACTACCCCCGTTCGCCGCTATGCAAGAGTCGTAAACCGGCCGCACCCGCCCCGGCGGAATGGACAAGATATGGAATATCACGTCGGAGATAATAGTCGCGGATGCACCTGAGTCAACCAAAATGCGTACGTCAATCCCTTGGATCGAACCCGGCACGGTCGACGACCCAGTTGCGGCCGCAACCACCCATCACGCCAATTTCCGCCACTGCGTCAGAGAGCGACGCGGATCACTAAGCGCCCCCCCGTTAGTAATGGCACCCGGCCCGCATGGCGATGGTGATGCATGAGATGACAGGCCTTGCCGGGTGTCTGATGCATACCGACTTGCCTGTCGTGGGTGGTCCTGCCGCGTCGCGTCCGTGACCGAAACCTCCTGCTGGGGCGGCGGCCGAATGCAAGCCCAACATTCTCTGGCGAAGTGGCCCTTACGGCCACAGCGGAAACACGCCAAGTTGGCTCGCCGTGAAGCACCCCCTCTGTCTTGGTGCTCCCGCGCCGGCGGCCCGGAGCGCAACCCCGCTCCCCCCCGAGCTGGCCACTGGGTTGATGCCGCCGTCAGCTCCTCAGGACCCTTCTCGTCACGAACATAGACGGCCTTCTTCGGGTCCCACCCTGTTGCACCGCCCTCGACGGTGGGACTCCCCGTCCAAGCCGTCACCTGTTTCCAACGGCGAAGGTTGAATTGGGCATCCAGGCACTTAGCCGCCGTTCAGGACGTTAACTTATCGTGGCCGCACACCGGCATGGGGATGCCCAAATCTCTGGATAATTCTAACATTTTACCCAGTATCAGGGGTTCCAACAAGTCGGGCTCCGTCTCCGGATACGCGGCCATAGCTAGTTCCATCACAGCGCCCCGGAATGCCACCGGCGATTCTTCGGGTGCCCGTTGCCGCTGCACGAACCTGCGATGTGCATCGTCCGGGGGCTCATACGCCTCCGCCATTTCTTAAAAAATCCCCTGTAGCGTCGTCTTCTTTGCGGCCTTGATGAAACGGAAAAACCTGACGGACTCATCGTCAAGAAGCGTTGGCAAGACCTCCAGGGCTTCCGCATCCGTCCATTTTGCTGATCGTACCGCTGCTTGAAACCGGCAGGCGAACGCGCTCCAATCTCCGCCAATGGAGAACTCTTTAACAGTCGTTAGACGATGGCTGCGGGTCCCCACGCTGCCGTCATCCGCCGATGGTGATACTTGCGGCGGCGACAAGATGGCGTCATTCTGCAACGTGTTCAAAATTGCGGCTCCCCGTCGTTCGTCCCCGACCACGCCCAAGATGGCGTCTTCCCGTGGTGGAGGCAGCAAGATGGCGGCTTCCCGCTGTTCCTCCCCGACCACGCCCAAGATGGCGGCTTCGTGCCGCGTGTTGGAGAGGGCTGGAAGCGTCGGCAAGGCCCCACTCAGATGCTCCCCGCTTGGCCTCCCCGAACTCGTCGTGGGCGTCACCAGGGTGCATAACTGCGTTAAAACAGCCTTCAGCGACTCAAGTTGGGCCGCTACGTGTCGCCATCCCTCCTCGGCGCCCACCAATGCAGACGGTCCTGCTGAGCCAGCAACATCCTGCACTCCCAACGCGTCGCCCCCGCCTTCCATCGTTGGTAGCACCACCGCCGGAGAAAGATCGTCGTCGTCTTCAGAAGATGGTGCAGAAGATGGTGCAGGTATATTCTTTCTTCTGAGCTGTTTCGACATGCCGTCTCACTTCTGACTCCAATGTAATAAAGGACTCTTAGGCGATGTTGGTCTCCGTCTGTCCTTTATTGGGTTCTTGTCTCGCACCCTGCGTGTCCCCGGTCGGACCCGCACCTCTTTCGTCGCGTGCCCTCCGCACGCTGTTCGAGTCCTCCGCTCTCTCTGCAGCCACACCGCTGCCCGTGTGCCCCGCACACTCTGCAGCCACCCTGCTGCTCCGTGTGCTCCCGCACACTCTGCAGCCACCCTGCTGCTCCGTGTGCTCCCGCACACTCTGCAGCCACTCTGCTGCTCCGTGTGCTCCCGCACACTCTGCAGCCACTCCGCTGCTCCACGTACACCGCTGGCCGACGGTGCCGTGACTCCGACCACGTGGCAATTCGTGCCACCCCTCCGCCAGCACCCCGCGTGGCTCCTTCTATCTTTACTCTCTCTCGACTCTCAATCCCCTTCCGGGTCTCACCCCATATCCTCCTCCTCACGTGACCCTGACTCCTCCTCCTCCTCACGGAGCCTGGTCGTCGGGGTGAGTGGGGGCGGAGTCAGGGTCACCTGACTCCGCCCCCACTCACCCCGACGACCAGGCTCCGCCTCCCCTATACTCCGGCCCGCGTGAGTGGTGCGGAGGCAGCGCCCACCCTGTCCTTGCTCGCATTACACCTACGTGACTTTACCGAAAGAACTAAGAGTACGCATCTGTGAACATAAAGCAGACCTGAAACACGGTAGGACAAACACCTCAGCCGTGGCAGATCACTGTTACAATTCAATGGGCCCACATGACATTGACTTCTCCAAGACAGAGGTTCTCTGCAAGCCATCTGGCTACCATGAAAGATTCGTTCATGAGGCGATCCACATATACAAACACGGAGACAATTTCAACCGAGAAGATCGATTCTGGCTCAGCAATCATTGGAAGGTCGTAATAATCCATTTCGGATCTTAACTGAATGTGTTCACGTTTACGGTGACTTTCAGACCGCAGTCCACTCACTGGCATTGACTATATATCTTGTATTCTCCAGAGGGAATGGATTCTTTGCTCCGCTGCAAGTCTCCCACAGCACTCTCCCATTGACATATTTCGTTGCTTCCTCTTAGTATCTTTCATGCGACGGTCAATGGTATAGTGTATAGCAGATTGTATAATAATAAATAGTATTAAATTGTAATGTTTAATACAATGTATGAGGTAATATATAGTATCGTAATTGTATAGTGAATATACAACAGTGTGATATACAGTAGGGTGGGTAGAATAATACATAGTGTAGGGGTGTTACGGAGGGGCTGTATACAATGGAATCAGATGGGAAAGAAACACAGTGGGCGTGGCTATGTCGGTGCACGGGCAGGTGCTCCCAGCGACGTCCGCATCGGGCAGCCTGGGGGGGCTGACTCGGAGCGGGGGGTTTGGTATAAAAGGGGATGAGCCGGAGGGCTCAAGAGGAGATGTTAAGCTAAACCAGTGAAGACGGAAGATCATCAGAGATAGAGCCCTGGACTCCCCTGGATCGCCGCCCTTATCAGGGCCGCACAGGATCGAGCCAGTGGCGTGGTCCCGAGAGCCAGAGCCGGTGCTCTTGTCAGAGCTGGTCTGGGACTCCGGGTACCGTAAGCCCGACTTACCAGTGTCGGGCTAGCTAGCCTCCTCTAGCCCATTAGTGGAGGACCCAGAGGTAGGCTAGGTGTAGCTAGAGAGTGTATCCCCAGTTAGACGGGTGAGGGGGCCGATACCCCCTCCAGTGTTGTATGTCAGTGCTGTACTGTACCGACACGGAATAAATACGTGTGCCTCCAACCCCGGTGTCAAGGTCTCCTGGAACATTATTACAATAGTGTAATATTACAATGTATAGTCGAAGGTGGTGTATAGTAATACAGTATGTAATTTAATGTTGGGTTTGTCTATGGCAGTATATACTACGGGGTAGACCCGTGTGATGTAAGAGAAAAAAGTTTAGCTGGAAGCATATTATATTTTTGCGACATAGAACTGTAATGTATTACTTACTGTTAGTAGCTCAGCTTATTGGAGAGTATATTTAGTATACTGATGATACTATGTAGTTTATACTTTAGTTTTTTACGTGGTGGTTTAGTTACTGCAGCTACATACTATTAACATTCCTTCCCTTTATTAATGCTACCCCTATCCCCTCCCTTTGATGCTGCTAATCCTGCATAATGCACGGGCATAATATGACTTTGAAACCCCCCGCCCACCTCCTACGCATTTCACAAGTAGTGACTAATCCCATATCTGCATTTCCCATAAATATGCTAAATTCCTCTTGATATGCAAATTATTTTGTCAAGGCGCTCTTCCTCCTCCAACCCAGCTTAAATATATGCTCCAAGCCTGGGGTGTTTCATTCAGACGCTGTCTCCTGGAACATTATTACATCTGGTGTTAGAAGTGATCATCCACGAACATGGACACGCGACGGACAGCTCATGCCAGGGTACCGGGGGAGCAGGACAACGCTGCAGAAGCTGAGCCCGAGATGGCTGAAGGCAACGCCGAGCAGCCGGGGCCGGATACGTCCACACAGCAGCGTCCGGATGGAGGGGAGCCGTCAGCAGATGGACTGCGGCAGGCTCACGCGAGACTGGCGGAGCTGCTCTACGCTGCTGCCGCCACGCTCGAACAAATTACGCGGCTGGGGGCTGGTGGACCGCCACGGAGCGACAACAGCCAACAACCAGCACGGGTTCCCGCCATTTCGACGGAGCCGGAGTTTGATTCTCCCGCCATCGCCGCAGCAGCTGCTGAGGGCGTGGCCGGGCTGAGCCTCGAATCCGACGTCGGCCGTACAGTGGCTGCAACGTCATCGACAGCGGCCAGCGCGTCACCAGTGGTGCGACCGGCGATGCCACTCGTCGTTCGCGCCGAAGCCGAAGCCGAGACGAGTGGCGGGCGCAACGGGGGGCGACCTTCCACTGCGGCCGCTGCATTACACCAACGTCTGCCTCCCCTCACGGAGTTTGTGGGCGAGGATGGAGACTGGGGCGGCTTCCAGCGGCGCTTCCTCGCACACCAGGAGATGGCGGAGTGGACCGATGCCGAAGCTCTCCGCGCGCTGCCGGCGCTGCTCGACAGCGATGCCCTCGCCACTCTCACCTCGGCGCCGAAAGACAAGCGCGCCACGCTGCAAATGGCACTGCAGTTGCTGGCTGCATTCTACGGACCACCGTCTGACTGCAGACAGCTATTTTACGATCGTCAGCGGGGTTCAAAGGAGTCGCCCCTGGCGTATCGCACGAGTCTCCTGGCGCTAGCAAGAACGGCCTTCCCGCGAATGGATGACGAAGGAGTGGACGCCATGGTCACCGAAAAGATACTCTTGCTGGCTGACGAATTGGACATCATCATCGTGGCGCAGGACTACGCCGAGATGTCTTCCCTCCGGGCCGCACAACACCTCCACGCCAACTTACTCTCGCAGCGACGAAAGGCCAGCAAGGCGGCGACCGGTCGTGCTGTGGCTGCAGCCACCCTCCCGGCGGAGGAAATTTGCGCTGTCGACCGTCAGCTGCAGTGGAGAGCGGGAGTACGGCCGGCTCGGGACGGACCGGGCCGCCTTGACCAGCCAACGTCATCGCCAGCGCTCCCGCGCTGCTACAATTGCGGCCTCCGGGGTCATGTCGCCTCGGGATGCCGCTCTCCTCGGCAGCGCGGGGCGACGCCTCGACAGGACGCCGCGCCTCCTCCCAAGCTCCAACAACATAACCCGGCGAGTCGCGGCACCCCTCATGTTTGGCCCACACACACACCCATCACACACTCACGCACCGCAACGAACGGGGGGCCGAAATTGCACACCGTCGCGCCAACACGTACCACTGTGGGGACTAATATCCAACCCAGCCAGTGGTCTGTGTTGGCCCATCGCGTTGTGGCCGCGTCGTCGGGGTCGTCAGCCGTTGTGGGGCACATTGATGGGGTTGAGGTGCGCATCCTGGTCGATACGGGAGCATCGGCGACCATTATTTCGGAATTGATTTACAACATTCTTCCTGTTCAGAGCCGTCCTTTGCTGCCCGTTGATGTACCGTTCTATGCTGCTAACGGGGGCTCACTGGGCATCATTGGACAAATTCGAGCGCAAATTTGTATCGGAGATATCAAATTATCTGGCCAAATTGTTGTCTCCTCCTCGCTGGCGGTTCCGTGCCTGCTGGGGACGGACTTCCTGGGCAAAATGCCGATCCGTATCTTAATCGACCAGGGCTGTATTGAGCTCCCGTCGGGCCGACGTATGGCATTTCTGCCGTCTCCCTCTGCGGGTCGGACGGCGTTCGCAATGGTACCGGCGCTCGTTGACAGAACGGTACGCGTACCGCCGGGGGCCCAGATGCTGGTGCCTCTTAAACTACGTCGGCCTTTCGCTAAAGGGATTGGGGACCAGGCGGTTCTGCTGGGCCCGTCCAGGGTCGGGGTTAGCGGACCTCATTTAATTCCGGCCCAGACCATCGTTAAGGGGGACGGGGACCCTTTCATCGCAGTCCTCAATGTGGGGTCGCGGACGGTGGTGCTTCCACAGGGGACCGTGCTTGCTCACGCAACGCCGGTGCCCTGTGAGGAACCCGTCGTAAATCACGTGAGCGCTGCCCCTCTGCCGCGACCACATACGGACAGTGATGAGGGGTGGCTCGAGGCGCCTTGTACGGGATCGACGGACCTGTCGGACATAGAGCGTCAAAAGCTTAAAACACTGCTGCGTGAATTTTCCGACTTTTTCAGTCGGAACAAATACGATCTGGGCTGTACGCATCTGCTGCATCACCATATTGATACGGGTGACAGCGCGCCAATACGCCAGAATCCTTTTAGGTTAACTCCCGCCGAAAAGGACCATGTCAAATCGGCCGTTGATGACATGTTAGCCGCCGACATCATTTCTCCTTCTACCAGCCCTTGGGGAGCGCCGATTGTCTTAGTTAAAAAACATGACGGCTCGTTGCGGTTTTGCGTAGATTTTCGTCGCCTCAACAAAATTTCTGTTGCCGACGCATACCCGCTCCCACGGATAGACGAATCGCTTGACGCCTTGGCGGGGGCGCGATTCTTCTCCACATTGGATTTGCTTTCGGGATTCTGGCAGCTTCCTCTGGACGATGATTCGAAACCCAAAACTGCATTCCGTACACCGCACGGCCTGTTCCAATTCAACCGGTTGCCGATGGAACTCCACTCAGCGCCGGCAACTTTCCAGCGATTGATGGAATTGGTTTTGGCTGGGTTACAATGGGACTCGTGCTTGATTTATTTGGATGACGTTATCGTCTTTAGCAAAACGTTCGACGAACATCTACAGAGGTTGCGGGCGGTTTTCCTCAAAATGCGGGCTGCTAATTTGAAATTTAAACCCCAAAAATGTCATTTGTTACGCGAATCCGTGCGTTATTTGGGACATATCATCGGACGCTCAGGTATTGCTACCGATCCCGCCAAAACGCAGTGTGTCAGCTCCTGGCCGACTCCCACCTCTGTGGGAGAGGTCAGGAGTTTTGTTGGATTCGCGTCGTATTACCGACGGTTTGTCGCGGATTTTGCAACGATTGCAAAGCCCCTACACGCTTTGACATCGAAGGGGGTCCGGTTCCACTGGGGACAGGAGGAGGAGGCTGCCTTCCGATCCCTCCGGGACGCGCTGGTAAACGCTCCTCCCTTGGGTTACCCTGATTTTTCAAAACCCTTTTTGCTCGACACGGACGCGAGCAACACGGGTATTGGGGGCGTGCTTTCGCAGGTGGTTGACGGCGTGGAACGGGTAGTCGCGTACGGTAGTCGGGTGTTGTCTCCAGCGGAGCAAAGATATTGTGTCACCCGTCGGGAACTGTTGGCAATTGTTAACTTCATCCAACAGTATCGCCCATATCTGTACGGTCGGCATTTCACCGTCCGCACAGATCATGCGGCACTACAGTACGCCCTGCGAGTTCAACAACCATCGGGACAATTGTCTCGATGGTTGGAGATTCTCCAGGACTTCGATTTCGAAACTACGTACCGTAAGGGCGTTCGCAACACAAATGCGGACGCTCTGTCACGGATGCCAACCACCTCCAAATGCGCATGCCTCCTGGGGTCGGGACGTTGCAGGCCTCCGAGTGAAATGTCCGTTCCGGTCTTGGCGGCCGCCGCTGACGCAACGTCGATGACGGATTCAATTGCACAAGAGGGAAAAGATTCCCTCTTGGGGTTGCCTGTTGCTGAATGGGGGCGCCTCCAGATGGAGGATACCTCCCTCCTCGCGTTGCGTCGTCGCGTCGGAAGTGCCGGGCAGGGGAGGGGTGATGTCGACTCATGGGAGATGGTCCAGGGTCTGTTAATGCATTGGGACGGGAGATCCCATCGACACCGGCTGGTGGTCCCTTCTGGGTTGCGGGGTAAGGTGGTGTGGGCCGCTCATGAGCGCCTCCTCCACCTGGGGACTCAAAAAACCCTCGCCATGCTCCAGCTAGATTTTTTTTGGCCGGGCATGACAAGGGATGTCGGGGATCTGTTGGGATCATGTCCTCGGTGTGCGCAACGTAAACCACCAGCACGGGAGTCTAACCCGCCTTTGCAATCCATCAAGGTTTCCAGGGTCAACGAGCTTGTCGCGCTTGATATTCTGGGCCCATTCCCCGCTACCCCCAGGGGCAACAGATACCTATTGACCGGGGTGGAATATTTTACGCGCTGGCCTATGGCCTGGCCCCTTGCCAACCAGTCGGCAGCAGCCATTGCGGAGGCCTTTGTCCAGGGATACGTCCTGGACAAAGGTGCTCCGGAGCGGCTGCTGACCGACCAGGGCAAAACATTTTCTGGTAAACTTCTCCAAGAAGTCTGTGAGCTCCTGGGCACGAAAAAAAATTCGTACCTCCCCATATCATCCGCAAACTGACGGGATGGTCGAGCGTCTGCATCGAACCATCACGTCGATGCTGTCCCAACAGGTCTCGGACTCACAGACCGATTGGGACCTTCAAATTCAAGGGGTCTTGGCAGCATATACAATGGCTCCCCATGCGGCAACGGGATTTTCCCCCTTCTTCTTGATGTACGGCCGCGAACCTGACCCACCTGTTCAGACCCAGCTGCAGATCTCCGCGCCGCGGGGTAAAACTAAATTGGCCGACCACGTTAAATTCAATATTGCTAAATTAACAGAGGCACGGGAGGCTGCTATGCAAAATTCCGACCTCCGCCAAAAGGCTAACGAGAGGCTCAGGCTGGGTTGGGCGCACGTACTGCAGTGGAAACCGGGTGACAAGGCATGGTTACACTGTCCACAGGTACCGCTTGCAACCTCCTCTAAACTGGTGCGGCCGTGGCGAGGCCCTGTGGAGGTGGTTCAGGTTTTGCGGCCTCAGTGTGTACGCATCAAATGGGGGAAGCGGCGGTGGTTTGTGCACCCCTCCAGATTGAAACCCTTCGTTGCGGTCAGAGTTCCCACTTCACACACGCGTGGCCAGACATGTGGGGGGTCCGCCGACTCACAGGGTCCGTCTCCGCTGCTCTCACCTAACGTGCTGCCGGCTGTCCCGCCCCCAGGTGCACCGGGAGTGACGGGCTCACGCCCGACAAGCCCTCCTGGGGATGCCAAGGGTCACGCGGCAACGGAAAGTGACTCACTCGGACACGGACGGTTGCCACCCAACAGTCCGCCGTCCGGGGTTGCCCCGTGTGACGGGCCTGCTGCAAGAACACGCGCAAAAATGCGCAGACTTTTGTGAGGCCCAGAGAAATGTACATATGTTGTGTTCATTGTGTGTTGTGTGGGTGGTGTGTTTCCTGCACATTGGATTGTACATATGTTGTGTTCATTGTGTGTTGTGTGTGTGGTGTGTTCTCCTACAAATTGTATATAGGGTGCTCTTACGGTATTCGTATTTATTCAGGGGGGGCGCGCCGGGTTAATTCTCTTCTTGCTGTTGCAGTTCTTGTTGGTGTTCTTGTTGTTGTTATTGTTAAAAAAAATTGTGAGGCACACGCGGGTTCAAGGGGTAAATACACTTTTATTGTTGTTTTTTGCAGCCGGGACGGCTGCGAGCTGTACAGGGGGGGGGGGGGGGGGGTGATGTAGGGGTGTTACGGAGGGGCTGTATACAATGGAATCAGATGGGAAAAAAACACAGTGGGCGTGGCTATGTCGGTGCACGGGCAGGTGCTTCCAGCGACGTCCGCATCGGGCAGCCTGGGGGGGCTGACTCGGAGCGGGGGGTTTGGTATAAAAGGGGATGAGCCGGAGGGCTCAAGAGGAGATGTTAAGCTAAACCAGTGAAGACGGAAGATCATCAGAGATAGAGCCCTAAACTCCCCTGGATCGCCGCCCTTATCAGGGCCGCACAGGATCGAGCCAGTGGCGTGGTCCCGAGAGCCAGAGCCGGTGCTCTTGTCAGAGCTGGTCTGGGACTCCGGGTACCGTAAGCCCGACTTACCAGTGTCGGGCTAGCTAGCCTCCTCTAGCCCATTAGTGGAGGACCCAGAGGTAGGCTAGGTGTAGCTAGAGAGTGTATCCCCAGTTAGACGGGTGAGGGGGCCGATACCCCCTCCAGTGTTGTATGTCAGTGCTGTACTGTACCGACACGGAATAAATACGTGTGCCTCCAACCCCGGTGTCAAGGTCTCCTGGAACATTATTACAATAGTGTAATATTACAATGTATAGTCGAAGGTGGTGTATAGTAATACAGTATGTAATTTAATGTTGGGTTTGTCTATGGCAGTATATACTACGGGGTAGACCCGTGTGATGTAAGAGAAAAAAGTTTAGCTGGAAGCATATTATATTTTTTGCGACATAGAACTGTAATGTATTACTTACTGTTAGTAGCTCAGCTTATTGGAGAGTATATTTAGTATACTGATGATACTATGTAGTTTATACTTTAGTTTTTTACGTGGTGGTTTAGTTACTGCAGCTACATACTATTAACATTCCTTCCCTTTATTAATGCTACCCCTATCCCCTCCCTTTGATGCTGCTAATCCTGCATAATGCACGGGCATAATATGACTTTGAAACCCCCCGCCCACCTCCTACGCATTTCACAAGTAGTGACTAATCCCATATCTGCATTTCCCATAAATATGCTAAATTCCTCTTGATATGCAAATTATTTTGTCAAGGCGCTCTTCCTCCTCCAACCCAGCTTAAATATATGCTCCAAGCCTGGGGTGTTTCATTCAGACGCTGTCTTCCCGACAGACCTGTTCTTCACCTGAGGACGGCTGCTTGCGTTGTGGCCGAAACGTCGTGATAATTATTTAATTATGTTTTATTTTTTATATTTTATTATTTCCCTTCTACGTGACTTTACCGAAAGAACCAAGAAGACGAACACTATCCATAAGGTGGTGACCACCGTTCCTACTCTCACTAACACTCGGGAGCATTACATAGCATGACCAAGGCAAGGGGACGACTGCTTGGTTACGAACGACGATCTGAGACTTGAGGACTTCTTATGGCATCTTCATCCCAGAGTAGAACAGCCCCGCTCCCCGTTCACACCCCGTTTATAACCGCTCCGGCGTGGCCGGCTCCGTCCCAGGCCACGCCCCCCTTCTCGATCCTTCAGGAAGGTCTGAGCCCCCAACCACGTGACCCCCAAGCTTCCCCCTGGGGCCCTTGGCCCCCCTTTATCTGGTCACGTGTTCTGTTGGGTTCACGCGGAGTGCCACGGCCTGACCCGACCCCCGTGACACCTGCCTACAGCCCCCATACCGAGCCGACACGGTTGTGACGTCTTATTTCCCTACGCTCGTACAGTCCCGACATAGTTGTGACGTCATATGTCACTACATCTTAACTTCAAAGGCCCGGGGTGCCATTGTACCGCGCGGCCAATTGTGCGCTTACCTGCCGTTACCGCCCCCCCCCTGTTACCGTGTCCTCCCTCGAGTGCTGCGCGGCGGCTGCGGGCGGCAGCGGCCACCCATTGTCCCTTTGTCTGGAAGGGCGCTTGTACCTTTCTTGCTCAATGTTCCGCCCTCCGTTCTCCCCCCAATGTTGTGAGTAACTCATTGCGGTTGGCCCAGGGAACCTTTTCTTTCTGCGCCCATACAATTATAAACCGATTTTAGACGCATCGCAATGTAACCTGTCCTGCGAGGGTCGGCCAATCTCCTGGCACCGGAAAACCATGGGACTTTCCCTCTAGGGGCCCTTCTGATTAAAATCCGATGTGCTAGGCAATCCCCCGCCAGGACACTACGTGGGTACAAGTGCTACGTGTCTGCGGAGTTGCTCCGTGGTCATGGCACCACACTTTCACCAACCACTCCAAAATGATGGGGTGTTTTGGCCATTCCCATTACAGTATTGAGTATTTTCGGCTTCGTGTGGGGGCGGTATTGGGTCAGCCGATGTGGCAGTTTCACTCCTCCCTGCGTGATCCACCAACCCCTGCCCCAACGGCGCCTTGCACAAGTGGGCTCATCACATATGGCATCCATTTTTTCGTTATAGATATTTTTTCAATGTTCATCGCTTACATTGTATTCCCCACAACATTAGTCGTACGTAACGTGTCGTTGCTGCTATTGTTGTTTTCAAACAACGTCGTTGATATTGCCCATTGTTGCTGTAATCCTAACCGCCGCGCGGCCCGAGGCGTCACGTGACGCGAGTTTCCCGCGCTCGGCGCGCACCCCGCCCCGCGCGCCCCACCGCGCCCCGACGTCACCTTCGGCAATCTCCGGAAGGCGCGGGAAGAGCAATCGAGCGCCGAGCGGGTCGAGCGCTCGCTCGGGATCGACCCCCCGCAAACAGGGCCGCGCTCGGGCCCCCCGTCCTCGCCTGACGCGGATCGCCCTGGAGGGGGCGGCTCTGCGCGGCCGGGTGCGGCGCGGGCGGGGCGCTCCGGGGGGCGGGCGAGCGTCGCTCGACGTGCGATTGGTCGAGCCGCGGCCGGGCCGGCCCTGGCGGTGGAGGCGCAATGGCGGGCGGCGGCGCTCGGCTTGGAGGAGGGAAGCGGCGGCGCAGGGAGGGCAGGAGGGACGCGCGCGCGGGAGGCGCCAACGCGTCCGGCCCGCGCCATAGCAATAGCAGCCGCAGACGCAGCAGCAGCCGGTGGCGCCGCGCCTTGCTCCTGCCGCCGAGCGGCACACAGCCGCGCACGCAGCCGCTCAAGCCGCGTGATCCCCGTGCTAACGCAGGCAGCGCCGCGGCGTTCGCCGGGCGTAGAGGAGCGAGGAGGATTGCGAGGAGGAGAGGCGACGAGGAGAGGCGACGAGGAGAGCACGGGCCGACGCGCAGGAGGCGGAGGGCGGCGAGAGGTGAGCGGGCCACGCGGCTCTGCGGACGGGCAGGCGACGTGGCCTCACGTCTCGCGGGCTGCGGGAGGGCTCTGGGCTCCTCCAGGGTCGCCCGGCGCGGGGTCTGGCCTGGTAGGGTCGGGTCCGCCTGGGCCACGCTGGTCGTGTCGCGCCTGGCCGGGCCGCGCTGGGTCTCTGCGCTTCTACCCCCGGGTCTAGACCGGGTCGGGTCCCGTGAGGTGCGTTTGTTGAACTCTCAGTTGACCGGGTCTGGGTCGGTTCAGGACTGAGTTGGAGGTCCCGATGCTGGAGGATCTCCGGACCCTTGGCCGTGTGGTGCTCAAACATTAAACCATCAGTGTTGATTTTACGATGCCGTGCTGAGAATTGCACTCGTTATTGTTAATGTGTACATAGTTTCAGCAGAATTGAAGGGTCCGAGGCTTGTTAAAAAAACGAAATTCAACCGTTGGACGTTTAATGTAGGATTTCTGCTGGGTAAACTGGCCGGGTTGAGGAGGGAATTGGTTTGGGTTACAGGCGCGGCTTTGCGGATACTGGTGGTTCGAACCCCATCCATACGGGCTCATTAACTCGCCTTGGGCTGCGTCAGACCCAATATAAAATTTATTTTGTGAGCGAATCCCACGTGTACACTCGATATGTACAGCCAGACTAGCGACTGAAATACCCGACTTGGGATATGTTGTGCTCGGTCGGAGTTAATTTGGGCGATGTATACTGGTGCCGAGCCACTGTCGATATCGCCATATAATGTGATCTGTTTAAATGAGCGAATAAGAGGCGAGCGAGGCGAGCCCCGCCGGGGACACGTGCTGATGTACAGTGCGCACTGTGCCGCCATGGCCGCGCTGCGCTAGAGGTCACCACGGCGAGGAGGAGGAGGACGCCGTGGCCCTGCCGGGAGATGTTGAACCGGGCATGAGATGGGCCTAGCCATGAGGCCGTGTGCTGCGCCATCCACACCCAGGCGTCCGAGTCATTGCCAAGCACACGCACACACGTGTACACACGAGCCGCCATCCGACACTGCCAGTGGCAGTAAAGAGACCCGACATCGCTTGTTTCCAAGCTAGGTGCTCTTTCAAGCCGTGTGATTTGTGGAGAGACCCGGGTGTTCACCATGGGTTAACTGGGACAACCTGCCTGGTAAATGTTACCACCTGCACTCCCCGAAGTGTCAACTGGCTGTGTTGTATCTGCCTCACGTTCTACTCGATATTAGTGTCCGTGCTCTGAGGATGGCTACGGTCAACAAGTGCCCAGGAAGTAGCGTATTTCACGAGCACCCTCCACAGAGGCCGATCTTGACACCACTGGCGTCAGTAATCGGCAAGTCGACTCGGCCCCAGGATCGTCCTGTGCACCTCGTACACCCACCTCTTGCCATTGCAGCGCCGGTTTAACCCCCTCTATCCGATCAAACTGGCAATGCTTGGGATTTCGGGCTCCATGGCCAGTGCATACTGACCTGCCAAATAATCCCACTCGCAGGACTGTGTCCAGATATCTCAACTGTGTTAGCTCCCAGCGCAATCCAACCATTGAGGATATATAGTAGGCAGTTCAACCTGTTAATGTGAAGTTGGTGCAAGTGTTCCTACGAGGGGGTCCACATGACACGAGCGAAGATATAACAAGCGGCTGGTGAGCTTGGCTAAGAAGACTTGGAGCTGAGTGTGGAGCGTGAGGCCAGGTAGCTTTCACACAGCATTATGAAGCCGATGAAACATTGCATATCAACTTAGTTGGAGCATTACCCGTGCTGTCCAGAAAAACAGAGCCACCTGTGAACACACTGCCCAGATATAGGAACTTCCCCAAACTAAACCACCCCAATGCTCGTATAAGGTTCTCAATGACGATGCCTGTGTAGGCATGTTCAATTGACGGGACCCGAACTCAAAATAAGGAGCAAGCACCAAGTCAGCAGAATACGTAGAGAGGTTAGCCAGCAGGGAGCGACCCATTGATCAGCCTCCCTTATATGTATATTTATTAGATTAAATGTACACTGGTATAGTTAAGGATCACATAGTGTAGGAGCACCAGGACAATCCCGTGATACCTCTTGGTCCACAAATAATGTATCTGTTGCCTGTGTAAATTCCGTACACATCTGTTGAACCAACAGAGAATATGGCATATATGCAGGACTGCCAGATTCCTCCAGTCTAAAGAAAGATTTGTATTCTGCCCCTGTCATGCTTGCCCTTAATGATGGTAATATGATGGTTCTAAAATTGACATGTTAATGCAATGAAATATCGTATTGTGATAATAGGCATCTCGCAACCACCAATCGTCATTGCAGCATTGAATGACTCTAGAACTGTGAGCACATTTGTCTCCACATTATAGAATATGGGAATAGTAGTTGGTGTGAATTGATCCTCCGCTTTCTCGAGCTGAAACATTATTAGCTCGGGTTCCTGCTGAGTTCTTGGCCTGGTACCCATTGCTGCCATAGCGATAGCAAGAGCTACGGTCATAAACCTCTCCCAGCATTGCGGATAGTGAGGGGAACAGGATAAAATTATTGCTTACAGCTTTCGACATCTAGTTAAGACAGTGTGAGTACAACAGACGCATATCGCATTTGACCAGCGAATGGTTGGTGAACAAACCAGCTACATGGCAAGTTGTCAAAAGTTAATGTTTGGTCGGGTCTGTACCTATGATGCCATGTGAATGCGACGGTGAAGGAATAGATTGTTTGTCTTTGCACCCATTGACTGTAAAGACTGACATTTTAAGATTTTTTTAACTCTGTTAATGGGCATTAATGAGGTTTGGATTGAGTTTCACTCTTCTATAGCTTGTGATTACAATGCACATCTGCATTTTATTTCATACCAATGCATCTCATCATTGCCCATGTTGTCTGAATATATAAATACACACCTTATCTCACTGATTTCTATATCAATAATACATTTTCACGCCATTTTCTCACTTTTCTTTTTTTACTAATTCGATACCTGAAATGTGTCCATATTAAAACTTATCTTCGCTGAATTTATATTCTCTCGTCTCATGGCATTATTGAATTGTATCTGTATTTTTCTTCTCATGTCCCTACATATGTCCTCATAACCAATCTTAGTACTGTATTCCACATATAAACTTAGCTAGCCATGTTTGTTCAGGCCTTGTGGCAGGATTACTTCTGCCACGATTGTGAATGCTATAAGTAAGCTCCTCGATCTTCGTAGTTTATGCATGGTTTATCCTAATTTAAAGCTTTCGTGACTGCAGGAATCCATACTCTTTGGTTCTTTTGATACAGTCACATAGGTATAAAATTAAATAAATCACGACGTTTTGGGCGCAACACAAGCGTCCGTCATCAGGTGGGAAAGCATGGTCTGCTGCTGAGGCAGACTGTTTTAAAAGGTTTGAAATAGGTGTAGCCCAAGGGTCATAAAGAAGTGGCCGGGGCTAGTGATGTCATTGTGAGAAATTAGAATGTAACTGTAAGATAGGAAAGCGGCCTCCTCTACGAGGGCACGGAAGTGGCTATGTTAATGTGAGAGATTAGCATGATGTTAATGTGAGAAATTTGCATGTAACTGTAGAAAGGGAGGAGAGCGGCCTCCTCGACGAGGGAGTGCAACCCAACGGGTGCAATCCAAAGGGCATGTGAGTATGAGAGTGCAATGCAAAGGACATGTGAGCATGAGAGATCTAAGAGAGGCATAGAGAGAGAGAGACAGTCGGAAATAACAGCTGACATAGGCAGGTAGGATTGAAACATCAGTCAGTTAAGACTTTACCTGGTTAATAACGTCCTTCCAATGATTGCTCAGTTTGTACCCATCTTCTCGGTTGAAGTTGTGTCTGTGTTTATATATATGGATGGCTTCATGACTTTACCGAAAGAACCAAAGAGTAGAAATTTCTGAAGGTAGCCGGTAGGTTTGCAGAGTACCTCCATCTTGGAAAAATCTGTTTCGTGTGAGCCCACAGCGTTAAAACAATGATCAGGAACGGCAGAGGTATTGGTCCTACCGTGTTTCAGATCCGCCTTGTGTTCATGAACGTGGTCTCAGGTGTTGGTGTTGGTCGGAGATGCAACGGGCCCTATGGTGTAGTGTTTTTATGAGGGAATTCTTCTGGGCTGGATGGTGGTGGTGGGAGTCAGGCGTTAGATAGGCATCCGTGTGGGTGGCTTTCCTGTAGACCGAATGTCCCAACGAGCCATCAGGTCTCTTCTCAATCAAAACATCCAGGAATGGTAGCTTGCCATCCTTTTCCACTTCCATGGTGAATTTGATAGACGGCTGTATGGAATTGATGTGGTTGAGAAATTGGTTCAGTGCTGGCAGGCCATGTGGCCAGATGACGAACGTGTCATCTACGTATCTCTTCCACAAAGAAGGACATAGGGTAGATGTCTGGATGGCATCTGTCTCAAATTTCTCCATGAAAACATTCGCTACCACTGGCGATAATGGAGAACCCATTGGGGTACCCTCATTATGTTTGTAGAATGTGTCTCTCTCCCTCTATGCCTTGCTTTCCTCAGCAGAAGACCATGCTTTCCCACCTGATGACGGACGCGTGTGTTGCGCCTGAAACATCGTGATTTATTTTATTTCATACCTACGTGACTTTACCGAAAGAACCAAAGATTATGGTTTATCCTCATCTTTAAAATACATTTGATTCATGGCAACTAGTGTTTAATATATCAAAGGATTGTGTCCTGTTTATCTGTTTGTGAGTAAATTCTTCCATCTTTCATCATGTAATATATAAATGAATGCTTAATTTGCCATGGTTAAAATTGTAATTGGTACCTTGAATAAGTTTTCTTGAAGACCAGGAAGCAGGATTGCTTCTGCCACAATCACAAATGCTGGAACTGTTATGCCATCATGTCCTGAGGCTGTGCATACGTTTTAGTTACATCTTTTTATTTGTTTTAAGCACTATTAATCGTTTAACGTGTTTCCACTTAATTCTGGCATGGGTTTTCATGGTAATACTTTTTTGCTCTCGTTAGTTTGCACAGTTCCACCTTGCAATGTCCTTAACTGCCACCACTGCTGTTGTTAAAGAACTGCCTAGCTCAATGGGCCTTACCATCTCTTTATTTATGTATGTTGAACTTCTTTCACACCTTATGTAGCCAACTGTGATAATCTCAGACATAGATGGTTGGCCTTTATCTCTCATCTCGCTGCATCGG
The DNA here is from genome assembly GCF_965212315.1 of Lampetra planeri. NCBI lineage: Eukaryota > Metazoa > Chordata > Hyperoartia > Petromyzontiformes > Petromyzontidae > Lampetra > Lampetra planeri. The sequence goes on along the minus strand of NC_136136.1, from coordinate 12,666,897 downwards.
TCCCATTTGCCGCCTGCTTTCTGCCGTTGCAACTGCATCTCTCACCCACATTGTCTTAGGCCTCTGTATTTCTTGCCTCCACTCATCTCACTGCATCTTTCACTCTCGTAATGCATCCCTCACTTTCCCAACAGATCTCACTCTTCTAACACCTGTCTTCCTGCTTTTACTTTTTCCAGTCGCATGGTCTCTTCTATTCACCTAATTATACAAAAAATAACCCTTTACTTTTCAGTTTCCAATTCAGATAGTCAGATAACTAATTATTTGTTTGGCATTCAGAGGGCTAGAAAAACAAGCACTTGCTATTTGAAGCACCCTGAGAACGCTTCCTATATAGGCTTGCCAGTATGTAGTGTTTGTGGCATTCACCGTTTTATTTCTTGTCATTTATGCAGCATATATTCTAAACCTTCAGGCTAATATAAATCAAACATACAACCCTTTAACATTCCCACATATAAGTTATTGTATGCTGTCTCTTTAAATCCCAAATTTGCTTACGCAATATTATATCTGAACCGGTATTGGAATTGTCATTAAATATGAAACTGAGGAGACCTATGTGACCAATGTCTTGTGCATTAGCTAAATAAGCTAAATGTGTGCATGGCTCCTCATGTGGAAATGCGACAGAGATATTGAAGAGGGAAAATATAAAACAATTACAATAGCACCGACTGAGTCATATTTAGCTTTTGGAGTCGCTGCAATAGCAAGGGACATGACAAATAAAAGCCACACTTGTTTTGTTGTTGCTAAATTGCCAAATGAACTACTCGACTGGAACCTAAAGAACACGAACAGGGAGGGTCTGAAATGAAACTCAATGCGGAAATGTTTATATTGCGTACAGTATCGCTTCCTCAGTACGTCGCTAAGTATTTTTTTGTGCTCGCATTTTTTACTTAATGGTGCAAATGAATATTTGTATTCATTTTAGCCACGATGATGACTTTGTCAATGCACGGGGCGTGCGCTCATGCCTTGCGCGCGGCAGCCAAATGCATTGTTAACAAAACGCAGCAAGCGTGGGCTGTGCAGCAGCGCTCGCCCTAAGCCTTCTCCTTCCGTCGCTCAGGCCTTGTGGTCTCGCAAGCCTCGTCACGGTCGCCTATTCCCAGTCAGCGGTTGTGGCGCATGCTAAAAAACGCAGTGTGCAAGCACGTTCCTGCAGTGGAGCAGTGTGGGGTCTGATCTGTATCCACCCGGAAGGAATGTCGTGTTGAAACTGCTGCAGGCAAGACTTGGTACAGTGCAAAAAGGCTGCCTGCTGCTCTACCAGTCGTATTGTGCATTGGTTTTCAACTGAAATTAAACCGTGTTTTTTATTTACAGATATAATTATACAAAGGCAGTGTTGCAGTAGGGTTTTTTTCTTCAATTACAGCCTTACATTTTCTCCCAGGTTTAAGTCTTGGAACAGGTTAAACCTCATTTAACAGGATTTGAGCACGGCTGGATCACACTGTTAATGTTTAGCTCCCACATCCACGTTGCATATTTTGCAGAACGTTCAGTAGAGAATTGACTAAAGCATTGCAATGAATAGACGATAAAGATCCAGTGACGATATTCATGACAGTGGGCATTAGGAGTTAATGTCATATCCTAAATTCGATTTTTTTTCCTGCCAATATGACAGGAAATAGGTTTTCACCCGATGAAAAAAATCCATTGAATATATTTCTGGCATCACTAATGCTGCATTACCAAATACATATAAATGCCCGTGCAGAACATATTTTTTTCTGTATATGAACATATAAGCACATTACCAATATAAAACTCTCCACTTTTTATGAATTTGAAAGCTAGATTTCATGACCATCAGTACCAGGCTTGCTTTTGCATTACGCTCAAGGCATGTGCCTCAAAAACATTATTCTGTGAGCAAAAGCAGTGTGTTTTATGTATTATTCTGAAGAGTTTGATAGAATATACTTTAATAATAGAGTGATTGCATTGCTGATATTTAAGCGCATTGCAGAGCTTTTTCCATTGCCAAACCCCTTGTGACGGTGGGACCACTTGGGAGAGAGGCTGATATTCCTCAGGGCTTAGCTTATCCAATGGACTGTGGCATCTTGAGATGTGCACATGGTTGAGTAGTTCTCTGCCTATCTGCTCAATTAGCCTTCAGAGCTAGGCTTGACTGAAGTAACTGTGACATGTGTGTGTTTTATTATCATTAATGATGATGCTGAAACAAACGCATTACCCGTGAAAGAGCCCCTCTGTAGTCTTTCGTGAATGCCCACTATTTGAATCGAGGATGTCAAGAATCCCGGCTTAATACCCCATCACGGACATAGACGTTGACCCTACAAGCCACTGTTTCTCAAACTCCAGTTGTTATAAGCCCCGTGGTGCGGCGATCTGTGGTTAGTAACCATCAGGTACGTGTAACTTGTTGTGGCTTAACTTGCATATGCATAGCAAAGGTCAGTAAACCTACAGTGGTTTGAGAAAGACCACTTTAATCACCCACCTCTGCCTACAAAGGCATGGGTTCAACATTCTAACCCAATAGACACAAGGGCTCAATATCTTTATCCGATATATGCATGGGCTCAACATCTGCTATTTGCAGACAGATAATTGCACTTCTGTATTGGTATCTCGGCCTCGCCGTACGCTGCGTTGCACCGCTAGTCGAGTAGATAACCATGTGTTCAATAAACCCTCGGAGCCAGGATGACCGTCCAACTCCGATCGTCATTTATTGATTGTAACAGGTAAAACTGGTGAGAAAACACAGATACAGCATCTGTTATAATTCGGAAACACCCACACAATGAACACCACAGCATCAGAACATTGTCTCAGATAACAATAGATCCTGGAAGGACCAGGCCCCCACATTACCCCTGAACAACTAGACAAAGGCACAAGCTGGTGCGTTGCATACAGGCACATAGTGTGAATACACTGCACCCCAAATGTACAGCATTACACTTAACACTAAACTGTGGATGAGATACTTCGTCATCACTCTCAGGATCGCAACATAGGCACAAGTCTGACTCGACCTACTAAATCACAAGTAACATCCACAATAAGGAAAGTCACAGGCTTTGTTACTAACTAGGCCTCGTATTTACTACAACAACTTAACGGCACCATAAAGGCATTTACATTGCTATAACGGTCATTCCAACATTACAACAGCATTTCCAATATTATAGGAATATAAACAACTTACAGATAATGCTTCTTAAGCTCCCACAATGGACAAGTGCGGCTGTGGTCTCACTGAGATGCGATGCGTGCCGCCATCTTGACTTATCTGTGTAATGGCTGACGCCCGTGTGGTACAGTGGAAATCTAACATCGTCACTTCCTGGTCACGTGACCAACATTAGCATCAAAAAACAGGAACTTCCTGTGAACGTACGCTCCCCATCTGCCGTGAGGCAAGACAATTGGTAACATGCCATATTGCATTAGAAAATGTTAAACATGTTTGGCAGACTCACAGATTTGGATCAGAATATCTAATTTTACTTCTCTAATTAGGTGCATTGTATTGCAAAGTTATCATTGTCAGTAGGAATCCCACCTACACAGCTCATGTGTAATGTATGTGGCATATAGCTGTGGCTTTGACAAGTGTGTTTGTCTGGTGATTTAGTTAATTTTCTTTTCCTCCAGTAATGCGCTTAAAGAAGATATTAAAAAAATATGCGTTTTCTAGTTTGTGTTCTTTTTTAAATTTACGTGCCTATTTTCACCATGTCATTATGGAAATGCAGATCTTAATGAAGGAGATGCTGAATTTTGCCAGCTGTCTCACGGATAAACTAAGGGTTTGGCTTGAGGTTAATGTTTGTGCAACAGTAACTGGGTGTGAATGAGAGTGAGTGCTCGGCCTAGAGCCAAACAAGACATGGCATATAAGTGTAATAAAAGACTCCGTCAGGCACTGCTGGTCTCCGCTTGTCTTTTATTTAGGTTCTTCTCCGCACCCCCCACTGGCCTCTTCCACGGACCAGCGTCGTCTCGCGCGCGCCCCGCGCACGCGCTTCCTCCTCAGCTCCTCCACTCGTCCTCACACCCCGCTGGTCCTGACAAGGGACCAGCGTCTCCTCTCGCGTGCCCCGCACGCTCCTCCCGCGTGCCACGCGCGCTTCTCCCGCGTGCCCCGCGCGCTCCTCTCGCGTGCCCCGCGCGCTCCTCTCGCGTGCCCCGCGCGCTCCTCTCGCGTGCCCCGCGCGCTCCTCCCACGTGCCACACACGCTCCTCTCGTGTGCCACGCATGCTCCTCTCGCGTGCCCCGCACGCTCCTCCGTCCGCTCCTTCGCCCACTCCGCACACCGCTGGCCGACGGTGTGCCGAAGCCCCATCAGCCACGTGGCTGATGGCGCGGCGGCCACCCAACGTGGTCCCGCTTATTCACTCCATCAACTGGCCTCGATCTCTTCCGGGCTCCCCTCTATAACCTCTCTCCCACGTGACCCTGACTCCTCCCTTCCGGATCGTCAGATCCGGCCTTCCCATACTGCCCTGCTGGCTCCACCTCCATTCACCTCGCTTCCCATTGGAGCTGAGGTGAACGGCGGCCCCTCTCACACGCCCCCCATACCGGGCTCCGCCCCCAATACCCCGGGTCGTGTGATTGGGCCAGAGTCCAGCAGCAACCCCATTTACGCTCGCATTACATGACCCACCCCCCCCTGATGAAAAATCCAGCCGTCCCGGCTGCAATAGGATAAAATAATGCAAGCGACGGCATCACAATCAGGAATCACCCCAGACACAACGAAGAGTACAACGACAAACACAATTAACGAAAGGGAAGGGATCTGGATCCGGTACGGAACACCGGTCCGTCTTCCGTCCAACAAGCAAGAAGAATTAAGGAACGGAAAGCAATACACAACAACGGTAACTGACACGCAAGAACGGCCGACGGGCATAAACCAGGAATGCGGTGTCTTAGAGCGTGTCCGTGTTGCTGTTCTATCCGCCTGGCTCAAGTCCAACTTCAGAGAGCAACTGGTAGAGCAGGAGTGACGAACAGGCGCTCCACTCCCCCTTCAAGTCCACATCCGGTTAGCACAACCGGTAACACCCATACAACCAAAATTTAGGGTCCCCTCCGAATTGACCAATTTCCGAACAGGTACGCACAACTAATAACAATCCCGAACCCAATGGTCAAAACAATGCACCGCACTCCGTATCCGTACAGAAAGTCTATACAGTACATGCAGTCAGCATATCGCGATTACAAGCAGCAAAAAAAAAATCATCAAAATAACCACGTCGCACACGGCAACCCACGGGATGGTAACAGCAACAGCGCGGGACACTCGACGCAACCGAATTAATAATTAACCTCGCCATCAAGATAACATCCCCATGCCGCAATGCATAACCACTATTTGACACAGAGCAACACAAACAGACAGCCCGTCCATCCTCACACACACACACCCCGACCCGCGCTCCGCACGCTCGAGACATACAAACAATCGCACCCCGGCACAAGCAAGATGGGTGAGGTGTGTGTTAGGGCCGGGTGCATATTGTCACGACTCGCCCGGGGCTGCAGCGAGCAGAGGACGGCAGGGTGGTGACTTGAGACGCCTCGAAGAACTCGGACGGTGAGCGCGGCGTCCTCTAGCGACTGCTCCGGTGTCTCGCACACGAGCCAGGACGGAGGTACTCCCGCCCCGGCAGCAGCAGCGTCGGCGCCCTCTCCTTGCGGCTCCTTCCCGCAAAACAGCTGCTCAGCAGCAGGATGCACACCACGCGGCGCCTCCGAGATGGCAGCGCATGGCCGCCTCTTCGCCCCGATGTTCAAGATGGCGGCGGCTTCCCGCCGCGGTGGCGACAAGATGGCGGCTTCCCGCCATTCGTCCGAGACCACACCCAAGATGGCGGCGTCCTGCCGCGTGTCGGAGAGGGTCGGAAGCATCGCAGAGGCCCCAATGGTGGACGGCTTGGCCCCACCCGAAGGCTCCCCGCTCGAAGGCCCGCCCCGTGGCCGATCCGGCATCGTCGCTGGCGCCACCAGAATGACAAAATCCAGCAGAACGGCCTGCAACGAATCAAGCTGGACTGCCACGTGTCGCTAGCCGTCCTCGGTGCCCCCCCCCTACCATGGTCGGGACCCCCACCGCCGGTGGAAGGTCCTCTTCATCTTCTGAAGATGGTGCAGGTATATTCTTTTTCTTGAGATGTTTCGACATCTCGTTCCACTTCTGACTCCAGTGTAATAAAAGACTCCGTCAGGCACTGCTGGTCTCCGCTTGTCTTTTATTTAGGTTCTTCTCCGCACCCCCCACTGGCCTCTTCCACGGACCAGCGTCGTCTCGCGCGCCCCGCGCACGCGCTTCTTCCTCAGCTCCTCCACTCATCCTCACACCCCGCTGGTCCTGACAAGGGACCAGCGTCTCCTCTCGCGTGCCTCGCACGCTCCTCTCGCGTGCCCCGCACGCTCCTCCGTCCGCTCCTCCGTCCGCTCCTTGGCTGATGGCGCGGCGGCCACCCAACGTGGTCCCGCTTCTTCACTCCATCAACTGGCCTCGATCTCTTCCGGGCTCCCCTCTATAACCTCTCTCCCACGTGACCGTGACTCCTCCCTTCCGGATCGTCAGATCCGGCCTTCTCATACTGCCCTGCTGGCTCCACCTCCATTCACCTCGCTTCCCATTGGAGCCGAGGTGAACGGCGGCCCCTCTCACACGCCCCCCATACCGGGCTCCGCCCCCAATACCTTGGGTCGTGTGATTGGGCCAGAGTCCAGCAGCAACCCCATTTACCCTCGCATTACATAAGTTGTGGTGGTGGTGCTTTTTGTGCCGTGTCTTGAGTGGCTCTGTATGTTTACATTGGCATTAAGTGAGGATGACATATTTTTTTCACCGACTGATAAAGTGGGGAGGAGCGGTGGCACAGATATTACGCACTTGTAGTCTGAACCAGGATGCCAGAGTTCGAATTCCGGCCACGGCTATCATGAGTGGCGAGCGATTACTGAATCATTCCCGGGTTCCGCACTTTTACCATTCATCCACTGACTTGCGTGGCAAAGTGCGGCCAACATCCTCCACCACCGGCACTGCCCTGGAAGATCTTCGTCCAGCAAGTGCCTTGACCAAGGGCCGTGCGCTATCATTGTTATGTATACAACGGCACAGTAGCAATAGTGAAAGTCGATGGGGCCAAACTCTGGGCTGCATGCTGGATGGTTCAGTTCCTCTAAAGGCACACTTCTGTGATAGCAGCCTGGACAAATTGTGGCATGTGAACTGGAGCGTTGTTGTGAAGGAGGAACTCCACACTCGTAAAAAACAAATGGTGGCCGAGCTGGTAGCTGGAGCCAGAATGGACTGAAACTTTGTAGACATTAAGAGCAGATGTTTTGCAACCTGCTTATCTACATAGCTTCCCCACTGTTCCTTGCTTGGGTAGATGATGGCTTTCATGTAATTCCCACATGATCTAAAATTCTAGTCTGTGAATTTGTGTCCAACTGCAATAACTTTGGATTTTACCTTTGATCCCTGGATAATGTTTTACTTTTTGTTGGTGATGTTTATGGTAATTTATGTAGATACCAAAACCTTTGTACATTCGTTTCCCCCAACACCATTTGTAAAATAATAATAATGTTGTGAAGTGGAGCTTACCTGTTATCATTCGTGGAACACCTAACTTGGACCAGACTATGAGTAGAACTCCTCTTGTAAGGCATTGATTTATTGATGCTGTACTGGCATCATCTCAGACACATGTATATTCTACCTGCTAGATGCCTGGCATTGTGCTTTCTACCCAAGGTAATCTTTTCAATCCCATTACGTGAAGTAGGCTCTGCTATGAGTCATGACTCATCCGGCCTCTAATGTGAATCATTTCAGTATTCACCCTTTCTCATTGTGAGATGTCTATATTGTTGCAGGGTGGGCCCCGTTCACCGCTGAATCGCAGAACGTGCAAGCAGTTGGCGTTATTCTAGAGAGGCGTAGCACCTTTGTTTTTTAAAGACATTGTACTCACCGCAGAGAACTGTAGCGACATGACCGCACTCCATGATAGCTGATGCCAAACTCTGCCACACATGACCTTGTGGGAGCCTCGGTACTGATTAAGTTATTTTATTGGAACGGATTCGGAAGAAAAACTTATGACGTACACATGTCATTGGAAAGGGAAATGGTCAAGATGGTATCCTGATTAGACCTCCCTTTATCCACCAGTGGATTGACAAAGGGCTGTAAGTTTACTTATTAAAACAATCTTGATAATCATATGGGAACCTTCATCATAAGGTGACTACCATCACGTGTAAACAGTCTGGCCTTAGGCTGACAAAGAATGGCCATAACTTGTATTTAGCATCAGCCCTGAGCTCTCATTCATCTCCCTTGTAATCTGATCTCTGCAGTCTCCCCTACCTATTTCTGACCAACATCTCCTGTGTCTGCCACTTGTCCTATCTACTCCATTGACCCATGCACATGCCTTTGTCATCTCTTGACTCCCCAAATATCTCACCCCAAACTCCAAATTGAGAAGACCGGACCTCTTACCTACTACAGATGTGGCGGCATCGCCACAATCCCCAGGTCCCTCCACTAGTTGTCATTCATCTTTAATAAAAAAAAACTTTCTTAAATATCCTCAAAGAATGTTCCTGCCTACATCTCAATCTACTCCCCTCCATCTGCCCTTTGCTCCAGCAATCAAAGCCTTTAGCCAATCTTTACTCAAAGGGAGGTCGTTCCTTCTCTGCTGCTTCCATTGTCTGGAATTTCCTCCCACTGGCCCTCCGCATTTCTGACTCCCTGCCTCTTTTCAAGTTCTGGCTGAAGACCTTCCTCTCTGCTTTGCTCTCTGAAATATCTTCAGGCACACGTGAATGTAACAATGATATGCAATAATTTTTTGTTGGTGCACGTGTCCTGTTATTTTGAAAAGCAGGCACTAAAATGCAACATAGTTTTGTCCTAGTATTGTTACGGCTGATTGAGATAAATCAGTATTCATAGTGTCGACTGTAGAGGGGCGCAAATTGTTCGTTCGGTGTAAGTGTAACCTTTATTTCGTTTCCACATTAATAAAATGTTTCCTGTATATATGTGCTCTGTCATATATTCCAAGTTGATATAACGACACAACTAAATGCAACAGCACTTGCTGTGTTGTATGATATAAAAACCTGCTTTTGATGTTGGATCTATGTTTTTCAAGTGTTCATTTGCTTTTTGAAAGGGAGCAGTGGAATTCCGTGTCCACTATAATAAATAATCATGCAGTAGCCACAGCAGCAGTGGCTTGGGCTATTTGCAGTCCCTGTTGTGCGTGCCCAGACAAACTTACACCGCTGCGCTCACCTAATCCCAAGTGCAGGTATCTACTCCAGCTGAGGTATGGTAGTCTTGCGGACAGCTGGGTTGTGTCCTTCTCATTAGCAATATGTGATAAGACCACGTGCAAGAAATGATTTTGCCTTGATTAAACTAGGGTTTGTTCTTTTAAAGGCAAACAAGCGTGAACCATGTGCCCATGTCTACAGATAAAGGATGTCTTGAAGTTGTGATAAGGTAGAACCTGAGAGGATTTCAGGCAAAGGCTTGCTAGGCATTGTTGGGTTGCTGGCTTGTATGAGCGGCTGCCTTGCTGTTGAATTGTTCCAAAGAGAAAAATGCTTTCCGCTCTGTCCGGGAATGGAAGAACACACTTGGTTTAATTGGAGAACGATAATGTAAATTTAAAACACTCTTCTCATGAAGAAGACTGGCAAGGTTTGCAAAAATGCACATTCACGCTGTCCCGCAGTGTTGAACATTGCTATTAATAGCATTAACTCACTGCACACACAACACTCACACCACCTTCTCTGAAATTATTAGCATTATATTATTCGTAAGCTTTTCTAATAAAAAAAATCCAAATGATGACCAATTCTCTTGTGTATTTCTTAGTTACCTCTGTGCAATACCCATCCTGGTATTGCTTGATATCTTCATTTCAGGAGGCCGAACTGAACAATTCCATTGCTGTATATCGAGTAATGAAATTTGAGAGGAATGCTAATTCCTCTGCAGTTCTCGTGAATTAGTATTATTTATCGAGTGAACGGGTTTGTAAGTAAACCCTGACTTGCGATGAATGCAGTTCGTGGGTTTACACGGCCACAGATGATTGTGGTTCTGCGCAATACAGAATAAAAATATTTATTTGCACTTGAGGAATCCAATTAGCTATAAAGCTCTTTTCCACAGACGTCTAGCCACTATGACAGCGAAAGCACTCGGTCGCCTCTCCTCCTCTCCTCGTGGCCATTGTGCAGGCTCCCCGTTGGCTGCAAGCCGCTAGGTTCCCATGGCCACGGAGGCCGGAGCAGACGCAGCACCCGGGGGCGGCCCACCGGCCCTCGCCAGCCCCCTGCAGCTCCAGCACCTGGAGCGCTGTCTGCGCCTGGAGCCCTTTCTGCACCAGGTGTCAGCCGTGCTCAACCGCACTTTCCCCGTCAGGTGAGGAAACACGCTCTCTCACAGGGGGGCGTCGAACTTCAAAATAGCTCGCCTGACGCCCGAAGCGGCAATTTAACTACCATATTCTTGGGTTTCTCGGTAAAGTCACGTAGATAGGTTAAAAGAAAATAACAAAAATAACTAAAAACTACGACGTTTCGATCGCAACACAAGCGGTCGTAGTTTTTGGTTAATTTTTGTTATTTTCTTTGAACCTATCTACGTGACTTTACCGAAAGACCCAAGAATATGAATTCTTGCAGTCACGAAAGCTTTAAGTCAAAATTTAACCACTGTTCGCTCATGGCAGGTGTGATGCCTAAAAGTGTACCAGTAATCGTGCTCCATCTGCTAACTGAGCTATTCAGTGCAATGTGTTTCACGTGTGAGGGGGTGAAGTGGGAAATAAATAGTTTAAAGGTGCATAAACACCTTGGAGATGCTGTTTTTGAGGTAGACACTGCAAGGGGATGTTCATGTTAATTCGAATAATGTGTGCAGCACGGTTAAGCGGGTAAGCCAGAAGGTGTGTGGCTCTTGTTAGTCATAAGCTTTGCCGGTGTACGAGCTTTGTGCAAGTTGGTGTGTGCAAAACCTTATCAGTGCTTGTATGGGTAATTAATCGGTGCTAAAATATCGCTGCTGATTGCGCAAACATTTGTTTAGATCTCTATTCGGTGCTTTGTAAGAACATGGGGTGTTTGTTCTTGTGCTGTCTTCATTTTTTTTTCAATACGGGTAGTCCCCCGACTTACGAACGGGTTTGGTTCCGAAGACCCGTTCGTGTCGAACAGATCACAAGTTGGAACACATTAATGTACTGTATTTAAATGCCCATACAGTCAGTGTTATAACACGTGTTACGGTTCAACAAAAAAGGGAAGCTTTGTTAAACTCATAAATAATAAATATTGCATAGTCAATAAACGTAATATTAAGTAACATGCAAAGAAAAAAAAAGCAGTTTTTTTCCCACTTACATTGAGTCCTGATGCTTGGCTTGCTTTTCGGGTTGGTAGCACAGCGCATTAACCATTGCACTTCCGTTCCCCACACAAACACACGGGGGCGAGCGCACGTATGCACACACGCGCGCACAGATACGCACACTCACTTTCACACACGCACAACAACCGCCATTCGCCACTAAGTGGAGGTGACGTCACCACGACGCTTGTGCCAGGCCATGTGCACCTTGAGGCCACGTGAAGTGTCGAACGCCCGCTGGCAGGAGGTCACGGGGCAGACCCAGGTGCCACGGGTCGACTGACCGAGATGACCGAGATGACTGGCTGATGCACCACCTGTGCCCCCTACTGTACCAACTTGCTGTGCTTTAGCCACCCGGCGCTCCGCTCGTTGTTGTGAGCGTTGCTCCTCCGCCCTCCGTTGTTGTTGGAGGGCGACTGCCTCCAACTGCCCAGTAGCGTCCTTCACGAGCCTCCTCCACTGAGGCCGATCTTGACACCGCTGGTACCAGTCATCGGCAAGTCCACTCAGCTCCACGTCCTCCTGTACCACATCACTCCATCTCTTCTCTAGCCCGTGCCGCACCTGTTTAGCCCCCTCGATCCGGCCGAACAAAAGCTGTTTAGGCATGCGGTGGCTGGGCATGCGGGCTACATGACCCAGCCAACGCAGCCTTGCCTGCCGGAGGAGCTCACTGATGGGACTTTGCCCAGATCTTTCAAGGACTTGTGAGCTCCTCACACAATCCAGCCTGGTTAAACCCAGGATGGATCGTAGGCAGGCCAGCCTAAATGTTTCTCACACACACTCAATTTCACACACGTGCGCACTCACACAAACACAGCGGGATGCTGAGACTCGTTACATAACGCGGACGATCGCTTCGCTGAACAAAATTGTTCTGCTGTTCGGTTCACAAATGCGAGCTGGTGTTCGCACATTGTATGGTTAATATTTTATGGACGCTCATTCGAAAGCGCGGTTGTTTGTAAGTCGGGCGTTCGTAACTTGGGGACTTTCTGTGTTCCAATTTAGGGTGACCTGCTTACGATCCTTCATGTGGCCCTGTTATATGATAAAGCTCAATGAAGTGAAATGTTGGAGATTGGCCAATTACAACCAAGTCGCATGAAGTTATTTCTACTTTTCTGGTTGTTAAGTTATAACATATTTACTCTACATAATTGTCCATTTTTAACCAGGTGATAACTCGTTAATATGATTGTCTCCTTTAGAAGACATTTTCTACTTTCTTGCTCTGTGCATGTTTATTTCTTGCCTCGTTCTTTTTACAATCTGTGCGTAATTGTTTGAGTGTGGCTTTGAGTGACGCAGAGTGGTGCACTCTGGAGAATGATGGCGCATGCACATGTTAAGTCTTGGCAGTGTTCATGATGCTTTTTCATGCCTAATAATCTCTTCACCCGGAGACCCACTTGTGCAGAGTTGACCACTTCTGCTTGAGCACACATTTTCTCCTTCAACTTCAATCGGTAAACTTTATATTTACTGTTGCACTCGGCTCTGTGAAAATGCAGTGCGATGCTCACTTTTCTACAGTGTTTGAATCCAAAGGCTCAGGTCTCTTATGTTTAAGGTGACTTATTTTAATGGACATTTTTTTCCATTTGAGCCATGTGCTTTTTCAGAATTGTGGAGCTCTGATGGGTTTTGTTTGAGAAGATCTAGTTTGGTTTCCATAGCTGTTGTCATCACTATTGCCAACGTGTGATGAACACTTTGCACGCTTGAGACTCATAATAGCCTGTAATGATCTGAAATGTATACTGCATTACTGTACATTGCGTAATCTTTAAAATGCACCTCACTAATTGGGTAGTTCCACAAGCAAGATAACGAATTAAACTATAAAATAAACTATTTTTATTGTACCAGGTAAGTCAACTTGGTCACAAATGATAGCTCATTGAAGTAGCTTGTGGATATTTATAGCAGCCAAATACTCTAAATTCATGTTTCGAAATGTGAAGGGAAAAACCAGAGGACCCGGTGAAAAATCCACGCAACCATGGCGAGATAATACAAACTCCAAATATATAGGCGTCAGGGTTGGGATCAAACCCACGACCTGTATACCGGGCGAGGCAGTTAACATCTTGCCAGCATGGGTCTTACATTACGTTACGGCATGGAGGCCATTCCAGATGAATGGTAATAGAAGAGAAATGTATTAAAATATGGGAAAATAAGGCAGATACTTCTTTGAGTAGAGACGGTGGGAAAGGGAGCATAAGGAAATTGGGTCACAGAGGTGAGTGAATTCAGCCACAACGTGTTTTGAAAATTGACAGATTTTGTCGTTGACACACAGGTGAGCTCCAAGGTGCTTTCGTGGCTCAAGGATTGCTATGATGTTCCCTTGTTGGGGAGTCTGAGAGAGGGGAGCCTTGAAATTTAGACAGTGGTGGCTGACACTCAGGAGGATGAGTTCCTCTCCTGCTTGTGGATTTGAGTCTGGGTCTGTGCAATCCAAATTATATCAATTACCTCCTTAACAAATGTTGAACATTTTTTAGGGAGTGTTTTTCAGAATAGGTTATATATAATCCACATCTATATACTTTGCAACATTGCCATTTAGTTATGACAGTGCACGGTTGTTTATTTTCATGAATAATGTCATAGGATCTATAAAGCCAAGCGTTCAATAGCTAATTCGTTTGGTGATTCCTCAGTCTAAATATACCTGAATAACAATTGAATGAAACTTTTTAAATATCCATTGATCATTTATAATATAAGGTAATAACATTGTTGAATTATTCTACAATGCATCAACAGCTTTATAAACATTCTTGAGAAACCTGGATATCGGGAATGACACTTTTGCCGGTTTTGTACCGATGATGCGGCTCAAGTTCCTGTGCGCTTGACTCTAAAATCTATCTCACTATAAGAGGGTGGACGTCGTTCTAACACCCCTCCCTTCCCCCCCACTGTGTGTGTGTGGGTTTGTGCATGCATGTGTTTGGCAGTGATGATGACAGCAATGAGAGTGGCGAAGACTCAAAGGCGGGGCTTGCGGAGCGCCTGCTGCACATCAAGCGGGAGGCAAGCCCCGAGGCTGAGGATGCACGACCGTCCGTCAGGATCACAGGTGCCCCTTCCTCGGTCCGCCCTCCAGCAGTATTCGGTGTTGGTGGGGCCCTCGGCTGCTCGATCTGGCCGAGGGAGAGAAGGCGTTGGCGAGGTGTAGTGGCCTCGTTGGCTTTGGCTGTGATGACATCATTCTTTGACAAAGCTTGGGTGCCTCTTGGTGGCTCGACGTGTTTATATGAATCTCACGTCGTAGCTCGGGTGGAACGATGATGGGACCTTGCTGGGGTATCGCTGGGGTCTCCCTGGGGTCCAATTGGAATCCAGCTGGGCCCAGTTCAGTTCAACCAAATGGGGCTGGCCCTTCCCGTGTGCCTACTACCTTATGCCTTCCATTTCTATGTTCCCTCTTTACTTTAAACGCACGTACCTCCTCTTGCTAGTAAAGCAACACTTTTCAGTGAAAGAGCAAGGCTGTGATGATGATCAGTGATGTTAGTTGCCAGCTAAGATGTGCAGCATGTATTGCAAGGGGTGTGCTCAGCACTAAGGATTGGCCTGGTTCGGCCATCATAGGTCTGCTTACAAAGTCAGACAAACTGGGTCACAGCACCAGCACTGCATGAGTTACGGTGAGGTTCAAGATCTCAGCAACCGTGATAATTTACGACGTCAATGTACCATTGCATCACATTGGTTTTTCACATCAATTGATTCAAGTGCAAGTCTGAGGGCACTTTTTCTGGATGAGCATTTAACGAACCGCTGCATTGAGCCATGCACACAAACTGAAAGGGTACAATAATAATAGGGTTTTCCCCCTTGTTTCTGGCAACAAAACTGAAACCTTTTTACAAGGATTAATGTCTGCATTAACCACAATACTTGCAGTCAAAATGCAAACAAAAAACATACTATAATAATATATGCATTGTCCTTGAAACTGATTGGTCCACACCAAGGGACGGCTTTCTTTTGAGCCTCGACCTAATTGGTGCTCGACCAGAGGACGCCAAAAGGCGTACAGCTCAAAGACAATGCACTATCAAAGTAATGAGGGCTCTGGGTCAGCATCTACATCATTAGACCTCATTTGCCAGTACCATTGCATTTCACCAGAGGACATCGGCACTTTACGAGACATCCTACAATTAAAAGAGTGCTTGATTTTTTTTATGTGCAGGTCCGCTCGACCGCACAGTTATTTTCTCCTTGGCTTATTCAAGACACATAGACTCAATAAAGCCGTTGTGCGATCCTCCATGCTCGTAATCACAG
Source organism: Lampetra planeri (assembly GCF_965212315.1). Taxonomy (NCBI): domain Eukaryota; kingdom Metazoa; phylum Chordata; class Hyperoartia; order Petromyzontiformes; family Petromyzontidae; genus Lampetra; species Lampetra planeri. The sequence continues at coordinate 12,651,103 of NC_136136.1, read as the reverse complement.
TCGCTAAACCTCGTCCTTTTTTTACATAATTTGAAGCACAGTACTACCGCTCTCCCAGAGTTCCAGTTCCACTGCTTAGAAACTCGCTCCTACAGGAGTGTCACGCGTTAAGCGAAACACACCTGTACCTGTCTTCACCAACTGGAGCCATTTTTACATTGATGTCATCAATGTACCTCGAGGAAAAAATGCACATGAGTCTAATTATATGGTTTAGGGTGGCAGGGTGGCACAGTGGTAACACTTGCGCCTCGCGGCAACAAGGGTCTGGGTTTGATTCTCGACTTGGGCGCCTTTCCCTGTGGATTTTGTATGTTATCTCCCTGTTCTGCATGGGGTTTCATCTGGGTTCTCTGGCTTCCTCTCATAGCTGAAAACAACACACAATGTAACTGGTATTGACCTAAACATCCCAATACAAAAAAATAGCGAGAAATTACCAAACTGGGATTACACAAAGCAACATCACCCCCTACTGCAAAAACTTGGCAGGACTCTCCTTAACATGTTTTCTGAAGGCTTGGTGCGGCTTTCCTTGATAAACAAGCGAAATATCTAACGATATCACACCACGTCTTATAGCATGCACCTTCCGGCAGTGGTTGCACGACGACGCAAGACTTTACCAATTGCTCCGGTTAATGTGCCGATGATGACGCTGCGTCGGTTGCCGCGTGTGAAGCCGTTTGCTGTGGCGGGTGGAATGAAAGGGCGGGTGCTGTTTGTTTGCGCATCAGGGAGCATGGCTCGCCGAGCAGCTGCCTTGAAAGTGGAGGAGGCCGGGGCCTTGACGCGGCTCGGCTGCATCAAGCAGGAGGAGGAGGGCGGCGACCGCCACGGCAAGAGGGTGGCGGACAAGTTCCACTACGCACAGCCGGCCAATGGCTTCCTGTCAGCAGGTAGGGAGTCCTCACCACGTTCCTAGTTGACGTTTCATTAATTGAGAAATACCAATTTGTAACGCGCACACAATGAACTTTTAAAGGACATTCAGCAGTGTGGGAGAACACATTAAAAAAATTGAAAAGTATTCTCATTCTGGCACAAGGTTGATGCCGACACCGAAGTGTGCAGTAAGAGAAGAGGTAGTGAATTCCAGGCGGCCAGAGTGGTATCAGAGAAGCGATGTTTTCCATGTCTGCTTCGAGAGAGACTCCGAGGTTGTCAATTAGAAGTTGAGAGATGGGACTCGCGATGAGACTGGGAGTTGCATTTGCCGGTTCACCCCAAATTTGTGCGCTTTTTAACAGGACAGCGAATTTGTACAGGAAGCGTTAAACTGGAAGCCAGTAAATTTGAGAAGCTTAAGGAATAGATGCAGGGGTTGTGGCCTAAACCAGCTCGTGCTTGTCATCGCAAGCATTTCTCTGGCTTGCTACAGCGGAATGTGTTTCTCTTGACAGAACTGAAGGCTGAGAAGGCGCAATTGTACAACTTCAGTAAGCTGAAGAAAAGTCGGAAATGGATGAAGGTATTTTTTACCAAGACCCTCATTGGTCATGGTTATGTTCCTAAAACAAATTAATTAATTACTCGGGGGAATTCAAACCAGAATCTACGGTGTTTATACTGCCTTGTGGTATATTATATATATTTATTTAAAAAAAGTATTGAATGTAATATTGTACAACTAGCCATGTGGCTCAGCATTAGAAAGTGCGGCTTGCAATCGGAAGGTTGCAAGTTCAAATCCTCGTCAGAGGTCGACTACAGCTTATCCATTCCTCTGAAGTCACTAAATGACGACCACTTTATGGAAAATTCAACCGCGGTTATCTTATTCAGAGACTCGCCCCCACCATAAGAATGTGGAATTACCACCACTGGCTGGGGCTGTAACAGGTGATGAGCACCGCCTCAATACTTGTTGAAGCAGGATCTCACTTTTAATTGTACATGTAGATAAATGCAGCACTGTTATATTACATAGAGCTGAACCTTTGGCTTTTGGCTTGGAAGTGAAACTTATTTCTTGTTCAATATTTACAATTTTGGTCGACAACAAGGCATTTGTGTGTGGTGTGTAACAATGCTCAGGAATACAAATGCGTCCCTGAAATTCTTGTTGTGCATTGCATTCATGGCAAGTAACTAGCACCTGGCATGCCCCTACCGAGAGACCATTTACAGTGGTAATTAACATTATACTCAAGCTGACACTACACCACCTCATATCTGTCTATCCACATGAAAGTTAAAGTATTATTTGCACATCATATCGGCCACACAGCCTGCCCGTAGTGTATTTTCGGCAGCGTTGGTTTAATACAAGCAAACGCTGGACTTAATTTGACATTCAGTGTCTCATCAGCAGAGTCGAGCATGCTTAAAGCAATGCTCGTGAACTGCCAATTGTTTATAGGCAATGACTCATGAACAGCAGCCTGATTGCCACCAGCTGAACAAGCAGAAATAACGAACGTTGAAACGTTTGTATTTTTAAGAAACATGGCAAATACATACCTTATAATTGGTCCTCAGTACTGAAAAAGCAGCGCTACCATGTCACGTGGCATACCTGCTCCTGTTGAGCATGTACTTAGGGTGCTTTTCAGAATACGTTTTAAATTGTGTGATTTTCGGCTGATAGTTTCCTCCTCCAATAAAAAGCGGTTTGTGACGATGCCCCGGCTGTGGTGTGCACGGCGCGTGCCCTCAGAGTATTCTCCTGAGCGACTCCTCCGAGTCGGAGAACGACGGGGAGGAGGCCGCCTTCTCCCTCACGCAGGAGGAGCTGCACGACATGCTGCGCCTCCACAAGTTCAGGAAGCTCCATCAGAGCCGCTTCCGCTCGCACAAGGAGGTACGCTGCACGCCACGTGCCTAAGCAGCAGCAGCCGTGTGGACACCGCCGCTGCAACCCACAGGGGGAGCCCCAGACTTACCGAGTCACCTGTACTGGCAGCACACCTCGCTTTTGATTGGGCTGCAGTGGCACTGGAGCGTTGACTCAGCAAACTGGCACATTGGCGTGGGTGCTGACTTAAGGCCGAGATAAAATAGGGACATTTTAGGAATATTGTTGCCGGCAACTGTCACCAGCAACGCAGTAACCATAATCGCCTATGGCAACTTGGTGGGCAATGGCATAGAATGAGTGTTTTATTTAGCCAATAAAAGCAGACTTTGTTGAAAAGTGTGTTTGCTTAAAAGTGATTGCTTCAAATTTTTCAAAGTAAAAATGTCTGCAAATTACTGAATTGGGATTAGAGTAGTCCCTCGGTTAACAGTGACATCAGTTAATGGTTTTTCGATTAACATTTCGCCTCCCATAGGACCCCTTGGTTTCGACTAACGTAAAAATTTAGATTAACGGTATGTTTCCATTATGCACGCGGGTGCCAGTTTTGCCCTCAGACAATCAGCGATGCCCATTTATGATCGTATAACCCTCCATTGGCTTTGTTTACATTACGTTTTCTGTTTTGGCAGTGGAAATTGCTGTCTTGTAATATCATGTAATTAATTCCTATATTAGATTAACAGTTATTTCAGTTAACAGTAGTTTTCGTGAAACAGATAAAAAACGTTAACCAAGGGACACTACTGCCCCACTTGCAAATGAGACTTATCCTGGTCTCTGGAGTGCTCACCTGGTTTCGCAAAATAAGCATTAAACTTGGTCTGCAGGCTGCCAATGAATCTTCGGCAATGGCTCACTGGCCCGTCGTGGCCCATTACACCATCATGCCACACCATAATCCTATACGATCGCATCACACATTTGTCTCCAGATCCCACTCAAAATAAGTCCGCCACTGTTTTTCAAACGAAGAACGCTTGAGTGAACTATGCGATCTGATTGGGAGCTGCATTGGCGTTCCCCACTAGAGGGAGCCTCGTTTAAATTGTTTCAGTTATTGGGAAATGCTGCGGCAACCTGTCGTGGTGTGCAACCAGCAGCGCTGGGGAGACGAAGGCAGCCGGCCTGCGTGGCTCTGCAAATTCAGAAGTGCCTAGGGCCTACAAGAACCTTAATCCGGCCCTGTCCGAGACGTGCAGTGGAAGGCCGACGAGTGGTATTTGCGAGATGGGCGGTGCCGCGGCTGTGCGGTTGACGCTTGCTGTGACGCCCATGTGTGCCGTGTGCAGCTGCAACAGTACCAGTTCTACAGCGCGGGGCTGCTGTCTTCGCTGGACCGCTACCACGAGGCGCACCGCCACTCCTCGGGGCCCAAGCGAAAGCGCCCCAAGGAGGAGCGCAAGCTCAAAGGTGCCTCGCCTTTGTATGTCTGCTCTCACAATGATTATAATATGGCAAGTTTTTTTACCCAGGTCGGTTTGCAAAGTCTGTGAGGCTCCTTCGGATGAGTCCTGCTGTTAGGCAGTTGTTTTTGTGAAAGTGTGCAATATGTGGTTCTATTCCACTTTTACCTGAGACACGACGAATGCTACATGCAGTATTATAATCAGAATATTTATCCTGGAGGAATCCGATGAGCTATTAAGCTGTTTTTCACAGATGTCCAGTAGAGGCAGGTCAGAACCTTACAATAACAAACAATACAAAGACACGATAGGAGTGCAAAGTATAGGAAAAGGTAAACAAATCACTTAAAATATACAAATAAAACTAAACAATTTTTCATCTTACCAGGTAAACCCACTGAGCTATTAGCCTCTTTTTTTGAAGCGACCTGGTCACAAATGATAGCTCAATGAAGCAGCTTATCATGTGGAAACTTATAGCAGCAAAATAATGTAAATTATTTAAATGCATATTTCTAAACGTGGATGGAAAAACTTCAAATATACCAGCGGTACGGTCGGGATTTAACTCCCAACCTCCTGCTTTAAACAATTATACAGGAGGGCCCTAACATGGGAGGTTCCAATGTACCAGGATGGTTATATATTCTTGGTTTTTTCGGTAGAGTTACGTAGAAGGGAAATAATAAAATAATAATAATATAAAGCAATTAAAATTCTCACGACGTTTCGACTGCAACACAAGCAATCATCATCAGGTGTGAAATCCACAGCAGGAAAATTTGAAAAAGTGGCGTTTTTTCCTAACGTCAGCATGGCTATAATATTATGGTTTACTCTCCTATCGTGTTGGTGTAATTCTTCTTCGCACCTCCAATTCGTATGGTTGGTTACGTACGGTTAGAAAATTTCAGTGCATTCACGCACATTCTAAAAACACTGCCACCCGCACCCCCACCACGCGCGGCTTCTGTGCCCCCCGTAGCCATGAAGAAGAAAATGAGGAAGCGGCGCCGCGAGGAGCAGCAGCAGCGCGGCTCCCCGGCGCCGTGGGATGGGCGGCCGGTGGCGCGCTTCTCCCAGGAGGGCACGGCGACGACATCGTCGCGCCGCAAGCACCTCACCCTGGAGCAGCTGGGCCAGCGGCGGCGCCGCGCGTGGCTCACCGTCGCCAAGAAAGATATTCCCAAAGTGAGAGAACGGCGGTGGTGGCGGTGGTGGCGGCAGTGGCAGCGGTGCACCCAGGGGCTCCGGCTCCAGTTGGCTCGGTGTGATGTGCTGGACCTGTGCTCCGTGTTGCATGTGATTGCCGGTGTCAGATTCGTCCACGTTTTAGATTTAACAAGAGCTCATCAAATATGAATAATCACGAATACAGTTTGTCAAAGCTGTTTTGTGAATGCGCTGTGGATTGATTGAAGTGTCCTGTTTGGGTTTTTTCTTTTCTTCTGCAGGCCGCAAAACAAAAGTCGTCAGCCCATAACAACATTCTCACCAATGCCAAAAAGGTGGGTCGGGATCGTCGCCGTCTCGTTTAGGAAGCCGTGACCTTTTTCCGCATTGCCATGCCAATGGCAGAGCTCTGCATTTAAAGCATATTAAGTTGTATCACTTCCATTATTGCCTGGATTCATAGTGGTGCAATTTAATGTGTTTTTTATTTGTTAAATCTGAAGTGTGTCTCTTTGCTTGGTAATTGCATATCTACAGTACCCGTGCGATTGACTAAGCCCGGTGCTTAGAGTACATTTTTCCTGTTTCAGCGGATGTATACATATCTTGAGTAATCTGAATTTGGTATCATGACACCAGCCTACAATGTTTTACATTTTTCTCACCAAAACTGCAAAAGTTGTCGCTACCCTGCCCGGAATGAAAATATTGAATTATAATTGGGTATGTTTGATATTCGCGCTATTTTTCTAGTGGGAGGCTGTCACGAGTTCAGTCATTTGCAGGTAATTTTCAAATTTGGCAAATTTGCAGCATGACGTCGGCATGCAATGGACTCCTTTTTTAATGATGTCACGGGACTTTTTAACGTCCACACTGAAGCAGAGGGTGTGTAGTGTTTTATGGTTAATAAACGGGCACTGCAGTATTAACCAGCAGCGGCATGCATTTAGAAATGTGCGTGTAGAGTATTTAGCTGCTATAAAATTCCATGTGATAAGCCACTTCTTTGAGCTCTTATTTGTGGTCAGATCGCTTTTAGAAAAAGATCTACGTAGCTCAGTGGGCCTTTCGTTTAATCAGGGGCGGCCCGCCGGATTCGAACGGCGAACCAGTGCAACGAGCGGCTAACGCCCGCTTTTGCGGCACCAACCACTTCTCATTGGAGGGGTGTTGCGGGACGACGGCTGATGTCTGCGTGTGGTGGGCGCGAGCAGTTGGCGCACCAGTGCATGCGTGAGGTGCGGCGAGCTGCCATCCAGACACAGAAGAACTGCAAGGAGACGCTGCCGCGAGCGCGCCGCCTCACCAAGGAGATGCTGCTCTACTGGAAGCGCTACGAGAAGGTGGAGAAGGAGCACCGACGGCGCGCCCACAAGGAGGCGCTGGAGCAGCGCAAGCTGGACGAGGAGATGAGAGAGGTGATTTCCTGCTCTAATGAACAACGTGGCAGCACTTGTCTCCTGTTAACACTAGTGGTGGGAATTACACATTCCTATGGCCAAGGGACGAGTCCTCTTCATAGGATGACTCAATTTGAAGCGATGCATCAAAAGCTAATGCCTACCCTCTTGAGAGGGCAGCACATGATAAATAATGGCCATGATCTGAAGTGTTTGCCTGCTTTAACAGTATACTGTGATGATATAATCCATTGTTAGGGATAAAAATGTTTAGTTTTGATTTTCATGCTACATGATCAATATTTTCCGTCCCTGAACACAGCACCTTTGTCAATGAGATGTGTGTAAGCGACTTCCTTAATGATAGATGCCATACAGAGTTGAGTATCCCACTGCGAAAATCTGCTACAGGCATGTATTATTTAATTGTTATGCAGTGTAGCAGGGAATTTAACGAAAACCCATGACTCAGTTGTTGTAATACAATTACCTCCGAAGACCGAGGCCAGACTTACATTTGACATACAGTTGATCATCAGTTATCCGACACGCTATTATGTGGCTTCCAACATTATCCGGTGGTCCCGGGCTGAACCAGCAAAATCGCTACAAAGGCTGTAACCAATCCGGCGACCGGCACCGTGTGCATGACCAAAAAAGTAGCTCGGCTTTATTTTGTTGTCAAATATTATATACAGTACGTATTACCTTACATACAACTTAAACAATGAAAATACTGCATGTATATACATCGCCCCATGCAGAGTCTTCGAGATCAGAGAGGTAAGTACTTTCCAGTAAATACAGTAACTTATTAAGTGGGAAAAGGCATTTTGTCTCTAGGTTAATTCATGTCAATTTCACAAACACATGTAAAACACCATGAAGCATGTAACAACAACTAAAATCATAATATCATACAACAATGTGCGTTGTGGCCGAAACATCGTGAGAATTATTTTATTATGTTTTATTTTTATTATTTCAATTCTACGTGACTTTACCGAAAGAACCAAGAAGATGAATCACTGCAGTCACGAAAACTTTATATCGAAACAATGTGCAAAGTTAAGTCATTCTAAATAATGATGTGATTATCCTGCGTTTTGAAAATCCAGCACCGCCTTCCTCCTCCGAACCTGCTGGATAATCAACAATCTAACGTATTCTGTTGAAAAGTAGCTAAATACAAGGATTGCATTTGAGAGAAGGCATTTGTTGCACCATGGCCGCTGCCATCGCACACGGCCATAATGCGCAACCCGCTCCCGTCCCGCTCCCGTCCTTCCCGTCCCGCTCCCCTCCCGCTCCCATCCCGCAGGCCAAGCGCCAGCAGCGGAAGCTAAACTTCCTGATAACGCAGACGGAGCTGTACGCGCACTTCGTTGGCGGGAAGACGGCGATGGACATGGAGCAGGACGAGATCCTGAGGAAACTGGAGGACTCGACGCCCAGCAGGCCTATCCAGTTGCCAGGGGGCGTCACGCTGGACCCCGCGCGCGACGATTATGGTGAGGGTGGCAATGTGCAACGGTTAATGCACAACGTCGACCAACCCTACAGATCCCAGCACACCAATGCCCATCGCTTACCTGCGGCACCCCTAACTGTTCTCTCCCACCAGGGATGTCCACTACCCCAACTTCCTGCTCATGCTCTATGTACGTATGTTGAACTTCTTTCACACTTTACGTTGCCAACCGTGTTAACCAGCAGTGCGAAGAAGGGCAAGAAACTGAACACAAAAAGCAGTCCATAATCAACGTTTTTGGGTTTAGATCGCGTTATTTATAAATGTGTCGTAACCCTCCACCACCCGACACGGCCAATCAGTAAAAATGTGTCACGTTGACAGAAGACAAATAGTTCACTGCTTTAGCCCACCGGTGTGTTGAAGCCACAACATTTACAATCTGAGTACGACGTTTCGCTGGTAATTGCATCCAGCATCATCGGGCAATTCGCCAGAATGGTGAGGCTCTGCTGTGTCTCCCGTTCTTATATAGAGCAGCAGCAGGGTGACGTCATCATTAACTCATTAACTCATCAGGTGCAAAGATTCAAGGGGGGAGTGATTGTAATTATATACTAGATTAGTAATCAGGCTATTGTTACGATGCGAGTTGTAGATTAGTAATCATTTGGAATGTGTTTTATTGTGATTATGCTACATTAGTAATCAGTTAGTGTTTGTTTCCCTTATAAGGAATTGTAATGTAGACACAGCAGAGCCTCACCATTCTGGCGAATTGCCCGATGATGCTGGATGCAATTACCAGCGAAACGTCGTACTCAGATTGTAAATGTTGTGGGTTCAACACACCGGTGGGCTAAAGCAGTAAACTATTTGTCTTTTGTCAACGTGACACATTTTTACTGATTGGCCGTGTCGGGTGGTGGAGGGTTACGACACATTTATAAATAACGCGATCTAAACCCAAAAACGTTGATTATGAATAACATTGGTCGCGAAAGCCTACGTGTTAAACAAAAAGCAGTTCTAAAGAAATTAGTTATCAATCTAGATTTTAAACTGATTAGCTCCAGTGGCTTCCTAATATCGGATGGAAGAGCATTCCAGATGGCCGCAGACGCGCATTTGAAAGCGTGCGATGCCGTGACCGTCTTTGTTCGATGGCCAGCCAAAAATCCCGAGGCCGGTCTGTCTGCCCCCTGGTTCACCCCTTCCATCTGCGAAGTTAAAAGTCGCAGGCCGGAAAGCCATCAAAGTCCCGTTTCAAAATTCATCACCACGTCAAGGCAGAAACACTTGAAATTATATCAGGCTGCCCTTGCAGGAGCACGAATGGTGCCGGAAACCCAACACTTCTCTTCAGCTCCATAAACGTCTTCCCTACGCCCCCAAAGCCCAGTCGCCCAAACTGCCCCACCGATTAGCGGGTGGCATCAACGGCTTTGGCCATTGTGACATCTTGATCAGCAGGCATGAGCAACTTTCCTGCTTTCTTTGTTCCTCCTGTTTCGTGACCCTCTCCCTTGTCACTTGCCATCTTCACTCGACATCCTCCACATCAAGTCAACCGCACATCTCTGCCATTATTTGTAACTTAATAAATATCTTCTTCCATCCTTGATTCTCCGATTAGCATGGTTGGCTACGTAGAGGGTGAAAGAAGTTCTACATACAAACATTAATCCTCTGCCTACTCCATTCATAACCACAGTATTCCCACCGCAGCGTCCTACAGAGTATCAGCCCTTTTCAATTCTTCCATCTCCTCTGCCATTGTTCTTCTGACTCTCAAGATTGCTCATATGTCTTCTACACGTTCTGTTCAGGCTGTTTAAGCAACTGTAGTCACATGGGGATTTTGTGTTTGCATGTAGTTATTATGTTTTAACTCTTCCTCACATTCTGTAACGTGTACTTTGAACTGTCGGTGGAGGGGTGCGCAGACCACTTGGCTGCTCGGATGTCCGGGCAAATGTTTGTATTGATGGTGCATCTGGCTGCCGCTTGATGTCCTACGATTGTCGTCACAGACAGCGGATTCTACAAGGCTCGGGCTCTACGCAATGCTGAAGAAGCTTTCCAGGCCCATCAGGCCAGGGTAAGGATTCACAAAGCACCGCGATGCAGAGCGCGTATTCGAAAAGCCAAAAGCTTTTTGAATATGCCTCCTATGACCTGCCTAGCATCTGCAGAAAACATTCAGTCTCCATATGTTGTGTTTATGAAGTATGAATATCAACGAAAGGGTAATGTTAAGGTTGAAAACTATAACCAGAACATAACAACTGTTCCCTTATTTAGATGCTTATGCATAATTTTACAAATTACAATTTCCACGTGACTGAAATAAATGTACTAATTCCTCATGACCTGTTTTCAATGGGGTAATTGCACATTCCTGTCCACTGACAGTTGTATGTTTGGGAGGCTGAGAGCTTCTTTGTTCGAGGTGAATTTAGTGCAGTGTAGCTTTATATTCTGCTCAGTGAGTGTTCTTTTCATGCAAGTGTGGGGCATTGTTTTTAGCACAGTTTCAGAACACAGGCCCAAAGGTCTAAAACACCGAGCTTGCGCCTAGCAACAACAATTCAGTGACAGAATAGGTTTTTTACCCTTTTTTCTTGCAACAAAAAAACACCTTTTGCAAGGAATCTTATTTGCATTAACCACAATACCTGTGGTCAGAATGCAAATAAAAACATACTCTGATAATATGTGCATTGTCTTTGAAACTGATTGGTCCACACCAGAGACAGCTTTCTTTTGAGCCTCGTCTCAAACGGTGTTAGACCAGAGGCTCAAAAAAAAGTTTCTGGTGTGGACCAATCAGTTTCAAAGACAATGCATATTTTAACAGTGTTTTTTTAATTCTGACCACAAGTATTGTGGTTAATTCAGACATGATTCCTTGCAAAAGGTGTTTTTTTGTTGCCAGAAAAAAGGGGAAAAAACCTATTCTCATTTTGGTACTGTCAGAGGAGGTCCCATGATGAATTCAGTGATAGTTATGGTGAGTGCTTTGTGATTTGCTTATTGTATAGGAGGAATTGATTCTGAATGACAACGCCGATGATTGCCCCCTGCCCGCTTTTGCTTGTGCAGACGCGGCTCTTTGATGACGAGGCGAGCGAGAGCCGGCTGGCGGCACTGCGCGCGGCCGACGCGTCAGGCACCGGCTTCGGGGAGAGTTACAGCCTCGCGAACCCCTCAATCTTGGCCGGCGAGGACATTCCCCAGCCCTCCTTCTTCTGCGGCAAGCTCAAGGCCTACCAGCTCAAGGGCATGAACTGGCTGGCCAACCTCTACGAGCAGGTATGAGCAGATGGGAGTTTTTTCCGACTGCCCTCGCCGGTTGTGTTGCCCTGCTGCAGTCAGGTATCGAATGAAGGGGGATGGGAACACAGGCTTATTGCTCAGAGGTTTGCTAAATTAATTTGATCTTGTGTGTGACACTAAAAACTGTTTTTATTTTACCAGGTAAAGCCCACTGAGCTTTTTAGCTCTTTTTTTATAAGCGAGTTGGCCACAAATAATAATTCTAGATTTGAAGCTTTCGTGACTGCAAGGAATCATCTTCTTAGGTTTTTTCGGTAAAGTCACGTAGAAAGTAAAATAAAATAAAAACAAAAATCACGACGTTTCGGAGGCAACACAAGTCTCCGTCATCAGGTGGGACCGTCACAGCCAGATTAGCTGTATCAAGTGAGGCAATGATTCAAGATGTAATCCCTTAAAAGCGAGTTGAGGGGGGAGGGAGAGGGAGGGGGGAGCTCATCAGACTAAGGTAGCCAATGAAAGGAACGTATCGGGAGGGAGGGGGGGCGAGGCCAAAAGGGTGGGCGATGGACGTGGAAGCGCTTGTGCGCAAGCGGCCAATTACTGCACACGCCAACACAATGGAGCGATTGTGCGCAAGCGGCCAGCCACTGCACCCGCCAACACAATGGGCAGAGAGGAGGAGGGGGAGGTCTAATACACATGATAGACAAAAGAACGAAAATGATGATGGGTACAAACTTAGGGGGAGCTCATCAGACTATGGTAGCCAATGAATGGAACGTATCGGGAGGGAGGGGGGGGGGTGGGGGCGAGGCCAAAAGGGTGGGCGACGGACGTGGAAGCGCTTGTGCGCAAGCGGCCAATTACTGCACACGCCAACACAATGGAGAGAGAGGGGGAGTGGGGGGTCTGATACACATGATAGACAAAAGAACGAAAATGCCCATGTTCATACCAATGCTGGCTGAACAATGAAGAGAGTACTGTTAAAATAACTGGGGATGTTAACACTCGGTAAAGTACAGTAAAATAGTGCCTGTCAGATAAGATGGTCCAAAAAATTTGTGATTAAGTCTTTTTTGCGTGGTTGATAACATCTTTCCAATGATTACTAAGTTTGTACCCATCATCACGGTTGAAATTATGTCTGTGTTTGTATATTTGTATGGCTTCGTGTACAAACCTTTGATGGTAGCCGGGAGGTTTGCAGAGAACCTTGGTCTCGGAAAAGACAATTTCATGAGAGCCCACCGAGTTGTAGCAATGATCGGCCACGGCAGAAGAATCAGTTCTGCCGTGTTTCAGATCTGACTTGTGCTCGCGGACACGATCAGAAACATGACGTTTCGTTTCTCCAATGTAGCAATCACCACAAATGCAACTCAATTTGTAGACTCCAGGATACTGTAAGTCAGGAACGATATCCTTCACAGATGGAATCAGATCACGGATTTTATGCACTGTACTGAATCGGACTTGGATCTTATGTTTGTTTAGAATTTTGGAGATCTTTTTGGTCACGCCAGCTATGTATGGTAACGTGATGGTTTTGGTCGGAGTTTCATGTGGCTGTTTCTGTGTGGTGGGAGAGACAGCTTGGCGGATAGCTCCCCCCTCCCTCTCCCTCCCCCCTCAACTCGCTTTTAAGGGATTACATCTTGAATCATTGCCTCACTTGATACAGCTAATCTGGCTGTGACGGTCCCACCTGATGACGGAGACTTGTGTTGCCTCCGAAACGTCGTGATTTTTGTTTTTATTTTATTTTACTTTCTACGTGACTTTACCGAAAAAACCTAAGAACACAAATAATTACCCAACGAAGTGGCTTATCACGTGGTAATTGATAGCAGCCAAATACTCTAAAAGCATGTTTCTAAATGTGGAGGGAAAAACCGGAGGACCCGAAGAAAAATCCACGCGAGCATGGGGAGACTGCAAACTCCAAATATACAGACGTCGGGTTTGGGATCGAACACCGCCTGTATACCAGGCGAGGTAGTTAACATCTCGCTACGGTGTTGCCCCACTTGTTGTTGACAGTGGGTGTCCAATAGTAAGACTAAGTCGATGGCATCAAATCATCGAATATCCAGCAGTGACAATGTACAATATATCAGTGCTGCAAATCGGTCAATTAACTTGTGTCTGTGTGGCACTTATCCTGCAGGGCATCAACGGTATCCTGGCGGATGAGATGGGCCTGGGGAAAACAGTGCAGAGCATCGCGCTGCTCGCACATCTGGCAGAGGTGCGGTCCCTTGTAAACTTCCCTGCATCGGCCGCTATGCATTGAATCGACCCGCACATTCCTTTGCATCACGTCACACACAGTTATCCGCACATACCTTTGCATAACGTCAAGTGCAGAGTTAGTTTCGTGTTGTTGCGTCTAGCAGGAAGTACCCTGCGTTGCACGGGGGAAAAATATTTTACAAACTTCTCAAAACTTAAAAACATAACATATACATACACAAATACTAAGCTATTGTGAAAGTCGGCGTGCGGTTTGTTTGTCCATTTGTCCGTCAACAAAAAAAGTTATAGAAAGTTGGTGGTAAATAGTTGATCTAAAAGGTTTGCGAAAATTGTCGACCCCTCCGCCACCCTCAAAAAAGATGTTTACCCCCACGTAGGCATGCATACCTAAACACCCTACATTCAATAGAGTGAGTAGTATCTAGTGACTCTACAGGAGTACACCATTGGAACCTCATTTGCCAGAAGAAAAAATATGATAATTGTTTTTTTACCCTTTTTCTGGCAACAAAACTGACACCTTTTTTACAAGGAGTCATGTTTGCATAGACCACAATACCTGCAGTCATAATGCAAACAAAAAACATAACTCTGATAATGTATGGTCCACACCCGAGACAGCTTTCCTTAGAGCCTAGTCTCACATGGTGTTGGACCAGATGATGCCAAAAGGCGCACAACTCAAAGACAATGCACCATCAGAGTATGAGAGCTCGGGGTAAGCATTTACACCATTGGAACCTCAATGGTTCCAATGTTGCCAGATAAAAGGGTAAAAAAACAATTATCATATTTTGCTTCTGGCAAATGAGGTTCCAATGGTGTAAATGCTTACCCCGAGCTCTCAAACTCTGATGGTGCATTGTCTTTGAGTTGTGCGCCTTTTGGCGTCATCTGGTCCAACACCATGTGAGACTAGGCTCTAAGGAAAGCTGTCTCGGGTGTGGACCATACATTATCAGAGTTATGTTTTTTGTTTGCATTACGACTGCAGGCATTGTGGTCTATGCAAACATGACTCCTTGTAAAAAAAGGTGTCAGTTTTGTTGCCAGATAAAAGGGTAAAAAAACTATTATCTGCAGGAGTATCTTGCTCTACAGTAATAACTACTGACTGCAGTAGTATCTAATGACTATTGTAGTACTTAATGAATCTATAGTGGTATTTATTGACTCAATAGTAGTTTCTACTGACTATAGTAGTATCTACTAACTCTATAGTCGTATCTACCGACTCTGCAGCAGTATATACTGACTATAGTAGTAACTGCACACATTGGGGTGGGAGGGGGAGAAGAGGACATCATACTTTGAAGAATTACTTGAGCGTTGTCTTTTTTTTTTGCATTAAAGCGAATGATAATTTTTCCCCGCCCCCACCAATCGCCCGTGTGCGTTGCTATGGTAACCACGACGTTTCGTGCATGCGAAGATGCGTGCTTTGGCGCGCGCGCAGTGTAGTAATATAATAATTAATAGTACTAAATTGTCAATTTAACTACTTTAAAGTTAGAAATGATAAACCCCAGTTTGTGAGTTTAAAGCGTCGCAAGTTACGTACACAGACAGACAAAAAATTACTTTTATAGGTAAGAATTAAAAGTACTTGCAATAATAATTTACCTAAATAATTTTTTACATAAAAGACCCATTGGCATTGTACCGTTTAGCCATGTTACTTAGGGGGAAAATGTTTAACGTGCTACATGTAACGTTTGCACACAATAACCCTTCTTCATAATTCATGTAATTATATATATTTTAAGCAATTGAATGAAAAATGAAAATAAAACATAGATCATTACCTGATTAATTAAAATAAAACCCAACGCGCGGTGTAAAAAAAAACTTACACTCGCGTGCCAAGAATCGATTCTTTAAATCGAGCAAAGGAATCTAAGGTAGATTTCTTTAGAATCGACCTATTCCCGTTTAATCGATACCACAAAAGCTCACCAGATATCGATTCTCGCCAGTCCTGTATGCGGGTTGACACCATACACTTCATGGTCATTTCTCCCCCCAAAATACAAAATTCAAATTTTTATGCTTTTTACATTGTGTCCAGTATGGGAGCTACCCACATGCCAAATTTCAAGTTTGTCGCATTTTGGGTAGTATGCTAAACATTTCGAACAGACACAAATATCCACAAATTTCCCTTTTACATAATAAATAGATAAATAGGGATGCACCGTATTGTTCATTTTAATAAACACTTGGTTTGGCCCGAGGGCACAGCTAAATCACACGTGTAATGGATTCAACTGAGTCGCAGACGTAGTCTTTGGAGGCAATACTTTATTTAGTTCCAACAGACAGGGTAACTTCCCCTTAACAGAAAACAACATAGGGTGGTGACCACCCAGCTAACTACACTAGTTAGCACGTAACTGTTACTACGGACCCGGGACCAACAGTATCTGCCTGGGTCCACGTGCTGGAAGACTCATAGAATAGATATCGTAGACGAAGGGTTTCTTCCCGGGATGAACAACCCCGGTCCCTCTCGGGACCCGGCTTATATTCTCTATGGCGTGGCCCTCTTCGCCATTGGCCACGTCCACCTTCCAGAACGCTCTGGAAGGACCTGGGTTCCAATCACGTGACCCCCCCCCTCGGCCCCCTCTTGCGGCCCCTCTGTCAACTTAACCGGTCACGTGTCCTCCCGGGTCAACCAGAGTGCCCTGGCCCCACGCGACCTATCCCTTCGGTCGGCACCCACACACCATGTTCTGTAGGGTCGGCACTGCACTTACAGCATGGTGCCATCCAGCGCTATTATTCAACGCACACCGTGCCCCTCTAGGACTGGTACTACACCCACAACCTGATGACATCCAGCGATGTCACTACACATGTATACAGAGCACTTTCAGAGAAGGGATAAATGGACGTGTGGTGCTACGAGCAGTAGCAGAGCCATACAGCAGAGGCATGGGGACTGGAGGTTGAGAGGATCGGCAACTTTACTATGTCCGTGCGTTCGTTCTTGTGTGTACTTGTATAAACAGCATTTACCCCAAAAGTCTGTACGGCTATAGGGGAATCTGCCTTTTGTGCACGTGTTCCCTTCTGCAGCCACCAGCATGGCCCCAAGATCTTGAACAGCTTCAAATTTCCTACATTCTATGAAATACATCATTACCAGTTTTTATTGAGGGTATCAATGCGATTTTCTCACATAACCTTCTGCCGTGCTGTAGATTTCTGGGACCTATCATTGAGAAATTCAGATCAAGGTCACTGGTCCTAGCTGGAATCCTCATTCTCCTGGAACTCTAAGTTAAGCTATCAAGCTGTGACCCTTAGTCATTTCAAATGTATGGTGATGGGAAAGCAAATATAAGAATGTTATGATAACTGTGATGTTCATTGTACCATGCAAGGTTCCTCAAGCCACGATTCATTAGTGAAGCAGTAATTTCTTCCACTCAAGTGGGCAGAGCAGAGAGATCTGGCTGGTGATTTCGCATGTCCCAAGAAGGCCGTGTCCCAAGTGCAATTTTTGGAAGGGCAGCCATCTCAGCGGTATTGTTCCAACAGGGCCAGATGTTGGACGATTATATTGGATGAAACATGTTCCACCATCTGTCTGTTGTGGGTTCATATGTGTGGGGTCAGAGTGAATCAGCGACCACTTGCAAAAACTGGATTAACATAAGTACAAAGCCTTGTTTTTTCCTGAACGGCTCGCTCACGTAAAAGTGGTATTTCTGTGTGTGTGTGCAGAGAGAAAATATCTGGGGCCCTTTCTTGGTCATTTCCCCTGCCTCTACACTCAACAACTGGCACCAGGAATTTACACGCTTTACACCCAAGTTCAAGGTAATCTCTTGCATGCCATGCCAACAACTTTCGGAACCTGTTTGTCTTTTTACTGACAGCCATCTTCCCTATATATGTAATTTTTTGTCTGTCTGTGTGTCTGTGGATTCAACTTTCGACGGATTTAACTCACAAAACGTGGGGTTTCCGTTTTAAAAAGTACCCAGATACCGTGCGATAAGTCCAGTGGTGAGCCAGCGCTATTCGTATTTCACATCCGTCAACTTTAAAGTAGTTAAATGAACAATTTAGTACTATTAATTATATCACTACGCTGAGCGCGCGCCAAAGCGCGCATCTGTGCATGCGTGAGAAAGCTGACCGGTGGTTGCCCCTAGCAACGCACACACGCGATCGGTGGGGGGAGGGGGGAATTCTCATTCTCGTAAAAAATGCAGAAAAAAAAGGTTCCAAGAGTTTCGATTTAAAGCTTTCGTGACTGCAGGGATTCATCTTCTTGGTTCTTTCGGTAAAGTCACGTAGAAGGAAAATAATAAAATAATAAAAATTAAACAAAATAAAATAATTCTCACGACGTTTCGGCCACAACGCAAACAGGTCTGTCGAGAAGGCAGAGTCTGAATTCAGACTCTGCCTTCTCGACAGACCTGTTCTCCACCTGAAGATGGCTGCTTGCATTGTGGCCGAAACGTCGTGAGAATTATTTTATTATGTTTTATTTTTATTATTTTATTATTTTCCTTCTACGTGACTTTACCGAATGAACCAAGAAGAAGTTCCAAGAGTTGTTAAAGTGCGGCTGATGTAAATGTGCAGCGGTTTCAGCCGCACCAACCTTTACATAACAAAGGCTCAGTCCCATTTACAGCAGCCGCACCTTTACAGCAGCCGCACCTTAACAACTCTTGGAACCTCCCAGTTCAACCAGTCTACACAACAAAGGCTCATTCCTAGCAGCGTGCTTCAGCCGCACCAACCTCACAATAATAATATCCAGGGGCCTGCCTTGGCTCCTCCCACCCTCAACCAGTATATATACATACAAGGACGGTTTTCTTGGAATTTCTCTTACTTGATACAGCAATCGTGCTGTGACGGTTCTACCTGAAGACGGAAGCTTGTGTTGCCTCCGAAACGTCGTGATTTTTATTTTATTTTTATTTTACTTTTATTAATTTTAATTTTTTACCTACGTGACTTTACCGAAAAACCTAAGAATAGAAAACTATTATTTTAAAACTTAGTAAATATAAAAGTAATAATGTGTGTGTGTAAGTCGATGTGTGCGTGTGAGTCCATATATGTGTGTGCGTGATGTGTGTGTGAGTCCATGTGTGTGAGTCCGTGTGTGTGTCGATGTGTGAGTGGGTGTGTGTGTGTGAAAGTCGATGGGTGTGAGTCGATGATGTATGTGTGTGTGTCGATGTGTGTGTGAGAGTCAATGTTTGTGTGTGTTTAAGTCCATGTGTGTGTGTAAGTTGATGTGTGTGTGTCGGTGATGTAGCGGTAAGTGCGCTGCACCACGAACCCGGCGACCCGAGTTCGATTCCCGCTCACGGCCAACACCGGTGACAATTATCTGAACCCGTCCTGTGCCACCTCCCCTACGTCGAATCAGCTTCAAATGAGAACCTGCTGCGATGTGTCGTAAATGTCGCCAGCAGGGACTACCATTTTTTTTGTTTGTTACACTTGTATTCTCCTAAACACGTAAAATGTATGCACAAATACTTTATCCATACATTAATTTTTTCTGTATTTGT
This sequence comes from Lampetra planeri, assembly GCF_965212315.1. Classification (NCBI taxonomy): domain Eukaryota; kingdom Metazoa; phylum Chordata; class Hyperoartia; order Petromyzontiformes; family Petromyzontidae; genus Lampetra; species Lampetra planeri. The sequence continues at coordinate 12,631,754 of NC_136136.1, read as the reverse complement.
GTATGTATATGTTATGTTTTTAGTGGAGTTTTTAAATATAGTTTTCGCCCTGGCAAACGCCGGGTACTTCCCACTAGTATTCAATTATAGAGATATCATCTTGTCTTGTCAGTGGGGTTATTATTATTTTTTCAAACCAAAGCGAATACATTCTTATTTTGGGAAATTGTCTTTTTACGAAACTATTCCAAACTCATGACAAATAATAGAAACAGGAAGAGCATTTCAAATTATCTAGGATTAGCATTGTGAAAATGTGCAGTCAGTTTTTTCAACCAAGGTCTAAGGTAATATGTTGGACATAGCTCATCATCAACACCATAGGTCTCTGAATCCTTGCGGTCAGAATGATGTGTTGTTACTTGATTCTGTACGATGAAAATTCCTGAAGTGAGTGCAGTGACTGACTCGGAGACCGATGAATCATGTTTTTGATAATGCCGATTGTGCCTTCAATGCCACGTCACAAGGTGAAGAAATTCCCAATTGGACCTCATTGCCACAAAGTGGTGAAATCACACCATGTTAGACCGACTACTGCAAAATAACTTGTCAGGTGTCCTTGTGTTCCTTTTTTCAAAGTCACGGCTTGCCAGAATTTAATCACAAATCCAGCATTTTAAAATAGCTTGCAATTAAATTACAGCAATGTTTATATTTCAACAAACCTCGATTTGTTCAAAGATGGGACGTGGCAGTCAACCCCTGTGCTGCTTGTAGTATTTTCTCTTGCACTGTGTGCTTTAGTTATTGACGTTGTTTTTTTGTTGTCAAAGATGGCTTTGCCTTAACCCTGCTCTGTGGCCATAATCCATGGTTCCTTATTCCAGAGCTGTTTGATTAAATGGCCTGAAATCAAATTAGTTTATCTGCCCATTAACATCTCTCCATTCCACTTCGCTATGTACCTCTTATCAGCATCTGCGCTCTGCATCCATTATTTGCTGGGCTTTCGATAAATATTTCTCCACCACCCCTGTTCTCAGTACAATAAAGCATTGCTTCCTGCATCATTTAAAAAGGGTTGTTTACATGAGATGTTGCTTTAAATCGTTTTTGCCAGTTAGGTTTAGCAACAGACTTTCAATCAACCACACACACCCTTCACTGTTCCACACAGATGTAGGTTAACATACCTCGCTGCACCCTTGATATTTGCCACTTGAAGCCACCAGTACTTTTAATTACAAGTTTACTCGCTCACTGAACCCAACCCTTTACCCTCCCGGGTAATCCAAATGCACGTTCTCTGTCCCTGGATGTCATCATCTCGCAGTGTGGCCCTGCAGGAGATACACTTGAAATTAATGAGTGAACACAAATGTATAGACGTGTGTATTTCATCTGAATAAGGTCATTTGCCTGCATCATTAGCAATGTTTTTTCCTGAGTTTAAACAGCAATGTTAATTATTATGGTGGCATTTAGTTATTTTCAGCCTCCACTTTGCACTTAGACATTCTAACAGTGCTTCAAACCTTGAGTGTCAAAAGCATTGCAGTCTTACAAATAAAGCAAGGTAATTAACATCTCTACACATAATTTTTGATGACCTTGCAGATTTTTTTTCCTTTTTCATTTATTTTCACTTATTCAGTAGCCCACGTCTTTATTTACGGTTCTTAGTGAACAGCTGCAGTTTTCATAGAAACCTGCCAGTGGCTGGAAATACTTTGACCATGTCAAGGCTGAAGCATAGCAAAAATGTTCACAAGTGTAAGAAGACAGGAAGGAATTTGTTGGAGTAAATGGGAAAACTGAAGTCTCTCAAAGCTTGAGAGTAATAATCAACTTTCTAAATTGCAGGCCCTGATGGGTCTTCTACTGCCTGATTGTGTGAAAATATGAGTACTTTGTTTTGGGTAATATAACTTATGCATAATTCTGGCTTAAGGGGCTTTTTGAGTTGATTTGAAGCTTTAATGACTGCAGGAATCTATACTCTGTGATTTTTTTTCGGTAAAGTCACGTAAATAGAAAATTAATAGATCACGACGTTTCGATCGCAACACAAGCGACCGTCTTTAGGTGAGAGAGAGAAAGCTACTGAAACAAGGTTTTATATAGGCCTAAGATGGGTGCAGCCTTAGGGTCAGAGGGCGGGGCTAGAGATAGTCTCCCTGAAGGCTGTGGAAGTGGCTATTGTATTGTGAGAAATTAGCATGTCAATGCATGAGCTTAGTATGTCGCAGCATCGGTGACTTGCCTAGTATGTCGCAGCATCGATGACTGAGCGAGAAGGACATCCAGCCCATCAAGTACAAAGACACTCAACCTAATAATGCAACTCAGAGTCGGCTAAAATCGCAGAAAGGATGGAAACATCACAGCAGGTTAAGACTTTACCTGGTTAATTACGTCCTTTCAATGATTGCTCAATTTGTACCCATCTTCTCGGAAGTTGTCTGTGTTTATATATCTGGATGGCTTCATGAACAAATCTGATGATAGCCAGTGGGTTTGCAGAGTACCTTCGTCTTGGAAAAATCTATTTCGTGTGTGCCCACAGCGTTAAAACTGATCAGCAACGGCAGAGGTATTGGTCCTACTGTGCTTCAGATCTGCCTTGTGTTCGCGTACACGATCCGAGACATGTCGTTTCGTTTCCCCAATGTAACTGCTGCTGCAGCCACAACTTAGTTTGGAGATACCAGGATATTGCATGTCAAGGAATCACATCCTTTACCGATGGCATCAAACCACGGATTTTGTGTACTGTGTTGAAACGAACCTGGATATTGCGTTTGTTGTACGTGCTCCAGCTCACTGGCTAGGTGGGCTGGATGGTGGTGGGAGTCAGGCTTTAGATAGGCATCCGTGTAGGTGGCTTTCCTGTAGACAGAATGTTCCATCGAGCCATCAGGTCTCATCTCGATCAGAACATTCAGGAATGGTAACTTGCCATCCTTTTTCACTTCCATGGTGAATTTGATGGCTGGGTGTATGGAATTGATGTGGTTGAAGAATTGGTTTAGTGCTGGCTGCCATGTGGCCAGATGACGAACGTGTCATCTACGTATCTCTTCCACAAGGAAGGACGTAGGGTGGATTTCTGGATGGCATCTGTCTCAAATTTCTCCATGAAAACATTCGTTACCACTGGCGATAAGGGCGAACCCATTGGGGTACCCTCTTGTTTGTGAATGTACCTACCATTCCAGGTGTAGTTAGTATTGGTAAGGCAGTGCTTCACCAAAGTTGGCAATGGTGTCAGGCACAGGTACCTTGGTGAACAGACAGACTACATCGAAACTGAGAAGCAAATCATCTGGAGACAGTGAGATGTCTTTGATTAGAGAAACCAAGTGAGCTGAGTTAAGTCCAGCTGACGTGATCTTGCCAGTGAATGGAAGCAGGGTCTCAGACAGAAATCGTGCCAGTTTGTCGGTGGGTGAGTTAATGGTGGAGACGATGGGATGGAGCGGTGTACCTTCTCTATGGATTTTTTTAGAGTGTTGGCACGGTCAGCCAAGTGACCGTTTTCACTTTCCAATTAGTTAACATGTGTGTATTTTACACATTGAGTCCCTGCTGTTACCACGTGGGATATTTTGAGGGGTGGTGGTGGGGGGGCTATCACGTAGTTCTAATGCCTGTATACATTTTTTTTTTTAAGTTAAACAATTATAGCAAACATTGAAATAATGGGACCAGTAGAAAATAATTTAAAACAATTTGGACAATAGACAAATGTGGCACTTCTCCATGATTTATGATCACTCGTACTCTCAAGTGTACACATATTAACATGCTTCACGTTTGCACTACAGTTTGGTACTTAACATGCGCACTAGCTGTCTAATCGACTGGTAGTTGCGTGGGATTTGTCACCGCTCACATTGATCCCCCTTTGTCTGACAGGTGCTGCCTTACTGGGGAAATCCTCACGACAGGAAGGTGATCCGCAAGTTCTGGAGCCAGGTAGGGGTGCACCCTCCGTTCAAGCTCTGCATTGTGCTGTGGCTTGCTTTGATCCCGTTGAGGACGTGTGAAGGGGGAACAATTGCCCGTAGTGTCAACCTTGATAATCATAAACTCACTCTAATCTCTGCATGACGTATTTGGTAAAATTCAACTAAAAACTATTGATCTTATATAGCTTTTTTTTCAAAAGCGACCTGGCCACAAATTATCGCTCATCAAAATAGCATAAATGTTTGGAAATGTATAGCTGCCCAATACTCTAAATGCACGTTGATTCTAAATGTGGAAGGAAAAACCAGAGAACTTTGAGAAAAATCTACGCGACCACAGGGAGGACACGCAATGTCTAGATCGAACCCACTTCCTCCTATATACTGGGCGAGGTAGTTAACATCTCGCCACCTTGGTGCCACTGCAGAAGCTGTCAGAAAATGGCAGAGCAATTTCCTGAGGGACCTTTCTGATGGATTGGGGGCTTGGTTGATGTTTGAGTTTCACGCTGGGTTTGGTGTGGATGTTGCTGATCGTTTTATCGACAAGACCCGCGTCAGGCCGACCCTTTATCGCGTTCCTCTGTCGAAATGTTAGTGAGTGACTCGACGGCACGGCTGGACAAATAGTACGACGCCACGATTGGCGGCGGTGTTGGCGAGCCGCTGGGAGGCGGGGACGGAGACGGGGCAACGGTGTTGCGGGGAATCGCACCGTTGTTGTTACCTTGTCAAAATTGGCCCATGTTCACTGATTTGAATGAACATAGCCAATTGCAAGTCACAAAGTATTATTAAAGATGATGTTCTTATAATAATATCAGACATAAGTTAGAACATCAATAGATGAAGATTCTTGACACTTGATCCCATTAGTGGTGTCATACAGGATATCAGTGATGTTGTACAACTGCTTGTTAAATTCAGATTTTTAAAAACTCTTATCATTGGTGTCATGAGGTGAAAGAAGTATCCCAATTAGGCTCAGTAAGCCAATCAGGACCTTTCGCTGCCTGGGAATGTTGGCAGCATACTCTTAGGTTTTTTCGGTAAAGTCACGTAGGTAAAAATAAATAAATAATCAGGTTTAATAATAAATAATAAAAATACTAGAAATAAGGTACAGTAAATCTAGCTGTGACGGTCCCACCTGATGACGGAGACTTGTGTTGCCTCCGAAAAATCGTGATTTATTATTTAATTTCCATTATTATTTCTAGTATTTTTATTATCAAATTTTATGATAGATGTTTATTATTTATTTATTTTTCCCTACGTGCCTTTACCGAAAAAACCTAAGAGTATGAATCATTGCAGTCACGAAAGCTTCAAATCTAGAATGTTGGCAGCGCTTTTCTAGAGTGCCCGGTCTCTTGTTAATTGGATGTTAGAGACCCGTGAATTACTTCACTGGAGTAGGCCATGATCTTTGGGCGTTTTGGCCCAAATATATATAATTGTAATTAAATTTCAGAAAAATGTTCATTAAAAATATTCCCCATCATATATATCATAGTCCATGTCTCCTTTGTTACTAGAAATATCACGAGTCTTCAAGCATTTCAAAACAGAACACAATTTACACAAACATGTTTGATTTTGTACTTGGTTACATGAGGAACATTGACTGTGCAGCCAATGATCATTGTCAACATCCAATACCCACTTTTGTTAATGTGGGTATTCGATGTCTTTATACCCATCCCTATGAAGACATTGTGTGGATACAGTTTCCATGACTGCGGCCACCGTGTGTGCATGTGCGCGCGTGCCGCCCTGCAGAAAACCCTGTTCACGCAGGACGCACCGTTCCACGTGGTGATTACCAGCTACCAGCTGGTGGTGCAGGACGTCAAGTACTTCCAACGCGTTAAGTGGCAGTACATGGTACTGGACGAGGCACAGGCCCTCAAGAGCAGCACAAGGTCAGCATAGCACACACACATCTCATCTGTGCACCACACACACACACTTCTCCTAGCCTGTATAAGCTGTTATTATTAAGGCAGCATGTTCCAAACCTTGCGTAGTTGTGGTAATGTCAACAGCATACAGCTGTGAATTACAGTGGTGGTTGTCTTGTGTGCGTGTCATGCGGCAGTGTGCGGTGGAAGATCCTGCTACAGTTCCAGTGCCGGAACCGGCTGCTGTTGACTGGCACGCCAATCCAGAACACCATGGCGGAGGTGAGCTCTGCTTCCTGTTACCCGTAGGGGATTAAAATAATTGTAAAATAGGCACACCAGAGGTGGCTTCTTTCAGAATGCCGGACAACTATTTTAATCAGAAATTTGTGCAGTTTGTGTGGTGGTTTGTGAACGTGCGTAGTTACTGCGTTGGCACCTGCCTTGCTACACTGCCACTCTGGGTTTGTTTGCTGCCACGTGGGTGCTGCCTGCATCCCGCGCTTACACGTGTGTGTGTGTTTGCGTGTGTGCCTGCCTGCGTGTTGCGATGGCCAGCTCTGGGCCCTGCTGCACTTCATCATGCCCACACTGTTTGACTCTCACGAGGAGTTCAACGAGTGGTTTTCCAAGGACATCGAGAGCCACGCCGAGAACAAGTCTGTAATCGACGAGAGTGAGTTCCGCTCCCCAACTCCACCGTCTTCCCCTTTCACTACACCCTCCCTTTCCACCATCTCTTCCCTCGTCTCTCCCCCTCTCTCTTCAACACCTCCCAGACCACACGTGACAATGCAAAACCTAAAACAAATACCTTGTTTGATTTTATAATTTTATAAGGCTGTATCCAAATAGTGAAAATATGTCCGGATTCCATCCAGATCTGGGTTGTATGCAGATATTTGAAACATCCGTGTTTTAAGGCCACATTGTTTATGTGATATGTGCTGTGACTGTGACACGGTTGATCCTCGGTCTGCTACGGTGAGGAAATGGCTGTGTTGGCTCTGTACTACCCATGACGCACTTTTGAGGTGAACGCTGCCCTAATAGTGGAACGTATGTCAGCGAGCGTTGTGTACCAATTGAAAGGTCAAGGAAGTTGCTTTTCCAGTGACATCACAGATGTTGAAAATCATACAGATTATAATGTATTTATATTACAAGCAGAATTTTTTGGAGTCTGTCCCAAAATAGTTAACGTGTGTTTTTGCCCTCGCCTCCCTCAGACCAATTGTCACGGCTGCACATGATCCTCAAGCCATTCATGCTGCGGCGCATCAAGAAGGACGTGGAGAATGAGCTCTCCGATAAGGTGTGCGCCCGCGGGACCGCCTGTATGCACTGCACCGGCATACACGGCACTCACCGTGTGTGTACGGTGCACGTCCTGCATGCGCGCTGCACACTGCGCAAGGAACAGAGTAGTTTGCGTCCTGCTGTGGTCAGCACAGTGTTCGTTACACATGGCACCGTCGGCCGGGTGGTCAGCACATATGTGACTGACACAGTTTACAGGAATGCTTTTCCTCTTTGGTTCTTTCGGTGAAGTCACGTAGAAAATCCATTGCAACACAAGGTAAGAATATAAAACATAGTGAACTTAGAAACACAATGCAACACAACAGAAAGCCGGACAACACAACAGCCAACACCCTCCACCTGGCTGACCACGCTCCCCCAAAGAATGACAAAAAGAAAGACAGCGCCACTGTGTGGAGGCTTTGAATGGAGAGAGGGGGGGAGGGGTTGGGGCAGAGAGAGAGGGGGGCGGGCAGAGGACAATGAGAGAGTTGTGTGGAATTCCGGAGCACAGTGGCCAGAGGCAGACCACACTCCTCCAAAGAATAGTTGTGGAATTCTGGACCATAGTGGCCGGAGGAGAGACAATGTACTATAAACAAGCAGCATGGCAATATTTAGAGTAAGAAAATCGGAAGTTTGAGAAAGCAGAATTTAGTAAAATAGGAAGTGTAATGTAATGCCACAGAGTCGGTTAACACACAACGCATAGCCTGGTTGATGACATTCTTCCAAAGATTGCTAAATAGAAGTTAAGTCTTGATTTGAAGCTTTCGTGACTGCAGGAATCCATACTTTTTGGTTCTTTTGGTAAAGTCACGTAGGTATAAAATAAAATAAATCACGAAGTTTCGATCGCAACACAAGCGGTCGTCCTCAGGTGGAAAAAATAGAATCCAGCAGTGGAACTGCTGAACCAGTGAGAGAGCAGTTACAACAAGGTTATATATGTGGCGATGGGCAAGCAAGCGGGGTCTGAGCTTGAAAGGAATTACATCCATGGATGCAAGCACGTTAGTTGTGTTAATGGGGGAGATTAGGGAGAGAGGGATTAGGGAGGGAGATTAGCATGAATGAGCTTCCGTCGCCGCATACGAGTATCATGCCCGCATATGCGCACAACAGCAGTATTAATGAGAGATTAGCACCATGAGAGTGCAATCCAAAGGGCATGTGAGCATGAGAGCGCAATCCAAAGGACATGTGAGCATGAGAGTGCAATCCAAAGGATATGTGAGAGATCTAAGAGAGAGGCATACCGAAAGAGAGACAGAGAGAGTCGTAAATAACAGCTGACATAGGCCTGTAGGATGGAAACATCAGAGTCAGTTAAGACTTTACCTGGTTAATAACATCCTTCCAATGATTGCTCAGTTTGTACCCATCTTCACGCTACCATGGGGAGAACCTGCAAACTTCAAATATACAGGCATCACGGTCGGGATCGAATCCACGGCCTGCATACCAGGCGAGGTAGCGGCGACCACGGAAGACGCATTTGGAACCGAGGCAGCAGAAATCATTTAGCCTTACCTGAAACCATCACGCAGCTTTCTAACTTAGACATAATAGAGCTTTAAGTTGCTCTTCACTAAACCATGCACAAGAAGTGGATATTTACATGACGTCATGAATATAATCCTTGCTGCCACCCATTAATGATGCTGCGTGGTTGTGAAAAGTGCACTGCAATGCTATGTAGTGGGCACAAACAAGTCTGGCATTGGGTGACTTGGGGCTTCTGTATTGCCTACATTTTTGCAATAACATGTCCTCTGTGTGCTTTTACATTGCAGATCGAGGTGCTGGTCTACTGCCATTTGAATTCGAGGCAACGGCTCTTATACCAGGGCCTCAAAAACAAGATCTCCATTGAGGATCTGCTGCAGTCGTCCATGGGCACCCAGCTCGCCCACACCACCACAAGCAGCCTCATGAACCTAGTCATGCAGTTCCGCAAGGCATGGCTCTCACACACGCACAATCGCACGCGCACACACGTGCACGGACACACCAACGAACATGGCGTGCTCACGGCAGCCTCTTAATTGGGGGGTAGTGGGGCGGCTGTGGAGGTGGTACTTGTTCTCACCGACCGTCCCTGATTGTAACCTTGAGATAAAAAGATTTTCCTGCATATTTACAGTTTTGGATGTTTTTTTATCTGAGGCATGGGATAGAACAAGATCATTTATGGCGATATAGTGCGGAGTTTATGGTGATGAAGAGGGATTTATGGTTGCCAGCAACATTTTCCATCAGGGAAGAGTATAATATTACATTTTCTTTGTGTAGGGGTGGGGTATTACAAACCTGCATGTAATGTCCGATGGCATTTAATGGTTGAGGCGGAATAAAAATTCCTCTTAGACTTTTAAAGAGTTAGGAATGCTTTCAAAATACGACATTCGTTGAGCTTGCTATTAACATTGCGGGCTGTTATGTCGTGCCCGTTCCTGTAGGTGCATGGGTGGGAAGGTGCATGCATGCGTGGGCATACCGCGGGCGGGTGGGTGGGCATACCGTGGGCGTGGAGCCGTGGGTACATGTGTGTGTCTGCTGGCCGCTCTTTGTGCAGGTGTGCAACCACCCGGACCTTTTTGAGCGCCAGGAGACTCGCTCGCCCTTTTTCTTTCCGACGGAGGTGTACCCTGTGCCCAAGCTAGTGTACCGCGAGTGCCTCCCTGCCTCCTGCAATCTCTACAAGCGCAAGTGAGTTTGCGCTGTCTGCGCACGGCTGGTTTGCCGACAGGCTCCTGTGGCTGCTGCGGGGCGGCGTTTGGTTGGTTCTCGTGGCTGGTGCGGGGTGGTGTTTGGTTGGTTCTCTGGTTCTCGTGGCTGGTGCGGGGTGGTATTTGGTTGGTTCTCTGATTGCCGTAGCTGGTGCGGGGTGGTGTTTGGTTGGTTCTCTGGTTCTCGTGGCTGGTGCGGGGTGGTGTTTGGTTGGTTCTCTGATTGCCGTGGCTGGTGCGGGGTGGTGTTTGGTTGGTTCTCTGATTGCCGTGGCTGGTGCGGGGTGGTGTTTGGTTGGTTCTCTGGTTGCCGTGGCTGGTGCGGGGTGGTGTTTGGTTGGTTCTCTGATTGCCGTGGCTGGTGCGGGGTGGTGTTTGGTTGGTTCTCTGGTTGCTGTGGCTGGTGCGGGGTGGTGTTTGGTTGGTTCTCTGGTTGCCGTGGCTGGTGCGGGGTGGTGTTTGGTTGGTTCTCTGATTGCCGTGGCTGGTGCGGGGTGGTGTTTGGTTGGTTCTCTGGTTGCCGTGGCTGGTGCGGGGTGGTGTTTGGTTGGTTCTCTGGTTGCCGTGGCTGGTGCGGGGTGGTGTTTGGTTGGTTCTCTGGTTGCCGTGGCTGGTGCGGGGTGGTGTTTGGTTGGTTCTCTGGTTGCCGTGGCTGGTGCGGGGTGGTGTTTGGTTGGTTCTCTGGTTGCCGTGGCTGGTGCGGGGTGGTGTTTGGTTGGTTCTCTGATTGCCGTGGCTGGTGCGGGGTGGTGTTTGGTTGGTTCTCTGGTTCTCGTGGCTGGTGCGGGCGGTGTTTGGTTGGTTCTCTGGTTCTCGTGGCTGGTGCGGGGTGGTGTTTGGTTGGTTCTCTGGTTCTCGTGGCTGGTGCGGGGCGGTGTTTGGTTGGTTCTCTGGTTGCCGGGGCTGGTGCGGGGTGGTGTTTGGTTGGTTCTCTGGTTGCCGGGGCCCGGTGGCTCGGCGGTGGAGCGAGCGGCTAGCACGTCGGAAGGCTACGAGTTCAATCCCATCTAGAGGTTAACTGAGCTCAATGAGAACCACTTTGTGGGAAAGTCACCGGTGGTTGTCCTTTTGATGGACTTGGCCTGCCATTAGAATGTGGATGTGCCACCACTGGCTTAGGGCTTTCAGGAGAGACGACCGCTGTCTCGATGCTCATCTGAGCATAAATCGCTTGTGTCCTTGACCAGTTGCTCGGTTATTGCCTGATTGTTTTGTGATTTTTAGTTGTTCGTTTCATTCTATACGCTGTAATCACCTCCTGCTGATTGGCGTTGCGCTAACGACGTAAACTTGACTCCACCTGGTACGTCCGGTATATCAGAGTCGTAACCCCAGGAGTTAATTTAAAAGACCAGTCGGCCATAAAAGCTGAGATTTTACTTTCTTCTTTGTTATGAAAAAAACGTGTTATATTTCATGAATCTGTCATTCATTATGTATTATTATTCTTAAAAAAATGTCACGTAAATATGAATTGTAAATGCTGTGGGTATGCTCTCCAACACCGGTGTGCTGAACTAGTAACTAATTGGCACGTTTTGTTTCCATGGCAAACCTTACTAATTGGCGGGTGATGGTGGTTTAACGAGACATTTATATCTATGGGACATTTTTGCCAGTATCAAAAGGTGCTAAGATGTTGAAGCACCAAATAGATTTCTTTCTGCAAGGCATCAAGTCTGCATTAACCACACATACTTGTGGAAAAACATTTACCTGATCTAACCCAAAAAACTGTATTATGAGTAACTTTATCGTTATTTATCTTTAATGGTAAATGCTGTTAGTAAAGACTGGCAGAAAAAACATTTTCTGAAATCGACCCTTGAGAGTGTAGGGATGTTAGCATCCCTGGTTGGCTTGCTTTGGTCTCTTACTAACGAACGTAAAATTGGTATTGCTCGAGGATTTTGTCATCAGTTTGTCTGCTTTGGCGTGCAGGAAATAATTTCGTACACTGCTGGTGCTGTGTGTCCTTGTTGTAACACTGTGTACACCATGGCGCTTGGTGTGCTGTGCCTCAGACTGCTGCTTTCCACCCTGTCTCCGTTCGCTGCTGAGCACATCCACTCCTCGCTCTTCCACGCCAAAGGTAAGCGCCCCACCTCGCGGATCTCCCCCTCCACCAGGGGACAGCGATCGCACGGACACCTTTTGTAACTTGGAGCAATCATTTTTAGTGTTAAACACGCACGTTTTTTCTATAGGCCAGTAGCCAGTTCGATAAAACAGGGCTCTCTTGAAGTGAAGGCCCTTCTGCCAGCAGTGCCATGGGCAGGGCTACACCTTTATTTATACCTTTGTACAAGTTAATGTTCTATATATAAGTGAATACAAGCTACTATCTGTGTATTGTATAGACGTATTTCAGTGTTCTTCAGATTTTTCAAGCAGCATTTTACCTTATGATTGTTCTTCTTGGTTCTTTCGGTAAAGTCACGTAGAAGGGAAGTAATAAAATAATAAAAATAAAACATAATAAAATGAAATAATTCTCACGACGTTTCGGCTACAACGCAAGCAGCCGTCTTCAGGTGAAGAATGAGACACTACCAAGCTAGGAGCTTATATATAAACTGGGTTGGAGGTGGAAGAGCGCCTGCAGCACGCCGGCCCGTCGTCCTTACCGGTGCCACCTGCACCGTGCCGCCATATGGTGTCGCCCTCGGCTCGGAGAGCACTCGCTCCGTGGGCACGCGGGGCAGACGCAGGCGGGCCCGGGTTGTTGTGCAGCGGAGCACGCTCGCGTTGCTCGTGTTACAACCAGGATATCCGCGGCGGGCCGCCCTCCCCGTGGCTTCAAAGTGTGGCCCCCGTCTGGAAAGCGCATTCCCACTAGCAGGAGAGGCCTGGCAGGCAGGCGGGGGCTTCCTGTTATGGCAGCTCCAGATGGCGTGTATGACTTACGCGCTGGGAAAGGGAGCAGGGGCCGATGGCAGTGTTGTGTGCGAGTGCCCTCATCAGCAGGATATTTGTGTTTTAACGCGATCAACCACACACACGTTCGCGTTGAGCCCTTCCACTCTACAGTGCTGCGTTTCTTATTATTAGATTTCGCTTCTTGATAAAAGCAAAACAAACAAAAGATTATTTGTCTTCAGTTCGAACAAAGGCCGCACGTTTTCTGAATAGGTGTGTTCTTTTGCAGCGTGCACCCTTCCCGAGTGGGTGTGCCATAACTTACGCGCGCACGCCAGGGATCATAAAGCACTGTCTGGAACATTTTTGTAAAACAGATTGTGCTATGTACACGGAGGTGATATAACTGCCCATATTAATAACCTACCAGGTAGCAATGGCTGTTAAAACACCCAGTGAAAATACACCTGCATTGCCTATGGCTTTTATTGCCATAGCCCTGCCTGTATTGTGTTTTCACTATAAAACTAGATAACCAATGTAGACAGGGCCTTGCAACTGGGCCGACAGCAATCCGTGTGCACAATTGTTGTGGAAAAATAATGCATACGCTTTGGCAGGGATGTACAGGCATAGCTCAAACACAATTAATCGTTAACATGGCCTGAGAAGAGAAGCATCTATCTACTAGGCTGGCCTTGCAAGCTATTTCCTAAAACCTCAACTTGATTTAAACAATCTAGATTTGAAGTTTTTGTGACTGCAGGGATCCATACTCTTTGGTTATTTCGGTAAAGTCATGTAGGTATAAAATGTATTTTATTTTTAAATTTCTTTTATTTTAATCCTACGTGACTTTACCGAAAGAACCAAAGAGAATTGATTCAAACATATATGCCGATGTTATATCAACGAATGAGTATGTAAAGCCAACGTTGTTGGTAGCTACAAGCTTAGCATATGTAATAATCGCTTAAATCAGTTATGCCTGTGTTGCAGTTTGGCATAAGAGGCATGTACCGAAATGTTAAGAGGACAGCTACTTATATATATGGGTGTTAGCAGGGGACATGGCTGTGTGACAGCAACTGGAAATCAGTGTGCTGATAGTCGCTGTGTTAAAACAGAAGATGCATTGGCCTCGTTGCTTTACAGCACGAACCATTTAAAAGATGCTCACTCAAAGCATCTCGTGTAAGAAATACTGTGTGGTCTTCAGACTTGATTTTCATGTTTTTCCACCAAAACCCACCCTCTCGACTCTGTTATTATTTGGCCAATATTGAAGTCTTAGCACAGCATGGATTGGCATGAGCTTGTCAATATTTTATTTTTTCGCAAATTGTATTCCCATTGTGCAATCGGCATAATGTAATGAACAAATAATTCTCCATTTGGCATTCTTGCTGAGCTGTGCATCACCTTTTATAAGAGAATGGCCTGCAGAAGGAGATATTGTAGAACTACTTATGAGATCCGTTCAAATGACTTGTTATCAATATTACGATTGCTGCACTTTCACACATGCCGAGCTGTAGACTTTCTTATCGCATGTAAAACAAAACAACAGCTGGAATATTTGCCAGATTAAGTGCACACACAATCAAACTTAAATCTGTTGTTTTGTAACGTCAGTTTGTGGCCAAACTAAGACCATCGGCACACAATGCACCATTGCTGAGAATCCAGTGTAATGATGGGTGGATACCTCTACTTGAATCGTCGATCTCGGTAGCGCCTTTTCATTTCTCCGACTCATGGACGACCCAGTCACCTCTTTGTTTACTGCATCAGTGGTTCTCTTCTCTCCGTTATTCCATGTCATTTGTAAAAGTAGGCCATTGTGTGCTGGCATTTGGGTTACATTTTTTTCCAAATTCAAAGATTACATGCAAACTACTCAATTGCTGTTATACATATCATTATCACTCCCCCCCCCCCCTCCCACTGGCAGACTGATACCCCTGATCGCTTTTGAAATTAAACTCATCCTGGTCTCTTTGGAGTTAGGGTTAGGTTGAACAAAAAAAACTTGTGACGCAGGATGCATTTACGATGATCCAAAAATAGGCTGCACATTGTGCCGAGTGGAGAGACATACATGTTCACATACAGTGTGCACCCCAATGTTCATGCTGCACATTATCACCATGCGTACATCCGACTGAGGAGTTCTGTTATTCTTTTCTTGGACCGTGCTGGCCGGTGGCAGGGAGTTGTGCGGGAAATGTACAATCACCCATTAATGGAGTGAGACAAAACTCCCAATATAGGAATAGAGAGCTTGGGAAATTGTTGGCTCCTGTTCTGGCTGCCTGTTTACGGTTTTTCCACGCAGGCCTCCCTGCAAAATATGTGCATGTTACAAATTTTACAGTGTATTTGAGATGCAATTTGCACGAATCGCATTGTATAATAAAATATATCATCACCTCTGTGTGCAGGCGGCAGCAACAACAGTTCCTTCTCCTTCTTGCGCTTTGTGGACACCTCTCCGGCCGAGCTGTCTAACCTCATGCTGCAGGGGCTGCTGGTCAGGTAAAGCCTCCTCTACCCATTGCCACGGGCACTTACTACAGATTAGTTGGGGCAGGCCGAGTGCCAGGCGTAGCTCATCTTTATCATATATTGTTTGTAGTACAAAGCTTCTCGGACCAAGGCCTCTCGGACCAATTATGAGACTGGAGCTTTGAAATGACCAAAACATTATTATCAAAACATATCGAGGTTTAGCCCAGAAATGTAAAAAAATACACTTGGATTTGATTCTTAACCAGTAAAATTAAATTTTCACGTTTTTTATAGTAGCAGTTGTGTTAAGCTTTCTGTCAATTAAAACAAATTTCAAGCGTTTGACTTGTTATCAGTATCATTTTCTTTGTTTCACTTCCTCCCTTTATTTTCTTGTGGAATCCCATAGATCAAACACTGTTAGAAAGATATCAATGTTAATCCAGGCGGTGACAGTGCGCATTCGCCGCTTGTTGCAATGGTTCGAAGTTCGAATCCAGCGGCCACCCTGGCTGCTACTTCAGGTGTATTAATCATAGAGTACACGTTGCCTGCTTCATGGTTGACGTTCAAGGTTCTTTGACATCTTTAGCATGAGACTGGCATTGTGTGCTTGCGTCGTGGTCCACATTTGCCAAATCAGAAAATGAACCCACACGTTAAGCAATTGTGATTATGCATGGCAAGTACCGCCCCCCCTACTCACAGACCACAGGGCTCGGGCAGTTGTTTGTCTCCGGTTCTGGCTCTGCCTTGCCTGCGGTTTCCCGTGCCTCCATTTGTAAACTGCGCATGTTGCACATTGTGCACAGTGCTTTGAGGTTGCAATTTGCATGAATGAGGCCGCAGCATAAAATAACGAATTTGCATTCCATGAATTCGGCACAAGTATCCTCCTGGTCCTACTAAAATGCCATCTCAACACTGACATTTTGTCGGCCAATTCAGGCTCCATGCTGTTTGCTGCTTCGCCTTGCAGCAAGTGAACCGTAGTGATGTGTGTGTGTGTTTCCCGGTGCGCTCCTGCCTGCCTACCTGTAGGTGGTTGGCCGTGTTCCTTGCCATGAAGGCCTCGTACCGGCTGCAGTACGAGCAGGCTTGGCCAGAGGAGGTGGCTCGCGTGCCGTACCTGCATTCGCGTGCGCTGCTGCTCTCTCCCCAGAGAGTTACCTCGATGCCCGGTGTAAAAAGCAGCCCCGTGTTACAGGTAAGAGTCTGGTTTGTCAATGGGTGGCAGTGCCCACTAAAACAATGCCCAGGGGGTGATGGCTGCAATTGCAGTAGCCGTGACGGCCTCTTGAACTTGTGTTGATATCGATAGTTTATTCTTTTCCATATTTGCCTGCTCATAACCATTTATTTACGTAATGCACTTATTCATATCTTCGTGTAGTGATATGAGCCAAATTGCAGCAGGTATTCCATGGGAGATCATGTTTTGTGTGAGTAATTACATTTATAATCGAATACAGTACAATACCACAACAGTAACCGGCGCTTTGCGCTCCCAAGTAGCACAGACACTCCTAACCTGCACGCCTCCACTTTGCCCAGGGAATGTCATGATGGTGGTAAT
Source organism: Lampetra planeri (assembly GCF_965212315.1). NCBI lineage: Eukaryota > Metazoa > Chordata > Hyperoartia > Petromyzontiformes > Petromyzontidae > Lampetra > Lampetra planeri. The sequence continues at coordinate 12,614,956 of NC_136136.1, read as the reverse complement.
TTGGAGGCGGCACAGTCCCTGTTTTTTTCCAAGAGATGAAGCAATTGTTAAAAGCGGCAGCAGCCGATTTAATGTTGTCCATCGAATAGCGGCATCGCTCTGCACCGGAAGCCATGCAATGAACTTTATTGCAATGGCCCCAGATACAAGCCCCTTCACAGCTCCCACAGCCGCACGCACGGGTGGCCCGACCATTGGGAGGCGCGTTCCAGAAAGCTTGTGAGCTGACACCCGCGTGGCGGCCGACTCTCCGTACTGATTAACGGCCGGCCCAACTGCGCCTCCCCACCCCCTGAGTGCTCCCTGGGGGCCCCCCACCTCTGATAGATAGAGGAAGCCTTTTGAGGAGGCTCTGGCTCTGGACAGGGCCACCACAGGTTGCTTGATGCAATCACAGTGGGCGTCGTATTCGGAATAATGCCTACATATCAATGAGCTTCCTAAGTGCACACTTGAGGTCCGTGTGTGGATCTGTAGTCACAGGCACTGGTAGTTTTATGGGAATGATTTCAAGAAACTGGCACTGACGTCATTAACTTGTGCACATATTATTTTTGTTCTTCTGTCGTTATTGTTGTCTTTGATAAACGTGGCATTAGCCATCGAAGGCTAATGCCACGTTACAGTGAACCGCACTGCTCAGATTCTGTGTTTGAATCTGGGCCGCCACTTGTGATTAACCAGGCTTTCGAACCTCAAATCAACAACAGTCTTGTCTTTTCACATAAAAGTTTTATTTTTTTGTTCATCAACCGATTAATGTTACCCAGCAGCTTTTGAATAAGCAAGTAAACTAGTCCAGAATTCCAAGCTTGCACATTGGTATAGTTGCTTAAATAAATATGGCCGAATAACAGTCCTAAAGGCACTTGGGCTGATTAAATATAATTGTAATTTTACATCGATACAGATGCATATTTTCATACCCATAATTCTCTAGTGCTTAATGAGTTGTTTCCAGTGTCAGCCCAGTTACTGATTTATTCCTGCTCGGAGATTTACAAATGATGTAGGTTTGACATGCTGTGAGCACTCTTTTTCAGGGCATGTAAAAAGTATGACCAGAGTGAGTCCCATTGAAGTGACTTCAGGAGGAGGGGTGGGACAAAAGAACGTAATCAACCAGGCTATGCGTTAATTGTGTGTTGACTGACTCTCTGTGTTGCATTGCATTACATTTCCAAATTTTACTAAGTTTGTTTGATTAAGTGTGTTCTCTGTCTCTGTGTGTCCTCGTGTTGTTGCTCTATTATTTCCTGCAGTCACGAAAGCTCCAAATCTCTCGTTGACATGCTAATTTTTCTACCCCCCCTCTCTCTGCCCCCTCTCTATTTATTTAAGGCCTCGACACAGAGGCGTTGTTTCTCTGTGTGCCTATGTGTGTGTCTCTCTCTGTATGTCTCTGTGTGTGTCTCTCTTTGTGTGTCTCTGTGTTATCTCTCTCTGCTTATGTGTCTGTCTGTGTCTCCGTGTCTGTGTTTTGTCTCTCTCTCAAATTTAGCAATCTTTGGAAGAACGTAATCAATCAGGTAGGGTGTTGACTGTTATGTTAGCCGACTCTCTGTGTTGTATTGCATTATATTTCTAAGTTTACTAGGTTTCTTTTCTCTTTCATTTGTACCCAATGATGATTGCTTGTGTTGCAATTGAAACGTCGGATGCTATTATTTAATAATTATTTTCTTTCTACGTGACTTTACCGAAAGAACCAAAGAGTAATTCCTGCAGTCACGAAAGCTCCAAATCAAGTCCGATTATAATTTAGTACTGGCCTGTACTATTGGTAAAGTGTTTTTCAAAGGTTATGGAGCGTTGAAAGTTGTATTTAATTTTAATGGAGAAAAAAATGTAAGTTATTTCGTTTATAATACAGTATATATTTTGACAGATTGTAGTTGTAAACATTTTCAGCTTTAAAAAAAACCTATTGTCACTAATTGTGTTTGCACTTTGGTGTGATCGTTTACTTTAATTACGTAGCGCATTATTGTTTAATTTAACTCTACTTTGTTATATAAGGGCCAAATGATTTGACAGCTGGGCCCTTTGTCTACAATAGGATCAGATGCCTATTTGGCGTGAATAGTGGAGCAGCTTGTGCATGGATGCAATCAGATTGAGCAAAACCAAAGCAAAGTCTCTGCAGAATTAGTGGGGCAAGCTCTGTTGTGTCCTTAGCTTGTCGGCTGTGGGCGGCTGCCCTCCGGCTGGCCAGTTGGTCCACAGCTTGAATTCACTCGGCCAGTTTGCACGCTCTGTACATGGAGAGACGCAGCTTGAGGAACAGTGCCACGGTCTCCGTGCTAACGATTTTTTATTTCTTGAAAGTAAAAATACAAATAAGGGCCAGGTGACAAGATTGCATTCAGTTGCAGATTTATTTCGTATGTTGCGTTTGGAAGTAGCAGCACGTTTACTGCAATTGAATGCAAAAGGGACATTGAATGAAAAGGAATATTTGAATCTCATCCTATTTATGGAAGTGCATTTCCAGTGATCGATCAACACAGCATAATTGGTGATTTTCTTGTTATCATGAGTTGCAGGGTGCCTTCTTACCTACCATCTTGTCTTTAATAGCATCTCAACTGGATAGTGTTCACTCTGCCCATTTTGAGTGTGGTGTAGGTTGATAGCTGGTTGTTGGAGACATCTAAAATCGGGTTAAGTTTTTTTTGCTGCTGTTAGGTAAAGAAAGCTAGCAAGCTAGGTGGCTAAAAGTATAAACTATAAAAACTATAACTTTTTTATTTTACCAGGTAAGGCCCACTGAGCTATATAGCTCTTTTACAGAAGCGACCTGCCCAGTAATGATAGCCCAACGAAGTGGCTTATCAAGTGGACATTTATAGCAGCCAAATACTCTAAACGCATGTTTCTAAATGTGGAATGAAAAAACGGAGAATCCGGAGAAAAATCCACGGGACCACAGGGAGAGCATGCAAACTCCAAATATACAGGCGTCATGGTCTGGATCGAACCCACGACCTCCCGTATACCAGGCGAGATATCTAACATCTCGCCACATTGAGGCCATATCCAATCATCTTTGCTGCCTCCGCTGTTGAACGAATGGCCACTGCAATACACAGCACAGGCCCGTGCCTGGCGCCGGTTGTCCGGGCCTACTTAACGGTTGCTTGCAGGACCACCCCGGGCCTCATTGCTCATCGGAGCAAGAGCACGGCTCGGCTCGGAAAGCGTCGCTCGGGGAGAGGAGGCGAGAGAGCTCGAGAAGCACTTGGATGGGGGGGTGACTTGTCGTCCTCTGCCTGTGCCATACAGGAGCTGGTGTTCACCGCTCACGCGAGCCACGTGCTGAGCCACGTGCGCCAGGCCGTGCGCTCGCGCCGAACGGCCTCCACCGTGCTGCGCGAATGCCAGCGCTCGGACGTGCCCTCCTTCCTGCTCGGTTACCTCCCCAAGGTGAGACTCGACACTTCCACCCTTGCCTCGAGGTGGCCTGCCACGGGGAGGCCTCAAGGTCGATTCGTGTACCTCCGATTGGCACGATCGGCTACATACAGTGCGAAAGAAGTTCAACGTACATACATACATGCATTGGCAGCCGCGTTCGAATAGGTTGAGCAGCATTCGTAGAAACGTGCGATTTTCCTAAGATTAATTATGCTGTTTGCTGCAGGATTTAATACAGGATATGACTTTGTTGCTCCATTCCTAATTTATTTCTCAATCCTAAGGCATTGTGCATGATAATTAATTTTGTTAATAATTTACACTCGTTTGTTTATCCACTGCTGGTTGACAGCCTTCCCTTGCCATTTTGCTCGTCGGTATTTTTGACCATATTTTACGTGTTGACTAAATGGGAGGGCCCAGGTCCGTTTCAGACATCGCCACTGATACCAGCCATGGCCGGGAGTGAAACTCCGGTCACCTGGCTCGTATCACTGTGTGTTTGCTGTTGAATCTTTGCTCTGCCCAGGTGCGTATTAGTTGGTCCAAAGTATAATTCTTTTTACAAAATTCAATGTAGTCATTAATGTATACTCAATACTCATCTCTCCTTTTCATTGCGTTGTTTATTGTGTCATTGCCTGCCTCATCCTCAAAATTGTGTCCACTACGTGCATCCAAGTCATGCTGTGTGTACACTTAATGTGCACATCACGCATATTAAAATTCCCCTGCTTCGGTTTAGGCAAAGGGTGAGTGACTCGTGGCTTTGCCAACGCCTGCTGTGCCTACATTGTTATTGCCAATGATTTGTTATTACATTTGCATACAATGGCCTACTTTACGTATTGAGGTCATTAATAACCATTTTCCAGCAGATGGCGTGCTCCCACAACATTATCGACTGTAAGATGGAATTAAACGATTGAACCCAGCACGATTGCTCTGTCTACACACACACAATGGGGCTAGTCCACTCTTTCTGCTCTTTGTATCTTCCCTAGCACTGCTCCACTTATGGCCCACTGAGCTTTAATAGCTCAGTGGGCCTTAGTTGGTTAAAAATATATAATTGTTAGTCGTCTCTTTCCCAAGTTCTAATGCTCAATTTTAAGAGATGTGTTAAACTCTTATCTATTACAACTTTGAGAGTGCTGTTTGTTGCTCGCCTGTGATCGGAAACGTTTTAAACGATGCAGTCTGCATTACTGGCTCTAGCATATGCATTTATGAACCTACGTTACACAGAGGAGTGTGTTACATGTCGCGTGGGTGTCAGTGTTGTGGCTAAATTTTTTTGCTTTCGCGCAGCCTGTAACAGAGATAAGCAACTGATTTTTGGAACGGCAAAAACGTTATGAATCAATGTCTGGGTTCTGTCGCCATCCGACAGCGCTGGTGGCTGCGAACTGATGAATTGCTTTTGTGATGTCGCTAAATGGTCTCCGTGGGCCACCAGCAGGGTGACCGCACGCTCCCATCATTTGCTCCTCTCCGAAGTCGCAGGTGGGACCTCTCTTTTGTCCTCCACTCATGTAGAAGAAGGGGGCGCACCGACCGTGCGACAGGTGTCCGAATGCGACGATTCGCCGTGGTCCAGAGTTTACGTGGTAGCGAGAAGCCAGGATGGGATTCAGTTGGGTCGCTGTTGGGGTCCATGTTGGATATGTGCTACATTGCCAGAGGTGCATGTTTTGTTCTTGGATGTGCACAGCAGTGCAGAATTGTATCTGAAGCAGTCCTGGGCATCAACTATATCAACACACACCTTGGTCAAGTACTCGCCATGTGACCCATAGTGTGCCATGGCAGTGTTAATAGGAGCTTTCTGATATTATTTGTTGATCAAATAAAATTATAAATTTAAATGCTTCGGCATTTTCTCTGCCCTGTAAAAGATGCCTTTGTCTGCGTCTGTAAATACACATTTGCCCAATTAATTTTTATTGGCTGCTCTGAAGTCTGCCGTTCTCCAAGTATCTGCCAAGTTTTAAACACGTTTTAAAGGAGATGCATGACTCTCCAAGTGTGTGGTAATGCTAATCTTGGTAAATAAGACCGGCACTGTGCCTTGATTAGGGACAGGTTGTCACACCTGCCTTGTGTGTCATCTTGGCCGTGTGCTAAGTTTGCGTGAGTGTGTGTGTGGCTGTGTCTGTTTGCGTGTCATTATCAATGCAGTCCTACAGCAAATGTTATGAGCAGCACCTGGTCTGTTAATGGATCATGATTGCATAGGTCAATTTTAAATGTTTATGTAATTAAAAGTTCAAAAGGTCGACAAAATGTATTAATTGTACGTGGCTCACTGTTATCATACCACATAGCCGTTGTAATCAATCGTAATGTGCTAATGTCACAATAGTGCGGGTGCACGCCGGCGATTCTATCACATTATGATTTGCGGGAGCGGGAAGCTCGCCAGATAACGCGGGCTTACATTGTCGGCTGTTTAGACTTCACCTTCATCAATCAGATGCACTCAAAAATAAACACACACACGCCTATTAATATTATGAAGAGCCTGTTTTGAGGCCACTTCTTCCAGGAAAGATGACTGGTGATATCAACGTAGATAGCTAATCTTTATAATTTTTTTGAGTGTTTCGTGAACACCATTGCACAAAGCAGCTGGCAGGTTAAAAGAGCCGAAGCTCGCTCGCCGTTGGGCTAAACGCTCACTGAACGCTCTCAGCACTGCATTTAAACTTAACGTGGTGCAGCTTCCAAGAGCGTCATTGTTTATTGTTTGAGTTGTCTGTGTTCTCATCCTGTTTACCTTCTCAAAACCCATTCAGAGTAGCCTTCATTAAATTATGTTTCTCTCATGGCTTGCTTCGGCTTGAGCAAGACAAAAATGTATACACATCATAATCAATGTTGGGTTTTGGTTTCTGCTACAGAGCCAAAGATACAGATGAGCTACAGTTGGTGATATTGTTTTTTACAATGTAAATGTAATGAGATTGACTGGTAAGCTAGCCCAGGGTTCCACGACGGATTGCTGTTGCAGTTGCCTGCCCAGGTGTCTTTTGGAATTACTTGTGTTAAGACCACAGTCTCCCTCCCAGGTTTGTTTTCGATGCTTGGCGGGGGGGCGGGGGCATGACCGGGCAGGGGCATGACCTCACGGTGTCGGCAGGTGTCACGGCCGTGACGTTAGCAGGCAGCGTTGTCGTCGCAGCCGCTCCTGGCAGGTGTCCGCACACCTCTGCCCGTTCGCTCGCTCGCGCGTGGCTCATACCGTCTGGCAGGTGCTTGGCTCCTGCACCTGTCGCGGACGCTTATTTTCTTAACCGCCACCCGTAGTAATGGCACCTCTCTAATTCTAGCGGGGGCAACCGAGTGAGAGAAGCGGTAATTTTGTTTGGGGTACCAAGGTACACGGACGGGTCACTTTGTGGCAGGGTCGGGTTTCGCAAGAGCGGCTGTGAAAAGGGGAGTGGAGTGCGCTCGGTTTCAGGATTGTTTATGCCTCGCCGGTGGTGTTTATGGAGTGGCCACGCGGAGCCACCCGTAGGCTCTGCGCAACCCACCGCTGCGCCAACCACAGTTTAGAGATTCCGTCTCGGCGATGGCCTGACCTGGCCTTCCCCTCGCATCTGCCGTGTGCTGCATTTACTGGAGGTTACACAGTGGGGGGTATGGGTTCAGTTTGGTTATCAATTTCCTTTAAGCAAATACACAAAAAATATTTTAAAGAAGGAGCCATTTTTCACTGGAAATGTAACTTTAGAAAAGCACATCTCAAACCTTAATGCTTGCAAATTAAAAGTGACTTGAAACACCACTCATTCATGGGATGGATAGGCTTGAGCAGGCAGCAATGTATACATCAAAATAGATGTCAGGTCTTTGTGTGATGATTGATTTATTTTTAAATATTCCTGTTGCCCTTAGCAAATTAAGTGTAGCCATAGATTACATCATGGGTGGTCAGTGAAATAATAGCAGTTTAGATTTAAATGGCGAAGTAAATTTTCTGCTCACACCAGCTTCTTGTCCAACTCGTCCAGTGTGCTGCATTGTGCCCCTCACACAACACAAGGTCCCCTGGTTTCCCTGTCCAGACCGTATAAGACGCGTGATTAAAGCTCGCGACGCAATTTTCTGAATTTCTCGCAAAGTCCCCTGATGATGGAGTTTTATGATATCCAGTCCATTTTTTATCGTTGACTAGCTTTACTACCCGGCTTCACCCGAGACTTGGATTCTCGTCTTGGATTAATACACGGCCTACGCGGAGGGTGGGGGGGGGGGGTGCGTGACGTCAGCAGGCACACTGCGTAACGCTGCCACATGCGGGTGACATCACAGATCTTCCCCGTCTCGGTGGATGAGAGAGAAATGGCTGATAGGAGCGTTCTAATTCATGGCAGGAAGGAGAGGGGAAATGTGCTAAATGGAACGACCAAAATTTCAAAATAAGAGTTGGCTCCTGAAAAGTAACTCGCAGCACTTTGGCACTTCAACAATGTCTGCCTGCATACCGTGTGGTATTTGCAATGCAGACTAATTTGGGTCTGGCAATAAAGGACTTCACCGTTGGCCTAACAATCATAAACATATTGGGTCACAGCTGCCACAGAAAACTGGCAGGTGTGTAGTTGCAGAGCACTTCACAATCAGTGGTTGTAAATGCAGTTGTAGGTTTTAGAGATTACACTTTCAAGACCACACTCATCTATATAAAAGGGAAATTTGTGAATGTGTGTCTGTTCGAAATGTTTAGCATACTTCCCAACATGCAACAAACTTGAAATTTGGCATGTGGGTAGCAATACATGTATTTATACGAGCCCTTTGTCAACCCACTGCTGGATGGACTCTCTACATTCTCAGTATTGTGGGAATGTTTGACCATGCTTCACTAGACTGGTCAGGGCGGTGAAGGGCGGGACCAAGACCTGTTGCCGGGAGTCGAACTCTGGTCGCTGGGTTCACAGCACAGTGCTTTAATCATCGGGTCATAAAATCATAACTTGAGTAATTCTGCTCTCAATTACAAGTTGATTTGTTTCGTGTGCAATGCATGTGATCTTCATGCACAAATTGTGTATTTATGTTCAGAGTAAAATTGTCTTTCTGCATATGTGAATGATGGGGCTGTACTCATTTTCCAGTGGTAGAAATTCCATATTTCCATTGGGGTCCGGTATAACTTTTGACTTCCCTTATATTGGTATTTAATTTATCCACCCCAGGTGTCATGATGGGCAGAGAATAATTGTGACAGTGATTTGATTTAACAAGCACCACCCAGCTAACTGCATCGCCATTCTCTGAGTATTTGCGTGGGAAGGTTGGCGATCGAGGCAGCCCATTGTACGTTACCGGGTGAGGTGTGGTTCCATTGAGAAGCCTAATATTCATCACAGGAGAGATCTGGGATTCCCAACAGGGAAGGTCCATTATCATTCACCGCGGCATGGTTTTTGCGTGAATATTTGGATACCTCTTCTTGGTTCTTTCGGTAAAGTCACGTAGAAGGGAAATGTTTCATTCTACGTGACTTTACCGAAAGAACAAAGAAGATGAATCCCTGCAGTCACGAAAGCTTTAAATCGAAATTTATTTGGATACCGCCCTGCAACATTTGTCAGCTGCAGCATTGAGATACCCAGCCAAGCTGATCTGTCCCCCACGGCTGGCAGCGTTGTGTACGATCGTGCATCTGTGGGGGCTCTGGATCATTAGCTTGCTTAATTTTTGCAGGGTCATATTTACAAAGCTTATACTAAATATTTCCCTTAATCCATACATAACACTGTGTAACATGTATTTATTTATTTATTGTTCCTGGGTAGTCAGTGTTATTTCCGAATTGCTTATGCCTCAAAAGTACAGAAAATGGCTATTATTCCCCACAAACTTTGTTTTCGGTACCAGGACAGTGATATTTTTTAATTTACCTATTTTTCAAAACATTCCAGATATATTCAGTGCTGAGTAAACTTGGAGTAACTTCTAGACCATTTTAGAACTTTCCAGTAATATAAATAGTGATGTAATGAGAGAGTGCCATCCAGTGGGTGCCAAAGGGTAACTGGATACAGGCACTATTATGTAACCGGCATCCAATCCTAAGAGGGAATAACATCTGGGCCAAAGGTGACAGGCGGAATCGGGAAGGATGCTTCGGGAACCATCGGGAAGGTTCCTCGAGGGGGCGTGGCTAGTACCTTCAAGACTTTTTTTCTAAGCTTCATCGGACCACAGATAAAGAAGATCCTGGAGTGCAATGAATTCCCCAAGAAGCTCACTCGTAAGGAGAAAGCGACTTGGAACAGCTTTGTCGCAGTGGTTCGTAGCTTCCTGGGCAATCACAAGGTCGGAAATTATGTGGAGCTGGTTGAGACTGGTGAAAAACTACGGCACAATGGGCTGTTAGATGTCCCTCAAAGCCCTTTTCCTTGCTGCTCATCTTGATTAATTCAAGGAGAACATGGAAGCGTACTCGGAGGAACAAGGCAAGCGCTTCCACCAGGATATGCTCGACTTTGAACGCCGCTACCAAGGACAGTATAACGAGATCGTGATGGGAGACTACATTTGGGGGCTGATTCGTGAAAGTGATTTACAGTATAATCGTAAATCTCGAAAAACTACTCCCTTCTAAATCTTTTGTAGTAATTTTTGTATTACTTTAGTATAAATACACGTTCATTTTGATTCATATTTTTTTTCTGACTTAAATGAAAATAGGTAGATTTCAAAATATCACTGTCCTGGTCACAAAAGCTAAGTTTGTGGGGAATAATAGCCATTTTCTATACTTTTTTGGCATAAGCAATTAGGAAATAACACTTACTACCCAGGAACAAAATTGTGTTACATAGTGTAATTAGATTAAATAAAAAATAAACATTATATTGGAGGCTGAAGGCCTCTGGAGGAAGACTTAGCAATCAGTGTGCATCACCGAGCCGGTTTGCCATGGAAACCTTGGGATGTGAAATCCTGGACCGTGCTGGTTGCTTTAACAATGCAGCCACCTACATTCGGGGCACCACGGTGGCGAGATGTTAACTACCTCGCCTGGTATACAGGAGGTCGTGGGTTCGATCTCGACCCCTGGCGCCTGTTGTATATTTGGAGTTTGCATGTTCTCCCCATGGTTGTGGAGAACATGCAAGCATTTAGAAACATGCGTTTGAGTATTTGGCTGCTATAAATTCCCACATGATAAGCCACTTCATTGAGCTATAATTTGTGGCCAGGTCGCTTCTGAAAAAGAGCTATATAAATCAGTGGGCCTTACCTGGTAAAAGCATTTATTTATTTATTATTATTTGGTCTTCGGGATATCGTTGCCGTATTCTGCTGTACAGGTGAATTGCAAGAAATGTTGAGAGCCAATAAATAACCCCCTGCCTGGCAAGTTGCAAAGGGGCTCTGAGCTTCCATCCACAATGCCAAATGATGGATGTGGTCATATGATTAACAAAAACCTCCTTTATAGTTCATGTTTTTTGTAAATACTTTCCTTTCACTTTCATTTTTACGTTCTTTGACACTTTTGCTCAGGCCTAAGAACTGTTAGGACGTCACTCACTGCTGATATTAGCCATGGTCGCAAATCGAATTCAAGTCGCCAGGTTCATAGCGTCATGTTCAAACTACTGCTCCACCCCTCTGGGGAAAGTTGAGTCTTAAAAGGTTAATCTTGCTTGCATCCTGTTATAATGTAACTTTTGTCAGTGCCGCATAAAAGCTGACCATATAGCGCATATCTCTGCGCGCACAGCGCTGTTTGAATGTCACCGGTTGGTTGGCTCCATCTTCTTATGTGTGATCCTTGACACCTGCACCATCCCTCGCCTTGGCAGGTGGTGTCTGGGTTCCGGCAGTGGCACTGCGTGGACCGGAGCGCGGAGTTCGAGCGTCTGGAGGCTGGCGGGGCGGTGGAACAGCAGGCGTTGCTCTTCGGGAGTCCTGTCCGGGCGGTTCAGGCGCGGAGGCCTCACGACTCTTTCTTTCCGTCGCCACTGGCCGGCCTGCACGCCATCGCGCCACTCCACGGCTGGTCCTTCATCCGCATTCCCGGTAGGTGGTCATGCCGCCCCGTTTGCTACAGAGCTGTGGCAGCAACCTTTGAAGGCCTTTGGTTGTTTTTCGACTTTAACTAAACAAAAATTTAACTATTTTTATTTTACCAGGTAAGGCCCACTGAACTCTCTATCTCTTTTTCAGAAGCGACCCGGCCACAAATCATAGCTGAATGAAGTGACTTGTCACGTGGAAATTTATTGCAGCCAAATCCTTTTAACACATTTTGACTCTAAATGTGGAGGGAAAAACTGGAGAACCCAGAGAAAATTCCACGCGACTACAGGCAGCACATGCTAACTCCAAATATACCGCAAGCGTCAGAGTTGGGATCGAACCCACGACATCCTGTATACCAGGCAAGGGGGATAACATCTTTCCACCGGGACTTGGGCAGTGTGTATCAATTTTTGTATTTTAACTTACATATGGCTTGGTGGCTCACCTAATTTTGCTGTGCATGTATTAGAGCGCTGAATCCTGCGTTCTGAGTTTGTGTATTGGAATAGTATGCACCCACCCAAAATAATTGCTGCTTTTTACATGCAGTCGAGTTTGATGGGCCAATGACTGACATGCCCGAAGCTATTTAAAATTCGCAGACAGTTGGAGGACTGTGACAGTTCACAATAAACAACACAGCACTGATTTTATAAATAGCAATTAAATAATTATTCGTCAGCAGGTTAAGGTTTTTGCATTTTAAACTGGCATTCCATAGTTCTGAGACTGGTTGCGGTACTGCCATTACCCAGTTGCTTGGCAATATTCTTATTTTGCCTGTAAAAAATACCCTAATCACTGGTTAGTGATATTAATTGGCTGTGTCTGCTGCTATTATGTAAACTTTAATGTGGGACAAATTTGTATTATCAGGAACTCCTTGGGAAACTTTGGAATAAGATATCTTGAGAACTGACTAAATGCACGTTATTGTGTATTGTTATTTAAACACCGATGCATTTCAAACCAGTTGTCCGAGACTGCTGCTTTTATGACGCTCGAGAGAAGTCAATGGTGTCCGAGTCCCGTTGTGGCACTTGGTGGTGCATTTCGTTTTGTTTGTATATATATGTGTGGTGCTCGCTAACAGCACTTGCCCATACAGTCTATTAAGGCTATATGGGGATCTTTGTCTTTGTATATATGTGTTTGTTGAACTTCTTTTGCACCGTACGTAGGCAACCGTGCTAATCGGAGGTGCGTTTACGAGTAAGCTCGTGGAAGTGCAGAGACGTTCACGTCGTTCACCTTAACTGTTTGTGGGCAACCTGTCTGCATTGCTCAACGTCACTTTTCTGCTAACCGACACACCTGATTTGAGGTAAACATTTGAAGCCTACGTGTTAATCTGAATTTTAATAAAAAAATAACGAAAGTGAACAATCTGAAAGTGAAATGGTTAGCGGCGATGATGAAGTGTGCTTCTTGCCAGCGAGGGCGTTCGTTCTCTGAAGTGCCGCCCCGCGTAGCTCGGTCAGGACACGGGAAGCAGCTGCGCCACTATGCAGGAGCCCGACACCTCCGAGTTGATCATCAACGCCAACATTGTCCCCTCTTCCCGTGCTACGTATATTTTTTTAATTGTATTTCCTCCAGATTTCCCACGAAGAGCGGAATTGACAGTGGTCTTTTACCTATATATGAATTGAGCACTTGTCCATCTGGCTGGGTGGGGGTGGAGCAGTGTTTAGCGCCGTGCGCTATGAACCTGGCGACCCGAGTTCGATTCCCAGCCCTGGCTTAACACTGGTGGCAAGTGATATGTGAACCAACCCGAACTGACCTCACCTTGGGGAAGTATGGTTAAACACCCCCATGACCGAAAGGTTGTAGGGAGGCCTTCATCCAGCAGTGTATTTATATAGTGCTGCACACACACGCATAAGATTGCCATTTTTGTAGTTGCAGTTTGTGTCAGTGAAAATAAAAGCAAAATTCTGTGACTGGAAGTAAAACGTTTTGAAAATTAGGCAGCAGATAATGCGCAGTGTGATGCTTTGGGAGATGCCGAAGTGTGATGTTTTAACAATGAATCATGTTTAAAGGCAATTTGTTCTATACAATTTTGAACGTTTTGGACAAAACACTTGTAACCTTGAGGAACCAGAGCAAACTAATGCCACATTGACAAGTGACGAATTATTAAACTTAAAAAAACGAAGCAGGAAGGAAAATAGTTGAAGTAAAATGTGAATTAAATAAAAATAATTCAGTTTGCGTGTCCAGATTGTGTCCCTGCGTGGTGGCAGTGGCATTGCAGGCAGCGTACGGCCTTGATGAGCGAACGTGACATGCTTACCTACGCATCGTCACCTCCGTGTGAAGGCTCATTCTGTCACTGTGTTCCTTGACTTTTTTATATGTTTGCTTATCCTCTAGTTATACGCCTCGTTGAGTGGCTTTGTGTCACCCGTCAGGTCAAATTTATTTTGTTTTGTATCACATGTTCGGTAGACGATGAACACAAATGCACTTTGTCAAATGTTTAGCCATTTGGGGAAGGTATTAACTCTCTCCCATTCCGAGACATCTGGAAGTTGCAGGGTGGGTCCCGTTCACCACTGAATCTGGGAAAGTGCAAGCGGTTAGAGTTAATTTTTATTTCGAGAGGCGTAGCGCCGCTGTTTTTTAATACATTGTACTCGGCGAAGAGAACCGTAGCAACATGACGGCACTCTACGATAGCTGGCGCCAAACTGCGCCACACACCCTCCCACATGGCCTTTTATGGACAAACTGATGACGTACACGTACGTCATCGCAATGGGAAAGGGTTAAAAGGTACACAAACGTGTCTAAATGCAGTGTAATGCAGTCCGGTTGATTGATCCAGCATTCACTCCATCACTTGCTCCGTGGTGGTCAGTTACCTCTTGTTACTCTTCTGTCGCAGCTGCCATAGTTATTGTTGCCGTGAACTTCACTCATTGACTCCTCCACCCATGTTGATTGAGGACTCTGTCTACCTCCACCTCCACACTGCATTCAACCACCACACTACAGGTCACGACACCACTTCTTCTGCTTTTTCCATCTCACTGCTCGACTTTGGAATTCCCTGCCATTGTCTTTTCCCAAACGCTTATATGTATTAAAAAAAACACCTTTCCCAATTTAAGAAACGAGTGAACTCTTCTAGCTTTGGCATCTTTAATAGTGAGACAGGATGAGTTGTTTAGAGTACTGTGCTCTGCAGTGCAGCATTCGGCCTCAGTACATGCTGTTTGTGTGCGCGGTGTGAGAAAGGATGTGTTGCTTGGTGTACCGTGTTGTGCTGTGCGGTGCAGCAGCACGGCCTCAGTACGTGCTGTTTATGGCTGCACGGTGTGAGAAAGGATGTTGAGCAGGAAGCCTGCGCGGCCCCGGTGTGTTTACCAAACGCAGGATGAGCTGCCGCACGCGTGGGTCAAGGACGGGCCGCAGGGGAAACCACGGTACCGCTCCCATTGTGTCAACGATGAGAATTGGTTGCCGCTATCATCGCTCGCCGCCGCTCACCCCGAGCGAGCGCTTCCTGGGCCCCTCTCCCTGGGCCCGTGCCCGCTGCGCTCCCAGCCGCTCCTCCTCACCCTCGTGCACTGGGAACCCTGCACAATTTTTTTGGAATTAAAGCCTTCCCTCACCCGCCTATGTTTTTCTGGTGACTTGCAATGATAATTGTGATCGAAGTCTATCAATGTGTTATTTTGGTCAGGTAAATTTGGTCAAATATGATGGTGGAAAAAAACTGTGGAAAGTACATCGTCATGGGTTCAATCCCATGATGCCGTTGAATCTCAACTTTTGGCGGCTTGTATACGCACAGCAACCCAGTCTCGCCACCGCCGTTAAAATGCTCTAAATACTTCCCTTTCCTTTCAGCGCTTCTTTTTCACAACAGGAAAATTGGATAACAGTGCCAGGATTGTGGTTAATTCCACAAGAATAATTTTCTAAGTTTGCAGGTAATTTGTTCCAATTTTCGAGTTGCGCACACAATGGCTTAGTCTAGAAAATGGTGCATACTGAGTCTTAAATGTCCACTTTGCTACAGTGCATGGTGAGCTCCGCTAAATCTCGGTAGCGATGGGAACTGGACCGAGCGCTCGTCACCTGGCTGACCACAGCTGCCAGTGCTGTGAGGTGCCAAGGGTGTTCCGGCACGTTGCTGTGCTCGGCCGCATCCGAGTCCCATCAGTGGGAAACCACGACAACGAATATCATCAACGCGGTGACCGAATGTTGACCTTCGACCTCCCAGTCAGAAGAGCAACTGTTGCGACCGAACGGCTAAATCACTCGCAACTGAATCTCTTTCATAGCTGCTATGCATTTTTGAATCTAGATTGAAAACTCATTTTTTTAGAACTGCTTTTTGTGTTTAGTTTGTTGTCCTTCCTTCGCACCTCTGATTAGCGCGGTTGGCTACGTATGGTACGAAAGAAGTTCAACATACATACATACATAAACAAAAGAAGAAAACGTGTGCCTGCTAGTAACGCTGTGGTTAATCTTAGTCTGGAAGAATTTTGGCCCCATATACAGGTAGTCCTCTACTGACTTGATTGATTAATTATTTGTGTCAAAATATTGCCAGTATACAAAAACAAGTGCCGTATAAATACAAAAGTATACATTGGTAGGTTAACCTTTTTCCCACCATTGATTAATCTCATGTCACAAAACAAAACTTTTTTTTGCTGTTGCTTCTGATTTGTTGCTTAGGTTAATACACTAAATAAAAGCTTGATTGTAAAATGATAATTTATATAGTTTGTTAACCAGGAAAACATATTACACTGAGAGAGATTTGTCGAAGATTACTGCACAAAGCTGTAAGAATATAGTCAGTCTGGTAGCCTGGATCCTCAACATGGATAGAAGCATCAATGACTGAAAATGCTCAAGTGATTCGTTTTACATTCTTCATCCTCAAACTGATATTTAATTGCGGTGACAATTGCAATGACTCTAGTCGCAAGGCTCCATCCACTTAAGTCGAGCGTATCGTCCGCTGGCACGACAGACCAATGGCGTATCAAGTGTTCATGCTCGCAGTGCCTGTGAAGCGCGCACTTAGCTACGCTCTCAGAGCTCCTTCGCTGCTTATTTCCTCCTCTGTTCCCAAATGGAAAGCGAGGCTTGTGCCATCGTTCGGCAGCATTGCATTAGGAGCAGCGCGGTTTGCACCGGTGGTGCCACTAAGTGGCTCACTCCACTTGCTCGGAGCAGCTCTCTCGTCACGACTGATGTGACGCATTCTACTGGGGAGCAAGCCCGGCTCCAGCTCCTCTCGGATTTGGGACCATCGGGTTGTTGTGTGTGGGGCCCCACTGTGACGGTGATATACCGCAAAGGAGAGGGAACTTGGGGGGACGAGGGGGCTCACAAAGAAAATTGGTGGAGCAGGACCCAGCCCAGCGCCCCCCTGTCTGTCTATCGCCAGCTCTTCCAGAGAGCCCCCCACCCCGACTCCCTGTCTGTGCGTTTGTTTGGTTTGGTGTCTCTGGCTCTTGTTCAGCTGGTTTTGTTTCCTCCTCGCTGCCGCTCCTCTCTCATATTTGCGCCAGTCACGGTGCCCTCTGCCCGTGGCTCGGTGTAGCAGCTTGCCACGATACAACAAGTGCCTTGCGTCTCCTCCAAGAACACTTGGAGCGAGCAAAATTTCTTCCACCTTTGAAATTATTGTAGTAAAATGTGTCTACTTTCCATTATTGTAGTAAAATGTGTCTACTTTCCATGTAAAATAATTATTGTATTATTTTCTCCTAGTTATCTCGATAGTCCTTTTAAACTGAATGCTCTATAGATAATCTTAATATAATCGAGAGAAAAAAATTATTGGAATACAATTTTGCTATTATTTAAAATGATTGGAAAATAAATTAAATAATGCATGGTGGGGTTTCAGTTCCTGAGCCAGTGGTGTAAATTGTATATTCCTATGGTGGAAATGATTGACTATTTAGGACGAGTACCGTTTGTGACGGATGCCAGAGAAGTATGTTCGAGGATTTGTTTAATACTCACCAATTAATTAATTTTAGATTTCACTTTTACTAAAAATCAAACGGATAAGCAACTGCACATGACTAGGGTGACGATTTTACACGTGCCCGGGCACCATCACCAGAGTAGCTCCTTAATGTGTTTGACTCTTCTCGTTGCGGTTGTCATCGAGAAAGTTCGAGCCATTTGAAACGGATTGCGTAAGACGCAGAAGTTGTGATTGTGCGCGCGTGCCCCCTCGTATTGAGGCAAAGTCCGTGTCTCGGTCATCCGCGCCGATGCAAGTCCGTGCCTGTCTGGAAAGCCTCGGCAGCGGGGGCCGCTCGTGATGCAAGCGTCACGGTGTCAACGTGCTGGGGAATACACGGCGGCCACCCCTCACGCCTTGACGGGAAGCGTTGAACGCTTCCTTCCTGTACGGGCCTTGACATTTGGAGTGTTGCTGGTGGCGATCAGGTGATGGGTGCGGTTCCTGCTGGTTTTGGCACCGCGCGTGCTCGCTGTCAGTTGTCGCGGTATCGTGCTGCCACAGCTCCTGGATGCTTCCATGCCTGCGCCGAAATGGTGCGGCACGTGTGGCCTCTGCGTTGGACAGTGGCAGGGCCCACATCCGAATCTTCCCGAGAGATGGTTGCGTTGGCATTCGCGCCGTGCGCAACGTGGAACCGTCGCGTGCATATCTCGCCTGCTCAAGCCGACTACAGATTAGACACTGGCCAGGTTAAATTTACGTCACCTGCAATTGAATTGTGTCGTCAGTTGCATTGTTATTATAAATCCAATCGATCCTTTCCCCCCCGAAGGGTACGTGGAAAGTAATTGTGATTAGGACTGGGGGAAAAAATGCGTTTTAACGCCACGCTTCACGTGTAAAACTTTTTCATGTAAAGGAAGTTGCGGGGGTGGGGTGGTGTTATGTGTTGGCATTGTTTGAAGGATATTTATTCCATTGAATGAAAGTTTTATTTTGTTTAAACAGGGAAAAGCAAAAGGCATTATCAAAGCTCTGTGATGTCATTCACAAAACCAAGGGGCATCTTGTGTTGGTGTCGCAAAGCATGCCTACGAGCGACGATATGAGACGCGGGCTTAAAGTGCAACGTTACCGAACTGCTGCTTGAACATCTCGAGTCACTGGTGTCTCCCTTGCGAAAGAAATAATGAACTTGGATCATTTAAGAATGATTAATCAAAAGATATCGAACTCGCAAAGATCCCCGTCGCCATATCGAACCGGGTGAATCTTGATCTAAAGTCAGATTTTTGTCTTGCCATGTCGAGCGCTAGTTGATGCTGCGTTGGTGGTGCTGAGTGGTGGCAATCCTGTATGGTGGGAATCCTGCAGTTCTGTGCCTCTAGTCGTTTTTTATTCATTGGGGTTGGTGCCCACTTAGGTGTCTGTTAGTGGCAAGTAGAACATTTTTCTGTGTAATGTTATATTCACAGTAAAGCGCAGTATATCACTCGCTCACCCGGTGGTTCGTCACCTGCTTATCACTCTTCTATGGCGACTACCACGTTACGGTTCCCGTGAACTGCATATGTTAATTCCTCCGACCGAGTTCAACCACCACAATGTAGATCACAACACACTCACCCACTCACTCTCCCCCTCATCACACTGCAGTCACAACACATTCACCCACTCACCACACGACAGGTCACCTCACGTATATTTCTGCTTCTTTACTTTCACTGCGGCACTTTGGAATTCCCTCTCCTCATCGTTTCTTTTCCCCTTTGTCAATTCAAGATATGTGTTAACTCTTACCTATTACATCTTTGATTGTACTGTTTTTTTCTTTGGGAATTTGAGTGTGCTTAGGAACCGTGTTAAAATGTATATACAGTATATATTATTTACATAGAATGGTGATCGATTTAGCACCGTTATCTGAATGTAACTGTGCTGCCGTAAGCCTTAGGGCTTTCCAACCGAGTCGTCAGAATTTTGCAAAGCAGAAGGGGGGGTTTCTGCAGGTGGTGTTGACGGAGTATTGTGGTGGCACCGGCCCTCGTGGCTCGGCCGCTCTGCGCGCTCCCTCTGAGCCAGGTTTGTCGTGGCCATGAGTGCATCGCAATCGCTATTTATGACCGCCGCTCTTGCCGTTGTCAAGTGGGAGAGCTAGCACTGTCCGGAATCTATAAATTAGTGCCGAGAATGAGACTTCCTCTGTGAACGTGTGAAGGCCCTCGTTGGTCACCCCCAGGGAGAGGGACTGTTTGGGTGAAGCGTCATGTGGTGCGTAACACGCGCGCCAACGTTGCAACTTAGCCTGTGATCCCGGTCATGACAGCACCTGAGCCACCTGCTTTCCTGTGTGCGACCTCTTTTGTTAATGCCTGCATGTTTCAATTTCATTGTTTCAAGTTTGATTTATTTAATATACTTTGCGTGTTTTCCCACAGTACTGTTTTGATAATTCATAATAAGAATCTTGACTAACCAAGTTGCCGGTCAATTCTGCATATGGTCTCTCTTGGGCCGAAAATTGTATTAATGCTTTTTGGAAAGTCAACAATGGCTGGAACTGCCATGGTAATTTGGAATTTCAATGACTGGCACAGGTCACCGTTGGAGACGAGTGCTGAATCTGTGCACTGTTTTCAGTCCGTCTCGTGCAGCAAGTCGGGCCGCACGGATGCATCACTGCTTCTGGGTGAAATAGCTGTTTATTGCTTAACGTCTTGTTGACGGTCAAGTGTCACGTTTCGAGGACAAATCCCCGGGACTAGACGCCATAGAAATAGCGTGTGGCGCTTGCGTGCGTCTCGTACAACAGTCACGAGACACCGCCTCTACGGCTGTATGGAAGTGGTTTTCTGCCTCCTCTCTGCACAAATACAGCTCGGTTCCTTATTGCTGAATACCGTAAATCAAATGCCAGGCCGAAGTTGCCGTGCACGGGGTGCTTAGCGCAATCGGTCATCGCTGGTGAGACCGCTACACAGTCCGCAGTGCACTCGAGAACCGTTGTATAACTTGGGACTCAGACTGAACCCTGGCACCTCATTGGTCATTGCAAACGTTTGAAACGTGAATAACAATAAGAGCATAGTCAAATGTTCTTGGGAATTACAACCTCGAGTGGTGCTGTATGCCTTCTACTGCCCCGTTCAATGCTGCATGCCGTATTAACGTGCCGTGTTATGTTGGTGCAGCTTTGTATCATGTCCTGCTTTGTGCACTCGGCGCTGCGTGCTCCATTGAACGTTGGGCACTGCGCGTTTGCCGCGCGCCTGCTCCCTGTTTGCCTGTGTGTGTCGCGTGCCGCGTCCTCTGCGTTGTGTACGTATTAATGGGGGCGACACTTTATTGTGTGTGTGCTTGCTTCCCTACCACCCCCACCCTGCCTCGGGCCTCCATGGTAACCTCCGGCAAGGGGAAGTGTGTGAATAATGCCGTTTTCCTGAGCTGCTTCACCAAGAACATGGGACTCGGCCAGAAAACAGGAAGAAAGCAATGCCAGCTTGTGGGCCTGATAATGGCCACGCTGTCATTCAGGAGCTAATCACGGCCGGTAACAACATGCAAAAGAGCCGTTTTGTTTCGTAAAGATATTTCACGAGAAGAATTGATGTTGCCCTAATTCCATTAGTTTGAAAACTCATTTCTTTTGAACTGCTTTTTGTGGGTTAGTTTTTAGCACGGTTGGCTACGTACGGTGCAAAAGAAGTTCAAGATACATATAACGTTTTCTCAACAGTAAACCGTACACTAGGCAATGTCCCTGCTGAGTGTATTAAACGGCAATCGATGGAACTCCATCCAGACTAGCTGAGCGACAAGCACTCAATCCACTAAGCCATCGCGCATTATAATCTGCTCTTCACATATACAGCACTGCCAAGAAGCCCCTCAACTGTTGATACGTGTGGCTCTCTCTTCGGCCTTTTGTGATGACCTTGTTCTGTAAGAATGGCACAAATACAAAATGAACTAAATAATAACTTATGATTAAAACCACATTACACTGCCTAGACATATTAAAAATGCTTCTTTGACAATGCTGTGTGTTCGTGTTGATGGTGCTGTGTGTTCGTGGTGATGTTGCTGCGCTTCTTCGTTGATGGTGCTGCGTGTCCGTGTTGACGGTGCCATGTTGATGGTGCTGCGTATTCGTGTTGACAGTGCCATGTTGGCATTGCCGTGTTGATGGTGCTGCGTATTGGTGTTGACAGTGCTGTGTTGATGGTGCTGCGTGTCCGTCTTGACGGTGCCGTGTTGATGGTGCTCCATGTTCGTGTTGATTGGGTTGCGTGAGATGCAATAGTGGAGCTCATGGAGGCCGGGGCGCTCGGGGTCCCGCCCCACGCAAATGAAAACATTGCTCGGCCTCCTTGCCGCGTTTTACATAACAAGGGCCGTGTGGAAGTGCTGACGGCACCGGAGCCCAGTAATAGCCCCTTCCTGTTTGTACAGCACGCGCGGGGCGGCCGTGCCGCTGGCCGCGCGCTGTTTTGTTGCCGAGGTCTCCCCCGGTCCCCGTGTTTTGTGTCGAAAACGTCTGCGACCCCAATCTCGCTCCCGCGGCCGCGACCCTCCAGTCATTATGCACTCCCCTTTTGTTTTTGCTTGTTTTATTTCTTTATTTACAGTAATGTGTGTGTTTTTTTAAAGACCTATTTACAATAATAAACCTTTGTCCTTAGAATAACATCTATGAGTACCATATGGGTCATTTCCATCGTATGGGCACCACCATTTACAATGTTCGTATTGATATTTTGTGTAGATTGACAGTGATAATCGCATTAATCTTGCACCTTTATGTAGTGAAACGCCCGCAAGGCGCCTTGCAATATCCTGATTATTTCTACCGCTCGGCAATTAATCGCACGGCAATTCGGCCACGCTCCGTGCGTTTCCTGCTCATGAGCCACACTGCTTTTAAAATTCCTGATGAGAGTGGCGTTTTGGGCCCAAACTTTGGAGCTAATTTGACAAAAGCTCTATCACCAGCGCCAGCCACATGGGTTGGCATGAGGCTGGCGCAGCTCCGGTGCAGAGATCGGCACGTGCACTACGGCTACTTGGATTGTTGCATCGTAGCGGTGTGGTGGGGAGGTCTTGATCCTAGCGGTGCCTATGGAGTGTGGTTCATGTTAATGATGATGATGAAGACGATGATGTTGATGCTGGTTCGGCATTAAATATGTAGACAGTTTGACACAGGCTTTCACGACCAATATTCATAATAAAGGTTTTTTCAGGTTAGATAATGTAAGTATAAATGTGTCGTTAACCCACCACCATCCGACACAGCCTGTTAGTAAGGTTTATCACGGAAACAAAACATGCCAATTAGTTACTACTTCAACCCACCAGTGTGTTGGAGAGTAAGTCCACAACATTTACAATTTTAGTACAACGTTTTGCTGGTAATTTAATCCAGCATCATCGGTTGGGTTAACAACACATTTATACTTACGCACTCTAACGCAAACAAACCTTAATTATGAAATCTGTAGACGCATGCATCGGGTGGTGGATGCACGGCTGCTAACCTGCGGTAGACGCAGGGAAACTTCCTGGGGGTATAGTGGAGGTGATTGGTCTCGCGTGACTAAGGTTCGTTGAGGTGCTGTGGAGGCCTGGTGCTGAGACCCGGGTGCCAGTGTCACGCGCTGTGCTCTGTGTGAATGCCGTGGAAAAATGAACTAACCACATCGCTTTCGGAATTGTAATTTGTTTATGACAACATAAATTGTATAACATAACGAACAGCTACTTGTTTTCATCGTAGGAACCCCCCTCCCCTTTTCCCTCCCAAATGCCCTGACCCCTACCCTTGTATTTTTTTTATGACAACATTTATACGGCAATCAAATGCCTCAGCAACTCTGAACAGCACCTTGTGTCTCATCTCACATTTCAAAGAGGACCCCGGGTGGCAGCTGTTGCTGTGCAACTCAGGATTGGTCGGGCACTGGCCTAGAAGTGGGCATTAGCTTGCCAGCAAGAAGAGATAATTCCCACCTGCAATCCCGGTTGACTAACTTTGTGAGTTTATTTCAAATTTGGGCTTTGGCGCCGGCACACAATGAAAGGCCTGCTCGTCTCAAATGTCGTCACGGGATCTTTATTGTCCACTGTTAAACGGACAGCGCGCTGTGCTTTACGGTGTGTTCACTGTAAAGCACAGCGAGCCGTCCGTGGTAACCAGGTGGTGGTAACCAGGGTGCACCTGCTAGATTTGAACCACAAACCTCTAACAAACCTGAAGGCCGATCGGGACTGTGGGCATCAGAATTAAAGTGTCATGCGATTAGTTCATAGCAGAGGTTCGGACTTCCAGCTTGGTGCTATTCAGCTAATGCTGAACAACTGGACAGCCTAGACTTGCACAATTTCCTCTCATCGCCTCTCTTCACAAGCTGAAGCGTGTTAACTGCTGTTTGTTGCTGACCTCTTGACATCTTGGGCCTTTGGGCCTGTGCTCAATGGCTATTTAAAGAAAATGTAATCAAGTGTCAAGAGACGGGAAGTACGGAGGTCTTTATCTGGGCATTAAATTGCACCAGAGTCAGAACGCTCCGAAGGGCATTCATATGGCAGGAAAAGCAAAGGTGCAGGAGAAATTTCTTACACTTGTGTAAGAACTTATATGACATGGATACAGAGAGCTGGTGGATTAGTGGCTATATACAAATATATTTATATGATTTTTTTTGGATACCATGAACCATTTGCATCAGTGTTTTTGCAGTTGATGTGCAGTAGTTTAGCTGTGCAATCCATTGAAAGGATCTCAAAGACGAGTGCCATTTCAGTGTGGAGCATTACAGCTTTAATGGGTGCCCGCTATGGAAATGGGCAGCCCCTCACTGCAGTCTGCGCTCGTGTTACTCACCGACCCGTGCGCGCGTCCACATGTGCTTTGCAGACAAAGAGACGCTGATCACGGACAGCGGCAAGCTCTACGCGCTGGATTGCCTGCTGTGCCGTCTCAAGATGCAGGGCCACCGCGTCCTCATCTACTCCCAGATGACTCGCATGATCGACCTGCTGGAGGTAGCGATGCGTGCTCGCTCACTTGCTCACTCGCTCGAGTGTCTTCAGTTTGTTCGCTCATTGCTGTCTGGCTCCTGTAATGGGGCGATCGTACAAACCAAATGTGTGGGGAAAAGGAGGGCGATGTCAACACAAACATGTTAACGAGCCAAGCCTACCCTTCTTACCGCACTGCACTATGGTTCCGCCAAATGTTTATGTTGTGTATTGGTCAGTGTTGGTTTAAGTGAGCCTGACTGATGATGAGACGCAGAATGTCTAAACCGGTCCAGACTTGTATCAAACGAACAGTGCTAAAAAAAAAAACTCTCAGAAGGCTTCGTAGCTGACGGGATTTGTACAAAAAATACTTACATTTTTTATAGTGGAGAGACGAATATGTGCAGGAGGCGTATTGTCTACTTAGTTATTTTCATACTTTTATTCTCCACAATGATGTTCATGAGTGGTTTGCGTTCACTCTTTGGATAGAGCACAACCCTTGCTCTGCTGACCACAGGCCCCGAGTCAGATGATGGCTGGGGAATAAAAGCAGCAGTGAAAGCAGACTCGCACGACATGACGCTATTCTGTATATCATAATTGTCTACGCTGGGTAGCCCAGCGGTTAACACACCCTTTACCACGGCCTTATTTTACACATGCAGTAAGTGATTCCATTCCTGCCGTGGCCGTTTGTGGGGAGTTTCTGGAATGGATGTTGAATACTTTGCCACGTCTACGTGGCCACGTCATCGGGTTGCCAGTGTTTAAGGGCAGATTGCCGTGGTTTAGCTAAACAAAAATGCTTCTGACACTCGCCTTGTATGGTAACCCACATCTACCTCACAAAATATTCATCGCATATCGATGGTGCCCTCCTGGGTCTAAATAAGGAAACCAGTCACATGCCACCCCTGAATTTGGGTCAGTCTTAACGTCTGTTAAGGGGCCATCCATAAATGACGTCACGCGATTTTGGCAGATTTTTTACCCCCCCTCCCTTCCTCGTCACACAGCGTCACAAAAAGTCAGACCCCCTCAAAGATGACGTCACAAAGCTCTGTCCCCCCCCCTAAAACTATATTTCCATTTTGAAAATAAAACATGCTTCAAATCACTTTAAACTGTTATCATTGTAGCGCATATTTAATGTGGCACTGCACTCTGATGTTGTAGGAGAAAACACGTATTCAAATGAGGTGTTGGAAAGCTTAAATTTAGCATAAAATTCACTTGAAAATATTAATCATCTAGCTAAAACTGCAGATGTTCAGAATATTATATTGAAATTCTCTTATAATTAAACAATATAAAAGTAATTATAACCATAAAAACATACTTGAAACCTTGTAGTAGAACGAAGCAAAATGGAGAGTACAATAACAACAATCACATATTAATTCCACAGAATGAAAATCCCTGGTAGAATCAGAATCAAAATATTTAATAACAATCATTCAAAAAATTTACAAAATGTATGCTTCTCCATTCTCCCATGGAGAAGCAAAATGCTCCTTCAAGGAATAAAAAAACTATTTATTATTTTTTGCGCATAAATACTCAATCGTGCACATGATATACTGAATTGTGAGCGGTTAAATTTTTTTTTTCATGTCCATAAGGGAACTCCGTAGTTAAATTAAAGATCCTAAATGGTTAAATTCAGTCACTCATGGTTCATAGTAGGACAATGGCGAAAAGAAGCATGATGCCATTTTCTGGGTACAAAGAACAAAAATTTCATGGAGGAATAATTAATCATGGAGGATGCGTTGGCTATTGTACGCTTGCCGAATGACGTATATTTAGTAGGTACTCCATGATGAATTATCCCTCCATGCTCAAAAATGGCTGTTTGATATCTTTGTACCCAAAAACTTTTCTCCCTATATTATTATAAATGTTATCGTAACATAATAATAGTATAAAAATGTCATACTGACATTAAAAATTTATATTTAATAAGCAAATGTGTGTGATTTAAAATTATGTCGATTGATATGACAGGAATAATAGTACTTACGTTTTAAAAATTCTTATTTGAAACTATCAAGCGTTTTTAATATAACGACTGCATTAAATTTGTATTTGCACTTCCTCTTCCTGACGAAGTATTATTCTCTATAAAAGTGTGACGTAGTTTGACTTCCGGTTCTTATATTTAACATCATAATATAATCTATACTATAAATAAAAGGTGACCTTAATAAATTTAAATAATAAAAAAGTTAATAATGAAAAATTAGTGTTATAACAATTCTATTTAATTAAGTAGAACGTGTTTATATTTATTTAAAGTTGAGCATTTATACGTGACGTCACATTTCTAAAACCCCCCCACGTCACACATCGTCACAAATGTCTGACCCCCCTCCCCCCCCTAGGTGCGTGACGTCATTTATGGACAGCCCCTATGTCCCCAGTGAAAACCCTTGTGATGGGACCAAGTGTAACCACAGCACTTAAACTGGCATCTCCTACCAAATGTTCCCATCAGGGGTCATTCATTTGACTCAGTTCAACCTTAATCATACTTTGACCTCATGACATGGTTATTGCGAGCCTACCACAAATAATGCGAGCTGATCAAAGATCTTCCCATACATATATGTGATATACCCCTGCTTCACGTAAATATACACTCCTGAAAAGTTTTTAACAGTGGGGTTCTGAGTTGTTGCATTTTCTGTCACCGAACCCTGTGGTGTTGCAATATCTAGAGGGCCTGGACTTTGACTGAGCCGAACGGAGTCGTTGTTGTTGATGGCGCCGCTTGTTCCGTCCCGCGTGGTGCAGGAGTACATGGTGTACCGCAACCACACGTACATCCGCCTTGACGGCTCCTCAAAGATCTCCGAGCGCAGGGATATGGTGGCCGACTTCCAGACCAGGTACCCCCGTCATATCGTCATTACCGGTCTCCCTACGAAGTGCTGTTTTTTTTCTTGTGAAGCACCCTAGGGATGGATTGATGTTGCCATTTCACTCGCGTTAAAGCGCTCGCGCATTGGCGGAGCAGTGCGCTGAGTGGACAGAGCGTCCCCGTGACGGACCGATGCATCTCCCCGCAGATCGGACATCTTCGTGTTTCTGCTGAGCACGCGGGCGGGTGGCCTGGGCATCAATCTGACGGCCGCAGACACGGTATGAGCTTCCCCGGCGCTCGGGGGGTTCACAGCGATTTCCCGGCGCGGAGGGCCTCAACGCTCTCTCTCTCGTGAATCGAACTGCGTCAGCAACTTGGCATTCTCCAGCCGTCTTCCTCTCGATTCCGGCGTAGAGATTAACCACGTCACCGGCGCGGTGATATGGCCTGGCGGTTGTCGTAGAGGTTCACGGTTTTAATCTAGCAGCCGCCCTGAATATTGTTGTGGGTGTAATAACCACGATAATACTACACACCATCTGCTTCACAGTGGATGTTAAAGATCCCCTCGACATCAAGTGCAAGAGTAGGCCATAGTGTGCCAGCGGCGTCGCGATTTAAATTAGCCAAATAACATATTTACCTGAAAATTGCGCAATTTTGATTACACAAAGCACACCCCCCACCCGCTACTGGCAGGCTAATACCTGTTTGCAGGCCAGATGCTGAGTCACATTGCACCTAGAGGGACAGTTGCCACTGGGGGGGGGTGCCTTTACGATTGTTTGAGATGAGTTATAATGTGCTGAGTCACACTGGCTGGTGTATATAAAAAACACAGCAATATCATTATTAATACATTGTCATTTATTGTCATATTTTAGATTTGTTGCCGTGTAGAACTATGATCCTTATGCAAATGCAATTATTGACTTTGGAAAGGGCATTGACTTGCCTTTCAGAGGGCTATAAGATGTAGATTGAGAACATATTTTAGTTGATTTTGGAATGCCTCAAAAAGGGGCCAGTCGGGCCAGCCTCAAAACAGGGATGGCCTTGATAATTGGTTCTTTACCCTTCTATCTGGCGTCATCTGGTCCAACCCATATGAGACTAGGCTCTAAGGAAAGCTGTCTCGGGTGTGGATCAATCAACTTTAAGGACAGTGCACATTATCAGAGTTATGTTCTTTTGTTTGTATTATGACTGCAGGTATTGCGGTCTATGCAAACATGACTCCTTGTAAAAAGGTGTCAGTTTTGTTGCCAGATAGAAGGGTAAAGAACCAATTATCATATTTTTACTGGCAAATGAGGTTCCCATAGTGTAGATGCTTGCCCCGAGCTCTCATACTCTGATGGTGCATTGTCTTTGAGTTGTGCGCCTTTTGGCGTCATCTGGTCCAACCCATATGAGACTAGGCTCTAAGGAAAGCTGTCTCGGGTGTGGATCAATCAACTTTAAGGACAGTGCACATTATCAGAGTTATGTTCTTTTGTTTGTATTATGACTGCAGGTATTGCGGTCTATGCAAACATGACTCCTTGTAAAAAGGTGTCAGTTTTGTTGCCAGATAGAAGGGTAAAGAACCAATTATCATATTTTTACTGGCAAATGAGGTTCCCATAGTGTAGATGCTTGCCCGAGCTCTCATACTCTGATGGTGCATTGTCTTTGAGTTGTGCGCCTTTTGGCGTCATCTGGTCCAACCCATATGAGACTAGGCTCTAAGGAAAGCTGTCTCGGGTGTGGATCAATCAACTTTAAGGACAGTGCACATTATCAGAGTTATGTTCTTTTGTTTGTATTATGACTACAGGTATTGCGGTCTATGCAAACATGACTCCTTGTAAAAAGGTGTCAGTTTTGTTGCCAGATAGAAGGGTAAAGAACCAATTATCATATTTTTACTGGCAAATGAGGTTCCCATAGTGTAGATGCTTGCCCCGAGCTCTCATACTCTGATGGTGCATTGTCTTTGAGTTGTGCCCCTTTTGGCGTCATCTGGTCCAACCCATATGAGACTAGGCTCTAAGGAAAGCTGTCTCGGGTGTGGATCAATCAACTTTAAGGACAGTGCACATTATCAGAGTTATGTTCTTTTGTTTGTATTATGACTGCAGGTATTGCGGTCTATGCAAACATGACTCCTTGTAAAAAGTTGTCAGTTTTGTTGCCAGATAGAAGGGTAAAGAACCAATTATCATATTTTTACTGGCAAATGAGGTTCCCATAGTGTAGGGATGGCCTTGTGGATGAGAGATTATGTTCAGAAGCAAATCATGCATTGGGGATTCCCAGCCCATTCACGCCGCAACATCTCTGGCTGTCTCCTGGGCCTAGTGAGCAGAAGTTTATCTCCAAGGCATTGGGCTGTGCGGTGTTGGAAACACTGCAAGTCCATGAAGAATTATCACTTGGATGCCTTGACTTTTGAAGAAGCCAGATTGTGTCAGGGCTGCGTTATTGGACAGTCGTTGCCCATGTGGGGGACATAGTTGTTTCCTCATGGTAGGGTTGCCACCTCTCCCACAGACCAAACCCACCCATTTCTCGTTCAGCCTGGGTCTATCATCAACACAATAACCTTACCAGATCTCAGTCCGAATTAATTCCTACCACCCGAACAGATACCATTTTCCAGACCGACCAGGTCAAATCTGTACAGGTGGCAACCCTACCTTTTATGTTGAGCAACTTGTGAATATTGGAACGACTAATAAGGCCGGGGGTGACTGCCCGCGTGCGCAGGTGATCTTCTACGACAGTGACTGGAACCCCACCGTGGACCAGCAGGCGATGGACCGAGCTCACCGTCTGGGCCAGACCAAGCAGGTGACGGTGTACCGCCTCATCTGCAAGGGCACTATCGAGGAGCGCATCCTGCAGCGCGCTAAGGAGAAGAGCGAGGTATCCGCCCGCCCCATCGCGCCCGACCCCCATTGCCCGCGCCCGCTCGCTCTGCTGCTCTCGTACCAGGCCGCTGAACACTTTCAGCCAAAGCCATCTGGCATAAAGCCCATTACTCCAGAATGCTTCCGCGACGTTTAGTCTGGCCATCGTTGACCCAGTCGTTTCCAATCTTTCCTCCGTGAAACTCTCAGTTGGGGGAGCAATGGCACATTGGTTAGCAATGTGCTCTAAACCCAGCAACTTGAGCACGATTCCCGGCCATAGCTAACATCACCATCGATATGTGAACTGGTCCTTGTTTCCTTCACCAACCCATACCGAAAGTGATGAAGTATGGTCAAACAACCCCCATAATTGACATGGCATGGGGAGGTCAGCAGTCAGCAGTGGACTGACAAAATTTGTATTTTTCTAATAGCTTATATCAGACCTAGCCATGAGTTCCTTTTCATAAAATATCCAGAGTGACTCACACACATGATTGCACAGCCATTCGGAGCACTGGGAAAGGTTTGTGGGGAATGTTGTCTTTGTCAGACACAACGTGTTTGGTTCATATTCCATTTGTTGAGACATCAGCTTGAAGAAATAGCTTTTTGCGTGTGTAAACACTGGTAATAAAAAAAGTATAGTTCGCCACTACATAATGAACACAATTGATTATACTAGTCTAAAACAACGGTTTAGTTTGCTATATGTACCCAGGGATTCTCTTTCCCATCGTGCACACTTGTGGTCATTACTGGCAGAAGTTCTTACCATGGTGTCCCATGTTGGTCTCAATGCGCCCTGGCTCCAAATAAATGGCAGCTGTACACTTGGGATGTGCAGTTGCTATCCACCACGGGGAGCTTAGCACCCTCTGCACTACGACACTTTTGTTTGATTCACTATCGATATATGAACGTGTCTGCACTGCCCGCGTCTCGTGCGTTCTCGCCCGGCTCACAAACATTTAACTTGAAACGGGGGAACCTCTCCGCGTGCAGATCCAGAAGATGGTGATCTCGGGCAGCAACTTCAAACCGGATGCGTTGAAGCCCAAGGAGGTGGTCTCCCTGCTTCTGGACGACGAAGAGCTTGAGAAAAAGCGTAAGAGCGAGAGGGACGGCGTTGTTGAAGCCTCTTGCTGCCAGCACTCACCCTGACAGTGGCTGAGGGCACCGCCTGTTTTATGGGCAAATGGCTTTGCAAAACCACATCTTAGTGAAAATAATTTTAAGCGACAGGCAGCGGCGGCTGTGTTTGCACGCCCTTGAGTGGAACATTGTAGAGGCAAAAACGAATTTCTTTCCCCCGCACTTGCGATTAGCATGGTTGGACGGTGCAAAATTAGTTCAACACACATACATCAACAACATACGAGGGTTGGTGATTCACATAAACTTGTTTAAGCTCCCACCCTATCAGTGCAGTTTGAGTGCTAGCGGGTTCCTGGAAGCACCTGTCGTTGGTGATGGTTGTACAGTGCGGATGCGTCAAGAAGAAAAGAAGCAGCAGGAGGAGGTGAGCCGCGCCAAGGAACGCAAGCGCAAGCGAGACAAGTACGCCGAGAAGCAGCAGGTGCGTGTCCGTGCGTGCCCGTGTGTGTCCGTGTGTGTCCGTGCGTGCCCGTGTGTGTCCGTGTGTGTCCGTGCGTGCCCGTGTGTGTGCGTGCGTGCCCGTGCGCGCGCCTCGATGGCGTGGCGGGCATTGCGTGCCCACCACGCCGTGCCACACACCTCCCCAGCAGCAACAACATTTTCCGTTTGTTTTAGAAAGACGTATTCCCTCCTTTGTGTTATATTTTAGTCTGTTTCTAGTTCAACATTTCTTCAAAGAATATTAGTCACATCAGGTTTTAGTGCCTTTTTCATCTGCAGCCGTTGAGAAGGTTCACCACTCGCCCTGTCTACACAACGCCCCACCCAGCGTGGTCCTCGGTGATTTGTGCAATCTTGATGCCTTTCTTATGCGCCGTCCTTAATTGATTTTAGTTTTGGGCCAAACTTACTCAATTTGATTTTGAGAACTGTTCTTCAACTCACCGGTGAACTGAAACAAAAACAAATGGCACATCGCACGCTTGTACACCACACAACCATTTTATGTTTTTTTAATGTGTCGGGTGGTGGAGGTTCTTAGAACACAGATTTTACCAGATCATTACGTGGCCTAACCCCATTAATAAATCATGAATCATCGTAATAGTGGCTGGTAAAGCGTACGTGCTAAGTTGCTTGTGTGTATATTGCATGCATTTTGTGCATTCATGCTGTGTTCACACTCTGTTGGTGCATTTTGCATTGCTGAGAAGCCATTACTCAGTTGTTACTGCAATAGTGCAGGAACAACGATTGAGGAAATTTGGTATTTGCGCCATCCTTATGGCACAAGGCTATTGTGAAGATGGTATGGTTCACATACATAGGAGCATGACGTCAGCATATAATGGCCTACAATTTTTTCGAATGATGTAATGGAATATTAACGTCCACTGTGAAGCAGGCGATGGGTATTTCACGGTTAACGCGCCTGCAGTATTAACCGTGGGCAGCCTACCGGATTCGATTTACGAACCTCGGCAAAATGCAGCGAACGTGCCACGGCGGGGCCTCATCACCACCTCAGTAACGTGTTGCCGGCGTGCCCGTGGGCCCCTGCTTGGTGGCGGTGGTGGTGCGAGAGCAGGTTGGGGAAGGGTATGGCAAGCGTATGCGGCTGGAGATCGGGGTGGCGCCCCCCTCGCTGCCATCTGCCGACAACTCGAACACGTCAGCCGAGTGGGACGAGTGCTACGTGAGCGTCGACTCGGCGCAGCCCAGCCCCTACAGCGAGGTGAGCGGTGAGCCGTGGTGAGATAGTGAGCCGCAGTGAGCTGGTGAGCCATGACGAGCTGGTGAGTGGTGAGCCACGGCGAGCCGGTGAGTGGTGAGCCCCGGTGAGCCACAGCCAGCCGGTGAGCGGCGCCAGGCCGGCGTGACCACCGAAGGCTGGCGCGAGCTGCGTGCGTGCGTTCGATCTGCAAGAATAAATGACGAGCGTTATAGTTTTTTTTTGCTTTGCAATCCTAAATTATTGGAATTAAAGATGCCGTTGCAGCGCT
Organism: Lampetra planeri; assembly: GCF_965212315.1. Classification (NCBI taxonomy): domain Eukaryota; kingdom Metazoa; phylum Chordata; class Hyperoartia; order Petromyzontiformes; family Petromyzontidae; genus Lampetra; species Lampetra planeri. The sequence continues at coordinate 12,581,638 of NC_136136.1, read as the reverse complement.
GTATGCGGAGTGTCCTTGTCATTGGCCACTAACGATTGCGTAACCAAAATGTAAATGAGCAAAGATAATTTTGCAAGTAATTCTGTGGTTGTTAAATAGAGGACTGCACAGCAATCCCAGCCACGTAAGTTCAGTACTGATCTGTGGACCCCATCAGTAATTAGTTAATGTCTCCATTTGGCCTGAGGCGACTTCACCCGAATTAATATTTAATGCAGTTAATCATCAGCATGGGGAAATAATTCTTAGTCTGGGCAACCATTTTAACTTAAAATTATTTTAAAATTAAAATGATATCAAATTAATGCAACATTTCCAGAATTTGAACTCCCTACATTAATTAAACAAGCATTCAGTGTAATTTTTCTGGTAAATATCAATAACATACCAGTAGTTCGCACACACTCAGTGGCCCCCAGTTCGATTCCCGTTCACAGACAACATCAGTGGCAGATATCTGAACCGTTCCTAGGTCTCCCCTAGGTCGACTGAGCCTTAAATTACTACCTGCTGCAATGTGTAAACATCGGATCGTGTGCCGTGCCGGCCTTAATAGGTTCCCGCCAACGGCTTTTGTCCCAACAGCCTGTTAAAGGCTACACGGGAGATATCTGGACGTGATGTGCTTGCGTGTGTATGGTTCAGATGTCCCTGGGCAGCGAGCTGCAGCCAGGCTCCATCCCTCCGGACGAGAGCAGCAACGACATGCTGGTGATCGTGGATGATGGCGCGCCGGCCAGCCACTGCAGCACGCCCACACGGAGCGTGGCGGCGGACCAGCCTCTCGGTGCGCGCGCGAGTCCCGCGCCTGCGTCACACACGTCCCGTGCCACCACACCTTCTGCGGCACACACGGCCCGTGCCACACTGCGTCACACACGTCCCGTGCCACCACACCTTCTGCGTCACACACGGCCCGTGCCACACTGCGTCACACACGGCCCGTGCCACCACACCTTCTGCGTCACACACGGCCCGTGCCACACTGCGTCACACACGGCCCGTGCCACACTGCGTCACACACGGGCCGTGCCACCACACCTTCTGCGTCACACACGGCCCGTGTAACCAGACCTACCGCGTCACACATGGCCAATCCCACCTCATCTACGTCACACACGGCCTGCACCACACCGACTGCGGCATGCACGGCCCGCACCACATGCACCTCTTTCCTGTGCGGCCGCCATGACTGTCTTTCTGCTATGCCGAGCACATGGCTACAGCGTGGCAATGGGCAGGAAACTCAGAAGGGAGCAGCCACGGAAGGAGAAACATAAATGATTTACCACTGTACACTACTCTTGGCTGCATTTTAATATACAGTGGTACCTCGGTATACGTCGTTAATTCGTTCCAGAAGGTAGACGTATACCAAACGAATTTTTCTCATAAGAAATAAAGGGAAAGGAAATAATCCGTTTCAGAGTATATTTTATATGGCATATTATACATTAATGGGGTTAAAAGAAATTGAAATAAAAATATAATTTAACGTCACTTTACCTTGCTGAGATGAGTTCAGAGCCTACGAGGATGGTGGTGAGGAAGGGGAGGAGGAGGAGATGTTATTTTTTGGAAGGAGAGTCCCCTTCCATAAACACTTCAGGAAGCTGAAATTCTGGGGTTTTATCTCTTTCTCTTTTCTGTCTTTTTTCTTGACTTGGGCCTGGTTGAGGCTCACCAGGTTTGAGTTTCACTAAAAACCTGTCCATTGAAGTTTGTTTTTGCCTTCTTCTAAGAATGTTCCTGAAGTGTGAAATTGTCTGGTCATTCCACACAATACTGTTACGGCTTGTTAGAGCCGTAACAGTATTGTGTACTGTACGCGGTGACTCATCCCGACCCATAAAAGTTCTAGCAAGCGCGTCGTATCCCAAGCAAGACGTCGTATCCCAAGACATTTTTTTCTCGTCAAAACACGACGTATACCAAATTCGACGTATTCCAAAGCGGTCGTATACTGAGGTATGACTGTATAGGTTAATGACTTAGGATTGCTACCAAATAATGGTTAATAATGTCTGGATACCTTCCGTAAAACAACATTTTAGTAGCTAATAACTTTTAATGAATATGAATATATGTCATGCTTAATGACACATGGCCGTATATTTTTGCTTTACAAAAACGGCGGAACAAAGCCGATCGTGAGAAGAAAATGGGCATTAATCAATTATAGAAAAGTGACATTATCGACTGGTCGGTTTCACATGCAAGTCAGGTAGACCGGCATAATTATGATCTCCGGGATTCAGGGTAAATACCGAGACTCATATTTTGAAATGAGGGCAACTTAAGGCCCACTGAGCTATATAACTCTCTTTCAGAAGCGACCTGGCCACAAATGATAGCCCAACAAAGTGGCTTCTCATCACGTGGACATTTATAGCAGCCAAACACTCCAAATGCATGTTTATAAATGTGGAGGGAAAAAACGGAGGACCCGGAGAAAATCCACACTACCACGGGGAGAACATGCACACTCCAAACATACAGGTGTCAGGGTCAGGATTGAATCCACGGCCTCCTACATACCAGGCGAGGGAAATAACATCTCGCCACCACGGCAAGTAAAATGAGCACGAATTTGTTGGGAAGTCAACATTGGTCGTCCTGTAGAGAAACCGGCCTCTACCATGGTAATGTGGAATTTCCACCACTGGCTCAGGGCTGCCAAGGCTGATGAGTGCTCCCAGGTTATTCTTTCAAGTAGGCAGACATTGACATTGCAATAGAGTGCTTGTTGCTCTAAATATCTTTGTTCCCACTATAAAAAAGGATGTACTCATCTGACATTCCGCCGAATAGAAAGGATCAAATGCCCTTTAACGATTTTGCGCCTGCAAAGACAGCTGCCTTTATTTGATAGATTGTCCTCTAGTCCTGTGAATCAAGATACGTATTCATGTTTTCCTCGGGTTCCTTTCGTCCAGTTTAGTAATTGTTAAGTAGTTTGAGGTTGTCTTGGTTCAACTTGTGGTAGTTCGTGAGAGTCACGTGTTGCGTGTGCGGTGCTTTGGCAACCCCTTGTGCTGCAGAGAATGCGGGGAGAGGCCTCCCCAAGGGCCGAGGGCTGGCGCGGAGCCGCGGAGGCCGCTCTCGGCAGAGCGAGGCGCCGACCACCACCACCGTCGCTGCCATCGGCGCCGCCTTCGCCGCCGCCACAGCGGGGCCCACCCGGGGCCGAGGCCGCAAGTCGACGACGGGCAGCGCGGCGGCCATGGCAGGGGCCATGGCAGGGGCGGCGGCCGCCTCTGCGGCAGCTTACGCAGCATACGGCTACAGCGTGAGCAAGGATACCAACGGTACGTCCGCCCCATCTAATGCGACAGCCCCCCGCGGTTTCGATGGTACCTCTGTAAATGTCCGTCTTTGGGTACCGCGCCATCGTCCAAGTGTCAACCTGACAGAGAATAAAGGGCATCACGGTGGCGAGATGTTAACTCCCTCGTCTGGTATGCAGCAGGTCGTGGCACCTGCTGTTTATTTGGAGTTTGCGTGTCTCCCCGTGGTCGTGTGGATTTTTTTCCGGGTCCTCCAGTTTTCCCCTCCACATGTTGAAACACGCGTTTAGTGTATAAGCCACCTTATTGAGCTATCATTTGTGGCCAGGTCACATCTGAAAAAGAGCTATATAGCTCAGTGGGCCTTACCTGGTAAAATATAAAAATTAGTTTAGTTATAAATGAACAGACACATATGCTCTTAATTTCTGCACTTTGTGTGGTTATTATGATTGAATGAACCCGGTGAGATCCCATTTAAGAATCTTTATCTCGTGCAGTATGTGTATGCGAGTGGCTGGGTGGCCGTACAGGTAATGTGATTGCCACTAGGCTGGTGGAGATCATGCCGACTGAGAGGCATTGGTTCTACTCTTCGTTCTCGTTGCTATGAGTCGCTTAGCTTCCTAGAAGATCCCAAATAATGCTGAAAAGCTTCGACATATGGAGGAGATATGCAGCCTGTCTGTACTGGGGCAAGGTGGGTCTCTTCGCCCTATACCGATAAGACATCATCATTGTTGAGGGCCGCCACACATTTGAAACCATTGGGGTTTGACAGTACGATGATGGGGTGCTTTCACATTGGTGTATTGTTGGGAGCTGCACGTGAGGGGCCGCACTAAAGGCGACCGTGGGCCGCCAGTGTCCTGCGGGCCTTGCAATGAAGAACATTGCCCTCTATGTTAGGGGCCCAAACTCGGCCCCCAATGAAATGGAACACCACCTTCTTAACTTGCCTCCTGGGTGGCACATTAATTGACATTAATTACTTTTAAATGCCTTGTTATTGTTTAGGTAAATCTAACATCGTCTGCACATGCATCACAACTCCCCGGTTTACCCCGGCAAAGAGATAATGCATTTCAGTCCAAACCCATTTTTCCTAAACACCACTGTTGCATTGACAGTGTGTGTTCCCTGGACCACAATTGTGGCCGGTGTTCCTGTGCTGTGCACTTGTTCTTTGTGCCACGATGCAGGAGCACTCAAGTGCACGTGTGGCGCGGAGACAAAAGGATGTGTGTTGTGTTTGCGTGGACAGGAAGCCCCCGGCAGGCCCCTCTGGTTCCCCCACCCACCTCCGCGACCGGGTTTGGTGGCTCCACATCCTCCCAAGGCACGACCGGCTTCAGCAACCCCTCCTCGCTGGCTGCTCTCGGGCGAGCTGCTGGCAAGCTACCTCCCACGATCCGCAAGTCTCTGCAGCAGCAGCAGCAGTTTTTGTCTCACGGAGGCCGCAGGCACGGAAAAAATCCTGCCAACACCTCTGCCAACCCGTAGAGAAAATACAAAACGTTTTGGTGCCAGACGAAGACTGTTCCAATAAAACGAGAACGCAGGTGGCGACAATGGGGGTCTAGGCAGCAGCAGTGCCATTGTTGGGTTTGTGATGAGTGTTGACTGCACCTGGCCCAGCTTTGGGGGGGCGGGGGGGGTACGCTGGCTGGAGCGGGAGAGGTAACGCGCCGCCTTCTACTCATCCCGTTGTTCGGCAAGTGACCGACAAACTTTACTCCTGCCCTCTGCAACAACTGCAAGAGGGGGCCCCGTGCGTAACGACGCAGAGGGGCTGACCACCTCTCACACCCAGACGACGGGAAGGTGGCACGTGAGCACCAAAGCCCACCCTAGTGCAACGGGGACCCCCTCCGCTGCTTCCCCCACCACTTGCAAAAGCTCGGCTGCTTGATCTTGGGTGGCAAACCGCACGGCCCACACATCCTGCAAGTTTGGTCGTTGGGCAATGTGACAGTCCCCACGTTCCTGTAAGAAACTGACAATACACAAACTGACCAACACGTACGTTCCTTTTTAAATAGATACAACCCGTTGGTTTGATTATGGCTGCTCCGTTTCGTTAACACACAGTAGTGTGCATGTGTTTTGGTGTGCGTGCACTCGCGCTTGGTGATGTCGGGGAAGAGGGGCGCGCTGCACACGGCCCCGGCTCGGCTCTGTGCTGGGTCTGCCGCTGGGAAGGTCCGTGTGCGTTACACGGAGTTACACGCGGATCATGCTTGGACGTCAAAGCAAAAAGGCTTTATTAAAATAACGTTCTCGCAGACACAGGGTTGATGAAAGGCCCACATTTTGAAGGGCTTTATTTTTTTAGCTGTAATTACATATAATATAAATGCAATTTGTAACAATGGGACAATTGTATAAAAAGCTTTGCCAGTGAGCCACTGTTGCTTATAAAGTATGAAATAAATCTCTAATATTATTCGTAGTCTTTGTGCCTGACTTGTCCACAATAACGTGCCACTTCGGACGGTGCGTCTACGATGCTCCAGTTAGGTCGGGCGATGACACGCAGGAGACATTGTGCTTGGTCACATGATCTTGGAACCAACTGCCTACAAAGCCACCCTACCCACATTCTACATAGTGAAGCTGTTCTTCATGGCTTTTGTCATCGATCAAGCAGTGTGCTTAGCCACCTGTTGATCTGAGTCACAACCCACTGCACAGGCACATCACTCCCTGCTTGTACATCACCGTAGTCGACCTGTAACACTGTTATTGACTTGCTCATATTGATGTTGATTGACCTTGAGAGCCCCCGCAAGATATGCCCAGCCTCGATAGACAACAATGACTGTGGAATGCTCGGCCCATTGCAGGATCCCTCCCGCGAGTGGAAGCCGCGTCCGTGAAGCGAGACTCTCCGCACCTGTGGCTCTACCCCTTCCCCTTTCAGAGTCCCCTGTGGGGGGGCCCCTTGCGCTCGCTCCCGCCGTGCGGAACGCAGGCATGGGGGCAGTGTCCCCCCTGATCAATTCCTTGAAGTGAAACTGCGCAGAAAAAAAGGCCTGTTATTCAGTCAACCACTGCGGGGGTGATTCCCCCAATTGCTTCGTTTGTTCAGGCCCAAGATTGCCGGACCACACCGTGTCCAGTGAAATGTGTTGGCTCTGCAAGGAAAGCTGTGGGCCAGCAGACAATAGATGTTTATAAATACTCTTCTCTGGTAACCGGTTGATTTAGGATACCACTTGTGGCTAGATGCCACGAGTTGATTTTCTTCCTGCTGCCAACCACTAATTTCCACTAACCACTACTTCTGCTAAGTGAACACTCAAGAACCTGACTGCATTTACAAAAGTAGGCCATTGTGTGTTGGTAGCATAGACCAAATTTTTTAAATCGGCAATCAATGATTGTTTTTAAAATCTTGCTTACACAATGCTTTCTTGTACATATAATTATCTGATTATTGTATTGTAATGGATCACAGCTGACCACCCAGGGCGTTTTGAGTAATGGGATGCAGACAAAACTCGAGTAGGGTTGTCAAGCGCTAACTGGTTATTTGTCCAAGAGGCGTGAACTGGTAAACCGATTGCAGTAGATTTGACAAATTAACGCCGTTGGTTCAACTGCCACTCCAGAAGATGGAATATAACCTAGACAGCTGTGGCAGCTGTCTTGGTTTCTCAGTTGAGAAGCTAAACACTTGACGATCATTGCTCGATACATTTCCATACGTGTGGCAAACTGTTCATCGGTTAATTTCCTTGCTCTTACCAGTAACACAAAACAAACTTTTACCCGCTCAACAAGAGCACTGCACTCGTGCTTGTTCTAGCTGCAGTGTCCAATTGAAACAATCAGAGGCCACAATTCCAAACTAGTAGCCTGGATCCATACTAGTGTGGTGAAGTATGGTCAAATATTACACCGCATGGCGTGGGGAGGGCCTCACCGGACAGTGGATTGACACCAAGGCCGTGTACGAATGTATCCGTTTGTAAACCTCATTTCCGCTCGTGACCAGAGTAACACCGTTTACAGACACACCACTGTCACTGAGGACTGGTGGAGTAGTGAGCCACTGGTTGAGACGTGTCACCCAGACGTAGTGACGAGAAATGTTCAACAACCTACGTCATCGGCTGTCTCCCGTCTCCTTCCAAAACCCGCAGAACCTTGACGTGTGCAATATATCTGTGGGGAGCTTTATGGGTGAGTGCAGCAGGGCAGTTTCCTGGCCGTGTTTATATAAATGAGCAGCCCCCAGGGAGAGCGAAAGGCCTGCAGATGGGACACGCTAATGAGCCCTGTTGAGGTTGAGGAGCTTCCTGTGTGCTATTGTTAAAGTGCTGGGAGGGGTGTGCACGCCGGGGTGAGAGTGTTACAAGTGTAGCGACATAAATGGTATCACTACAGTGTAGCGACAGTACGGAGGGAAGAGTGGTACTGTATGCGGGGTGCCGTTTTATGGCACCAGTGTGTGTACTGCATTACGGGGCTCACTAGAGGGCAGGGTCCGGGTATCACGGAGGTCGGGTCAGGACATGACAGCCTGCGTGAACCCGCGAGAGCATGTGACCAGACGAGGGGGCACGGGGACCCCCAGAAGGGGGTGAGAGGGCCACGTGGTAGGGACTGAGCCTCCACAAAGGATCTAGAAGGGGGCGTGGCCAGGGGCGGAGCCCGGTCCCAAGAGGGAGCTGGGCTGTTCGAACCGGGAATACAGCCGCCTTCAATTCATTCTTCAGTCTCTGCGCACGAGGACCAGGCAGCGTGTTAGCTGTCCTGGTCCCACCATATAGTGATCCCGTTCCAGTGGTTAGGAGCGGTGGCCACCACCCTATGTAGTTAACCCGAAATGTACATAGTTAACCCAAAATGTACATAGTTAACTTCGGAGCATTGCGCAGTTATCTGTTATGTCAACTGGTTCGAGTTGTGTTAGTAAATAAACGTGTTGCCTCCAAGACTCGGTGTGCGCCTATTTATAACCCACTACATCTGGTGTCAGAAAGTGTGAAATTTAGTGGTAACCTAGTATTGTGAAATATTCACGAGAAAAAGACAGTTTACCAAGACATCTTCGGATGACGAGGACGAAGAGGGGTTGATTCTCCAGACAGCCCCGGGTGTTGTAATCTCGGAGATGGTGTACGTGGGAGCCCAGTTGGCGGAACAGCGAGAGGAGCCCGACCTCGCCGCGCCGCCAAAGCCCATGAAAATGCGTCGATCGCGGAGCGCCCGCCTCGTGGACTTGTTAACGGCCACCGTATTAGCAGCCGAAATGGGGCTGGAGGAGCCGCTGTAGAGGGACGGCGGGCCGCCGCTGCGGGGAGACGACCACGAGGCCGCCATTTCCTGCACGTGGGAAACCACGATCACGCAGCCCGCGCTCGCGGCCGCCATTTTAGCGGATGCGGGGGAATCCCCGGCTGCTCAGCCCGCGTGCGCGTGCCTACTATTTCAGCGGACGCACAGGAAACAACGATTTTGCAGCCCGCACGCGCAGATGACACAACATCGACCATCGCGGGACGGCGTGCTTCGCTCGACGAACCTCCCGCCAAAACAACATGCGGAGGTGCCAGCTTTGAAAAAGACCCTTCCCTGCGTTAAGGAGTTCACCGCTGCAGGGTTTGATTTGGCGCCATTCCGTCGCCGGTTCACAGCCACCTGCGACTTAGCGGGGTGGACGGACGCGGAGGCGCTGCGAGCATTGCTGACTACCCTCGACGACGACGCCCTGGGTGCTTTGTACGCCATCCCGCCAAAAGATCGTGAGATGCTCCAGCAGGCACTTGCGCAGATGGCGGGAATTTTTGACAAGCCATCTAACATGCGACATAAGTTCGTTGCGCGAAGGCGGGGGTAGGTGGAGACGCCCCTTGACTTTCGCAGCGCGCTTGTGTCGCTGGCGCAGGCTGCCTACCCGAGGATGGATGCTGACAGCTTGGACTCTGGTCCTCGAGCGGTTGTTGGGGTTGGCGCGGGACATCAGAAAGTCGTTCTTCCCACCACGGAGGACGACAGACTGTCTTTGCTATGCATAGCGCGATGCCTGCAAACGTTGGGCGGAGGTGGCGGTATGCATCGGTTCGCCCGCGGCGGTGGGGGCACCCGAAGATGCCCAGCCTTCACAGATCTGCGAGTCGCTCGACGGCGACAAGTGGCTCAGGGTCGACGACAGCCGGAGACGGCTGAAGGACACTCGGAGGGGGACCTTCTCCCCGACCATCTGCTATAGATGCGGTCTACTGGGCCACATCTCCAAGAGCTGCTGCGCCGAACGGGAAGGACCACACAAATCATCATCCTCCTCCGGGTCGTCCTCCACCCCGTCGGGCCCGCAGGCGAGTAGCGACAAACCACACACCTGGTCCTTGCATCCACTTCACCCACCTCATTTGCGCGTCGCGTCCATTTCGCGAGTCGTACGGTCGGGTCAGGTCGGGTTGCGGAGTGTGTTAAACAGCTTGTGGGGAACGATGGGTGGCCGCGGCAAAACAGCGAGTGGTCGGCACTGGGCCACCGCGTTGTCACCACGGCGGCTTCGTTTGGCCATCATTGGCACCGTTCAGGGCGTGGAGGTGGGATGTTGATTGACACGGGTGTGTCCGCCACCATGATTTGCTCGCTGTGTCCCGTTGCGGTTCTGTGTTTCTCGGCAAACAGGGGTCCCTGGGCATTGTCGGTCAGGTTTCGGCAGACGTGTGCATTGGTGACATCCGGATGACGGGGCCTGAACTTGTCTCTAGATCTCTCGTTGTGCCCTGTCTTCTGGGCACTGATTTTTTTGGGTAAAATGCCCTCATCGATGAAATGTCCTCATCGATCAGGGCTGTATCGAATTACCATCGGGGCGGTGGATGGCGGCGAGGACTTAAAATTCACCCCGGGGCCCAAATGTTAGTTCCCCTGTGACTGCGTAAACAGCTGGGGGGAGAGGCGACCGCTGAGGGAATTTTGTTGGCCCCCTCGAACAAGATGGCCCGGGGGTTGACTTTGATGGGAGCGCAGACTTTGGTCGCGAGGGACCAAGAACCCTTTTTTCAGGTTCTCAATGCAGGCCTAGAGACTTCCGTCATCCAGGCGGGTACGGTTCTAGCACACGCTTCACCCGCCGGTTGTGGGGGTAGGGATGGGGCCGGGTCGTGGCAGCTGTGGAACAGGGAGAGGGGCGCAATGACTTATTGGTGGACGCGCTTTGTTCTGAGAGCCCCGAGTTGTCTGATGCCCAACGAGTCAGGCTTCGCGCGCTTCTCTTAGAATTTTTCGACGTTTTTAGCGTTGCACATCCCTGTTACATCATCATATTGATACGGGGAACGCCGCCCCCATTCGTCAAAACCCCTATAGATTAAGGCCCAAGGAAAAAAATCACGTACGTGAAGCGGTCAACGAGATATTGGCCGCAGCCATTATTTCTCCGTCTAATAGCCCGTGGGGGGCCCCATTGTGCTTGTGAAAAAACAGGACGGAAGTCTACGCTTTTGCGTCGATTTTCGCAAGCTCAATTAGGTATCAATTGCCGACGCATACCCACTCCCTTGGATGGATGACTCCTGGGGTGCATTTTTTTTCCACTCTCGATATATTGTCCGGATTTTGGCAGCTACCCTTGGATGACGATTCTAAGCCTAAGATGGCATTCCGTACGCCACTAGGGTTGTTCCAATTTAACCGGCTTCCGATGGGACTCCATTCGGCCCCAGCCACATTCCAACGGCTTATGGAACTGGTATTGGTTGGACTCCAATGAGACGCTTGTCTAATTTACCTTGATGGGCGTACTTTTGATGAACAGCTGCACAGGTTGTGTGCCGTTTTCCTAAACATGCGGGCGGCAAACCTCAAATTCAAGCCACTAAAATGTCATCTTTTGCAACGATTGGTGCGATACCTCGGGCACATTGTCAGCGAGTCAGGGATAGCAACGGACCCAGAGAAAACTGCGTGTGTAGGTACCTGGCCGACCCCTAAGTCGGTGGGCAACGTACGAAGTTTGGTTGGGTTCGCTTCCTATTGTCGTCGCTTTGTGCCTGGTTTTGCCACCATTGCAAAGCCCCTCCACATTCTTACCTCTAAGGGACAAATTTTTTGATGGGGGAAGGAGGCTGCGTTTGTCCCGTTGCGAGACGGTCAGGTGAATGCTCCTCCCCTCCGCTACCCCGATTTTTCTCTACCCTTTATCCTAGACACGGATGCAAACAACACTGGGATTGGTGCCATCTTGTCTCAAGTAGTGAACGGCTTGGAGTGTGTGGTTGCCTATGGGAGTCGGGTGCTCTCTGCAACTGAGCAGCGCTACTGTGTAACGTGCCAAGAACTGCTGGCCATTGTCCATTTCGTCCAGCAGTACCGTCCGTACCTTTACGGTCAACGGTTTGAGGTGCGCTTGGACCACGCGGCTCTACAGTATGTATTGCGGGTTGAGCAGCCGTCCGGCCAACTCTCGATGGCTAGATGTCCTCCAGGACTACTCTTTTAGTGTTGTGTACAGAAAGCGGACTCGCCATGTCAATGCCGACGCTCTGTCGCAATTAACATCGAGCGAGCGCTGTGCGTGTCTTACGGGGTCAGGGCGGTGTAAACCCCCTGACAGAGGTTCGACCCCCACAGTAGTGGCATCAGCGGATGTTCCCCCTTCCGCCACAACGGAGGTGTGCGATAACACTATCGGCCACATCCACGTGGAGTGGAGTCGACTTCAAGTAGAAGACTCCTCGCTGCTCAAATTGCAACGCCGCGTCGGGCAACGGGAGCACGGGGAGGGTCGGCAATGGCCGTCCTCGTTTGTTTTTAAGGGGGGCCTGCTCATGCGGTGGGACGGCGAAGTCGCACCGTTATAACATCGTTGTGCCTACTGTTTTACGGGGTAGAATTATATGGGCCGTGCATGCCCAGGTGATGCACCTGGGTGTCCAAAAAACGCTGTCCACCATCCAGTTAGATTTTTTGGCGGACGACGTTTGTAACATTTTAAAAGGGTGCACAGAGTGCGCTCGCCGAAAACCCCCGACGAGAGTGGACCGCCCTCCATTGAAATCCATCCGTGTGTCTCGTGTGAATAAGTTGGTTGCACTCGACGTGCTCGGGCCGTTTCCAAACACCCCTCGGGGTAACCGATACTTGTTGTTCGGGGTGGAATACCTCACGTGCTGGCCGATGGCCTGGCCACTACCAGACCAGGCGGTCACGACGATCACAGACGCCTTCTTACATGGTTATGTTTTAGACAAGGGGGCCCCTGAACGCCTCCTGACCGACCAAGGCAATAATTTCTCCTCTAAATTATTACAGGAAGTATGCGATCTGTTGGGCACAAAAAAAAGTTTGCACCTCGCCCTATCATCCCCAGACTGATGGGATGGTCAAAGGCTACACAGAACCCTGATTCCATGTTGTGCCAACCAGTCAATGAGGGCCAGTCCGACTGGGACTTACACGTGCCAGGTTTTCTTGCTGCCTACAGATTGGTTATTCACGCTTCCACCGGGTTCTCTCGATTTTTTCTTATGTACGGCAGGGAGCAAGACTTCCCCATAGACGTTAAATTAAACTCGGAGCTGAGCTGTAAAAATATTACCGACCTCATGTGCCTCACTCTCAAACGGCTATCTGAGGCGCGGGAAGCATCCTGGGGAAATTTGACGTTGCGACAGGCTGCTAATGAGCGGCTTGTCCTGCTCCGCAAATCCATCACGAAGTGAATGCCGGGTGACAAAGTCTGGCTCCACTGCCCCCAGGTACCGGTGGGTAGGTCCCCTAAATTACACAAACCATGGCAGGGCCCGGTGGAGGTCGTGCAAGTTCTGAGCCCTCAATGTGTTCGTATCCAGTTCGGTCGCAGACAGTGGTTTGTCTATCCGGCACGCTTAAAGCCGTCCCCTCATCCCCACTAGCCAAGGGCTGGGTCTGGTGAGTCCGACGAGCTGGGGCGCGTGTCCATTGGGCCCGCACCTCAGGGGAGTTATGTTATCCCGCCCACAGGCTCCAAGCACTTAGCACCCCCGGTGCCACCGATCTCGCCGACCGCAGATGGACTGCGGAGTATGGAGCAACCGTCCGCCACCCATTCTCCGCCCAGCATTGTGAACCTTCAGGAGGGGCCCCCGCGACCCCCAGGGAGCTCACGCCCACCTCACCTGGGGGCCCGGCTACAAGGACTCGTTCAAAGACTGCCCCGTTCAAGTGACTCCCTTTCACCATGCATGTTCCTGCATCGTTTCGCTGCTTGTCATATTCCAGAGTCAGTTGGGTCATTGGCAGCACCTGACCCTTCTCGTGCTCTTGGGTGCGGACGCACACACAGGCGTAGGGACGTGTTTTTGTGTTGGGAGGGGTAACCGGGGTTGTGTACATTGCCAACATTGTTTTTATTATTGTGTTGGTGGTGTCCTATCTCTCTTCCGTCTCTCTCCACCCCCCCCCCCCCCTCTCGGAAACTGTAAATTTATTTTTACTGTATTGCTCAGGCGTCGGTTATTGTTGTTATGGTTATGGGAGGCACACTCTTTTTAAGATTGTTGACAGCCGGGACAGCTGTGTTTTACAAAGGGGGGGGGGGGGTTATGTAGCGACATAAATGGTATCACTACAGTCAGGTCAGGACATGACAGCCTGCGTGAACCCGCGAGAGCACGTGACCGGACGAGGGGGCACGGGGACCCCCAGAAGGGGGTGAGAGGGCCATATGGTAGGGACCGAGAGCCTCCACAAAGGATCTAGAAGGGGGCGTGGCCAGGGGTGGAGCCCGGTCACACTGCAGCATTCCCGAGAGGGAGCTGGGCTGTTCGACCGGGGAATGAAGCCACCTTCTTCGATCCATTCTTCAGTTTTCGCGCACGAGGACCAGGCAGTGTGTTAGCTGTCCTGGTCCCACCATATAGTGATCCTGTTCCAGTGGTTACGTGGTTAGGAGCGGTGGCCACCACCCTATGTAGTTAACCCGAAATGTACATAGTTAACCAGAAATGTACATGGTTAACTTCGGAGCGTTGCGCAGTTATCTGTTATGTTAGCTGGTTCGAGTTGTGTTAGTAAATCAACGTGTTGCCTCCAAGACTCGGTGTGCGCCTATTTAGAATCCACGACACAAGTGGCTGTGATTACTCCCCCTGCAGTGGGCGCCGCGGTGGCGGGATGTTAATATACCTTACCTGGAAAACAGAAGCTTGTGGGTTCGATCCCGACCCTGATGGCTGTATATTTGGAATATGCATGCTCTCCCCTTGGTCGCGTGGATTTTTTTCCGGGACCTTCGGTTTTTACTTCCACATTTAGAAACATGCCTTGAGAGTATTTGGCTGCTATAAATGTTCACATGATAAGCCACTTCCTTGGGCTATCATTTGTGGCTAGGTCGCTACTGAAAAAGAGCTATATAGCTCAGCGGGCCTTACCTGGTATAATATATATAAAAAAAACCAAGAGCCCAAGCCAAACGGTGTAACATTGTTTTGTTGCATACAACAGCGTAAAAAGGTAAAGTTGTAGCTCTGCAATTCCTCGCTCACACGACTGCTGGCGGAAGAGCCTCCACTCTTCCACACCGGCTAAACGTCTTGGATGCGGTGCAAGAACTCGCGCTCGATGCTGGTCCGTCAGCTTTACCAACGACCGTGGCCTGGTCAAAGTGACCTGAGTCTTTTGAGTTTCTAAGCTGGTGACGAATGCACGTTCCCATGGCAGGAACGAGTCTGTCTAGAAGACCCCCTCCAGAAAATTGCAATCGGTTAAGTTAAACCCCCAACCAGAATTTTTTACTCGATCTTACAATGTTTAGTTGAGCACCCTGCCAACAGTACGATGGCTACAACAATAATGACGGTGGTACAAATTACCTGTTAGGCAGGACACGTCGCTGGACGCGATGGTGACCGGTGGACGGCTGTCCCGATGGATGGGGCAGCTGACGGAGGGAAAGCGCCCAGGAAGGACATTCGCCGGGGAAATGGAGCCGACGATATTGGGCCGTGTGCAGGCTCTGTGTGGGATGAGTCTCGAGCCTCTTTATGGGGGGGGGGGGGGAGAGTCCGATTCAAGTTGTCGCAGCAGGGAGTGATATTGCTGCGTGTATGCCAATTGAGTAATTTTGTAGTAATTTTTTGCATTTGGATGTTTGATCAATACCGGTTACATTGCACATTTAGCTGGCCGGTGATGAATGTCCGATGTCTCCTTCCAGGTTGCTCCATGGGACGTGTGACCGCTGTTTGTAAAGGCGTTCAAAATGGGGAAGGAAAAAAATCGCACACGTGCAAATTTATGCCAGCAGCACAGCTGGGATACACCTCAACTGGCGACAAACGCAAATGCTAAAGAGTGTTTGATTTTAATGCGTGAATCGTCAACAGCTAATGATGTGTCTTTCAACTACTGAGCATTAGGATTGCGGGACAGACGAGAGCCTTAAAACGAATATTGAGATTTCTAATTGCCTAGCTCACTGCTTAAAAAAAATAATGACATGCTGAACGATGCCAGTGGCGATGTCGCATTGTGGAGCGGTATCGCGCAATCAACGCCGCGCCGGCGAGCGCCACACACGAGCAAAGCAGCGTGCGTATTGTGGGACCCGTGGTGCCGCGCCGATTATATTGGCTAATCTGGGTGGGCAATATGAGCATTTGCATAATAAAACAATCCAGCAGAGCGCACGGGGTGAGGCGGAGGCGGTAGCAGCCTTCTGTAATCGTGACTGCGGAGCCCACAGCTCACAATTATTCTATACGGGGGGGAGGGGGGGGCTTTGGTGTGCAGGACGTGACGGGAGGGCCCCCATCAGCTCCCGATGGCCCCGACCCACCGACCACCACCACTTTCTCCAGCCCGAGCAGCGCTCCTCGCCAATCGCACGCACGCACGGCGACCCCACGGCGACACCACGGCGACAGGGTTCTCCTTTATGCGTACAACTCGAGGGTGAAAGGGATCCCGGCTATTGAGATTTGGTGCGGCGTCTTGTTGGAATAGCAATGAACCAAACATTAAATGATTAGATGTTAATTTAGCGACGTTATCAGGCAGGCAGTGCTCTTGGCGGCAAGGGTGGTTAATTACAGCAGCTCATATTCTAGAATTAACTTTTTGGTTCTTTCGGTAAAGTCACGTAGAAAGAAAATAAATTAAATAATAGAATACGACGTTTCGATTGCAACACAAGCAATAGCCATCAGGTACGAATGAATGAGAAAAAACCTGGCAATTTAATTGAGGGCGATGATGTATCAATGCGATGTTTTGTATCGCATCACTAACGCGGCGGCTTCTAGAAGGCTGCAGTCGACCACCGCTCTCCACGAGACGCTCCCTGGGCGATGCCATCGCGAGGAGCGAGGGCCGCGCCGCCAGCCCGTGGTGGTGGTGGAGGCTGAGTTGACCTACAGGAGGCCCAAGGTCGACCCAAGTTCGATTCCCGCTCACGGCCAACACCGGTGACGATTATTTGAACCGGTCCTGGGTCTCCCTAGGTCGAATCGGCCTCAAATGAGTACCTGGTGCGGTTTGTAAACAGCACTAGGGAGGCAAAGGCGGCCGAGCGTGATGCTGGCCACCCCACCACCCCCTCGTGTGCCGTGTCGGCCTTCAGAGTTGCTCGCTAACAGCACTTGCCCTAACAGTCTGTTAAGGCTATACGGGGGGGGAGTCTTTGTCTTTGAAGCTCGCAACACTCAATTGTGCACCGATAATCAATTCCGGAATTTAAATAATCTGTTAATTCACTAAAGAAGTAAGTAGACGGCAGACAGCATGCCTTCTTCCAATGACTGTCTCTCCCAAAGCATGTGGGTGTACGTTTTACATAATTACATCAGCCACATGGCATCTTGAAATTATTACGTTTCAGCTGAAGTGGTTTAATACGAGCAAACTGGACGTGCGTCGACATTGTGTCTCATCAGCAGAGCCAGGCGTTGCATTACAGACAAGGACCCTCTATGATGTATGGTCCTCATTTATTGCATTCAATAGCCTTCGCATGTACAAATGTCTCCCTGTTTGTGCCATCACTTGCACGGCAAAAAAGCGGTCGCATTCGTATCGCCGTTGCATCCATTCATGTAGTTCGCGCTGAGGTTTCAAGAAAGAAGAAGAAACTTTGGAAAAAAAGAATAGTTTGCAGATGGCTCTGGGGTTATATTAAATTATTTTCTATCATGTTTTGGCATAATGTGGCGAGTCGATGGCCCACGGTCAGGGCCATTGGTTCAAACCCGAAGTGCTGTGCTCAGCAGCGGGCAGTGCGCTCTGGCCACACACTCGTCCATAATTCATGCTGCCCTGGGCAATGCTGGGCATGCAGTCCCCCCCCCCTCTCCCCCTCTCTCCCTCTCTCTGCCAGCTGTTGAGTTCTGGCTGGGTTATTATTAATCTTTATTTTGTCCCATTGCGCTGGGAGTGAGGTGGGGGGGATCCCCCTGGGAGATGGGACGGCGGAGGCTTCATTATGCGAGCGAGGCACGCGAATTCGTCTGGGGACCACGGCGTGAGCGCCGCATTAACGCTGCGCCTGGGATCTATAAAACCCCGCAACGCGCCCTCGGCCCTATTAACTGCCTCTGCCGCAGCCGCACCAGCAGCAGCAACAGTAACACCAGCAACAGTAACACCAGCAGCAGCAGCAACAGAAATACCAGTAGCAACAGTAACGGCAGCAACAACAGCTGCAGTAACAGCAGTGCCGCAGCCCGGCCCGATGGAGAGGTCTGTAATAAACGCAGCCGTTTTCTGTTTCCCGAAAGTCGCACGCAGCGACAAAATAGTCGACACGAAGGCAAATATTCCCTTCCCGCTAGGCCACAGACCCAGCCGCTGATGCCTCAAACTGGGTCGAAGCCCTCTGGGGTTCTTGCTGTGAGCTCGACTGGCAGCGCTAAAGAGCTGAAGGTCCCGGCACGATGTTTGCACGAAGGCGGAGCGCCGATTTTGACCGATGAAGCTATGCGTTCGATCTGAAACTGACAAATATTGACCAGCACCAAAATCTCCTTTACACACATGCACACAAGTACACGCACCGCCGTCTTTAATACGCGCTACTGTGAATTTATACAACCAATTCGAATACGAGCATGCTAATCGCAATTAGCGCGTTTGGCTACGTACGGTGCGAATGAAGTTCAACATACAAAAGGTGGTGCTGTAGGTGGTGCTGTGTAAGAAAGGGGACTTCTCTCGTGGTGCTCCGTTTGGCACAGTGAGCGTCGTCGCATCTCCGCATCCATTCAGAGGACTACCAATGTTACATGTCGCCGGATTTCAACATTACAAACATCACACATCGTTCGGCATCGGCCATTTGAGGGACGCTGGCCCTGTGTCTAATTGCGCACGTTCATAAAATGAGTTAATCTTCTGGTGACGGTTTTTCTTTTTTCTTTCCCAAGCTAGCAAATTTGCACTATTTTCTCTTTTTAAATCCTTTATATTAAGTTCGCTTGCTTGCTTGCTTGCGTGCTTGCGTGCTTGCATGCTTGCTTGCTTGCTTACGACCGTGCAAATCTTTCGGTCGTTTTTTAACCCACTTTCCGTGATCCAATCGAGCTGACATTTTCCACACAGACTCGTTGTGCGTGACAATTAATTTTCGTGAAATTTTTTTTCCAAAATTTTACACTGTTTAGGAAAAAAGAAAAATATTTCATTACCAATTGCTTAATGCTGGCAGACAATCATTTGACCCATAGGTGGCAGCCATCTCAAGCCAGAGGACGAGAGGACTCTAGCCGCCCATTTCAGAGACCAATGTGGGCTGGGTTGTGGCCCATTGAACACGCATATAAAGGATTTATAGTGAAAAACTTTGTTTTTACGGGTTAATTTTTAAATCCTTTATATTAAGTTCACTTGCTTGCTTGCTTAGGACCGTGCAAATCTTTCGGTCGTTTTTTAACCCACTTCCCGTGATCCAATTGAGCTGACATTTTCCATACAGACTCGTTGTGCGTGATAATTAATGTTCGTGAACATTTTTTCCTAAATTTTACACTTTTTAGGACAAAAATATATTTAATTACCAATTGCTTAATGCTGCCATGCAATCATTTGACCCATAGGTGGCAGCCATCTCAAGCCAGAGGACGAGAGGACTCTAGCCGCCACGCATATAAAGGATTTATAGTGAAAAACTTTTTTTTACGGGTTATACTTGTTACAAGATAAGCTGGTGATTTGCACGCTTGTTATATGCCCTCAGAATTAGGCCCGTGGACGTATCACGGCGTGACGATGGAGATCAATGATACTAGCGGACCGATACAAGGCATGGAAGCCGCTCTGCTGGGGACCGCCCCGGGGTCGCACCTCTGGGCGCCGGAGCGCTCGCCGCCATTACCGGGGCCGCGGCGGCAGAGTGCAATGAGGCCTTCTTGCACCCTTCCACTGGAATCAACTCCCCCCCCCCCCCCCCCCCGTACATTAAGCAGTCTCCCCTCTTTAACCTCCGTTCGTTCCTTGCTCTTAAAGCCTCACCTCTTCTCCGTTGTCCATTGTCTTCCCTCCCCTCGCCCCTCCACTCCGCCCCGTCCCTCCACGATAGCCCTTTCGTGACCCCCCAAGTATGCCCTCTGTCGCGGTCACTCATTCATCCGCCCTTGCACTGCCCTTGCCATCTAAATCACTCGATGTTTTGTTACCGCTTTTAAACGATGTAAAGCGCCTTCAGCTAAGTGCGCTCTATATCTTTATAGAGCGCATTTACCTAAGGCACTCTATAAAGATGAAAATAAGAGACGATTTACGCTTCACGTTGGGACGGAAAAGAAATCAAGACTTGGTGGCAAACAGCCATTTGTTGTCACCACCACCACCTCGAATGTTACCGAGTCACGGGTTCCCCTTGCAGGGTGTTCGCGCGGAGTCTCTTGGCTGTGGGCGCGATGGGCCCGCGGGGTGGCCCCCGTCACAGCCGGGCTGCTCTCCCGCGCGCGTTCTGGGCAATCGGTGACGCTTCCTCGTCGTTCTTAGGCTCGACTCGTCAGAATACCGCGGCAAGAGTCGGCAACCCGCGTCTCGCCTCCATCCCCACGCGCAGTGACGCGAGAGCCGCCGTGGCTTTTCCAACAAACACAAACTAAATGTGTCGAGCCTTGTTTCAACACCCAAGGGCCCAAAGCGTCAAACGGTCATCAACAAACAGCACGCTCATAGTTGTAATAGATCAATACAAGAGTGAATGCATGTCTTGAATTGAGCACAGTTAGAAGTGGTTGGGGGGGAATCGAGACGACGGTGGGAGGAGGGAATTCCAAAGTGGAGCAGTGTGCAGGTCACACCGCTTCTCTTTCTGCTTCTTCCCTCAGTGTGGTGGTGGTGAGTGCGTGGGTGAGTAGTTGCGACCTGCAGTGTGCTGGTGAGTGGGTGAGTAGTTGTGACCTGCAGTGTGGTGGTGAGTGGTTGTGTTGTGGTCACCTGCAGTGTGGTGGTGAGTGGTTGTGTTGTGGTCACCTGTAGTGCGGTGGTGAGTGGTTGTGTTGTGGTCACCTGCAGTGTGGTGGTTGAACGCTGTGTGGATGAAACTAAACCGTGAGTCTGCTAAACCGAGTCCTCAACACGGCTGGTATAGGAATCGACGAGGGAACTTCACGGGAACAGTAACCGTGGTGGTGGTAGCGATAGAAGAGCGATTGCATTTTGTGAACGTAAATCAGCACCTGGCGAGGTGACACGGGTCACGCGTGCAAACCATGGGGATGGTCACCTCCCAAGGGCGCTGGGATGTGAGCACTCGGCGTGGGAACGTCGTCTGGGTTGGGTTCATCGGCCCGGCCGAGGTCAAGGCCCGCAATGTCTCCCCCCCCCCCCCCCCAGGGCTCTTTGGAGCCCTGGGGGGGGGGGGGGGGGGGGAGTCGCGGCTGCCGTGCTCGCTGCAGCGCAAGGCGAGGCCGCGTCTGCTTCCAGATTCGGGAAGCAGGGAACCGACATCCGCCCGCCTCTCCCCCTCCTCTGCTCACGGGGCCTCTTGCCGTGCCGAGTCGGTCAACGGACGTCCGTCACAGTCGCCAAAGCCTTCGGTGAACGCCCCAGGCCGGTGTCCTTCATTGCAAGGCCCGCGGGCCACTGGCGGCCCCTGGCGGCCTTCAGTGGCGGCCCGTGACGTGCGGCCCCCGACAAATACACAAAGAGTGACAACACCGCCCCTTGGAGGCGGTGTGGCGACCCCTCGCACTGCTGATGTCTTTTTGGCGAAAATGCCCCCCCTTCCTGAAAATGTGTGAAGAACACTGTCCCAGGCCGTTAAAACCCCGTCAACCTCTGCACGATTCCGTACAAGTCTCCTTATTCACTGCTGCCCTGTTTCTACGCAGCTGCACGGCTGGTTTCCTCTTTTTGGTCAAGTGCGGCCTAAAAGCTTTCCTGTCCACCTCTCTGGGTATTATCGACGGTGCTTACAAAGGGTTGTCTTCCTTCCTCGATAATAATTTAGAATGCGAACCACGCACAGAGATTGAACCAGTGCAAACGATGTCCCCAGCTGTGGTCTTCTACTGATCTGTGTGACCTCCTGCACACGGAAGCTACCTACCCCTCCTACGTGTACAGACCAGTGTGTACTGCCTGCTGTGTACTGCCCATTTTGTCAATGCAATTGTAAAGGAGAGCCGACACAAAATTGCAGGGGTTTCGTCTTTTAATCCTTTTCTCCAATCCACACCTGTCCCCAGCCGTCCCAATCTCGTTCCCGCCAAATGCCCCTTCTTCCCACCCGTTCTCCCCTTATATCTACTCGATCACCCCTCCCACTAACCCTCCTATTGGTGGGAATCCTTCCCCTGACACCCCTACATCACCCCCCCCCCCCCCCCCGGAGAAAAAAAAACCGTCCTCGGTTCTGCCTCCTCCATGGACCATTTAAGTTTCCCCATGCCTCCCACCACTGACAGTGATGACAGCCCTTAACCCCCCCACAACCCTGCAATGCAATATAACACAACAAAATCAATTGCGCAGCCTGCCCAGGTCTCCAGCCAGCGTCCCGTAACAGCCCGGACATCCACAGGCAGCAGATGACCGTGACGGCCCCCACCTTCGAAGGCCCTCTCGTCGCGGTCCCTGGTTCGGTGGTGCCGGTGTCGCCTTGCCTGGCGCCACTGTCTCTCCGGCCCCCGCTCGTGCCGCCGCTCCGTCAGGCCTCACATGGGGTGCTGTAGGTGACAAGGGAACACAGGGCACCGAACCCCCTGCCAGTTGGCGCGTGGTGGTCGGCGACCTTGGTCTGGGTAGGGATGATGATGATGATGTTGGCAGTGATGTTGGTGGTGATGTTGGTGAAGATGACGGTGGAGAGATGTATGGCTTAAGGCGGGTGGGGTGTACAAACCATCGTCGCTTACCCAGTTGGACCTGGACGCACTGCGGTCGGAGTGCTTTAATGACCTCGACTGGCCCTTTCCAGGGTCGGTGCAGCTTTGGTGAGAGGCCAACCGGCACCTGAGGACAGTGTAGCCATGCCTGGTCCCCGACTTTAAAGGGCTTGGCTGTCACTGCCCTCTCCCGTAACCGTACATTACTCTCTTGGCTCGTGGCCGATGCGGCCTCGGCTGCTTGGCGGGCCTCTCTCAAATAAATGAGCGAGGTCTTTAGTGCCTTAGGCCATGCGTCAGCTCTTGCGGGAATGTCCGTCAGCTGCACCTCAATAGGCGGAACGGGATCCCATCCGTACATCAGGAAAAACGGCGAGAACCCCGTTGCCGCGTGCGGGGCCACCCTGTACGCCGCTAAAACCGATGGAATGTGGAGGTCCCAGTCGGAATGGTTTTCGTCCACCACTTGGGACAGCATGGCCGCTATGGTGCGGTTTAGCCGCTCTACCATCCCATCGGTCTGGGGATGATACGGAGATATTCGGACCTTTTTAGTGCCCAGGATAGAGCAGACGTCCTTCAATAGCCGTGAGGAGAAATTCCTGCCCTGATCCGTGAGCAACCGCTCCGGTGCCCCCTTATCAAGGACATAGCCTCCCACGAAGGCATTGGCGATGGTCTGTGCCGTTTGGTCCGGGAGGGCCCACGCCATCGGCCACCTCGTGCAGTACTCGACTCCGACCAACAGGTATTTATTTCCCCGTGGCATGACCGGCAGTGGTCCCAGGATGTCTAACGCAACCAATTCGTTGACCCTGGTCACCGTGATGGGCTGTAGGGGCGCCCGGCTTACCCGGGGTGGCGGCTTTCGCCGCGCACATTCGACGCAGGTAGCGACCCATCGATGCACGTCAGCGGTCATACCTGGCCAAAAGTACCGACCCTGTAATGTGTACAGTGTCTTCCGCCCCGCCAGGTGCAGCAGCTGGCGGCCGTGTACGTCCATAACCAATTGTTGACGCAGCGACTCCGAAACTACCAGGCATCGCCGGCGCCGTCGGGTCCCATCGCATGAGGAGGTCCTCCCATACGATGTACTCCTCCCCCCCTGCCTCTGCTGAGGTGCGTAGCGTTCGCAGTGGGGCTTCCTCCAGCTGTAGCCATCTCCAATCGTCCAAGGTCAGCCCCAGGTCGTGGTCGGTCAGCTGGACCTCACCCTGTGCGCCTTCCGCCGTGCGTACGGGAGCGATGACCGTCCCCTCCGGCCTCGCCTCCTTGCAGCGTGCCCCGCCTGTGGTGCATGCACAAGGGCCCTGGGGCGCCAGTCGGGACAATGCGTCTGCGTTGGCGTGTCTGGTCCCTTTGCGATGCACCACTTGGTACCTGTACTCCTGCAGGCGCTCTATCCATCTGGCCAGCTGGCCCGAAGGCTGGTCGATGCGGAGCGAATACTGCAAGGCCGCGTGGTCAGTGCGGACCGTAAATTTGCGACCATACAGGTAGGGTCGGAATTGCTGCACGAAGTGAACGACTGCCAGGAGTTCCCTACGTGTGATGCAGTAGCGCTGCTCCGCTGATGAAAGCACACGACTACCATAGGCGATAACCACCTCCCGACCCTGCTGGACTTGCGACAAAACACTGCCGATGCCCACATCGCTGGCGTCCGTGTCGCCACTTCTGGTCGCGACGCGATCACCGGCCCCGGCGCTATCCCCGGCGCGATCCCCTTCCCCCGACCAGGACAGTGGGGACCGGGGAACGACACCGACGGCGCCCACCCCGAGGAGACTCCCGGTGAGTTCGCGGCGTCGGGGTTGTAATTGCTCGGCCCGACCGAGAGGCCGGGAGGGACGGCGTCACTCGCCTGGATCCTGTCGGCGTTCGGCCCCGGCGGGTTCCAGGTGACGTTGGCGGCCTCCGGCTCCGTGCGGCACCCCCTCGCCACATGCCCCTCTCGACCACAATGGTGGCAGACCCACGGGGCGTTCCGTCAGGGGGGCTCGGCGCGATGTTGTAGAGGCGGCTGCCAGCGACGCGGCGGCTGGTTGCGCCCCTGGTCCCTCTGCTCCGCCAGTCCCCGGATCGCCGCGTACACCTCCCGCAGCGATGGCTCCGGCTCAGATGTCGGGGGTCCGTTCCCAGCTGCCCCACAGGCAGCCTGTGGCGACGGTGCAGGTTCGGCGGTTGGTGTCGCTGGACCCAGTAGCGCCGCGGCAACGGCTCGGCTGCTCCCCCCCGCCGCGCCAGCCACCCGGCCCACGGGTGGCGCCCGGCCCATGACCTGCTCGTGGGCTTGGATGGTCCGGGCAGCCCACAGCGAGGTGCGTTCCTCCGGCGTCACCACGGGCATTACAACGCCGGCGCGGCAAGCGTAGGCGATGAGGTGCTCGACCACGAGGTCCTCGAGCGCTTCTTCAGCCAGGCGAGGGAAAGCTCTCCTCGCCAACACGAGCAGCGCACCCCTGTAGGGTAAAGGGGATTCTCTAGCCCCTTGCTGGCAGTCCTGGAACCATTTAAAGGCTCCTTCCGCTGGGCAATAGATCTCCCCCAACGCCTCGTAGGCCACCTGTAGCGTGGTCTTGTTGTGCAAGGGAAGGGAGGTGTAAGAGGAGAGTGCCTCTTTGCCCAGAACGGATGGCAAAGCTCGTAGTGCCTCTTCGTCTGTCCACTCGAGAGCGTGGAAGGCAGCCTCGAATCGGCGGACAAACCCCTCCCAATCTTCTTCCTCGGCCACAAACTTGTCGACGGGCCCCAGCCGACGTGGCCGTCCTGCCACCTGCTTTCCGTGTTGGGTGTTTAGCCCTGGGGGTTTTGGCGGGAGCGGCGGCGGCTGGCGTGACGAGGTTGGTTGCGGCTCCTGCCCGGCCGGCTGGTCGGCCTCCGGGTCCCGTGGCCTCTCCTCCCGTAGTACGCGTGGAGTTGGGGGTCCCGGTGCTGGCGGGCCCCCCATAGGGAGCCTCTGCAGTAGCTCCTGGAGTGCCCTCTCCACGCGGGCCATGCGGTCCTCCATGGGGTCCTCCAGGCGATCCAGGCCCCCTGCTGCTGCTTCTGGTAGCAGGCCCCCTTGTGGCCCGGGATGGGAAGGATCCCCGGCCCCTGCTTCCTCTTCTCTTGGCTCTCTTCCGCAGGGATTCTTCTTCGTAGCTATTGTAAATCCCACCGCTGCCACCAGATGTAAAGGAGAGCCGACACAAGATTGCAGGGGTTTCGTCTTTTAATCCTTTTCTCCCATCCACACCTGTCCCCAGCCGTCCCAATCTCGTTCCCGCCAAAAGGCCCCTTCTTCCCGCCCGTTCTCCCCTTAGATCTACTCGATCACCCCTCCCACTAACCCTCCTATTGGTGGGAATCCTTCCCCTGACACCCCTACACAATGATGGATGAGGGCCCGCCCCATGCCATACGCGCAGTGGAGTTACTGGTGGGTGCGGGTTGATGAAGGCAGGAAGCATAGAAGTGGGAGGTGAGTACAGTATAACAATGTTGACGTACTGCCCTCGACTGTCCGCATTGCAGCCAAACAGCAGCCTATTCACCCGTGTTATATATTGCACGGAGTGGTTGCTAATCCAACCACTATCCAGACCCAACCAAGCTTAGCTTCCCAGATTTGACAAGATTGGGTCCAGTATATATACACTTGTTATAGAATATCCTATGTCTGAGCCAGAATCAGAATCTTTATTTAAGACTGGAAGAGGAATCAGATAAGCTACGAATCTCTTTGTTACAGACGCCCAAGATAACGCGGCGACGGCACTTTGAGTTTTGCCAGAAAGGCACCATGTGCCTAAGCAAACGGGACATTGAGTCGGCTTCACTCATCGGCCTCACCCAATCCAAACACCACCTCCTCCAGCTCCCAGCATCTGTACGGAATCTCGAGATGCAGTCGCATGTTCACAAATGAACCCCAGGCGTCGTTGCATTGTAAGAGCAGACGGAGAATGCGGTCACCTGCGCCAGACCGAGCATCGTCCGCCCAGAGCGACGTTCCCTGCGACTTGGACCAACGTGGCACCAAATAGCCGAGCGGCTGGGCGCCCTCCTCCCGCGGGGCCACGCGAGGCGCCGCCGTCAGGCACACGGCCACGTCTGAAGAGGTGGCCTCCACGTGGAGCCCTCAAGGACACTTATTTTGGTTCGCGAATGAAGCTGCGCGGGCCTTAATCTGCACCGCCTGCCGCTGCTGCCGCCGCTCGTGAGCGGCGTCTAACGAATTCGCTGAGTAGTGCTCGAGCTGAAGGAGCCGCGCGCACGTGGCTGGAGAGTGGCGGTGGCTGTGGTCGTGGTGGCGCTAATGAGAGAGAGAGGGGCGGGGCGCGTGTGCGAGCTTTGTTTGTGTCGAGGCGGGATGGGGAGGGAGGCTGCCTCGAGACGGAGAAAGGGGGTGACGCCCCCCCCCCCCAACGGAAACCTTTGTCGGGCCCCGCTTTCATCTCGACCGGCTTAACGACGACATCACCATCACGGGCGAAGCCACCGTTCGGCGTGGAGCGTCCTGCACGGTGATGGACCCGGTCACCCGAGTTCAGTTCCCGGTCGCGGCGAACATCAGTGGTCAAGTGATATTTGAACGAGTTGTGAGATTCTCTTCCAACACCCCACAATGATCAGCGCGGTGAAGCATGGACCAAGCAAACCCCACCACGGACACGGTGTGGGGAGTTCCACGCAGCAGGGCATTGGCAAAGGCCGCATATGGTGAATAATATTTATTTGCTTATAATTCAGAGAAGAGTTGCAGCAAATCACTCCACTGACCACGCTGAAGATCAGCCACCGGGTTCACGTAAGCGCCTGCGTGAAGACGTCAACACCAGAGTCTGGTAGAGGGTAGCCACCTGTCCGGGTTTGACCCGGACGGGTTTGACCCGGACAGTTTGGCATCTCGTGCCGATCTTGTGTTGAACGTCACTGAACTTCACTGCAGTTTACTGCACAGTTTTGATAGATCTAAGCCGAATGAGGAATGTTTTCCGGCTTGTGCTGTGGGAAAGGTGGCAACTCCTATCGGTAGACCAGGCACGTTACATGCCTCACCATCACACGTTTCGCCACCTTCACCAACCCGCGCTGACCAGCGTGGTGAAGTATGGTCAAACATCCCCTATGACCGACGAGGCTTGAGGAGGCTCTCATGCAACGGTGGATTGACAACAAACCGAACATAATTTCCGTGGATATACGTTTAAAGTAAGCCAAGCACGCCAACGTCTTTGCAGCTGACAACAATTTTGCCATCCATTGTAAGGAAATGTGAACGCTGAGACAAAGTGGCCATGCACGCGATCGGGAGAGAAATTGCAGCTGCACCACGGCACGGGGACTCACAACTCGCGGCGAGCGCAGGCAGAGTGCGGCACTCGTGAGTACGGCACGACACGATGGTGCCGCCGGTTGAAAAAAGGCGACCAGTGTGGCCAATTTAAAATCAGCAATGAAAACACTTTAAGAGGTGGAGTGTGGCTGCCTCCTTCCTCCACCAGCCCAACCCTGGTCTCATCTGTTCTCATCAACGTTTATTTATTAACGGCCCCAATTAAACAACTAATTAGCTCCGTGCTTTTAGCCGTTTTACCGAGCACTGAATGCTTAAACAGCACGAGGTCCCCTCGGATCTCCACCGCCCTCCTCCTCCCACCCCCACCCCGAAGGACGCAGGAGCGCTCCCTCCCCACTTGAGGGGTTCTCGCGTGGCCAAGGCACACGTACACACACACCGAGGCCTGCACAGGGAAACGCAACTTGTAGCAGCGCGCTACACTGTCGTGCATGAGTGGGCAAGGAGTAGAAGGCGAAGCAATGACGCCCTGGGTTGAGCCGGCAGGGAACGATCGGGAACACATTTGTATTTAATGAGTATTTTAGCAGGAAAGTTCCAGTGAGCTATGGAGCTGTTTACCAGAAGCGACCCTATCACAAACGATAGCTCGACGAGGTGGCTTATCGTGTGGAAATGTAGAGCAGCCAAATACTCTAAAAGCGTGTTTCTAAATTTCGAAAGAAAAACCGGAGGACCCGGAGAAAAATCCACGCGACCACGGGGAGAACATGCAAACTATAGATATACAGGCGTCAGGGTCTGGATCGAACCCACGGCCTTCGATATACAAGGCGAGGGCGATAACATCTCGACTCCGGGTCGCCGGTAAAAGAACGAGGGTGACAAGCAAAGGAAGAAGCCGTAGAGCCGATGCGTGATGGGACCTGCTGAAAATACGATTTCCTGCACACCGTGTCCCTCTTTAACTCTTTCATCACAGTGCCACCAAATCATGGATTTACTGCTAAACATCAAATATACATATTCTTTGGTTCTTTTGGTAAAGTCACGAAGATAGAATATAATCAAATAAAAATAATAAATTAACAAAAAACAAAAACTCACGACGTTTCGATCGCAACACAAGCGGTCGAAAGAACCAAAGAATATGAATTCCTGCGGTCACGAAAGTTTTAAGTCAAAATCAAATATCACTTTTTAAAAGTGGACAAAGGGTGATGAAGCCGCATGTAAATACCGTGTTATGTGTTATATAGTTGTATCGTTTTGCATCGAACTAAAGACCCATTTCCAACAGAGAAGGTCCTTGCCTATAAACGTCTGGAAGGTCACCTCCATTGATTCAAGCAAACTTGACTCCACTGATGAGGAACTGAAAGTTGAAACCGCTCCAGAGTCTGCTTAAGTTGAACAAATGCTACTGAAATGATGTGCTTCCAGAAGCGTGATGGAAAGTGTAAAACATTACTGAAATTGTATTCACGTCGAGGGACAAATATGCGAAGGAGGTGAATTGTCTGCTTATTTATTTTGTTATATCCTCAGCAACAACACGGATGATTGGTTTGTGTTACGTAAATATCGTGGTTACTCGATGCACACTTCATCAGATTTCACGTTGACATGTTTTGGAATTTGTAAAAGTGTTAACATTGTTTTTCTTCCATATGTAATGCGAGCAAGGATTGAGGGGGGGTGGAGTCTGGGTCACGTGGGGAGTGGGTGGAGTTAGGGTCACGTGGGTGGAGAGGATTTAAGGAGAGAACCAGAAGGGGAAAGGGGAGTTGAGACGGAGTGAAAGACGAGGAGGCCACGCTGGGCAAGACGGAGAGTGTGGCGCGGTTGCCACGCGGTGGGAGACGTCGACACCGACGGCCATCGGTGTCAGACGAAGAGAGCTAACGGGGCAGTGAGAGGCTAGCTTTGAAAGGGGCAGCAGTGACACTAGATAGCGGGGCAGCGGTGTGGCTGCAAGGATTGCCTGACGGGGCAGCAGTGAGACTGCATATTGGAGCAGCAGGGAGACTGCATAACGGAGCAGCCGAAGGCTGTGGAGAGGTCGTCGAGCGGGACGCGGGCCTGAGCGAGACGCCATGGTACGGAGATTCTACGAACCCAATAAAGGACAACGGAGATCGACATCTGAGAGAGAGTCCTTTATTACACATAAAACAGTCTTGAAATTTGGGCTGGGCTGAATTGTTGCCAATTTCCTACTCGCAGCCACTCGTAATTAATCAGTGGATGACGCCCTGTAGGGCTGGCTGCCTTGCACAATGACAGATTAGCACGGCGGCTACGTACGGTGTGAAAGAAGTTCAACATACATACATACATACACACCATGCCAATGTTCGAATACGGAACGTGGACGTTACTCACCGGAGGCGCTGCGTCTCGAGCGTGCCATTCGCAGCTACGAGTCCGTGGGTTCACACCCGGTCAGTGGACGTGCCTCAACCTTTCCCCCTTCAGAGATGTATCAAATCCATCCCGCATTGCGCGGTCATGACTGACCCACACGATAGAAACGTGGGATTTCCACCAGTGGCTTTGTTCAGTAAATGAGGATGAGCCCTACCCCTGCTTCATTTGATTTGGAAAGGATTTGGTTTTGTAATACCCCGATTTACGTCTCTCCATTTCACGTCGTTTCGCACATACGTTGGCACATTACGATTTACACCGCCACTACCGGATTTTGCGTCACCTCAATCCGCGCTGACGTCGCTTACAGCATCATCGTCCGTCCTTTCTCATATCCGTCGCCTCCGCCTACCACCCTGTACATCGCTTCGATTCACGTCCGTTCGACATTCGTCACGGAGCTCAGGAACGCATCCCCGATGTAAACCGGGGTTTTTGCTGTGATTAAAACACAGCGACGAGAATAACGAGCTGGGTGGGCCATGGCGCTCGTGCACGGCGACTCTCTCACGCGGTCGCCAGCGGCAATCCATCCCATACACGCGCAGCTCCAGAGCGTCCCTTCCGCACCTCCAGGGAATTTGATCTTCTTCTCTGCACCACCTCTGTCCGTGCAGTTGTTTTGCACACGGCCACTGGTTGTTGCATATTCAGCATGTCCCTGTCGTCTTATTGGAGAGTGCTTTCAGGTGTTTGTCTCCTGTTATATTGAACGTGATATTAGACTATGTGTATGAACTGATAGGAAGTTTTAAGATGAGTTATTGTATTGTGTTCATTATTTACACTCGTCGCTACAGCGAGCGGCTCGCAATCAGAAGATGCCAGGTTCCAATCCTGGTTGGGGGTTAACTCAGCTCATCATCCTTCTAGGGTCGATACAGTATGCACCACATTTTGGGGACGTCAACAGTGATTGTTATAATAATGAACTCCTCCCCGCCCCCATCATAGAAATGTGGAATTTCCACCACTGGCTGTAGACAATAAATACACTGATTTCTCTTGAAGTTGAATTGGATCATTGCGAGATCACATTTATTCATTTGTCTGGGCCGTGCTTTGAGACGGTTGCTGAACTCTTTCTGCTGCCACACCACCGGCCGCATGGGGAGACCCCTCCCCCCTCCCCCGTGGGCGCACCGCGGGCCCCCCTCTCTCGACAGCTCCGCTCGGACGCTCGTTTCGCGCCTCGGCGGACGCCCAGGGCAGCGGCAGGGCCCAGGCACCACCGCACGCGCCTGGCCCCGAGCTCGTCCTGAGCCTTCCGTGCATCGCCCCCTCATCGGCAGGACTCTCCCGGGCGCCACGGCCCCGTGCCACTCGCGGGACGGGCTGCAATGCATCGATCCATCGGCAAAAGCGATGCCCGCGGCCCGATGCGTGGATGTCTTTTTTTGCTCCTGTTGATCCCTTCGATAACGCCAGAACATTCACCTGGTGGCTTTTCCTGCCGTTAAAGCAAAAGGCCGCCAATTTTTTTTTACGTTCGGTGATGAAACTAACCTGGCCACTCTCCACGGGTGCTTGTGTGTACCGTACGCTGAACTTCTTTTGCACCGTACGTAGCCAACCGTGCTAATCGGAGGTGTTTGGTAGGTGTGCGTCCTGAAAATATGGTTACATTAAATATCCAGGAGAGACAGGCGTGGCATCGCTGTTGGTTGAATGACAATGCTGCAGGAGCTGCAGCAGCCTCGTAACTTTGTACATTGTCTATAAAAAAAATATATATATAGCAGCGTGCGCTACTGCAACGGAGGAAGAGGAATAGCAAAGCTACTCTCTCACCTGAAGCCCTCTCGTCGAGGCTTAGCAGACCTCGACATTGAGCTCCTCAACCACATCGATGCTGCTGTCATTCGCAAGATCATAATATAATATACGATTATAATCAATGTTTTTTTTACGATATGTCCTGGGAAGCAATTTAAGTTTGTATGATATAAAATAATTATAACGTGAGTGGGGAGAGTTCCTTTAAAAAGCCGCGTTCATCACAGCCGGGGAGAGAGGCCACGTGCCCCGTTGCGTTTCCAGAGGAAGAGCCCTGCGACAGCGGTCCACGCACTGCTCCCCGAACCTAGTGACCCGAGTTCAATTCCCAACCACAGCTCACATTTGCCTGGATATGCGAACCGACCCAGGGGTCCCTTAACCAACCCGCTCTGTCCATCGTGATGAAGTATGGCCGAATAACCCCATGTGCGTGTCAATTGACACCCTGGACCCCCTTGCAAACAAGATGTTCCATCTCACGAGATTTTGTTAATTAATAAACCAAGTGGAACTGCTTGAGGGCGCGAGTGCTCTCCCATCTGCAGGACTCCCTCTGTGGGGACAGCGGCCGCTCGCGGCCGGCAGCCCCTCGGCTCGCATGAATTTGCCAGCTTCGCTACGAGACCAACCCGCAGGGCCTGCACGGCGCCGAGCCTCGCTGAGGGCCGCGCCGCTGGGGATCGTGGGGCCCCAGGGACCCGGGGGATCCGTGGTGGGGGGGGGCAGTGACCCCGGCCGCTCGGCGGCAGATGGGCGAGATAATCAGGCCCTTAGCATGCAGCCACCAGCCCCGCTCCCCTCCCTACTCCCCTCCCTGCTCCCACCTCCCTGCTCCCACGTCCCCGCTACCGCACCTCCCTGCTCCCACCTCCCTGCTCCCACCTCCCTGCTCCCCTCCCTGCTCCCACCTCTCTGCGTCCCTCGGCTGTTGCCCATTGGGGCCCTCCGCTGCCCCGCGCCTCTCTCTCTCTCTCCCCGCAGGAAGGAGAGAAAGGAGAGAGATCTGCAGTGTACTTGCCGAGTGCCGTCTAGACGACGGTGCCGATGCGATCGACTTGTACCAACTGTTCCATCAGTCGCCTTGGGTCTATCAACACTGTGCAGTATGCTGCAAGAAAGTTCAACGCATGACCGGTACGAGATCTCGTAACAAATCAAGTCGTGCTACCGGAACACAGATGCCAAACGGGGACACAGGTGGCAGCCCTACATTGGCTACCCATTTACACAGCGTCCTTGAGGCCGATTGGCAGCAGTAAGGACACTGCTCGTTGATGAAACATCTTCATCGACATATGACTACAAGCGTGGGTCTGTGGAGCCTGAAAGCCGAAACACCGTAACTCGGTACATGCGCGGTGTTGTGTTTTTGTTAATATTTGGAAATCAAACATATCCATATAAATAAAACATGAACATCTCCTACAGCCAGCAGGGTATGTGAGCGATGTCCATTGCCCTAGTGAGTAATCTCCTTCATTTGCAGAGAAAGAAACCCACATGCATCTGCTGCCACCATTCACGAGTCAACATTCGGCGAAACAAAGACAAAGATCCCCCATGTAGCCTGAACAAAATGTTGGGGAAAGTGTCATTAGCGAGCACCTATGAAGGCCGGCACGGCACACGAGGGAGTGGGTGGCCAGCACCACGCCCAGACGCCACACCAGGTACTAATTTCAGGTTGAGTCGACCTAGGGGAGACTCATGACAGGTTGAGACAATCGTTA
Organism: Lampetra planeri; assembly: GCF_965212315.1. Lineage (NCBI taxonomy): Eukaryota > Metazoa > Chordata > Hyperoartia > Petromyzontiformes > Petromyzontidae > Lampetra > Lampetra planeri. Next base: position 12,547,845 of record NC_136136.1, on the reverse strand, counting down.
CTGGTGTTTGCCGTGAGCGGGAATCAAAATCGGGTGGCCGGGTTCATCGCGAAGCGTGCTAACCGCTACAAGACTGCTCCCCGCTTGCACACATCACAAACACACGCGGGTGTCGGTGAAGGAGTACAGTCATGTTACCGCCAGGCTGAATCAATCTAGGGGAGGGCCCATGACCGGTTCAGGTAATCGTCAGTGGTGTTGGCCGTGAGCGGGAATCGAACTCGGGTGGCCAAGTTCGTGGTGCAGCGCGCTAACCGCTGCGCTACCGGCTCATTCTCCTTCCTTCTGCCTCCCGCCACTCAGTATCCCCACCGCAGCCTTCCACCACCGCGCTCCCCGGGGTCACCTTGTCACAGCTTCTGCGAACAACGTCGTCTCTCGCGAAGGGTGCAGGCCAGGTGCATACGCTCTCAGAGGGTGACTTATGTATGTTTGTGGGTATTCGTTCGCACCGTACGTAGCCAACGGTGCTAATCAGGAGGTGCGGGTGAAGGACAATAAACTAAACACAAGAAGCAGTTGTAAAGAAATTAGTTTTCAAAGTAGTTGAGTTAAAAGTGCGTAGCTCCACTGGCTTCCTAATGTTGGAAGGAAGAGCGTTCCAGACGGCCGCGGAAGCGCATCTGAAAGCGCGCCGTTACGTCTCAACACTCAATCGCACCCAGCGCGCGTCGGGCAGAGCGTCTGTTTAGACTCGCCCCTTGGGCTGTGACACGAACGCAACACTCCCCTAATGAAGTTGGAGTCTCTACCGGCCGCTGCCCGGGATCGAGACAGTGGTGCACTTTGGTAATTGCACGCAGAAATGCGCGTGCGTGCGACTCCTGTGCTGGAACTGCCAACGCTCTTGTAAGCCGGCACCAGCTGGCTGCTCGTATCCGTGCACATATATTCCTACGTTATTGTGCGTAATTGTAAAATTAACTCCTTCAGACGTACATTTTCCACAACAGCAGTGTGTTCGCCAAGCAATATTAATGACGCTTCTGTAGGACTGCCTATATTTTATAAGCTCGTAGGATTAAAACATATATATGTAACATTGATTTTAAGCCCTTGTCAATTCTGTGTTGGACGCAGGTCAAGTCAAGGCAGGTCAAGTCAAGCCATGTCAGTCATGGGGGTTGTTTGACCATACTTCACTACGCTGGTTTCAGTGTGGGTTTATAAAGGAGGGGTCCCCGGGGGCCGACCTAAGGTCACCGAGTTCACAGCGCAGCGCGCTAACCACGGTGCTACCGTTCCGCCTCCTGGCACCGATAGTTTCCACTAACGCCCCAAGCCCGGGAGGACGGGAACCGAAACTCAACGTCTGTGCCGGGACCGCCACTGCAAAGCGGAGGGCTCGGCACGCGGTCAACCGGTCACCCACGGTGCCGCTATCCATGCGGTGACCTCCCCGTGCGGCGAGCGTGTGGGAGGAGCCAACGCGATCGCCGCTTTTAGAAGCTCCCAAGGCGCCGCTCTGAGCAAATTCCAACAAATGTAACCGCGTGCGCGCTCGGCTAATTGCTCACGCGGCTGCTACCACTCGCCAGTCATGCCCCCCCCACCATCCCCGTGCCGACGAGCAGAGCGGTGATGCGACCCGCCAGCCCCCCGACCTCTGACCCGAGCCACTGAACCCTCTCCGCCCCCTCTCATCGCGGATTCCGCAGAGGGTCGCTCCGTGTGAAGCGCGCTGCTCTCACGACCGGCGCTCTCAGCCTGCGAGTACCACACACGCGGTGTTCAATTTACAACGTTCGTTGCAGCAGTTGGTAGCAGACTGAACTTCTACAGTACCACGCGTGGACATGGCGTCGTGCATCCGCAGTCCGCACGCGTCATTTAAATGGACGAGGGGTAACACGGGGTCAGGGTCTGGATTACAGTCAGGAGTCGGACGGTCAGTGCCCCACTAGTGGAGTAGGTCACTAGCAGCTGTCGAGTCTGAGTTCCTCCATCGCTGCCCAGACATTCCTGCTGAGTTATAAAGCACTGCGCGCCACACCACCGCCACAACCCACCTCAATTTGTCTAATATTTGGCTTCTACGCATAGCAACATCGACGCAGTCAGATCCACTGGCCATTACCTTGGGCCGCATTCCGAATGCCACACAAAACACGCCGTGTGGTTCAGTCCCAGTCTGTTGGGTCCGAGCTCAGATCGCGAATGCGGCCGGTCGGCGTGGTGTCGGGTACGCGAGCTCCTTTTGATCCGTGGGCTACGGTTGTGCTCACGGGAATTCTGGCTCCATCCCCCCCAGGTGACATTGCTAATGAGACCATCCGTGACTTCCCACCTGGGTGAGCGAAATGGAGCGGGGGCAAATAGCGCGGGGTCTACAGTTGGGAAACGCCATCCTGCCCCGGTGCTCGCTCGCGCGCTGCGCCGTGGACGCCTGTGGGCGCTCGCAGTCCCAATACGCGGCTTGCGACGGATAAAGGACTGCTCCTTCTCTGCCCGCCCCATCCCCCCCCCCTCCCCGTTGCGAGATTATTCATCCCCATTGTGAAGCAGCGAGACAGCCCGGAGCCGGCCCCCCGCGCTAAAAGCACCCCCCACCAACCAGCTCCCCCAATCTGCAGCCTCATTACAGCCAATCTCCTGGTGAAAGCGCGGGGTGCATCCCCGCCTCAAGCCGCTTCCATCTTCCATCTGTGGACCTTCCGCACAAGCATCTCCGCCCTAACTCGAACCCTCCGCAGGGCGATCGCGGGCATCGCTGGGAGGCCTCCGCCGTGTGTTTAGGGGGACAGGCGGCAGGGCAGGTGAGGAGGCCCTTGGAGTGGTGCTGGTCCAGCGAGGGGTTCAATGTTGCTGCCGTGCACAGTGCTGGTGCACGATGGGCCGTTTAGCAACGAAGGAGGGTGACCTGCGCGGTGTTGTACAATCGTCTGCACGTCTGGGGGACTCGGGATGGACGAAGCGTCGCCTGCCGTTGTCTCTGTGATGCCGCCGCCACGAAGCCGCTCGGCGGGCGCCCCATCTGCGACCTCGCCACCACCAAGCGACAGAGCCAGCCCCGCTTCCCCCTCACCTCACCTCATGTAAACACACCCGCACGCATTTCCCCCCCCCCCCCCCCATAGAGCTCCGAGGGGAGGTCACCTGGCTGACCGGTTTTCATCCGACAAGCCCTTACCGGGATTGCATAACAACAGGCGGGGCGGCATCTCTTTGATGTAGGGACGATAAAGGGGGCGCGCAAGCGAATAAATCTCTCTCTTGCTCCAGAATCAGGCCACGAGATGCTCTCCAGCCCAGCGACCCGGACGTCCGTGCGATGCATCGAGGTACGCAGCGAGGACGGGATCAATGGACCGCCGTGGGCACCTAATCGTGAGTAAATGGAAAGGGGGTATTGGGAAAGAGACTGGAGAGTCCAGAGCCGCCTAGAACATATCCCTCCGATAGATCGGGTACAGACCCAGGGACGATAACGTAGGCCTGCCACGCCGATCGATTCTGACCCAACAGTAAAGCGCAGTCGCGGAGAATAAATCATTAATAGCTGATCGTGGCCTCGTGTGATCTCGCTGAGGAGTGTGCACGCGTGTGGTGCTGCATATACAGTGGTTCGCCACGTGGGAGCGCTGCGTAGAGCGGCGCAAGAGAAGGTGTCGCGTTTGGAGTGCGCGGAGCTGCGCGTGTGGGTGCGCGTATGTTCACTACGTGTCGGATACAGGTGCGCATTGGTAACGTGGTTATTCGACGTGGAGGCGAGTGCTGCATAGGGTTGTAGACGGGCACACGCTCGCAGCGTGCGAGAGCTGTACGTAGCGGTGTAGAAAGGGGGAGTATGGCGTATGATTGATGATGCTGTGCGTACGTGGGAGTGCTGCGCGAGGCTGTATGAGTAGGGGGCGTCGCGTTCGAATGCCAGCGAAACCCTAGCGGGTATTAGGGCGGTGCGGCAACGCAACCGGAATAGGGGATGCGTGAGGGAGAGACCCCGGGGGCCAACGGCCCCCACATCTCCTCTCGCGTGCGAGCGCGGCCACCGCCGCCCCCCTCCCCGGGGACTCCGGCACCGAGAAGAGGCCGCAGGCTCCCCCAGAAGCCCTCGGCCATCGTGCTGCTCGACTCGAGCCTTCGACTCTCAGCCCTCCAGCTCGAGTCGGCGTAATCCCGCGATTTACGCATTCAGCGTTTAACCGTGTTAGGGCAAGACATTTTCACGAATAAATATTTCATGGTTTTAATGTTTCATGATTCCCGCCTCCCCCCTCCCCAACACGGGATGTTAATTTATTTATTGTGTGATGCTCGATCTCTCCCAGATGTTCTCGGGGTTGTACCTTGCGTTGTTCTGTTCAGTTTCAGTTCCGGAAGAAGCTCCCAGTACGAAACATCGATCCCCCCTAAGCTACCCGGTTACCTCTGAAATTAATAATTTCTTAAACCACGATTGTTAATTTCAACTCGAACATTTTCACCTGACTCGACTAATCCACTGCTGGACGAGGGCCTCCTCCACACCATGTTAACCGTGGGGGTTGTTTGATCATACTTCACCGTGCTGCTCGGGGGGGGGGGGAGGGGGGCAGAAACGGTTCATGTGTGAAGCTGGCCTGGGAAAGGAGGCACGGCGCGCGATGTATTGACATCGCTGACACCACTTGAATGTGGATGCAATACCGGCTCAAAGCGGGGCTCGGTGAGCACTGACTGACAGTGACGGATGGCACCACGCTCTGCGTGCAGTGCCGGCCCCTACAGGATAGAGGGCGAGACTGCCGGGCACGGAACGGGGTTACAAGGGGCCATGGCACTCTGGTTGACCCCGGAGGACACGTGACCGAAGATATCTACCCGGGGACCCCCAAAGGGGGGGGGGGCTGGGGTGATCACGTGTCCAGGTGGAGATCCTTCTCGAGGTATGGAGAAGAAGGGCGTGGCTAGGGGCGGAGCGAGCCCCGCCACACAGGTTATAAGCCGGGTCCCCCAGTGGGACCGGCTGCTGTTGTCATCCTGAAGACTCGACGTTCCACGTCCGACGTCCAAGAAGAGTCATCAACACGTGGACCTGGACCCAAGCTGGGGTCCCATCGATTGTAGCTACTCCGAGTGTAATTAGCCTGGTGGACCACCACTCATAGGTTGTTATCTGGTGAAGGGGCAGTTACCCCTTTGTGTTAGTGTGTTGGTACTAATACATGTGTCGGCCTCCAAGAGTGCGTCTGCGAGTCAGTTTAAACCCACTACACATGTATCACATGCCACTCATGCTAGCCGTGTCTGGGAATCAAATTGAGGTTACTGGTTTCGAAGCTCAGTGCACGAAACATTGCACCACGGCTTCCGAGGGTTGCCACCTGTGCCGAGTTTGACCCGGGCACTCCGGGACCCGGCATCTGTGTCCGGGTGGCAGCAGCAATTGATTTTGTCCTGAGATCTGCTACCAGTATTATGTTGAACAGACTGAGATATAAGTCCGTGTTGTGATCTACGGTGGTTGCAGCTACACTCGATGTAAACCACGGCCACGGGGCACTGCTGGCTTTGGAGGGGCCTCACGGCGAGGATGGGGAGCGCTCCAAGAGGCGAACCTTTGACCCGGGCCCCGCAGGGACCTCGCGAGAGGGACGGCTGCCCGGACCCGTCTCCCAGCTCTGCTGCCGAAAGCAAATAAGGAAACAAAAACACAATCAGTTTAACACGCAGTAGCAGTCTTAGGGCTTTTGCGATGAATATGATCCAAAATAGAGTGGGGGAGGGTTTGGGGGGGGGTTAGATCGCATAAATATAAATGTGTCGTTGAACCCGCCACCACCACACGACACAGCCAATTAATACGTTTGTTACGTAAGCAAAACACACCGATTCGTTACTAGTTTAGCAAACCGGTGTGTTGGAGAGGAAACCCACAGCATTTACAATTCGAGTACAATCGATGTCTTAATCATAATTCATAGACCTTCCGGTGTGCCACCGTGTATAGCAAGTGGGGAACAAACAGAACCGGCTGGGGAACCGGGGAGAACCAGCGGGGTGGTTGAAGCCAGTTTATAGAGGTAAGATTCCAGACAGACTTCAATATAGCTTAGGGACTCTGATTGTCTCATCAGCAAAGGCGAAAGCGCTCCGAGGCTTGGGAGCTGCGCAGTGCCAAAAATCGCGATCAGCCCAGGAACAGTTTCAGTTTTATTCATTAGGTACAACCTTGTGAGCCATGCGGCTCTTGACTCGGGTGCAACCGAAACAAAACAAAAACATGAGCAAGAAACAGATCCTTGGCCTCGGAGTGCTTAGAAAAAGGCGATCCGCAGATTGCAGGTATCCTCGTTGGTGAATGAAGATGGATCAGTTCCTGCAGACCAGGGCTCGGAAACCTGTGGCTGCTTCCTGACGGACCACCACCGTCTCATATTCATAGGCATTGACATTTAGAGGTATTTCTTCGATTTCGACAAAAATATCTCTTATTGTGATTTTGGATTCCGATCTCCGCTGTAGATAGTTCGCGGCTCGCCCATTGAGTCTTAGCATCTCGAACTGGCTCGTCCTAGGACACTCTCACTCATTGAGTGCCCTCTCCAGCTGTGCCCACGTTGACGCTTTTGTGCTGACCCCTGCAGACTCCCCAGTCGCCGCGCGCTGCATCAACACGCAACACAGGCAGCAGCACTGTGTTGCCAACAATCCATCTGGAAATACACAGTCTGAGTAAAGGTTCCCTGGGTAATCACTGTGGACTATAGTACTAGCGTGAGAATTTATATTGTTATTATAGAAGCGATAGCTACAATATCGTGCCTTCAAGTGCAGTTGATTCTAAAACTATGCAGCCGAGTACAACTCACTATAAGCAGTCTCGACAGAAAAACACTTGTCAATGACACTGTGGTCTTAAACGGAAATGTACACTATATAATGGGCGAACATTACGGGCAATGGGTCTTTTTCATAGCACATACCGTCACATGAAAAAGAGCCATTGCCTGAAACGTCGCCTATTATATGTATTTATATTTTTCCCTGTTCGTCAGGGTCAATCCATTGCTGAATGAGAGACCTCCCGAAGCTGCCACCAACTCCCGCGATGCAAAAAAATAAAATCCATCCTGCGCATGGAACCGATCTCACCATCGCTCCTCTCGCTCGCGTCCCATTCCCTCTTCAGTTTTGACCACCGGCCACCATCGTCGCTTTTTCGTTACGAGCCCGGTGACCCGAGTTCGAGTCCCGCTCACGGCCAACACCAGGGACGATTATTTTAACCGGTCCTGGGCCTTCCCTAGGTCGACTCGGCCTCAAATGAGTACCTGGTGCGGTGAGTAGACATCGCCACTGGGGAGACGAAAGGCGGCCTGGAGTAGTGCTGGCTTCCCCATCCCCTTATGTACCGTCCCGAACTTCATAGGTGCTCACTAACAGCACTTGCCCCAAAAGTATGTCGAGACTATACGGGGGGTCTTTGTCTCGTGACCTGCAGGGTGGTATTTGAACACCGCGTGGGCGAGACGAAGCTGGCAGTGTCCTCATTGCAGGTGGAGGATTCAACGGGTGGAGTTCACGGCAACGGTGACCGTGGTAGCAGCTTTAGAAGAGCGACAAGGAAGCGACTGTCCGCAGATGAGCGAGCGGAGTGATGGAGCGAGCGCCGCATCGTCAATCTGCACGCGTGCGGGGACTGCGTCTCAAGCCTCATTAATGCAGCTAATTTGCACTTGTGGACGCAGCGGTGCGGTGCGTCCTGGAAATGGCTGTTCCCGACCGCTCTTTGTTTCCGCAAATGGAACGGAGACGCGGGACGGGGGGGGCAGCGGCGGTGGCGGCCGGGCGGGGGGTGGGCGCCGCCGCCGCCGCGAGCCGGAGCTCGGCGCGACTCGGGGAATCTGTGAGATTCTAATGAGGACGTCGCGCGCGAACAAGCGCACTGCTGTCTCTGCGAGGACAGTGCTGTGAGCACCACACACGGAGTACACACCACGTACACACGGAGTACACACAGAGTACACACGGAGTACACACGGAGTACACACAGTGTACACACCACGTACACACGGAGTACACACCGCGTACACACCGCGTATACACAGAGTACACACGGAGTACACACGGAGTACACACGGAGTACACACGGAGTACACACAGTGTACACACCGCGTACACACCGCGTACACACGGAGTACACGCCTCTCATTTAAGCGCGACTTTAATTTCAGGCGGAGCAGTCTGGAACACTAGTGCGGGAATTATCTTGAAACGTCGCCTATTTCATACTGCCACGGTTTTATTGAGACGACGTGTTCAGTTGTTGTTGCTGTTTTATGATTGCTTGGACAGTTTGGGAAACAGGAAAACAAACGAACGCCCGGCGTTGGGTAAGAGATCGTCTGTCGTTGTGGGATCTGCAGTGTCACGAGCCAACAGCTGGGCATCGCAGGCTGCTGCGAGTGAGGCCGTTCGAGAGCAGTGGCCGTGCGCTGTCACCCAGGAAGTCGTCGATATCCGGACGCACTGATGGGGTTAACGGCGCCTTTTTGTCACTGTTCTTCAATTTTACTTAAAGTGCAAATCCCACTGCTCCGAATGCCAAAGATGCACGCGATTTCTGTGCGAGACAACGAACGAATACAAAATTAGCCTGCGCTGGGTTTAAATTGAAAGGAGGGTAACTTGACGCCAGGATACGTGATTATCTGGCAGATCTGCTGCTGTGGAGGCGAGGGGCGGACAGGACGCTGTGATGTTTTTATGCAAATTGCATCTGGGGGTGGGTTAGGGGAACTCTGCCAAAAATCCGACGGAGGACTCTCACATCGATTGCAAGGAAAGTATCGATTAGCTATAGTAATGATTAGCTGTTTCTGGAACCCGGTGTTTGAGACCCCTGAAAGAGAGAGAGGGGGGGGGGGGGGTGGCGAGGGCGAACTTCTGTGGCCAGAGCTGGGCCTGCTGACAGAACAGTGGGCCGGCACTGCTGAGATGCTGACAGCTCAAGGAGCAGGAGGAGCTCACCTAGCACTCATTGGCTCGGCGTCGCCCGCACGCACAGATAGACACGGAGCGTCACGCACAGATAGACACCAGAGCGTCACGCACGAACGCAGCCGGGCTCCGTGGCTCCGCAACAGCGTGAGCGGCTCGCAATCAAAAGCGCGTGAGTTCAAATCCTGATTCGGGGGTGCGGGGTTGACTTAGCCCATCATCACTCTGGGGTTGTTAAAATAAGCACCACTCCTTGGTACAGTCAACAGCGCTCCAGGGCTATAAAGAGGAGATGAACACCAATGCCTCGATGTTAATTTGAGCAGCGGGAGATGACTTTGACTTTCGTCACCATACACCGAGACGTAAGTGCTTCATGTGATCAGCTGACGTGTTTAGTTGTGGCCATGTCACACCTGTTCGCCTGCGATGTGTTTATACGGCCGAAGTATCTCGTCAGCCCTGCTGCCGCCCGTTTGTATTCCCGCTGCATCATCGGGGTTACGTCTTGAGACAAATAATCCGCTCGGAAATCTTGGCAGAGCCCGATCGTGTGGCCGGTGAACGGCTGCCTGAAAACCTTCCAAGGAACTTGAGACAACCCCTTCAAGTGTCCTTTCGATCTCCACCACCACGACCACCACAACCACCACGACCACCACAATCACCACAACCACCACAATCACCACAACCACCATCGCTGCACGGAGCTGAGCCAGCTCAAAGTTACACTCCACCTTTTTTACGTCACGGTTTATTTGTGTGCGTGCAGTCAATGGTGGCTTGGGCTACGTTAATGTTATTATGTTTTACTCTTGTTTTGTTTCTTTAATTGTAACACATCGCAAGCCCGATAAGCACGCGGCGCGGCTCGCATGAGCCACGTGTCACAATTCGCGGAGGAAAGTACCGACGCATCTGGAGGGGGAAGGTACAAGGTGGGTGGGGGGGAGCGTGTGGGAAGGGGGGCCCCGCTGCCCCGACACGTTGACGTTATCCTGAAGACTGCGACGTGCATTTCAAAGATGCTTTCGACGGCCGCACTCAATCCGCACCGAGTCAGCGCCGTGGCGTTTCGCAGGAATTCTGCGCGCACCGCGGAGCTCGCGAGCTCCCCGCTGGCGGCTGCTCACTCAGCGCGGTGACCGCTTTTGGGGAAAGATTCCCGCGGCCGGCAGCTGGAGAGATATTCCCGTAAACTCTCCCGAACCCATCGTTCTTGGCGACACGAACACCTCGGGGTGGGGGTCGCCGTCCGCTCGCCCAAGGCAAAGTCGGGGCGGTTTGCGGGCAACGAAGCAACGCAGCGACCCGTTTGTATGCCCTCTGAGCCACGGCGACGGTCGCCCACTGTCGCCACGCACCTGCCTACCTCGGCAGCAGAGGGCGGTGCAGCAAACCGCTGATCGTTGCACTGCACTATGCTCCAAAGCCTATGGCTCACCGCCTTCACCAACCTGCGCTGACGAGTACGGGCAAGTATGGTCAAGCAACCCCCCCCCTCTCCCCCCACGACCCGCGTGGCATGGAGAGGCTCTCATCTAGCAGTGGATAAACAAGCGGGCTATCTCTGCATGTGCTATGTCACTCTTCTCCCGAGGCATCGGTCTCAACCTGCTCTCTGGATTTCTTCCTTGAGATGCATTCACTCAGAGACGTGTGGCCTCTATCTCTCCCTGCGTTTCGTGGCCACGTCTCTCGCCACCGTTCATGCAGGCCAGGCGGCTGCGAAGCGGAAGAGTTTACATCCTGATTAGGGTGGTGGGATGGGCGGAGGTGACTCATCATCCCTCCCTCCGGGATTGATAAAATAGGCACCACTCTGTGTGAAGAAGTCAACAATCATATGGAGGAACTCGCCCCCGCCATATGACTGTGGAATTCATAATCAGAATATTTATTTGTATTGGAGGAATCCGATGAGCTATAAGGATCTTAATTCAGAGATGTCCAATAGAACTGTACGCGGGAGATGAACACCAATGTCACTACAGACTAAACTATGTTTTATTTATTTACCAGGTAAGGCCCACTCAGCTATAGAGCTCTTTTTCATAAGCGACCTGGCCACAAATGATAGCCCAACAAAGTGGCTTCTCATCACGTGGACATGGATGATGTAAGGAAGCCAAATACTCTAAACGCGTGTTGATAAATGTGGAGGGGAAAACCGGAGGAGCCGGAGACAAATCCACGCGACCACGTGGAGAGAGACACGCAAACTCCAAATATACAGCAGGCGTCAGAGTCAGGATCGAATCCACGACCTCCTGCATACCAGGCGAGGTAGTTAACATCTCCTAGCCGCCGTGTCAGAACGCCGTGTTTTATCGCGCACGCTGAAGCGGCACGGGCCCTTTCGCGCTGAGCCGCGCAACGCGAGGCTCTGCAAAGTGAAAGTCAGCAGCAGAAGCGGCAGCAGCAGCGGCTGCCTGCTGAATGATCGACCCCATAGCGGCATCAACCAGGTGAGGACACCTGCACGGATTAATTATCGCTGCGGCTCACCGGGGAAGCTCGTTAGTGGCTCGCGGTACAAACACTCAGGAGAAGAGTGCTGCGCGTGGATATAGAGACCACTCAGCGCTGCACACTCGAGTGCCGCATCTGCGTAGGGTGGGGGCGGTGGGGGGTGGGGAGTGTCATCACTGCGGGATTTACTAAAACCGGCAGCAGCAGCAGCGTGGTATTATATGAATGTGTGCGTGTGTGTGGAGCAGTGGCGCGGTGGTTGGCGCACACACACGGGCCACCAGAGTTCGATTCCTACTCACGATCCCCAAATCGGTGACGAATATCTGAACCGGTCCTGGGCCTTCTTCGAGGTCAACGGAGCCTTAAACAAGTACTCTGCCTGGTGTGGCGTGTGCTGTGTACATCAGCATTAGGGGATAGAAAGGCAGCCAGGGGTGGTGCTGGACACCCACCTCCTCGTGCGCCGTGCCAGTCGTCGTAACTGTGCGCTAACGGCACTTGTCTCAACAGCTGTCGAGAGGTTTGCTTTTGTATTATCAAGGAGTGGCGTAGTGGTTTGCACAGTGCCTTGGCCATGGGCACTAGTAGGGACTGGTCCTGGACCTGGTCTAAGTCGGCTCCATGTGTAAACATCAGCGCCGGGGAGACAAATGCACGTCCACACCCCCTGCCCGTGTGCAGTGCCTGCCTGAGGAGGCGCCGACTGACAGCGATGGACCCCGCAGTCTCGTAAGGGATGCACGTGGGGTCTGTGTTGCTCCAGCGGCGAGATGGTGAGGGCAGCACATCAGGTCATCTCCTTCCTGCATTGTGACCATGAGCCTAGCCCAGCCCTCTCCACGGTTCTCAGATTATTATCAGGCAATTTCCATTTTCCGCCCGGTTTTAAATCAACTGAGTGAACGGTGCCAACTCACGAGATTAAGACGCCATTTTCATCTCTCGCACAGCAGCAGACCGTTGTATTAGAGATGATTGCCCACGAAAACGGATATCAAAGAGCTTCAAGTGATATATCTACAAGTGATGCCCAATCCACGCTGCCACGTGACAGCGATGTTCTCCACGCGACAGTCAAGCCGACATTTGTAAATCTCAGAGCTGGGATTTTTTCCAAATCGAGCACAGACCAAATGTAATGCGATGGTGGTTTTTTTTGTTTGCGCGGTCATTGATAATTATCGGGATGAGTCCATTAACTCACTACGCTTGAGAACCCAGTTTAATCACTGGCAGCTGAAACCTGGATTCGAACACAGGATCCCAGGCGTGCCGGCTCTGCACTCTGACCTCAGAGCCAGCCGACCGCCTCTGGTTAACTCGGCCTGCCGAGCGCCGTGTTGGTGTAATAGGCGCTTACACACAGCCCCGTGCTCTAACGGGCATCTGGCTCCCTTGTCTCTTCAGCAAGTGCCTCGCTCGGACGTGTCAGTCTGTGTGTGTGCGAGCGCGGTACGTGCGGTGTGATGCGCGGTACGTGCGGTGTGATGCGCGCGCGTGCGTGTGGCGTTGGAGCGTGATGCCTGGGTCGCTGTGCCGGTACCACCGCGGGGCCTCTACGGAGGCCACTTGTGAGTGATGCCACGGGGCAGCTGGCGGTGGCCGACGTCCAGAAACAGCGCGAGGTTGAGCAAGAGTGGGGGGGGGGGGGGGCAGCTCCGACTCGGCAGTTGGGGAGGCAGCAGAAGCAGCAGCGGTGCGTGGGTAGCTCAGTGGCTGCAGCCGCTGTCCATTCGCGGCTGCCTGTGGGGACAGCCGCCCAGCCGCCCGCGCTCTGCGCGCTCTCAGTGCATGGAGCCTGGGGCTGACGCCGTGCTCAAGTCTGCATCACTGAGAAAACAACAACCACCACCATTCATCCGGTTCAAGTCAAAGTTATTTCCTGCTGCTCAAATGAGCATTGAGGCGGTGTTCATCTCCCGCTTACAGCCCTGGGCCAGTGGTGAACATTCCACATTGTTGTGACGGGAACGAGTCAGTCTCTAGGACAACCACCGTTGAGCTTCCCCACGAGACGGCGCTCATTCGTATCGACCCAGGGGCAATGTTAGGCCGAGTGGAGGATGTCAACTCGCAACCTCCCCATTGCGAGTCGTCGCTCGCTCCAGCGCTGGGCCACGTGGCCGGGCGATGGCCCCGGGGGTCCCTGGCGAGGAGGTGCGGGTGGGGGAGACGCGGTGAGGTCACCGTGCAGCTATTCCACGGATTCGGGGTTACCCCCTCGGCAATGCACGCCAGTCGGTATTGGTATCTGAACCTGGCCATAGGGTTACTGTGTGGGGTCGGCTTAAATCGAGTATCTGCTGAGAGAGTGATCTGGACATATCAGTGAGTCCCTCACTCCGGCTGGGCCATGTGCGTCGCATGCTAAAACATCACCGCGTTCTCAAGCAAATTCTGTTTCACCAGATAGAGGGGGCTAAACGGGCGCGGCACGGGCTAGAGATGGACTGATGTGGTACAAGAGGTTAAGGAGCTGAGTCGACTTGCCAATGAATGGTACCGGCGGTGTCAAGATCGGCCTTTGTGGAGGAGGCTCGTGAAGGACGCTACTGGGCAGTTGGGGGCATTCGCACGCCAACAACAACGGAGGGGGAAGGAGCGACGCTCACAACAACACGCAGAGGGCCAGTCGGATAAAACGCAGCGAGGTGGTACAGTGGGGAACACAGGTGGTGCACCTGCCAGTCATCTAAGTCAGTCAACCCATGGCACCTGGGTCTGTCCCGTGACCTCAACTGAGCAGAGAGCCTTCACCACTTTGCATGGCTTCAGAGTGCACCTAGCCTGGCACTAGCACTGTGGCGGCAGCGCGGCCACTTCGCGGTGAACGGTGGCTGCTGCTGTTGCTGTTGCAGGGGGTAGGATACGGGCGGCCGGGAGCGGTGCCGTCTCCACGAATTCCCCACGTGCGGCGCCGCGCGTGTTGCTGCTGCTGCAGCCACGCTCGCTCCACGCAGACTCAACGGCGGATCTGTTGCGGGGCTGTGAGTGCGTCTCTGTGGTGTCGCGGTCAGCGCGCTGCGCTACGAACCCGGCGACCCGAGTTCGATTCCCGCTCACGGCCATCCCCGGTGGCGATTAATTGAACCGGTCCTGGGACTTCCCTAGGTTGATTCAGCCAGAAATTAGTACCTGATGTAGTGTGTAAACATCGCCACTGGGGAGACAAAGGCGGTCGGGCGTGGTGTTGGCAACCAAACCCCTTGTGTGCCGTGCCGGCCTTCATAGGTGCCCGCTAACAGCACTTGCCCCTACGGCATGTTACGGCTATACGGGGGATCTTTGTCTTTGTGTGTGTGGACGCGATTCCGCAAGCGCTCTTGGCCCCTTGAGTGCGCGGTGTCTGCCACGATTTAGCTTAGAGCGCGACCAGACGACCTGGCGGCCTTCGCCGCTTCCACTGCTTAATCTCTCCCCACCAAAATAACTGTTTGTCTGCCATCCTCCGGCTCGCCGACTCGCTTGCCCCATCTGTGCCTCCTTCTGCCTGCCCCGTCTGTTCGTCTGTCAGTGTTGCACTATTTGTAACCGCACACACACGCGCGCACACTCCGCAACGGTTTACGTAATCGCTGAAATATTCGCATCTCAACAGCGTGGAAGCTGCTGGGCTTGTGGATATATTTTACACAAAAACTCAAACCAGCGTGCACAAAGATGGGATTTCTAATGCACGTATTCATTACAATGCGCTCTCCCCCGCTGTGGCAGAATGCCCAATTTTCACTCGGGAAGGTTGGAAGTTCAAATCCTATTGAGGAAATGGAATCAGCCCATCATCCCCCCTCTGAGGTCAATAAAATAGATACCACTTTGTGGGAAGCAAACAGGCGTCGCTGCACGGAGGGAATGAATTCTGCCAAAGAAGGGTGGAAATGACGCCACGGCTCAATGCTCATTTGAAGACGGGGGACACGTTAAGTACAGATTGTGACTGTCAATCCCATGACCTTTAACCATTAACCCCATAAGCCCATGCCATTCTAACCCTTAGGCCATAATATACCCTAACCCTCCCATAAGCCCATAACACCCTACCCCTAACCTTTAACTCTAACCCTAAACATAAACCCAAACCCCTAACCTCAAACCATAACTCGATAAGACCCTAACCATAAGCCCAAAAGACTCTTAACCCCATAAGCCCATCACACCTTAAACCTAACCTCGTAAGACCCTAAACCTTCTGTGGGGCCCTTAGAAGTTACAACCTGAAACTCTTCTCACGGATGTCCAGTAGGGGTCCTGCCTATCCAGTCTCTAAATCATTTGGCCTTGATGTCTAATACCTTCAGGAATGTAATCAATACATACTTGGAATATATCAATAGATAACGTGCATATCGATGACAAGCCATTGCCTCCAGAAGTCGATCCCAGTGGTCGACTCTTCCAGTGACAGAAGGTATCTTCTGGAGGAGGCCGCGACGTCCCCTGCCATCACGGGGAACGGTACGAGTCTGGTGTTTTTCAAGGTGAGGCTGGGAGTGATGCCTCGGATCATTAAGCTACTATATTTAACTTTTTGTATTTGACCAGGTAAGGCCCACTGAGCTATACAGCTCTTTTTCAAAAGCGACCTGACTATCACAAATGATCGCTTAACGAAGTAACTTACCATCACGTGGACATTTATTTCAGCCAAATACTCTTAAGCATCCTGAAAAGCTTCCTGCGAAACCCATAAGACCTGCCCTGGAGATTATGTGACAGCGTTGGAGCTGTAGGTGAACCTTTTGAGAATTCTGCTGCTGACTAACCGGTGACGACTCGGACCTGGATCCTGGTGGTCAGTCTCATTCTGGCCTGGTCGCCTCCATCAATGTTCACCTTGTCTGCCACAGTGCACTCGAGTGCACCACCGCGTATAAACAAGTGTCTTGCCGTGTCCAGTGCAGCAGACAACCGCCTCATTTAATACTGCACAGTGCTGTTGCCCGGGTTTAAAAGGAAAGAGAAAGTGGTATATAGAGCAGTGAATGAATAGGCGGTGAGTGTTTGGGCCGAGCGTTTGATGATACCGTGTATAGCCTCGTGTTCATTTAGTGATACAAAGTCTAGCCTCGTGTTCATTTAGTGATACAATTGTAGTATTGTACTTCTTGACACCCAGGATACTTGTAGAACCATACAGAGACGAGGGTTCTTACTGAATGATGCTTGCCGTTTATTCACACTCTTACACACTCTGTCCACTGTACACTTGTGATGCCGCCGCCACGAAGCCGTTCGGCAGGCGCCCAAACCCCCGACTTCGCCACCACCAAGCAACGGAGCCAACCCCGCGTCCCCCTCACCTCACCTCACACGAACACACCCGCACGCATTTCCCCCCCCCCCCCCCATAGAGCTCCGAGGGGAGGTCACCTGGCCGACCGGTTTTTATCCGAGAAACCCCTATCGGGGTTAACTCTCACGGTTTCCGGTGATCAGGGAATTGGACGACCTCCCCCGTGCTACGTTGCGCCGCGGCGCTGCGACCAGCCGTAATATGGTGTGGTCGCGGCATGGGGCATTCGGCCACCGCGGTTGAGGTGCATTTTCCCCCCACACACACCCCCACGGGTCGACGGGGCAAGCAGGGGAGGGACGGGACAGCACGAATAGCGGGACCGCAGGAGCTGTTGCGCATAGTCATGGAGGGTTGGGATAATTACGCTTGAGCGCGCAGGCACCATTGTTAGGGGAGTTTAAGGATAAGGCTATTAGTATAAATAATTGGGAGAGGGGAGGCGCGCGAGGAGCCATGCACAGCTTCCCACGACGGGCCTTTGTGATGGACACCGCCGCATAAACTGCGATAATGGGGGGGGGGCCTGCGTGAGAAAGGGATTGATTGGAATTTGCGCCGCGCAGGTTGAGCATGAAGTAGCATATCAAAAGCGCCCGGAACGGCGGTGCGCATGCGAGAGGGTCGCGAACCTATTGTCCAGAGTCGCATTCCCTTTGAGGTAGGGAGGGTAAATGGGGAGCGCAAAGGGGAAATCGCTCTCTTGCTCCGAGAAGCCAACGTCCAGGACTGCCCCAGCTCTGCCCTCCGGACGTCCGTGCGACGTGTCGAGGCGAGCAGCGAGGAAAACCCACGGAACGTCGAGTGCCTCAAACCGTGAGTAAGGAGGTAAAAGTGTTTCGTGAACGATAAATAGGGAATAGGTTCCGGGTTAGTAGAGTAGGCAGCCTCGTCGATTCATACTGACTCAACAACCAGTCCCACGTAGCAGACAATAAATCATTAATAGCTGATCGTGGCCTCGTGTGATCTCGTGTTATAAGTGTGAACGCGTGTGGTACTGTGTATGCGTAAGCTCGCGGCGTGCGTAATCAGCGTACCCCAGGTGCGCGATCATAACGTGAGCGGCGAGGGTTGAGTGAGTGCCGCGCAGAGCTGTGTGTGGGTGTGCGCGTGCGTAATTAAACATGCCTACTACGCGGACCCGCGGGGGAGGGGAATCCTGGAGCGACGGCTCTCACCCCATGGGTGAAGAACGCAGCAGCGGTTCGCCTAGCAGCGAGGGGGCGAGTAATGAGGTTAACCCGGCCGTTAGGGGTACCGAGGGAGGGATCGCGGGGGCTAGCGACCCTCACACACTCACTGGTTGTTACACTCTCTGCACTCGACGCTTACACCCGTCATGGCACACGTCAGAACTCTGTACTTTACGCGGACAACCCTCCAGCTATCTACGCCCCGGTACGGCTCCCCTTTGTCTACCCCCTCGTCTGCCCGGGCGGGGGATCATCCATCACCGCCCGGCGACGAGGTGAGACCTCTACATCTCGAGCCCTTCTTCGGCGGCGGCTGGGATGTCGCCCACGCAGGCTCTCGTTCCTCTCCCAACGGAGACGACATCACTCTCCCTACGGCGAACCCCCGCCGTCGTCACGGGGTCTCCCTTAAGCACCCCTTGGCGACTCCTCCCCCTACCTCGGACCCGCCTTTGTTCCCGAAGGTACCCCCCCCCCTTACAGCACCTGTGACATGACGTCATCCTCCGCTGTCAACTCGCTCGCACCTCCCTGTGTACGCCCTCTCATGGTTGCTCACTCTACTCCTCTACACAATGTCTAGCCTCGTGTTCATTTAGTGGTACAATGTCTAGCCTCGTGTTCATTTAGTGATACAGTGTCTAGCCTTGTGCTTAATGAGTGTTACAGTGTTTGAGACTAGCATGCATTAGTATAGTGACTTGAGCCACTGGGGCTGGAGCTTTCGGCACCGTGCCAGTGACTGGAGGTGCCTGACAACAGATCTCGATGCAGTGTTAGAGGTTTACAGTGCCAGGAACAGAGGCACTAGAGAGGCCATCCCGAGTGCAACTCAGAAATCACTCAGCCTGGTTGGGGTCCAAGCCCAAAGGTCTGTGCAGCTCCACTCGCTACGTGCCAGAGACAAACCTCGCGAGCCCTGAGAGCTTGCGACCTGTGCACGTTGCTCGGCTGGTGCCCAGGCCCGTGTCCCAGGCCCCCGTCCCAGGCCCGTGTCCCACTGTGAGCTCACGCTGTCACCCTTGCTTCCTTGACTGAGCACTGGAGTCTGGACTTTCATCGCTAGCCATTAACACTGTGACCGTCGTGTTATGTAACCTGACCAACTGCTTTCTGCTGCCGCTACACTTGATCTCGTTGATCTGACTTGCGTTTATTCATTGCTCTGTAACCCCTGTAAATCCTAGTATACTCTCCAGTGGAATTGCTCTTCACAAACGCTTGCCTTGACACTTGTCCTGGAATTTGGTTCGTAGGTAGGTCCGTGTTGTTCAAGACAAAAATGTAACTGTGGATTTGTATAACTCGTCCAAACAAAAACTGATTGTGAAATGTCCAACTTTTTATTTTATGTAAAGTTTTGCATATTGAGTCTAAAGACAATTGAGAAATTCACTTTTTTATTTCAAAATAAAACGATAAAAGTGTGGCCAACTTTGGCGAAAACCGCGACTGGTCTGCACGCATTTTAAAAGGGAGACCTGGCTAAAGTAAATGTAGCTAAATAGGAACAGGGAGGGGGGTGGGGCTCAAAGACAGCACGGAGTGCTAAGTACAACGCATCGGGAGGGGGGGCGGGGCCAAAAAAATGGACGACGGCTTGGACGCGGTTGCTGCTGCACACGCCAACACAATGGACAGAGAGGGGGAGGGGAGGCCTGATACACATGATAGACAAAAGAACGAAAATGCCCATGTTTATACCAATGCTGGCTGAACAATGAAGAGAGTACTGTTAAAAAAATAACTGGGGATGTTAACACTCGGTAAAGTAAAGTAAAATAGTGCCTGTCAGATAAGATGGTCCAAAAAAGTGTAATTAAGTCTTTTTTGCGTGGTTGATAAGATCTTTCCAATGATTACTAAGTTTGTACCCATCATCACGGTTGAAATTATGTCTGTGTTTGTATATTTGTATGGCTTCGTGTACAAACCTTTGATGGTAGCCGGGAGGTTTGCAGAAAACCTTGGTCTCGGAAAAGACAATTTCATGAGAGCCCACCGAGTTGTAGAAATGATCGGCAACGGCAGAAGAATCAGTTCTGCCGTGTTTCAGATCTGACTTGTGCTTGCGGACACGATCAGAAACATGACGTTTCGTTTCTCCAATGTAGCAATCACCACAAATGCAACTCAATTTGTAGACTCCAGGATACTGTAAGTCAGGAACGACATCCTTCACAGATGGAATCAGATCACGGATTTTATGCACTGTACTGAATCGGACTTGGATCTTATGTTTGTTTAGAATTTTGGAGATCTTTTTGGTCACGCCTGCTATGTATGGTAACGTGATGGTTTTGGTCGGAGTTTCATGTGGCTGTTTCTGTGTGGTGGGAGAGACAGCTTGGCGGATAGTACGGTCAGAGTATCCGTTCATCCTGAGGGCCCGATGTACATGTCTTAATTCACCGGTCAGGTGGTGTTTGTCAGAAATGCCATGGGCTCTGTGGTATAGCGTTTTGATGAGAGAATTCTTTTGAGATGGGTGGTGGTGGGAATCCGGTTTCAAGTAGGAATCTGTGTGGGTGGCTTTCCTGTAGACAGAATGTCCCAAGGATCCGTCAGGCCTCCTCTCAAACAGAATATCCAAGAATGGTAGTTTACCATCTTTCTCCACTTCCATGGTGAATCTGATGGATGGGTGTCTAGAATTGATGTGGTCCAAGAAGTGGTTCAATGCTGGGAGGCCATGGGGCCAGATGACGAAAGTGTCATCCACATACCTCTTCCACAGGGAAGGACGCAGGGTGGATGTCTGGATGGCGTCTGATTCAAACTTTTCCATGAACATGTTGGCTTTAACTGGTGACAAAAAGGAGCCCATAGGGGTACCCTCATTCTGTTTGTAGAAGGTGCCATTCCAGGTAAAATAGGTGTTGGTGAGGCAATGCCTAACCAGCGCAGGTGCATCAGAATTCAATCCATGTTGGACTAAGTCCTCAATTATTGTTAGGGTGTCCGGTACTGGGACTTTGGTAAACAAAGATACTACATCAAAGCTGACGAGGATGTCATCAGGAGATAGTACCATGTCCTTAACCATAGAGACTAATTGGGTTGAGTTGAGTACTGCCGAAGAGGTCTTGCCTGTGAAAGGGAGCAGAGTATCTGATAGAAAACGGGCTAGTTTGTACGTAGGAGAGTTTATCGTCGACACAATGGGTCCATTACGTAGGAGAGTTTATCGTCGACACAATGGGTCCATTGTGTTGACGATAAACTCTCCTACGTACAAACTAGCCCGTTTTCTATCAGATACTCTGCTCCCTTTCACAGGCAAGACCTCTTCGGCAGTACTCAACTCAACCCAATTAGTCTCTATGGTTAAGGACATGGTACTATCTCCTGATGACATCCTCGTCAGCTTTGATGTAGTATCTTTGTTTACCAAAGTCCCAGTACCGGACACCCTAATAATAATTGAGGACTTAGTCCAACATGGATTGAATTCTGATGCACCTGCGCTGGTTAGGCATTGCCTCACCAACACCTATTTTACCTGGAATGGCACCTTTTACAAACAGAATGAGGGTACCCCTATGTGCTCCCCTTTGTCACCAGTTATAGCCAAAATGTTCATGGAAAAGTTTGAATCAGACGCCATCCAGACATCCACCCTGCGTCCTTCTCTGTGGAAGAGGTATGTGGATGACACTTTCGTCATCTGGCCACATGGCCTCCCAGCATTGAACCACTTCTTGGACCACATCAATTCTAGACACCCATCCATCAGATTCACCATGGAAGTGGAGAAAGACGGTAAACTACCATTCTTGGATATTCTGTTTGAGAGGAGGCCTGACGGATCCTTGGGACATTCTGTCTACAGGAAAGCCACCCACACAGATTCCTACTTGAAACCGGATTCCCACCACCACCCATCTCAAAAGAATTCTCTCATCAAAACGCTATACCACAGAGCCCATGGCATTTCTGCCAAACACCACCTGACCGGTGAATTAAGACATGTACATCGGGCCCTCAGGATGAACGGATACTCTGACCGTACTATCCGCCAAGCTGTCTCTCCCACCACACAGAAACAGCCACATGAAACTCCGACCAAAATCATCACGTTACCATACATAGCAGGCGTGACCAAAAAGATCTCCAAAATTCTAAACAAACATAAGATCCAAGTCCGATTCAGTACAGTGCATACAATCCGTGATCTGATTCCATCTGTGAAGGATGTCGTTCCTGACTTACAGTATCCTGGAGTCTACAAATTGAGTTGCATTTGTGGTGATTGCTACATTGGAGAAACGAAACGTCATGTTTCTGATCGTGTCCGCGAGCACAAGTCAGATCTGAAACACGGCAGAACTGATTCTTCTGCCGTTGCCGATCATTGCTACAACTCAGTGGGCTCTCATGAAATTGTCTTTTCCGAGACCAAGGTTCTCTGCAAACCTCCCGGCTACCATCAAAGGTTTGTACACGAAGCCATACAAATATACAAACACAGACATAATTTCAACCGTGATGATGGGTACAAACTTAGTAATCATTGGAAAGATGTTATCAACCACGCAAAAAAGACTTAATTACACTTTTTTGGACCATCTTTTCTGACAGGCACTATTTTACTTTACTTTACCGAGTGTTAACATCCCGAGTTATTTTTTAACAGTACTCTCTTCATTGTTCAGCCAGCATTGGTATAAACATGGGCATTTTCGTTCTTTTGTCTATCATGTGTATCAGGCCTCCCCTCCCCCTCTCTGTCCATTGTGTTGGCGTGTGCAGCAGCAACCGCGTCCAAGCCGTCGTCCATTTTTTTGGCCCCGCCCCCCCTCCCGATGCGTTGTACTTAGCACTCCGTGCTGTCTTTGAGCCCCGCCCCCCTCCCTCCCGATACGTTCCATTCATTGGCTACCACATTCTGATGAGCCCCCCCCCTCTCCTCCCCCCTTCAACTTGCTTATAAGGGATTACATCTTGAATCATTGCCTCACTTGATGCAGCTAATTCGGCTGTGACGGTCCCACCTGATGACGGAGACTTGTGTTGCCTCCGAAACGTCGTGATTTTTGTTTTATTTTATTTTATTTTCATTAATTTTGATGTTTTACCTACGTGACTTTACCGAAAAAAACCTAAGAATATGAATCCTTGCAGTCACGAAAGCTTCAAATCTAGAATGAGAAGGCGCCCTGTGGCAGGAACCACACCGCGTGGAGCGGGGCAGACAAGATGCGTTTCCTTGTCCGCGCAAGACGGGAGATCGTGGAAGCACTCAGCTGCAACAATTATATAATCATTATCGCAAGCATCATCATTATACAATCCCATCGTCATTATAAACAATCCATTATCAGATATCCATAGCGCCTTTGTGGACCACATTCCTGTAACCCCCCCCCCCTACCTACGAATACACGCGGCTAAATCGAAGTCGACCCATGGGACGATTCAGGGAATCGGCGGGGGGGAGGGGTAGCGCCAATTGTACAAGATGATTAACATAACTACACCACACAACCAGCCCCAAACAAAGGGTGACCCAGAACCTTTGAGTGAAGCCTGCCACAGATTGTCACGCAACACTAATTTGGCAGGGCCTCTCTAATGGCTCGGTGCTAAATGTCGCACAACGCCGCTGAAAACTGTCGCGCGGCCACCGGTTCAATCTGCCAATGCGGCACCGGATTGCTTTTCCATCAAAGCCTGAAATAAGAAAGTCCTGGTTGCAGCTGGTTTGTTTTACTCGAGCCTGCCAAGCAGAATGCGGATGCCGCACCAAAAAACACAACACACGTGGATTAAATAAAACACAAACACAGCTACAGCACACACACACACGCTCAGGGGTACAGCTCGTGCACACATGCACTCTACTTACACACAGCTGGCGCACGCACACATGCGCACGCACAAAAGGCACCGCAATGTTTTCGTGACGAACAGACATGAGATGCAATCTCGTGTCTATTGCTGTGGACACGTTACGTGGCATGGGGTTACCAGTAAACCCGGCAGCATTTCGTCTCTCCAGAGTTGATAACCAAGTACTCATTTCCATTGACGTGACCAGGAGTTGAAACCCAGTCTGGTGGAACCCCAACTCCCACTGAGCTATTGAGCCACTGACCCTCAACACCAGCGCGTGTCACACACCCACACAGCTCGTAGCCTTCGCGTCTTGCACAATACAAATATCCCCCGTATAGCCTTAACAGAGTTTTAGGGCAAATTCTGTTAGCACCTATAAAGGCCGGAACTGCACACGGTGGGGGTGGTCAGCACCACGCTCGACCGCCTTTGTCTCCCTATTGGCGATGTTTACAGACCGCAGCAGGTACTCATTTTGGACGTTAGTCAATTTAGGGGAGGCCCATGACCAATTCAGTTAATCGTCACTGGCGTTGGCCGTGAGCGGGAATCAAAATCGGGTCGCCGGCTTCGTAGCGCAGCGCGTCGACACCACAAACACCTTCGGGTAATGCAGGTGAAAGAGTGCAGTTATGTAACCGTCAGGGTCTCCTGTGTCTGAGCGCCGACTGGAACTAATCGAATGTGTGGACTTGTGAAATTACAGCGCCCGGGGGGTTTCGTCGACCCGCATCGGTCATCTGGCAGCCGCGCGGCCAAAACCCCCGCCGCCCATTCTCATCCATTCCAAAGCCACCCTTCCTCAGCAGCTGTCCAAACAATGCTCGCGCAGCAGTCTTCATTGAACTTCAGGATGAGCCTGTTCACGCCTCCCGCAACGGGCGGTACAGTAGGAAACGCCGATGTACTCTTCCTGGGCTGATCGGGATCATCTAAAGAGTGCCCCCACCCCCACCGTGACCCCCACCGTGACCCCCACCACAACCTTCCAGTCGCGCCTTCGGTGCGACGGAGCGAGCAGTGCATCACCACGTGTCGGAGAATGGCATCGGGGGGATGACGGAAGGCGTTCGGAAGTCACTCCCATTGCGTGCCACACAGTGTGGGACGCTGTAACAAACAAACTCGACACATTCGCCAGTGACACCGTGCGTGGCCTAAAAATAAGAACACAGGCAATGGCCCTTCCTCGTGGCACTTTTATGAAATGCGTTGAGTGCTTGTGACGAATGTGTTGAGCAATCGGGCGGACCGATTGCATCCACACGAGGAGCGGGGCGCACCTTAGACGTGCCCTGCAAAGTGGGCTCGTCGCATGGCATGAAGCAGACATCATTCTCGGAGGTGCCACAGGACGAACTCGGTGATGAACCGCGTGTGACGTTGTGTTTTTGCGATGTTATTTGTGACCGGCTTGAGACCAGGCCCGGCTCCAGCTCCTCTCGGATGGAGGGGGGCAGTAAAGCTATTGTGTGGGGGGCCACCGTGACAGTCGTGCAGGCCCCCCCCTCTATCCCCAGCTCTCCCGAGCACCGGCCCTGCTTGACACCTTCAGCACACGCCACTCGATAACCCGGTTTGATCACGTGGGAGTTAGAGCTTGGATCTGATCCACAGTGTGGTTGTGTTATTGAAATGACGCAGCACTCGAACAGCAGCGTTTGTGATCGAGCGGAAGCATTAAACCGGTGTGGGGTGACCCCGTCCCGTGTTGGCCGGCAACGAACGTGGGACGCAATTAACGAGAAGTCCCCAAACATCCGCCGTCGTTGTCGCTGCAAGCGGACTGTGTGGTAAAATCGCCGCCGTGAATCCACCGCCGGTCGATACTCGCGAGCCCCCCCCCCCGCCGTCCGCAGGTTTGGCGGTGTGGGTGGGGGGGCTCGATTGGGAGCGTCAATCCCAGAATGGCGGTGGAGGAGGAGGAGGTGGAAGAGGAGCGGGGACGGTGGCGCATTCCCCAAATCCGCTCCGCCACCGCACAACGCCACCTCGCAACTCGCACTCAAGCCGAGGGGACTCGGTCGCGACAGGGGCTCCTTCCCCCGGTGGATCAGTCCCGTCGTCAGAAGATTCTGCTCCACGCAGCCCCACAAGTCAGGCGCTGCCCCACTATTCGACATAATGGAACTCCCGAGAAGCCTCGTGAACTCTGTAATGTTCTCGTTCCGTCACCGCTTATGGCTACCGGGAGACCGCGATGTCCCCCCGGCCTCACCGCTTAATCATCCGCAGCGTCGCCCAGGCTGCCGCTGGTGAACTCGCAACCTCGCCCCGTTCTCGATCGGTCTTCATTTCCCGTCACGCGTTCCCCGCCCCGCCGCTCGCTCCCCCCGTGTACGGCCCCTACGGCTGAAATCCCTCCTCATCCTCAATTCCGCGTGAGCAACGCAGGAGGCAGCGTGTCACGCTCCTGTCCCTCGCCGTCTCCCGTTTGGTGCAGCGGTACAGCGTTGTTTATTGTTGTCGTCATATTGTTCTTGATTTCACCACCGGCCATGACTATCCGCCTCGACATGAAGAAATCATCCCCAAGCCATCGCCATCTCCCCGGTCCTGCGATGGGACAATCCCACCTGGCAGCTGCCCACGAGCCGAGTCTCAGTTCTCTCTGTGGTGGACGGTCTCTTGGGCCCGTGCCCCTCCTTTTGGCAGCCACTCTGCTGAGACTTAACGATTGTCCATCGTCTCCTCTCGTGTACACCTTGACCCACGTGTTCCTCTCTCGGTGTAACTCTTAAGCGTGCACCCAATTTTCTTTGCCAATACTTCTGATCCATATGAACAACATGTACTGGTGATGCAGACATTAAAAACGTGCTGCTTTAGGCTCCTCATTGCTCTGTTGCTTTTTCATTATCAGGTTCATTTGTTCCTAAATCGCTCCAACTGCCCCTATGTGTCGTCGTTGTGATCCCGGGCCACCTTCGATAACTCCCCTAGGGGCGCGTGCCTCCCGCCACTGGTTCAGTGAACTCGTCGTTGTGCGTGACTTTAGTTTCCCTCGTCTTCATCTCGAGTCCAGTTTTTCTAGCATTTTACCCTTTCTGGCAATGAAATAGATGTTCAGATGTCCAAACACCAAAACGATACCTTCTGCAAGGCATTGTCTGCATTAACCACACGTACTTGTGGCAAAATATGCTCTAATAATAATGTACCCCTTGTCTATGAAACTGATTTGCCTACATCAGAGACAGCCTTTATGGCCTTGTCTCACCAGTGTTGGACCAGAGAATGCAAGTATAACCTATTTTTTTTCTTCCATAATTTTGGATACTGGCAAAAAGGTTCCATCTATATCTTTTAGCATTGCCTGTAAATCCCGCCCCCCCTCCCCCCGTGAATGACAGTGTCTGCAGCAGCACATTCGCCTTTCTTGCACCAATCCAACTTTAAAAAGTTGAACAGAGTGAAAAGTGAAATTGCAACTTGTGTCAAGTTTCCAGAGGGACGGTGCTCCCTTGCGCGACGCGGAGGCCATTGCCACTCGTGCCCGCGAGTCGCCCCGCGAGAGGACCGCGCGCAGCGAGCAGCCGCGCCTGAGTGGGACACGGCTCCTGGGCTCCTGGGCTCCTGGGCACGCTTTTCGATCCCCGTCGTCGAACGGAAGCGAGGTGTAGGAAACGACGTGCTCGCGAGGTGGTGCTGTTAAGAATCGTCTTTATTTGAAACGGTGTTAAACGTGAACGTCACGCACGGAAACGCGGACGCTCATGAGGAAGCACGAATTTATTTTGAAAAAATACGGTTCTTTTGAAACAATTCGGAATGTGGTACAAAAAAACAAATATATTATGGTCTTCACAATCTCACTTTATAAATAAACTTTACAGTATATACAAAACTAAATAATCTTCCCGCACATACCTTACATTATACGCATATAAAAAATTAAATAATTTAGTGGGACTAAAAATTCAAAAAATATTTTCTTCTTACGGTACAAATAGTAAATGAGAAAAATACAAAAGTTATGAAGCATAGGGAGAGGCCGGCCAGTATACACAACAATAACACTTATACAAGCAGGACATTCATTTGCAGCAAGTAATACCAAGTGACAGGATCAGAGACGAGAAGGCATCGGGCCTGGCCTGCGTGAGGCCAGCCGCACTAAAGTTCGCTAGTAGAGACTCTATAATAGAGAGTAGTGCAATCAGTGTGAGAGGCCGCTAAGAGATCCACAGTCATACGCTCCAAGCTCTGCGCACATTCTTCTGTAATTCCGCGTTGACGTCTGCGACGAGCTCGCGCCGCCGCCGTCACCGGCGCTCCGTAATGTACACGCGTTGGGCTCACCGAGGGCCCTCGGCCCCGACGGCTCCCGAGTCCACGTGGTGCCCCACAGTGCTTGTACCACGTCCGCATGTCACAGTGTGAAGTCTTCCAAAAAAAAAAAGTGCTCGGCTTTCTTCCAAATCGAGATTTGCCCACACGTGAGGCATCCGCACACTAGCAGCACTGGTCCACCGCCCCACGTCCCTTGTAAACAACGCCCATCCTCGCCGAAACTCCGTGGGCCCACAGAAGACGCCTGCCTGCAGTGTCATACCTGTCAGGAGGGAGGAGGGGGCGCAACGCACACACACCAGAGCTGTTAGGAGAGCGGCGGGATTATGCGACGTGGAATCCCCCCCATGGCACCGATCCCGCGTATCGCCGTGGGAAATGGCTCGAGCAGAGATGCCACGGAACTAACTCTCTGCAGAGCCTCATCTATAGGCCTAATCACCACGGCCTTGATACGACAGTCAGCCAATCGCTGCAGAGGAGTCTTTGTTTCACACACAGAGCCTTGAGGACTGGGCGGACTTGTATTATGAATTTACTTGTGCAGTTTTGGTGACCTGGCCGAGACCAAGCTGCCCACACGCTTGAGAAGCCAGGTTTACTGTGGTTTCACCGTGGGTGGGAGCCCTGCTTTAAAAATCCTGGATCTCGTCGTTGCAGGGGGAACCGGCGCTTCAAGAAGTGCGTGAGCACCAGCCTCCCGAGTGACGGAGGCGACCCCAGGTGACGTGTGCTCGCTCGCGAGTCGCGGGATCAGAACTCACCTCTGTGGCGAGAACTCTTTTGTCGGCGCTGTCCGGTATCAGGTAGATGGTGTGGTGATACAGCCCCTCGGGGTGATGCGTGTACGGCATGGCCGGTATGTGACGGTCGGACTTTTCACTGTGGGGAGAGAGAGAGGGAGGCAGAGCGTGAGACCTCGGCAAGGTGAGCACAAGCGTGGTCGGGCGTGCTTTCCGCCCGCCACTCATGACACAATCTTACCTTGACCCCCAATGATGGTTTATTTGTAGAAGTAAAGATTCATCTACATAATTAAAAAATATATAACTAAGTGACGCCAAAGTTATGTTGCGCACACAGAATGCACATGTGTGTTTGTATGCTTTGCACGTATAGGTTGCGTATGTTTATACACGCACACGTGCGTTCATTTATGCTTGCACACTAGCTTAAAGTCAAAGTGCAAGACCGTACGCACGTGTGTAACTTGTTAAGTGAATACCCCCAATCTAAGCGAAAGCATGCCTCTCTGCTGTAACGTAAACAGAAAAGCCCCACAATAAATATCAACACGTGAGATTCTCAACGAGTCTCTTAACCAGGGCCAGGAGTCGGCATCCAGCCTGCAGCCCTCCCTGCGCTGCCAGCGGCTGGCGGTGGGGTGGGGGTGTGGGGGCGGGGAGCCCACGCGGGGGCGCGAGGCTCCGAAAGGAGCTGTCGCTCACCTGTTCTGGGTGAGGGCGCTCTTCTCCTCGCCCAGCGGGTACTTGCAGTCCCCGCGGGCGCCGGCCAGGTTACAGTCGGGCAGCTTGAGCCAGTGGTTCGACTTCTGCCCCGCGGACGCCTCGCTCCCCAGCGCCGCCGCCTTGTTCGTGTTCTTGAGCTGCAGGTTGGGCTCCGAGGGCAGCTCGGCACGCTGGTACTCGCAGGCGTTGTTGTTCTTCACGGCCTCCGATTCTCCGGCTCCTCCGCCGCCGCCCCCGCGCCGGCTCGACACGCGCCGCGTGGTCGCGTGCGCCGTGACGCGCACGTACGCCATCGCCATGGCGCCCAGGCCCAGCGCCAGCACCACGAGGCCCAGGCCCGCCGACGCGGCCAGCCACAGGTAGCCGTCGCGCCTCGCCACGTTCGTCTCCTCTGGCGGCATCTCCGCCGTGTAGGCCAGGTCGCCCTCGTCCATCTCGTGGTGGAACTGGCACTGCTGCCCCCAGTAGCCCGGCGCGCAGGCGCACCGGTAGGCACCGCCCGCGCCCGCCGGGGCGGCGCGGCAGGTGGCGCCGTTCCAGCAGGGCCGTGCGGCGCAGGGGTCCGCCGCCGGTTGGGAGCAATCCCGGCCCCCGAATCCTGGCGGGCAGATGCAGACGGAGCCCCTCGCCGTGTCCTGGCAGGTGCCGCCGTTGGCGCAGGGTCGGACGGCGCACTGCGTGGCGGCGATCTCGCAGCGCGTGCCCGAGAAGCCGGGGCGGCAGATGCAGCGCACCGAGTTTCCGGAGGGCACGCACTGTCCACCTGCGAGGGACGGCGGGGGAGGGAGGTGTAAGTGCTCGCTCGCGCTCGAGGGGCATACGGGCCGCGCCGCTCTCGTCGTCCGGTCCCCTCCCACCGTCGTTGCGGTACCTGGCGAGGCGGCCACTCCGGGTTGTGGGTTGACTTGGCCCAACATCACCCCTCTGGAGTCATTAAAATAGGAACCACTTTGTGGAGCAAGTCAAAAAAGTGATTGTCCTCGGAAGAGACTGGCATGGAAATGTTCAATTTCCACCACTGGCTCTGGGCTGTAAATGAGACAAGCACCAGTGACTCGATGCTCATTTGATCATAAATCGCGCGTTTTATTTTTACTGATATTCTGCAGACTTTCCTTTCGCGTATAAATTTGGCCGCAAAGTGCGGGACTTTAGCGAGCATAGCCATGTTAGACCAATGTCCTCTGTTTTACTAAGGCTATAACACTGGCACAACGATCTACTCCTGCCAACAATGTCCCAGGGGCTTTAAACACTCCACTTTACAGCGTTCAAAATTCCCCACTGGGCATTAAAACTTGCCAATTGGCACCGTGACAACCGCAGAGACCACCAGGGGCTGCCCGGCTCTTGTGCGATATAACAAACCTCACGTGCTCCCAACCAGCATGCACAACACCGGCGTGGCAAAGAATTCAACAGGCTAAATCCATATAATTCGTTAAACTTTGTTTTGTTCTGTAAACTAAGGCGTTAACAATGATGGTGACGAGTATTATCTGGCTCTGTCGATGCTGCCAGTGGTTGTTGGCCCGCATCTAGAACTGCTCTGAGCTGTTTGGAATCGATGGGAGGTATTCCAAGTGAATTATTTTAAAAGATACATATTCTTTTTATAAAGCGTCAGTGGGTAAGAGGGTGGGCACGGGGAGAGGGTTCTGCCGCCCGGCCTGGCTGCTCGCTCACCGTTGGCGCAGGTGTTGCCTCCGCTGCTGCAGCGGTCGACCTTCTTCTCGCAGTTGAGGCCAGTGTAGCCGGGGGGGCAGACGCAAGCGTAGCTGCCGCCCGGGGCGCTCACGCAGCTCCCGCCGCGGAAGCAGGGCTGGTCGGCGCACGTCATGGCACCGCGCTCGCAGTTCTTGCCCGAGAAGCCCGGCGGGCACGAGCAAGCGTAGCCGTTCTCCAAGTCCTGTTGGCGGCACCTCTGATTAGCACGGTCGGCTACGTACGGTGCGAAAGAGGTACACGCGGCTCGTGACGGTCGCGTCACCGGACAAAGGACAGACAGGCCCTCGAGCTGACCCGGGCAGTCGTCGTGGGCGCTAGGCATGCTGACCGGCAGCTCAAGCAAACGACGTCGTGCCCAGGGAATAATATTCGTCTTTAGGCAAACCACATCCGGTATTGTCTCTTGATGCGGCCGTGGCTGTGACCAGTCGCATTACTAGCCCAGTCTGACAGCACCCCGGAACACGTGCACACGATGTGTGTGAGCGTGCGTGAGCGTGAGTGAACGTACCATGCAGCTGCCTCCGTGACGGCAGGGACTGCTGTCGCACTCGTTGATCTCGGTGTCGCACGTGGGCCCCGTGAAGCCCGGGCGGCACGCGCACGTGTAGCTGCCCTGGCCCGTGTTGGTGCACGTGGCACCGTTCTGGCACGGCCGGTGGTTGGTGCAGTAGTTGAGGTCTGCGCGGGGGAGAGGGGGACGATGGGTCATCACTACGGCCGCGCAATTCGCACCCTCCGTGAGCCGACAGGTCGGTGAGCGAGGTGGTGCCAGTGTGTGTGTGTGTAACAAGTGTGTGTGTGTGTAACAAGTGTGTGTGAGTGAGTGCAAGTTCTCTCCCATCATGTTTTTCCCAAGCTCTTACAATAACCGTGCTCGATTTGTTACTAACGTGTTACACTCGTATCTATGACAATTGTGATGGTGCTGTTAGTTGCTGGCCGCTTGATATTTTAGGCCTCTGGGCTTGTGCTCAGCAATCTCTTGCGCGTGTGTAGGGGTGCGACTATACATCGGATCATCTATCAATGTCCATTCTGAAACTCGCAGCGTTCCGTTATTCTACTTGTACGTGTTCGAGTGACCATTTCGGTTCCACGAGGGCCCGCTGCATGAACCACAAGGTCTGCAATGGGCTCGTGACAATCTGCGACAATGCGAGCGATGCGGTAACAATGTTTCCGTTCATAGAGCGGCGTCTTCCGCGTAAAGTCGCATCTCAGAACGCCGCGGTCAAATTCGGCGCTCGGAAGCGTTCGCACGGAGGAGGAGCGAGCAAACTCAGAGACAAGAAACCAACACATTCCCGAGCCCTGCTGCCCGCTCAAGGGGGCGGGGGGGGGTACGGGCCGCCGTCGGCCGCTCACCTTGGTCGCAGAAGAGGCCGCCCCAGCCCTCCTGGCAGTTGCACTTCCACGGCTGGTGACAGGAACCGTGCACGCAGCCCGGGTGGCGGATGCACTCGTCGCAGTGGCGGCCCTGCCAGCCCACGTGACACCTGCGCCGGGGCGGCAACAACAAAACACACCCAAGTTGGACAATGGCCAGTGTGAGAGGGAGGGTGAGAGCGTGAGAGAGAGAGGGTGAGAGAGAGAGAGAGTTGGAGAGAGAGGGTGAGAGTATGAGAGAGGGTGAGAGTGAGAGAGGGTGAGAGTGTGAGAGGGAGGGTGAGCGAGAGAGAGGGTGAGAGTGTGAGGGAGAGGGCGAGATTGTGAGCGAAAGGGTGAGAGAGAGGAAATGGAGAGTAGGCCTGATGTACACGTGTCGCCCGCCCGCCAAAACCCTTTGATTGTCGCCATCAAAGAGAACGCGGTCCCGAGGTCACGTGGTCGGCTGCTAGGACAAGCCTGCCCACCGCTGATTGTCCCCCTCCCCCCTGTCCGTGTCTGTACGTGGGCGCTGCGCTGCTACTCACTTGCACTCTCCGGGCTGATCGCATTGTCCATGCTGTGGGCTGCACCCAGCCAAGCAGATCGCTGTTGATGAGAGAGAGGTGGGGGGAGGCTCTGGTTAGTCACGACGCATCACTCGTGGCATAGATACACGGGGAGACGACGACTTCGCCCGTGTGATGCGATATTAGTTATTTTTTAACCAAAGTCTTGATGTCGGGGATTAGACCTGGAAACAACGGATTAACCGAACTCGCGCTCCCATATGCCGGGCCGCTCCCCTCCCTGCGCAGCGCCGCTTTGTAGAAGTGAGTTAACGGCGGCCAGTTGGGGGCAGCCCGGCGCGGGACAGCTGCCCCCTTTGTGGCCGCGCAGCTGCCGCGCACAAAGGCGCCGCGCGCCAGCTTGCCCCATTGTGTCCCCCTGCCCCTAATCCACGGCCTTTCATTAGCGACCACGGCCCACGGGCCCACGGAGCCGAGCCTCGGCCACAAATCGGGGGCAGGGTTGTTGTGTTTTTTTTATTTTACGCGGCGCGTGCGGCCCCCGTCACAGGGCTCGGTGCCCCTCATTAGGAGGAGACGCGGGGATCATCGGTGGGACGTGCGGAGGGGGAGTGGAGGGGGACAGACACCACGCGCCCTGCTTTGAATGCGCGCACCCGCGAGAACCCCTCCCATCACGGGGGACGCGGCCCGTGCGGCTCCCGTCAAGGCCACGCGTCCTCCGTTGATCTACTGCCCTTTGTGCTGCGGCTGCAGCGAGAGGGCGATCCTTCCCGAGGCGCTGCCTAAGCCGCGGCGTTGTCGCCACGATTATAATTCACGCCCCGCCACGTGTTCTCCGCTTGCCATTCGTGCCGCGGGCACGTCTCGGCACGCGCCGTGCAAACAGCGGCTTAGCACGGCGCGTGCAGGTGACGCCCACAGGGGCACGCGGCCAAAGGCAACCCCCACGAAGGGGCGCAGTTGGAACGGCACGGGCTGCGGGGCGAGCGTTGCGCGATGCGGAGAACGCGTAACGCGTCCTGGAGATGAGCAAAGTGGAACAAGCGTCCACTGTGTTGGCGGTGGTGGCCCCTGCGGCTTGGCATCGTGCGATACGCGACGCCACGCGTATCGCGCTACTCACTCCACAGTCCACGTGGTATATCTACGACTGCGTACAGACGCTCGTCTCAATGTTTAAAGTTCTCGTTATGGTCATTTCCCTTAACAATAGCGCCCCAAACATTATCTTCATGGCACCAAACGCCCATTGACTCCTTGAAAACGCGACTTGGCGAGGCCTATTTAATTACTCAGCCGCACTCAGCACTAAACGGATCCGAAGAGAATGAGGAAGGAGGAGGAGGAGGCGTGTCGACCGCGCGAGTAGGATGAGGATGACAAGGATGAGGATCTCTGATTCTGCAGCAGCAGAAGCGCGACTCACGGTCCGTGCAGTAGTTGCCGCGCCAGCCGGGCAGGCACACGCGCCTGCCCGCCTCGTCGCACGCGTAGTGCCCGAAGTTGTCGCGCCGCGGGCGGCAGAAGGTGGAGCAGCTGTCGCCGAAGTAGTGCTCGTCGCAGAGCACGCGGTACGCGTACTTGAGCTCCGTGCGGCTGCTCGTGTGCACGTCCTGGGCCCACGCCTCACCCGCGTACAGGTGGCGCTGCGTGGCGAGGCGGCTCAGCAGGCGGCCGGGGTCGTCTGCGCGTGGAGGAGGGGTGCGGGGCACACAGCGGCGGGGTCGTTAGCGGGAGGGTCCCCGGGAGCGGCTCGGTGCCACGGGGTAGAACGATCTCGCAACACATTCGGCACCCGTGGCCTTCAAAGGAAGCAATTTAGTAAGGGACGATTCGGGTAATGACCCTTTTTCATGGCACAGAGATCAGGCAGCAGCAGCGCGGTCGTTAGAAGCGAGAGCAGGGGTCGGCAACCAAAATAACAAGAAGAGACAAATTCGGTAAAAACGCAATATTTAAAGAGCCGCAATGCACTGTGTAGTGGATAAGAGACGGTGGCGGTCCTTAATAGATAGCGTCACGAGGCTCCAGAGCCGCAGGTGGCCGACCCCTTGGGCTCGAGGGATTGGCCGTAGCGCGCCCCTAGGGCAGTGCGGCAGCGATGAGCACGGTGAGGACGACAAGTCTCGGCTCCCTCTCAAATCGCTTAAGTCCTTTGTCTCGAGTCGAGACCCCCTCATTGCAAACACCGGAGGAAGCCAAAGAGTTGGGAAGCCCCTTCGAGGAGCGTGTCCCAAAGTGTTGCGGAGCGCGCCGAATACGCGAACCCTCCCTTAACTCGAGCGCCACGCCGCATTCTCCCCAATAAACACGTCTCGTTCAGCTCTATGGGCGCGGTAATGGGATTACACGTTCTCATTACTGGCGAGCCCGCAGCGGAGGGACTGAGCGGGTAGCGTGGGTGGGGGGGTGATGGGGCAGGGGGGTCGCAATGGGGACGAGGCGCCTCCTACCGTGAAGCGCGCGCACTGCAGCGCGCGCTTCACGTCTCGCCGAGGGAGCAGGAGAACGGGGGGGGGGGGGCAGGTAAGGCGGGCGGGGGGGGGGGGAGCGAGGAGGTGGGGAGGGGGGCTCAGGGTCCCGGGAGCAGCGGAAAGGGGCCGGCGTGTCGGGAGCCCTTCCTCGCGGCGCACCGTTCCCACGCTCGCGGAACGGCCGTGCCAGCAGCGCGCGTCAGAGCGCGCGAGCCGCTTTCCTGTTTGCGCGGGATCGGAAACTGCTGCAGCGAGCGGCTCTGCCCGTAAAAGCGAGGAACGACGGGGGGAAGAAGGGGGGGGGGGGCATGGGAAGGAGTCTGCTACACGAGCCCCGCTTCCCGACCCCCCGGATTCAGGTGCGAGGACAGGGGGCAGGAAGGGCGACGGGTCCGTTGGACTTGACTCACCAGTGGTGAGGCGCTCCGTGGAGTTGGTGTGCCAGGCTTCGATGATGAGCGAGAACGTGCCCTGCGAGCCACAGACACCGCTCGGTTTAAGAACAGCGACACCGGAGGTGCCCGCGCCGAGGCACGCACCGCGCCGTGCGGTGCCCCTCTCCTGCGGCCCGTTGGCCTTTACGCATTCACGACAAACTCATTCTTGTAAGAACTCCCGGCGCACACGATCGCAGGCGAACGGCTGATCCTCCGCGCCTATAGCGCGAGCCGCGTCTAAGGGGCGCTCTGCCCAGACACTCGAGTCGCTCGACAGCAGAGCGTCGCGGTCGACCGACTTCTACGGACGCAATCCTCATCCCGGCGCCGCGCCGCGCGCACTCACAGGCCACTTGAAGGGGAAGGGCAGGCGGATGGGGTTCGCGAATCCTCGGGTCTCCTCCACGCGGAACGAGTTGGATCCAAGCACGGGCGTGGTGAGCTCCCCGTATGTGCACGGCTGCTCGGGGGAGACGCTGGCCTGGTAGTGCTTGAGGCACACGCGGAAGAAGGTGCGGCACTCGCAGGCGTCCGACGCGGCGCGCTCACAGCAGCGGCGAGGCGCACCGCGCGGCGCCTCCTCCTCTCCCCCCGCGTTGCTGAACTCGTGCAGCTGCAGCTCGAAGACTCCCGACGCGGACACCTGGTCCTGGACGAGGAGGACGCGCGGGGCACGCGGAGGGCGAGGAGAGAGGAGGGGGTAGAGGGCAGGGTGGGGAGAGGGGT
This sequence comes from Lampetra planeri, assembly GCF_965212315.1. Taxonomy (NCBI): domain Eukaryota; kingdom Metazoa; phylum Chordata; class Hyperoartia; order Petromyzontiformes; family Petromyzontidae; genus Lampetra; species Lampetra planeri. Next base: position 12,511,093 of record NC_136136.1, on the reverse strand, counting down.
CGGTGGGAGAAGGAAGGGAGAGTGAGACCCTACACCTGCACCGTTCCCCCGTCAATTATTCAGCTCCGTCACGGGACCCGCGCCAGCGCGCGTATCCATGGCGCGCACATGCATTATGAATGATGTCCACGCTTGAATTAGCGCCGCCGATGCGAATTAGTTATATCATAGTTGTTGTTTTGTTACGTTCAGTTTTTTCCCCCATTCTCCCCTTTACAGAAAGCTCTCGCTGAACAACGACGCGTTTTGCTGTGGCAGACGTTGCTGTTGTGAGTCTACGGTGCTCACCTTGAGCGCGCACAAGGCGAGTAACGCTAGCGACAAAGCCGATATGCTGGCACAGGAGCCTGTAGCCATCGCCGCTTGCGAGCCGCGGCGCTTGTGAGGGGCGGGCGGGCGGGCGGCAGGGACGCGAGTCTCGGAGCTGGCGTGAGACGCGCGCTCTGCAGTGGCCGAGCGCGACTTCGCTGCGCCTTTAAAAAGCACGCCTCGCCACGCCCCCACCCACTCGGCCTCGCAGTCGAGGTGGGGGGGCTGTCACTCAGTCACTCACTCACCCCCGCGCTCAGCCTGGCCAGATCCGCACACAACTGCCGCCCCAGTCCCCCTCCTCCCTTCACCCTCCCCCCCGGCCTCCTCTCTGCACCCCCTCTCCCCGCGGCGCGGCCACACGGCGCTCACAACTCCGCGCCACCAACACGGTGCGAAACGCGCCCGTCGCCTCCTCCTCCCTCCGTCACTGGAGTGCGAAAGCGCGGTGCTCCGCTCGCCCCTCCACCCCCTCCCCGCCCGGAATTAGGATTTGGCGCATCGACAGAAGCAGCGCGCAATCGTCGCCTTGATCAATATCCCGATAGTGTCTCAGCACCCTGTCCGCCCCGACCCGGACTCACCATACTCGCATCTCCCCCGATTCGGCGCGCATTCGTGAGCACGCGGCGCTTAAAGGGGGGGGGGGGGGGGCTCTCAAAGTCCGGCTCGCGGCGCGAGTCGCCAAATGGCCACCGCCAGAGGTCGGCACCGCGAGAAGGGGGATTGAGTTTCCCTGCGCGCCGTTTCATCGGCGGCTCGGCGCTGCAGCGGCAGCGGCATTTACCTCACGGAGCCCTCGTCCGTTGTGCAGCGACGCGAGTTCGTGACTTGGTACGCGATTCCTCCTCCTCCTAGCGCTGTGCCACTGCCGGGCCTTGGCTGCAGGCGCTTGGGTTTGGTGGCGCGTGCCTCTCATTAAGTGCTCGGCGTGTGGATGGGGTTTCGCGGCTTGGGGGTGGGGTGGCTGCGGTGGTGGAGGGGGCTCGGGGCCAGGAGGAGGATTGTGTGCAGGCTGTCGTCAAAAGAAGCCGCACCTGCTGCTTAACAAGACACGCGCGTCCCCCACGCCCCTCCCCTTGCCACCCACCCCCGGGCGGCCCGTGCCGTCTGTGCGACGCGTGCCGCTTTGTGTGAATTCCCCCCCCGTCCCCCCCCGGCTCCCCCCGGCTCCCCCCTCCACGCGGCACGCGTCCTCAGCCGCGCGGATCAGCGCGCACACAAAGACAAAGATCCCCCGTGTAGCCTTCACAGACTCTTGCGGCAAATGCTGTTAACGAGCAACTATAAAGGCCGCCACGGCACACGAACAAGGTGGCGTGGCCAGGATTCACACTCGGCCGCCTTTGTCTTCCCAGTGTTCGTGTTGAATTAACAATGCACCAAGCGCTCATTTAAAACTGAGTCGACTCTGATATCCGTCACCGGTTTCATCGCATTTGTCGGAACGCGCGACGCGCACCGTCTCGGCCCGTGGGTGTTGTGGGATGTTACAGCCGCGCCTCGTCATCATCCACGTGCCCACGGGCGCGGAGCCCTGGTGCTGGGACAGAGAGGTCGTGAGATCGGAACGGGTGCCCTCATTGTTTTGGGCTCAACTGGTCTCATCCCGTGGCTCTGAGCCAAGCGCCACGCGCCTGTCGCCTCCTCGCTCTGGTTACCTGCGGAGCGGTGTTACAAAAGCGCCGCGTTTTGTGGAATCCGCACGTTAAAGATCACCCCACGCGCCCCTCTCGTGCTAAGACAGGTCGATGTTTCCACGTCACACTAGCTACTCCTCATTCGAGGCTGAGTCGACCTAGGGGGAGACCCAGGACCGGCTCAGATAATCGTCACTGGTGTTGGTAGCCGTGAGAAGGAATCAAATTGGGGTCGCCGGGTTCATAGCGCAGCGCGCTAATCATTGCGCCACCGCTCCCCACACTCACTCACACGTGCCACTGAGGCTTCCGCGTGAATGCGAATCGGATGTCACATCACTTGATACGTTACCGGTGCATGTGCCAGCGAGCCGCGCACACCCGGCCTTGAGCCAGCGATGGACATTCCACTGTCCTGTGGCAGGGAGCAGGGGATCAAGTTTGAGGGGTGAGGGTTAGGCGGTTATGGTGGTCACGGATGAGTTAGCGAGCGTCATGGGTCGAGTGCGCACTGCTGCGTATCAGTCGACACGCGCGCGGTATATCGGGTTTATTTGTCGCTTTATGTAAATAACTGTACATGGTCTACGTGACGTGGGGACCGCGTGCCCTGCCTCACTCGGGACGCTCTCGCTGCCGGAGCCCCAGCCGTGACACCACAGGCAGCCGATTTCCGCGTCGATTCTCTGTGCCCAGAACCAGCAGCAGCTGCAGCGCCGTGCATCGTCCCCGGGCCGGGTTCCCGCGCGCCGCGGGGTCCGGGGATTCCTCCTCTCGGGCTGCAGACTCAGCTGCCAGCTCCAACCCACTTGGAGTGCACTGTTCGTATCCCACTCCAGACTCAGCTACCAGCTCCAACCCACTTGGAGTGCACTGTTCGTATCCCACTCCAGACTCAGCTGCCAACTCCAACCCACTTGGAGTGCACTGTTCGTATCCCACTCCAGACTCAGCTACCAGCTCCAACCCACTTGGAGTGCACTGTTCGTATCCCACTCCAGACTCAGCTACCAGATCCAATCCACTTGGAGTGCGCTGTTCGTATCCCACTTCAGACTCAGAGCTCACTCCAGACTCAGCTACCAGCTCCAACCCACTTGGAGTGCACTGTTCGTATCCCACTCCACACTCAGCTTCCAGATCCAATCCACCTGGAGTGCACTGTTCGTATCCCACTGCAGACTCGACGCGTTGTGTTTGCAACGCGGGTTTTGTAACGCGTTATATCTGCGATGCGGTGTATCACCACGCGAAGTGCATTCCGATATGCGGTGTTGACTCGAGCTCTCTGACCTCTATACGTGCTGTGGATTGCCAGAAACGTCGCTTATTTTTTGTACACTTTTCTTTTCAAGGTCGTGTTATTGCGAACTGTGTAGATTGTTGTTGTCTGTGTACCCCTGCCAGCGCAGCATCACCGAATAGCGCGTCCAGTCCGCGATGTTCACCGGTGGCGGCTGCGAGCTGCCGCGAAGACTGGGACACAGAGAGGCGGGACACTGGCGGACAGCGTGGAACGACGTAGAGAGGCGCACACTCGGAGGGAGGGCGGAGCAACGTGGAGTGGGGGATCTTTAGAGCTTACGGACAGCGTCACGTTGGGCTCGGGGAAAGGGCTTCGTTGCTCCTCTGATTCCTCCAGTTTAAGTCAATATTGTGAGGATAGTCTTCGGAGAATGATGGTGACACGGAATGTGTCAGCCGAAGGCGAGGGGCACGCCCGGGGGAGGCCACCGCGGGCAAGTACCAGTGGCGAATATTTGAATCGGTCCTGGGCCTCCCCTAGGTCGACTGAGCCTCAAATTAGTAAATGGTGCGGTGTGTAAACATCAGCATTGGGGAAACAAAGGTGGCCGAGCGTGGTGCTGTCCACCCACCCACTCGTGTCCTGTGCCGGCCTTGATAGGTGCTCGCTAACAAGCGCTTGGCCCAGCAGTCTGTGTGGGCTACACGGGGGGTCTTTGTCTTTGTGTATTCAGGCCATTGAGGGCTGAGATCTCCTTCTTGCGAAGGAGCGAGCTGGAATGTGGCAACACGGGACCGTGAGGGATGCCGACGGAGTGGCGAGGCCCCGATCCAGCAGTGGATAGACCTTGGCTGATGTTGGTTCTGTGAGATGTCAGAGGGTCCGGCTCAAAGCCGGGAGGGCGAGTGAGGGAGTGAGGGAGTGAGGGAGGGAGTGAGTGAGTGAGTGAGGGTTCCACTCCCGCTCGGAGGTGGATTCAGCCCATCGTCCCTCCAGGCTCGTTCAAGTTACGACAGTTGTGGGGAATTCAATATTATGCGGCCATGGGAATGTGGAATTTCCACTTATAGGCCAGGGAGCGCCGCTGAAGAGCTCGTCACAGCGGGGAGACGCTCTCCGGAAGACGTTCTATTTGGGTATGAAATAGTAATTTCCCGTTCATGCAACTTTGTTTTTAGGCAACTTTGTGTTGAGGCAGCTTTGTGCTGAGGCAACTCTGTGTTAAGGCAATTTTGTGTTGAGGCAACTTTGTGTTGAGGCAACTTTGTGTTGAGGCAACTTTGTGTTGAGGCAACGTTACCTCTGTGCAATGAAGGCGGACACAGAGAGACTCGATCACTCTGTGTACTTGTGTTTAAAAGTTGAACCATGCAGTGGACACGTGTCTGAGTGTGTGGACACGGCGAGGTCACGTGTCTGAGTGTGTGGACACGGTGAGGTCACGTGTCTGAGTGTGTGCACACGGTGAGGTCACGTGTCTGAGTGTGTGGATCGACGAGCGCGCTCTGCCAGAGAGCACCATGCCGCCCAATGACCCCTCCACGTCTCCCCCAGCGGGGGGTTTCTCTTCTCGCCCTTTGAGGCTTCTCTCCGGGAGGTTTGCCCTGGCCCACAGCGGAGAGCCGTCGCCCGGGGGTAGCGCGATTCTCACCCCGGTGCGAGCCGCTAATGAGCCCGCGCTAATGATGGCGGAGCGCGCTCGCCACGGCGCGGCTCCGGCTCCCGGGCCTCATTCGCCCGCTTCGCCAGCAGCTCGGTGCCCCGCGGGCCTCGCGTGGCCTCGCCGACTCGCGGGGCCCCCGAGTGAGCGCCCCGCCGCCCGCTCACGCACGGAAACAGCCCGCGGCTGGCGTAGGGACGAGGTGCAGGCCCACTGTGACGAGATGCGCGTCTTCGTATTCACCACGCGATGCACGTCGGAAGCTGGATATAAACGCACCCCTTCGCAGCCAGGCCAGCTGTGCTTGTATCCGCAGTAGGGTGCTTGTATTAGAAGTCCCCCATCGCCTCCCTCCACCCGTGCAATGTGACCGCGTGTTGATTATGTCAGAACTGTGCTTATATGCGGTGTTCTCGTATCCAGCTCTCCGCTGGGTCTCAGCGTCGCTCGCGCATCTCGTGCATGGGACGCTGATCGTATCGCGTGCAGCGCGATGCGATCAGCGTCTAGGAGATGTTAACTACCTCGCCTGGTATACAGGAGGTCTTGAGTTCGATCCCGACCCTGACGCCTGCTGCTGTTTATTTGGAGTTTGGATGTCTCTGTCTCTCGCCGTGGTTGCGTGGATTTTTCTCCGGGTCCTCTGTTTTTCCCCCCGCCACATTTAGAATCAACGTCATGCGTTTCGAGTATTTGGCTGCTATAAATGTCCACATAGTAACAGCCGTTTCGTTGAGCTCTCAGGTCGCTTATGAAAAAGAGCTACACAGCTCAGTGGGCCTTACCTGGGCCACATCATCTGATGGACTGCGCATCACAACTACGGCCCGAATGGGACGTCCCCTGGTCTGCTGGAATACGACTTCTTTAGCAGCAGCAGCAGAAGAATCAGATTTTTTTTTAATATACATACTGGATAAATTTCACAGATGTCCAGTAGGGGCACGAGGTAAGAACGTTACAACAACAAACAATACAAAAACACGATAGTAGTGCATAGTACAAGAAAGGTAAACCAATCACCCAATACACAAACAAATAAAACACTAAACCATCCCCATCCTACTAGACAAAGTCCACTGAGGTATTCACTTATTTTTCAGAAGCGACCTGTCCATGACAAATGATAGCCCCACGAAGTGCCTCCTCGTTCGAACATTTACAGCGCCCAAAACGAATCTGAATAATCTCGATCCACGTCAATTTAACAAAAAAACGTGGCCATGCCGTCGTGACGTCATCCACGGTGGATGCGCGCTCGCTACTGCCCCGGCGGGGGCCTCGGGTGACGTGGAGCTCCGCCGAGCGAGTTGCGCGTCGCTGATCGACGTCGTAGAGGCGAACGTCTTGAGTCGGGGGGGGGGGGTGTTACAATCCACGCGAGTTGGCTCAGCCATCGAACAAAGACGGCCGCCGCGTGGCAGCGATTTCAGGTGCGCTTCTGCGGCCGTCTGGAACGCGCTTCCTTCCGATATTAGGACGCCACTGGAGCAATTCACTTTTACATCACCTACATTGAAAACTCGTTTATTTAGAACAGTTTTTGCGTGTGTTTAGTTTGTTGTGCTCTCCCCGCATCTCCGATTAGCACGGTTGGCTACGTACCGATGCGAAAGAAGTTCAATGTACAGGACGGCACATACACGACTGTTTTGAGACGCTTTACAAGCATAGTATACAGACGCTGATAACACCACAAACCCGCCGCAGTCAGCCGGGACTCGACTGGCAAAGTGAGATCCCGTCTCGACTGGAGGAGGGAGGCTCGCTACAGTCCCGCTAGCACCGGGCGTCTTGAGACGCGGCTGCCCGGCACCCACGTGTTGAGACCCACGTGTTGAGACCCACGGCGTGTTTCCCCGCCTCACTGAAGGCGAGACACCTCGCAGCCCCATCAAAGCTGCGGCTCGGGGGGGAGGCTGTAAAACGCAGCGAGCAGTTGCGCTTGTGCGCAATAATTGCCGCTCAGCTGCCCGCGGAGACGCGGCAGGTGGAGGAGGAGAGGCGTGGAGCGCCACTGGCCCGAGACTCGCGGTGCTCGCAGCCTCCGTGCGAGCTGCTGCTGCTGCCCGCTGTGACGCGCGCGTGTGTCACTACACGTGTGTGTGTCACTACACATGTGTGTGTGTGTCACTACACGTGTGTGTGTCACTACACGTGTGTGTGTGTGTGTGTCACTACACGTGGGTGTGTGTGTCACTACACGTGTGTGTGTGTGTGTGTGTCACTGCACGTGTGTGTGTGTCACTACACGTGTGTATGTGTGTGTCACTGCACGTGTGTGCGTGTGTGTCACTACACGTGTGTGTGTGTCACTACACGTGTGCGTGTGTCACTACACGTGTGTGTGAGTGTGTCACTACACGTGTGTGTTTCACTACACGTGTGTGTGTCACTACACGTGTGCGTGTGTCACTACACGTGTGTGAGTCAAGATCGGCCTCTATGGAGGAGGCTCGTGAAGGAGGCTACTGGGGGCAGTTGGAGGCAGTCGCCTTCCAGCAACAACGGAGGGCAGAGGAGCGACGTTCACAACAACGAGCGGAGCGCCGGGCGGTTAAAACGTAGAAAGTTGGCATAGTAGGGTTCACAGGTGGTGCATCGGCCACTCGTCTCAATCAGCCAACACATGGCACCTGGGTCTGTCGTCTGACCTGCCGAACGGGCGTTCGACACTTCACGTGGCCTGAACGTGCACATAGCCTGGCACAAGCGCCGTGGTGACGTCACCGCCACTTACTGGCGAATGGCGGTTGTTGTTGTGTGTGCGTGACTACACATGTGTGTGTAGATACGTGGGGCTACACTTTGTTGTTGTGATTTCATGCACTTGCAGTAAGGATAGAGATTTACTGAGAAGTTCTGAATTCCGTTGACCCACCTTGGACTTTCCTCGACGTGCTCGTTACAGCAGGGAGAGTCTTTGGGTCTCTGAGTCTATGGATATCTGTGTGAGTCTATGGGTCTCTGTCTGAGTCTACACGTGCTATCAGTTACCCGATAAATTATCGCATCACCACAAGAACAACGAGAATGATGACGTGTCACATTGTGTGTGTTTTTTCTACTTCATTGGGCTGTGTGCATGTGTGAGTACGTGTGTGTGCATGTGAATGCATATGCGCACGGGTCCACGTGTGTGCGTTAGGGGGTGTGTACGTGCGTATGTGCGCACGCGTGTGTGATGTTGAGGAGCGGTGGTGTAACGGTTAGCGCGCCGCGCTACGAACCTGGCGAACCGAGTTCGATTCCTGCTCACGGCCAACACCAGTGATGATTATCTGAGCCTGTTCCGGGCCTCCCCTAGGTCGACCAAATGAGTACCTGGTGCGGTGTGTAAAAGCATCGCCACTGGGAAGACAAAGACGGTCGGGCGTGGTGCTGGCCACCCACTCATGTACCGTGCCGGCCTTCATAGGGTGCTACTCGCTAACAGCACTTGCCCCAACAGTCTGTTAGGGCTACACGGGGGATCTTTGTCTTTGATGTTGGGCGCGGCGCGGATGGTGTTTTTGTCCGATGGCATATGTCGGGTTAACGCGGCGGGGGGCACTCCCGCGGGGTGGGGGGTGTGTGGGGGTGGAGGGTGGGGGGGGTAATGACCGCGTGCGTGCAGGGAGGGGCAGGGGGCGAACACAGCAGCAGCAGCCCCGTGCAGCGCGTGGTGCGAGCAGCCGGAGCGTGCTGCTGCTGCTGTGCAGGGCTCGCACACACACACACGTGTACACACACACACGTGTACACACACACGCGAGTGTATACACACACGCGAGTGTATACACACACACGTGTACACACACGCGCGTGAACACAAAGATCTCCCGTATAGCCTTTAACAGACTGTTGGGGCAAGTGCTGTTAACGATCACCTATAAAGGCCGGCACGGGACACAAAAGGGGGTGGCTGGCCAGCACCACGCCTGGTCGCCTTTGTCTCCCCAGTGGCGATGTTTACACATCACACCAGGCACTGTATTCACTTGAGGCTGAGTCTACGTACAGGAGGCTCAAAGACGGTTCAGATAATCGTCACCGATGTCAGCTGTCGTCTGTGACACACATCTGTAAAGAAAGGAGCTGTATAGCTCATCGAATTCCTCCAGTAAGGATAAATATTCTGATTCTGAACTCGGGTCGCCGGGTTCGTAGCGCAGCGGGGTCAAGCGCTACATTCTCACCATCACCACCTTCACCACCGTCACCACCATCAACCACCATGATCACCATCACCACCATCACCACCGTCACCACCATCAACCACCGTGATCACCATCACCACCGTCACCACCATCAACCACCGTGATCACCATCACCACCGTCACCACCATCAACCACTGTGATCACCACCGTCACCACCGTCACCACCATCAACCACCGCCACTCGGCCATCAGGGAGCTCGCTGCCTGTTCGCAAGCAGCGGACTCTGCCTCGCGTCGTGTCCGCTGTGAACCCGGCAGTCGCTGCAGCCTCCGTCTCGCATGGCGGAGGAGTGCAACGACCCCAACGTGGGCCGGGGCGCACCGCGGCCTCGTCTCCACCACCGCGGCCTCGTCTCCACCACCGCGGGAGGTCCCCGAGGGCACGGGAGGGCTCCACGCTCGCTCTGCTCTGAAGGCGGCAGCCAGCAGCAGCTGGATTCACAACCCGAGGGACGGGGATTTGTAGTTGCTGCTCAGTTCACGTCCATAGGGAAGAGAGAGTCCGAGCACGCCAGGACTCGACAGCTAAGCAGAGTTAAGCCTGGTGGGTACTCGGATGGGTGACCACCACCACCACCAGGGCTTGCCGGGTGTTGTAGGCGTGGAGCTGCGAGGTGGGTAGGAGAATGGCAGTGCTGATAATCTCCACCTCGCTTGCCCGGAGGGATTTCTCCGCGTTCTCTGTCTCAGAAGAGAACCGAATCCCAACTCCCGCTCATGGCATTGGCGAAACTCCTCGATGTGACAGCACCCTCCCCAAGAACGATCTTCACACTGCGTGAGGCTGCTGCTGCTGCTTTGACCAAGCCTGCTCCTATCTCCACGTGTCACACCTTGTGTGGCTGTGTGTGTCTATGTGTATAGGTGCTCCCTAACAGCACTTACCCCAACAGTATGTTAAGGCTATACAGGAGATATTTGTCTTTGTGTCTGCGTGATAAATGGATAGCCCCATGCGCGACAACCCCGGACACCCGAGTTCGATTATCTGAACCGGTTCTGGGCATCCCGTAGGCCGACTCAGCCTCAAATGAATACTTGGTATACGGTGTATAAACATCGGCACTCGGGAGACAAAAGCGGCCGAGTCGTGGTGCTGGCCACCCACCCCTTCGTGTGCCGTGCCCAACTTCATATGCGTTACCCGATAACAGAAACTTGCCCCAAAAGTATTCAAAATAATATACGGGGAATAGTTGTTGTTGTATATGTAGCGGTATGTGTTGTGTAAACATCGCGGATAAGATTATATCTGTGGGAGTATCTATGTTTATGTACACGCGTGTTTGTGTGTAGGCACATGCAGGTATTCGCGTATGCATATGTGTATGTCGGTCTTACATGGGGGAGATGTGCGTGGCTGTCCGCACACGTGTGTGTGTGTACGGGGGTGGGGGACAGCCCTGGCGCGTGTACACACACACACACGGCGTCTGTCTGTGTGTGTGTACGTGTGTGTGGTGTAAATCCCTGGCGCGTGTACACACACACGCACACGGCGTCTGTGTGTGTGTACGTGTGGGGTGTAAATCCCTGGCGCGTGTACACACACACACACGCGGTGTGTGTCTGTGTGTGTGTACGTGTGGGGTGTAAATCCCTGGCGCGTGTACACACACACACACACGGCGTCTGTCTGTGTGTGTGTACGTGTGGGGTGTAAATCCCTGGCGCGTGTACACAGACACACACGGCGTCTGTCTGTGTGTGTGTACGTGTGGGGTGTAAATCCCTGGCGCGTGTACACACACACGCACACGCGGTGTGTGTCTGTGTGTGTGTACGTGTGGGGTGTAAATCCCTGGCGCGTGTACACACACACACACACGGCGTCTGTCTGTGTGTGTGTACGTGTGGGGTGTAAATCCCTGGCGCGTGTACACAGACACACACGGCGTCTGTCTGTGTGTGTGTACGTGTGGGATGTAAATCCCTGGCGCGTGTACACACGCACACGCGGTGTGTGTCTGTGTGTGTGTGTACGTGTGGGGTGTAAATCCCTGGCGCGTGTACACACACACACACACGGCGTCTGTCTGTGTGTGTGTACGTGTGGGGTGTAAATCCCTGGCGCGTGTACACACGCACACGCGGTGTGTGTCTGTGTGTGTGGACACGCTCCGCGAGTCGTGTTCACAAACAAACGCATTGCTTGGTGATACCACATTGGCGGCGGTGTAACAACAGACGCATTGACAAGGGTCATTGGCCGAAACGTCGTCTATAACACACGTGCTTCATTCTCAGGCCCACGGGTGTTGCCGACGATCGTGCCGAGGCTGTGGTCGCGCTCCGTGTAGGTTCGTTTGGTGAGCGTGCGATTTGACCGGCCTCTTGCGAGTGATGACCCCCCCGCCCTCCCTCCCCCTGCTTTTTAACGTCCACGTTAAAACACACGCCACGCTTTGGTATTTCCCCGCAGAAATTAGCGGCCAGCTGTGGGAATCCGAGCGTCGGCTCCGTGCAAACTCCTACTCCTCCTCATCCCCCGCGACCACGGAGGGCGGCGAGTCGGGCTCCCCGTGTGCGTACGTGCCGTGCCGCCCTTCATAGGGGCTCGCTAACCGCACTTGCCCCTACAGTCTGTTACGGGAGATCTTTGTCTTTGTATCTAGGAGCGGTGGTGTAGCGGTTTGGGCGCTGCTCTACGAACCCGGCGAACCGAGTTTGATTCCAGCTCACGGACAACACCCGTGACGATTATCTGAACCGGTCATGGGCCTCTCCTAGGTCGACTCAGCCTCAAATCAGTGCCTTCTGCGGTGTGTAAACATCGTCACTAGGGAGACAAAGGCGGCCGGGCGTGGTACTGGCCATCCATCCGCTCGTGTACCGTGCCGCCCTTCATAGATGCTCGCGATCAGCCCTTGCCCCAAACGGTCTGCGTGGGCTACACGGGGATCTTTGCCTGTGTGTGTGTGATCGCACGAGGGTGTATCTACACGTGTGTGTGTATGTGTGTATCTACACGTGTGTGTGTATGTGTGTATCTACACGTGTGTGTGTGTGTATGTGTGTATCTACACGTGTGTCTTTGTGTGTTTGTATCTAGGAAGCCACTGACTGGAGCTATGTACTTTCAAATCTAGATTGAAACATCATTCCTTTAGTTTGTTGCTCTTCTCCCGCACCTCCGATTAGCACGGTTGGCTACGTACGGTGCGAAAGAAGTTCAACATACATACGTGTCTGTACATGTATCTTTACGTGTGTATGTGTATTTGTATATACTCGTGTGTGTATCTACACATGTATGTATGTGTGGCTACATGTGTGTGTATGTATCTACACGTGTGTGTATGTATGTGTCTACATGTGTGTGTATCTACACGTGTGTATGTGTATATACATGTGTATGTGTGTTGATATATGGGTGTGTGTCTACGAAACCTGCTACCTGGCGCTCGCTTCCCCGCCGCCACGGCTAACATCAGTGGCAATCAAAACGTGCGCTCCACCCTCTCCGCGTGTCTCTCTGGGGCCGTGCGCACCGCAGCGCTGCCGACACTGAGCCGGTTGGGCGCAGGGATGCAGAGGCCACCCGCTCCGACGCCCTTCGGCCTTCATAGGTGCTCACTAACACCAGTCCCCCCCCCCCATCTGTGGGGGGTGTGGGGGGTAGGGTGGGGGTGTGGGGGTAGGGGTGGGGTGGGGGCTGTGCCCGCTGCCACGTGCCGGCTGCGCGTCGCTTGCGTCCGACCCCCACCGCCACGCGGCCTCTGCGTTGGCGCCGAGTGTTAGAATTTACGCGCTTATTAAATTAACGACGTTTCGCTCCTTTTGCTGCTGTTGTTGTAGTAACTTAGCGCTCGCTTGCGAACAAATGGCGACCCGGGTGCGAAGGGGGTGACACCTCCCCCGCCCCCAGCGACGCGTGCCCCGCGCGTCAATAAATCTCGCGCCTTCACGACGCGCGCGCGCGCGGAACGACGCGGTCTCGGCAGGGGCACGTGGAATGCCCCCCCCACCCCAGCGCCACTGAACACCGCCCAATGTAGGCTTGAGACACCGTGTCTCCCCTCACTGTACACACACGCAGTGCCCGCTCCGCAGACGGCGTCTGCACGGAGCCCGCTCACCCATCTCGGGTTCTGTTCAAGTGAAATGCCGCCGGTGCAAGTTGCTCCAGAGGGCCCCAAGACGGGCACAAGATGAGTTGTAAGCATCGCCACCATCAGCCACGGTTGGTCAAGGTGCTGAAGTGTCCGAAACAACACACACAGCTTCGTGCCCACGCGGGTGTCAGCCACACGAGTGTATGCAGGGGTCTTAATTGCCTGCTCATCACATCATTACCTCCAGCCGGGGTCGATAAAAATGATGAGGAAATCAACAGTTTGTTGTCCTATGGATACACCGGCGTCCGCCATGGGAATGTGGAATACCCATCACTGGCTCAGGGCTCTAAACGGAACATGCGCACCGCCTCGGTGATTATTTGAGCTGAAAATCACGCGCGCGTTCTGTGAAGCTCCCGGCTGAGGACGCAACGCCTCGGCTCGCCAGTCCCGCGACAGACTCTGCGCGGGGGCTGTCGGTGCCAAGTTCCACCTCGAGTCCGGAATTCCCGTCCCGCCTGGAAGGATTTAAATTTTGTTCCCGGCGGGCGAGCTCCACTGAGAAGACGACGACGAACGGAGCGCTGTCTGACGCACGAGCGCAGTCGCGGCGCCGTGCGAGATTCCCAAAGGGAGTCGTCGTTTCTCGGTGAAGCGGAATCCCACATTGCAGTGGAGTGCATTTGCGGGTCCGGAGGCACGGGGCTCGCGTGTCCGGGGGTCACCCACACGGGGCCCGGCTCGCCACGCGTGCCGCGTGCCGCCCGCGCCTTCCCTCCCTCCTCCGTGTTTATTTACAAAACAAACTCGGGAGCGATGCAGGCGGAATGCAGGGAGAGCCTCGCGCACGCTGGGCTCGAGCCACGGGGCTCCTCTTTTCCTGGAGCGACGTTTGCATCCCCCAAAGGGGTCTCGCCTTCTGTCACCCGCCCTGCCCCCACCCCGCACGCAGCCCCTCCCCCCGCCCCCTCATCTACATCGCGCATCCATTATCCTCGCCACACGGCGCGAGCCTCCCTCCTCCCACCCCACCCACACCTCCCCCACCTCGCTTCCTCCACCCCCCACCGAGATCCCCCCCACCCTCCCTGCCCCCCACGCGCCCTCCCTCCCCCTCCTCTCACCTGCCGGCCGGATGGTGCGGCCGGGGCACGTGGCCGCCGACAATCCCCCCCTCCTCGCACCCCCCCCTCGCGCCGCACGCAGAGCTCCCTGGGCAGGAGCCGCGAGGTGGCGGTGACGTCACCACGGTGCTTGCGCCAGGCTGGGTGCGCCTCGAGGTCGCGTGAAGTGTGGGGAAGCTCTCTGCTAGCAGGTGCCAAGTGGTTGGCTGACTGAGGTGACTGGCAGATGCACCGAATTTGCTCCCCACTGAGCCAACTCACTGCGCCTTATCCGCCCGGCGCTCTGAGTGTTGTTGTGAGCGTCGCTCCTCTGGCCTCCGCTGTTGTCGGAGGGCGACTGCCTCCAACTGCCCAGTAGCAGCAACGTCCTTCACGAGCCTCCTCCACAGGGGCCGATCTTGACCCCGCTGTTACCAGTCATCGACAAGTCCACTCAGCTCCACATCCCCTTGTACCACATCACACACAAGCGCATATACGCGGGGCTTCACTCAGTCTCGATATACACACGCACGTGTCTGTAGCCCAGCAGCATCTTGGCTTTGCGGACCAACATCGTCAAGTCGCATTTTGTTCAAGCACGAAACTCTTAGAGAGGTTTCGACATGTCGGGGATTCATCAGCAGTCAGGCTTGGTAAACGAATGCCACCGGATTGCCAGATGTTATTGGCAACATCACTCCGTGTAACCTCTGGGGTCCCGTGCATGCGCGGCAGGCTCCCTCTTCTCCAGCGAGGCAGCTGCAAGCGTTCCCGTGTTACTCTGTGCACGGCAAGATAGCGCACTCGGCTATGAACCCGGCCACCCGAGTTCGATTCCCATCCACGGCTAACATCAATAATCCAGGCTGTCGTGCTTCATCCCTCACCAATCGCCACTGACCGAGTTGGTGAAGTATGGTCATACAACCCTCCCCCCCCCCCTCAGATCGAAACGGCGTGAGGAGGCCTTCATCCAGCAGCGATCGTCAGAAGCTGCGCAACACAGACGCCGATCCCGCGTGGGAGCTGGGCCGCCGCGGAAGCGAGATGTTAACTCCCTCGCCCGGTATACATGAGGTTCGTGAGCTCAGTCACAACCCCGACGGCGCCTCGGGTCATCAGCCACGGACGAGGGGCCTCGCCAGCCACACTCTGGGGCTGCGCTCTCGCCGTCGGGGAGGTCGTCTCTGTCGCAGCCCCAGTCGCGAGCGGCGTGCGCGCGTGGAGGCCGTCACGGGGTTTGCTGGGCGGTGGGGCCACCTTCATATCCCCCCCAGCCCTCAACAAGCTGCCTCTCCCCCATCTCGCAATCGTCAACAAGAAAAGTGCGAGCTGCTGCTGCTGTAATTTCCTGCCGCACCTGCAATATCGGACACGGGTTGATTCATGCACGTGGCATGAATCCAGCTTTGTACGCCTACCGATGAACTCACCCGTGTTCCGTTGCGTAGCTCAGTTCACGTGCCAACCAATTCGGTCCATTATCCTGTACTTAGCCAGGTGAGGTGCCCATTCAGGTTCGCTTCTACTCGGTTAGACACGGGTGTCTGCAAGTATATAGGGGCAGTTGCAATGACAACGCTACGTTTGTCCGGATTTATATTTGCTTCGTTGCTGTTACTTTCTTTTATTTGTTTATAATGTCGTCATCTTGGTGACCCAGGGGTCACCCTTGCAAAAGAGACTCGATCCTGGTCCCTTGAGGTCTCTCAGCCTGTTCAACAAAACCAGCACGAGCTTGCATCTCTTCCTGCTGCAGCGCATGCCGCATGGACTGGCGCCGTGCACAGCGTCATCATCTGTGTTGCTGCGTGTTCACTGGGTGTGATAGTCGTCGTGTACGTTCAAAGGGGCACACTGCACGTTATAGATAAAAGATGTTGTGTGTATAGGTGTCTCGCCTGTGTGTTGTGTGTGTTTCGCGTGTGTGTGTGTTGTGTGTGTTATTTGTGTGTGTTGTGTGGTGTGTGTGTGTTGTGTGTGTGGGTGTGGTGTGTGTGTTATGTGTGTTGTGTGTGCTGTGTGTATGTTGTGTGTGTGTTGTGTGTATGTTGGGTGTGGGTGTGCTGTGTGTATTGTTTGTGTGTGTGTTTTGTGTGTATTGTGTGTGCTGTGTGTGTGTTGTGTGTATGTTGGGTGTGGTGTGTGTGTTGTGTGTGCTGTGTGTATGTTGTATGCATTGTTTGTGTGTGGTGTGTGTGCGGTGTGTGTGTTGTGTGTGTTGTGTGTGCTGTGTGTATGTTGTTTGTGTGTGGTGTGTGTGTGTTGTGTGTGTGTGTTGTGTGTGCTGTGTGTATGTTGTGTGTGTTGTTTGTGTGTGGTGTGTGTGTGTTGTGTGTTGTGTGTGTGTTGTGTGTTATGTGTGTGTGTTGTGTGTTATGTGTGTGTGTTGTGTGTGAGTGCTGTGTGTGCTGTGTGTGCTGTGTGTATGTTGTGTGTGTGTGTTGTGTGTGTTATGTGTATGTTGCGTGTGTATTGTTTGTGTGTGTATTGTTTGTGTGTGTTGTGTGTGCCCCGGTTGTGGGTGGAGGAGTGTCTCGACACCCATTGTGTAAAGTGCCGTTAAAGCTGAACTCAACTATTTTATTTTACCCGGTAAGGCCCACTGAGAAATTTCGAAATTCGCATCCCGCACGTCACCAATGTTTCCAAACCCTGGACACCCTTGTTCCATCCCAAGGAAATACGTACTTTGTTGAACTTCTTTGGCACCGTCCGTAGGCAACCGTGCTAATCAGATGTGCGGCGGAAGGACAATAAACTAAACACAGAACAAGCAGTTATAAATAAATTAGTTTACATTGCGAGTAATGTTCAATTGTGGGATTGATTAAAGTTGACCGACACCAACTCCAACAGCCTGCTCTTGCAAGCGTCACAGGACCCCTGCCGATGGCCCTGCAGAATCTGACGGGAGCCTGTGGCTGAGAGCCGCGCGCTGTGTCAAGAGCAAGGGTGACAACCACGAGCCACTCCATTGAGCCTAGGCCCTACACGCACGCGCACATTCGTGTGGCTCCGCGAGTAGAGCGGTGTAGGGCAAACTGCATGGTTAATGCAGCGCGATTACCAATTGGGTGTGACCGGTAGTGCAACGAGTAATAGCGCAGTGCGATGCGAACTCGGTGATCTGAGTTTGATTCCTGGCTGCGGCTCGCATTAGTGGCACCGGCCTTGGGCATCCACTTCGCCAAACCTCGACTGACACGCGTGGTGAAGTACGGTCGAGCAACTCCCATGACTGACGTGGAGTGGGGGCCTTCATCCAGCTTTGGAGCTGTGGATTGACAAAGGATGGTGATGACAGAGGGGTGCTTGGGACCCGTCCAGATATCGCTCGCCACTTTTGTAAACCGTGTCCAGTAATCGACCTCGGGTCGCTGGGTTCGTAGTGCAGCGAGGTCAACACAGCGCCCACCACACCCACGACTCCAACGCGATACCCTCAAGTCAGAGTGATGTCCAGCTCACGTGAGCGTCGAGGTCGGTGCTCATCTCCCGTTCACAGCCCCGAGCCAGTGGCGGATATTCCACATTCCTATGGCAGGCATGAGCATCCTATTGACGGGGGAGGGGACATTCCTTTAACCGCAGCTACCGTCGCAAAGCTTGCACATTCCTGGAGCGGAGGAGATCGAGGAGAGCTTCCATTGGACGGCGGCAGCCTTGTGGGGACCAACGACCCCTTGCGTCGTGCAGACAGACTCATCACTGCGCTGGGCGGCACCTGCAGCTCCCAGGCTGCTGCAAGACGATGACGCCTCCGTGATAGTCACTCGGCCGCGGTCGTTAAGAGGCGTCCTCCTTCCAGCCCGGGAGGTGGAAGCGCGCCTCCACAGATCTCCCTCTTCCAAGAGGGACGAGGTGTGAACGTCGGCACGACGCCCGATCTGTGGCTAATGGCGCTCCCTCTTTAGCGAAACGTTCAGAGATCAAAAGCGCAGACTTCCCCCACCCCGTCTGGGGAAGCCCGGAGCACTGTCGGCCCCCTCGCTCACGGCACGTTGTGAATTGTCACGCGTCCTTGCGCATGCGACTCGGAGCTCTTTGTCTCGGCCAACCGAACGCGGCCCGGCTCAGCCATGAGGCGCTCGGTTGATTCCAAAGTCTCGCGCGAGCGGCTCGGCCGTCGCCTCGTCTCGGCTCATGGGAATCACGAGCGCGCCTCTGGGAGCGCGCTCAGAGCCGGCTCAAGTTGAGCGTGGCTCTGGACCGTGGCTCACATGAACCGAGCCGTGACCGAGAATATGGGCTACAGCGCCTCTGCTCGACATAGTATGAAATTTTCATACTGACCACCAGTGACACTTATTTCGTTATATCCTCTTTTCGATGCGTACGACTTCCACCTCATCCAACATTGCGCTGTGATTGGTGCGTGGCTCCGTTTTGCGATTCCTTTAGTTTGCCGTCATCATTTCCTGACCTTTGATTTACTCGAAAAATTCCATCACTCTGTGAGCCGGGACTATGTCAATTGTTCGTTGCATTGATTTTTTTTCTTGAAGCAGAACTGGGAGAGTGTAGTTTCATTAGCAGTTTTTTTCTTAAAGAAATGCACGTGGAAGTTTAGTTCGTATTAAAATTTGAACCGTAATACTATCAGAGATTCGGCTACTGTTTAGCTCGGTATGTCACGGGGCCCTCACTGCACACTTCTCTCGGGAAGCCAGTTGCCAGAGTGGTTCCCATTCACAGCCCTGAGCCAGTGGTGGGAATTCCGCATTCTTATGGCGTGAGCGAGTCCATTCAGAGGAGAACTTCTGTTGATTCCCCCACAAAGTGATACGCGTTGTGTCAACCCCAGAGAGATGATTGGGCTAAGTCGATCCCCTTTCAGGATTGTAACTCGCAACCTTCGGATTTGCGAGCGGCTCGCTCGACCGCTTCGCCACCCCACTCCGGCACGATCCCACGGAAGTCGGAGCTCAACTCGACGCGCGTTGGCTCAGAGGTGATCGTGAGAACCACGAAGCTCGTCGACCACCGAACAGCAACATCACAAAGCAACATCACAAAGCAACATCACAAAGCAACATCACAAATCAACATCACAAATCAACATCACACGGACAAATCCGCGTGCGGGGCGGCGTGGGTGGCGCACAGCAACATGAGCGGGGCGTGTGCGAGCAGTAAAAGGCGTTCTTCGTAATCAGCAGCCACTTTCAATCCACTGCTGGATGAAGGCCTTCCCAAGGCTCCCGCCGCTCTCACGATCCGGTGATGCAACAATCCACCCGACCTGCGCACAAGTTGATTTGACCGCTCCATCTCCGCAGTACGACGTATAACTTCATTACACCTTCATTAGATTACACGCGAGAGAGAGTGAGGCGCTGCGCTGCTCATCGCATTCATGAGACTGTGGTTCGTTGCACTTGCACGTGAAACCGAGCCGCTGGTAAGAGAGGAGGGTCCTGCCGCTCGCGTTCCGGTGAAGCGACAGCTGACGGCGGCTCAATTGGGGTCCGGACTCCGGCAGTGTCTCCGTTTGTCACGCCCGCAAGTGCAGCCGCCGTCACGGCGATGTCACGGTCCCCGCTCGGCACGCGGCCACCCAGAGACGACCCCCTCCCGTGACCCCCCGAGATCGTCACCGGGCCTCGTTCATGGCCACAGGTTTTTTTGCGTCATTCACTCCCGCGTTTCCCGTCACTGCTTTCACTGCCTTTTATTTGGGGCACATTTGTTTACTTCGATATTTAGCTGTTGTTTATTTATTTATTTCATGAATATATATATTACTTCTCATACCAGAGGCGTCTGTGTAAAAATGTAGTGTAATGAATGTGTTTCAGACTACGGCTCACACCTGCCTGCTAAAACCCTCAAAGCATTTTAACATTCTCTGCCAACTGCGGGAGTTCACTAATTGCTCAGCTGTAGAGACGTAAATGAATGGCTCCAGGGAAGTCGGGCCGAGTGAAGAATGGCGGAGGTTCGGATGGAGGGCCGCAGACCAAACCCGGACACATTTCTCGGTGGTTGCAGATCGCCCTACAAATAGAACCCTGCTGCCATCCGCACAACGGATGCCAGTTGCCAGACTGTCCGGGTCCAACGTGCACAGGTGGCAACCCGAGGTGATTGGGTGGCTCAATTGGTCGATGCAGAGCGTTAACCGCGAATGCAAACGTTTCACCTTATTGCCGTTGTCCCTCTGGCCAACGCGATTGGCATTTCGCTATGTGGGAGCCACAGGCCAACACCACGGTCTTGCTAAGGTTATACACTGATGGCTTCCTACCCACAATGTGCGCACAGACCGCATTGCACAATAACTCACGGTCAAAATACGACATCCATAGGCGGAGTTTCTCTTCTATATTTGGGAGGGTGGGGGGGTTCGCTTTGTCCCTCACATTTGGAATCACCGGAATCATATAATTACTTTCTTAGGTGTTTCATCTTAACGGTAAACTACTGAAAATAAATTAATGAAGGTGTCCAGTTTGGGGAGGTCATTGCCCCCCCCCCGCCCCCCAAATTCCGCCCATGGTGACAGCTCCCGTCTTGTATGGAGCCTGCAGCGCGAGTGAGACGCTCGCGGGGAGCTGGACAAGGCCCTCTGACGTCACCGCTGGCTCACTCCTCAACGTGCACCCACTGGCACGAATGGCCGTGCAATGGATGAACGCAAATTTAATGTATTGTTTTAAATCCCATGGTGTGACATTATAAATATTGTCTTCCTATGACTAAGTCGCCAGGAATGCGTCTGGTCAGATCTCAGCAGCTAAGCAGGTTCGAGCCTGGGTAGTGCTTGGATGGGCGACCACCATGCATAACAGGTGCTGTAGGATGCTGTGGGGCTAGGCTCTCAGCAGATGGCAGTGCTGACAACTCCATTGTTGTGCTGTACTATGCTCCGTCGTCGATGCGCCCACCATCACTAACATAGAAGAACAACTGTTGATCACTAACATGATGGTGGCGAAGTATTGTCGCATAACCCCGTCATGGGGATACCATCATCCATCAGAGCGTTAGGGGCCGTCCATAAATGACGTCACGCATCGAGGGGGGGAGGTCAGGCATTTGTGACGATGTGTGACGAGGGGGGGGGGGGAGTTGAGAAATGTGACGTCACATCAAAATGCGCAACTTTAAATCAATATAGACAACACGTTATACTTAATTAAATTGACTTTTTAGTACATGTTTTCTCCTACAACATCAGAGTGCAGCGCCACGTTAAATACGCACTACAATGACAATAGTTTAAAGCGATTTGAAGCATGTTTATTTGGGGGGGGGGGCAGAGCTTTGTGACATCATATTTGAGGGGGGTCTGACTTTTTGTGACGCCGTGTGACGAGGGGGGGGGGTCAAAAATCGTCCAAAATCGCGTGACGTCATATATGGACGGCCCCTTACCAAATGGGCTGTGCGAGTACAGAGAGTCTCTCTCGTACGCAGCGCCGCGATCTTCACTCTGTGCTGTGACGCCTACAGGGGGGATTGTCTCCTTATTGGTGACCAGAACCAACCTCTCGAGTCAAACACAGTGATACTCGCATTGCCAAATCCGCCTCTCTGTGCACGAGAGAGAGAGAGGTCTCCCGATGGGCATTGCACAGTCGGGGCTCGACACTGCATGTCAACAGTATCTGCATATATTTATATATTTCACCTCGTATTTCATAGCCAATTATATGAATATTTATTTTATATTGTCTATTGTGTCGTCATCGTGTAGTTGTCACCCCCCCCCCCCATAGCCTGTAACAGACTGTAGGGGCAAGTGCTGTTAGTGAGCACCTATAAAGGCCGGCACAGCACACGAGGGGGTGGGTGGCCAGCACCACGCCCGGCCGCCTTTGTCTCCCGAGTGACACGACGTTTACACATCCCAACAGGTACTCATTTGAGACTGAGTCGACCTAGGGGAGGAGGCGCAGCGCGCTCACCCCGCCGTGGCCGGCGGCCCCTGCAGGCGACGCGCTGCCAGGTAGCCCCGGCGTGCGGGAATTTGCGTCGCTCGTGCGGCCGGGGATCGATTTGTACCGAGAGACGCCGGTACCGGTGAACTTCACCGCAGTTTTCACTGCAGCGTCGTTCACGAGCCGGGCCGACTGAGCAATGCGTCCGGGTTTGGTGTCTCGTGGGAAAGGCGGCAAACATTACGGCGATTGTGACTTTAGACACGTGGTTTATTCTGCCAGAGACTTTATTTAACAACACTCACGCACCACTCAGAGCATACAGATTTCCCCTGCTTGAGTGCATTTGTGTTGGAGACAAACAGACCTACTGCAGCGTCATGTTTCCTCTACGTGATGGTGTGTACGATGCTCTCTACTATATAAAGGTCGTGCAATGATTAGCACATTGGTCAAGGAATCCAGAGGTCGCCGGGTGGATCTCCGGGCGCGGCAGTCGCAACAATGGGCAAGTTGCTTGAACCTCCCCACCACTGACCACCCAGCAAATAGACCGACTGCAGTCGTGTGTCGTGGGTGCCTCCACGTCTGGCCACCGTGGAAGAGTAGGCCAATTACTGTACCCTCCAGAGGGGTTCTCTAGAGCGGCCTCTAGCGGAGGCCCCCTTCCGCCAGCAGCGGCGTGAGCGAGCAAATGCGTTTCATAGCGGTACGAGGGGGTGGGGGTACGAGGGGGATGGGGGTACGAGGGGGGGGGGGGTAGGGGTACGAGGGGGTGGTGGTACGAGGGGGTGGGGGTACGAGGGGGTGGTGGTACGAGGGGGTTGGGGTACGAGGTGGTGGTGGATCGAGGGGGGTGGGGGTACGAGAGGGTGGGGGTACGAGGGGGTGGTGGTACGAGGGGGTGGGGGTACGAGGGGGGTGGGGGTACGAGGGGGTTGGGGTACGAGGTGGTGGTGGATCGAGGGGGGTGGGGGTACGAGAGGGTGGGGGTACGAGGGGGGTGGGGTACGAGAGGGTGGGGGTACGAGGGGGGTGGGGGTACGAGAGGGTGGGGGTACGAGGGAGTGGTGGTACGAGGGGGTGGGGGTACGAGGGGGTGGTGGTACGAGGGGGTGGGGGTACGAGGGGGGGGTGGTACGAGAGGGGTGGGGGTACGAGAGGGGTGGGGGTACGAGGGGGGTGGGGGTACGAGGGGGGTGGTACGAGAGGGGTGGGGGTACGAGAGGGGTGGGGGTACGAGGGGGTGGGGGTACGAGGGGGATGGGGGTACGAGGGGGGTGGCGGTACGAGAGGGGTGGGGGTACGAGAGGGGTGGGGGTACGAGGGGTGGGGGTACGAGGGGGGTGGTACGAGAGGGGTGGGGGTACGAGAGGGGTGGGGGTACGAGGGGGTGGGGGTACGAGGGGGATGGGGGTACGAGGGGGGTGGCGGTACGAGAGGGGTGGGGGTACGAGAGGGGTGGGGGTACGAGGGGGTGGGGGTACGAGGGGGTGGGGGTACGAGGGGGGTGGGGGTACGAGGGGGTGGTGGTACGAGAGGGGTGGGGGTACGAAGGGGTGGGGGTACGAGGGGGGTGGGGGTACGAGGGGGTGGGGGTACGAGGGGGTGGGAGTACGAGGGGGGTGGGGGTACGAGGGGATGGGGGTACGAGAGGGTGGGGGTACGAGGGGGTGGGGATACGAGGGGGGTGGGGGTACGAGGGGTGGGGGTACGATGGAGTGGGGGTACGAAGGGGGTGGGGGTACGAGGGGGTACGAGAGGGGTGGGGGTACGAGGGGGGTGGGGGTACGAGGGGGGTGGGGGTACGAGAGGGGTGGGGGTACGAGAGGGGTGGGGGTACGAGAGGGGTGGGGGTACGAGGGGGGTGGGGGTACGAGGGGGATGGCAGCTCCCAGCTGTGCCAGCGCAGCGCGTTGCCATTGCGTGTGTAGGTGATGTGGAGGTGGTGTGTATAGGTGGTGTGTGGGTGGTGTGGAGATGGTGTGTAGGTGGTGTGTGGGTGGTGTGTGGGTGGCGTGGAGGTGGTGTGTGGGTGGTGTGTGGGTGGTGTGTGGGTGGCGTGGAGATGGGGTGTAGGTGGTGTGTGGGTGGTGTGTGGGTGGTGTGTAGGTGATGTGGAGGTGGTGTGTAGGTGGTGTGTGGGTGGTGTGTGGGTGGTGTGTGGGTGGTGTGTAGGTGATGTGGAGGTGGTGTGTGGGTGGTGTGTGGGTGGTGTGTGGGTGGCGTGGAGGTGGTGTGTAGGTGGTGTGTAGGTGGTGTGTGGGTGGCATGGAGGTGGTTTGGAGGTGGTGTGTAGGTGGTGTGTAGGTGGTGTGTGGGTGGTGTGTAGGTGGTGTGTAGGTGGTGTGTAGGTGGTGTAGAGGTGGTGTGTAGGTGGTGTGGAGGTGGTGTGGAGGTGGTGTGTAGGTGGTGTGGAGGTGGTGTGGAGGTGGTGTGGAGGTGGTGTGTAGGTGGTGTGTGGGTGGTGTGTAGGTGGTGTGTAGGTGGTGTGGAGGTGGTGTGGAGGTGGTGTGTAGGTGGTGTGTGGGTGGTGTGGAGGTGGTGTGGAGGTGGTGTGGAGGTGGTGTGTGGTTTGTGTGTAGGTGGTGTGGAAGTGGCGTGGAGGTGGTGTTCGTGTCTGGAGGGGTGAGCATCAACCACAAGTAGAAATCCGTTCGCTGCTATTCACATTTACTAACACCCGGCCAGGGTGGCTTCAGCGGTGGAGCGAGCGGCTCGCAATCGGAAGTGTCCCCGAGTTCAACTCCTGGTTCGGGGGATGACTCCGCCGTCATCGCTCCGGAATGAAGCCTCGGTTGTCGATAAACCCCCGCGGTGAGCGGCGGAGCAGTGGTGAGCGCAGCGCGCTGTCGATTCCCGCTCACGACCAATAACGGTGGCGAATGTTTGAAGCGGTCATGGGCATCCCCTTTATTGACTCAGCCTAAAATAAGTGCAGTACCTGGTGTGGTGTGTGTGCAAACATCAGCACGGGGGAGACAAAGGCGGCCAAGCGTGGTGTCGGCCACTCACCTCCTCGTGTGCCGTGCCGGCCTTCATAGGCGCTGATACTCGCTAACGACACTTGCCCCAACAAGCTGCTCGAGGCTATACGTCGGGATCGTCGTCTGTATTTGTTTATCACTGTATAGACATACACAGCGATGTAATGCGCCGAAGTCAAAGGGCCATCGGCAAGACAAACACGGCGAGCGCTGCAGTCTGTGGGGGTGGGGGGGGATCAGCGGGGCCCGGCGTGAGCGTCGCCGCTGCGTGCCTCCCACGGGCCTGGGACGCAGATTTTCCGAGCACGGTGGGAGCCCGGGGGAGACCGGGCCGGGGTGGGGGGGGGGTACTGAGGGAGCTGCGCCCGCCAGCGTTTGCCTCGCCCCGTGGCAGGCTGGCACGGGGCGTTGGTGACAGAGGAACGGCTCTCGTTCACAATGGACAGGGACGCAAAGTGTGCGGCGAAGCGCGGTGGCGAGATGTTAACTACCTCGCCTGGTCTCAGGGGGTCGTGGGTCCACTGTGGCGAGATGTTAACTACCTCGCCTGGTCTCAGGGGGTCGGGAATCCACTGTGGAGAGATGTTAACTACCTCGCCTGGTCTCAGGGGATCGTGGGTCCACTGTGGCGAGATGTTAACTACCTCGCCTGGTCTCAGGGGGTTGTGGGTCCACTGTGGCGAGATGTTAACTACCTCGCCTGGTCTCAGGGGGTCGTGGGTCCACTGTGGAGAGATGTTAACTACCTCGCCTGGTCTCAGGGGGTCGTGGGTCCACTGTGGCGAGATGTTAACTACCTCGCCTGGTTTCGATCCCTGGTGCCTGCCGTGGTAATTAGAGTGTGCGTGCCTCTCTCCTCGTGGTGGCGTAGATTTTTCTCAGGATCCACCTCCGGTTTTTTCCTCCACATTTAGAATCAATGTCATGCGTTTAGAGTATTTGGCCGCGAGACGTTTCCACGCGATAAGCCAATCCGCTTGGGCTATCATTTGTGGCCAATTCGCTTCTGAAACAGAGCTAAATCGCTCAGTGGGTCTTACCTGGTAAAATAACCAAAATAGTTTGGAATTCATAAATGTAATGAATGGAATTGTTCATGTCCACTCCATGGCCTGTCATTATATTTAAACGCGGTATACTGTCGTTGATGTTGTAGTAAATATGGCTTTAGTTGGGTTAGATGCCTGACCGGGTGGTTGAGCGGTAGAGTGAGCGGCTCGCGATCGGAAGGTTGAGAGTTAAAATTATTATAATCCCTTGGAGGAAGCATGTGCTGAGCTGACTGACCAGAATGTTATGTAGCAATAATTGTTATTATAACGTTGAGCAGACTGCCCTGCCGACTGAGATCTCCTGGCCATGAACGTCTTTTGCTGTCCCACGCTATTATTAGTATTACTACTAGGAACCACAACAATAGTTCCACTACAAGCACCCGCCACTCTCGCTCTCTCACTCTCTCGGGGTAGACGTTTCTAATCGGGAATAGTGTGCATGACTTTAACGGTGATTTATGATTATGGTGATTAATGATGATGATTACGTATGATGATGATGATGATGATTACGTGTAATGATCGTCATGTACAATTATGTTGTTGATTATGTATCCTAATGATTATTATTGATGATTATTATTTACGATGGCGATGTATTACGGTGATGATGATGGTGATGGTCTTGCGGCCTCGCGACTCTCAGCGCAGGACGCACGCTCTGCACGAGAGATGCCGCTGCTACTGCCGCTGCTGCCACTGCTGTTGCCGCTGCTGTTGCCGCCGCTGCCACTGCTGCTGCCGCTGCTGTTGCCGCTGCTGCTGCACTGCTCGCGGTGAGAGAAGTGCAGCAGCAGCAGCAGGCTAAGTGCTCGCGTAAAACAGCAAAACATCACAACAATGGGCGCGCGTTAATCTCTTCCCGGGCTCTTTACCACCGAGTGTTATTATTTCAGGCAAGGGCCGTGCCCTTTTTAGCGAAGGGAGGGTTTGTACAAATAAACAGCCGCGAAATGCCCATCGTGGGGCACGGGGATGCAGCAGAGTGGCGAGCGGTAAACACGTGAGCAACATATGAACAATATAAATATAAACAAGCGGTGGCCATACGCCGCGACAGAGGGCGAGGAGCAGCGCTATGCTGCTGCCCGTTCGCACGGACACGCGGGGCGGGGGGTGGGGGTGGCGCTCGGGTAAATGTGCCATTATTTAGCCAGGTGGCAGCCTCCTTGGGTCGACATTTCGAAAAGGGACCACGGCGACCGTCTCCGTGAGGAATCATCGCCCGACCCGTGGGTGACTTTGGGACATTGGCGTTTGGTCATCACCGCCTCACAATGGCCTTTTCAACAACAACAAAACACAACACCACAAGGGCCTACAAACGGTGGGCGGTAGGAATTAAGCATTTTTTTAATCGAGCCTTTAACCTTCTTACACGGTGGGTTGTGAAATGAAAACGTTACGCGTGTCTGTTCTTTATCTCCATATCGAGTACAAATATGATCGTCTAAGTCCATCCTCAGCGGCGAATGACATCGGAACAGGTCCTGAAGGGGTGCCTCGGTTGGCAGGCGCCGTGTCCTGGGCGTTTGTGATCGGATTCCTGAAAATATTCTGTCCATGACCTGCGCCAATGTCGGAGTCCCGCTACTCGGCTAGCATCCCCCGGCTGCGCTGGGTCAGTGAAAGAAGAAACCCGCCACATATACACCGCGAGAGTGGTCACGCAGAATCACCGGGGGTTGTGAATATGAGTGTTGGCTCCATCCACGCGTATCAGCTGCTACAGGCTGTGGGACCAACCCACTGAGCGCGCCGCCAGGCCTGCAGCGAAGAGGCATTGCTTCCCCGCGCCTCTCCCGCGGGCCCCACGGTGGGGCCCAGCGCAGTCCGCAGGCAGCGCAACGCGCGGCACGGTCCCACGTCCACTCTCTCCCCTGCGTGCCTCTCTCCGTGTCTTTTATATGTCTCTCTGTGTATATTCGTGTCTCCGTGTCTCTGCGTGTGTCTCTATGTCCGTGTCACCGCAAAAGAGCGGTAGTGCAGCGGTTCGCCGCGCCGCGCTACGAACCCTGCGACCCGGTTCGATTCCCGCTCACGCCCAACACCAGTGCCGATTATCTAAACAGGTCCTGGGCCTCCCCTAGGTCGACTCAGCCTCAAATGAGTACCTAGTGCAGAGTGTGGAACACATCGCCATGAGGGAGACAAAGGCGATCGGGCGTGGTGCTGGCCACCCACCCCTTCATGTGCCGTGCCGGCCTTCATATAGGTGCTCGCAAACAGCACTTGCCCCAAAAGTTTGTCAAGGCTATACGGGGGGGGGGGGGGGGGGGGGGGCTTTGTCTTTGTCCCACCGTCTGTCTTTCTGTCTGCGCACAACCCATCCTACGCCACAAGCCAACGCCTGGACACGTGCATCATGAATTTAAGAATCCACATCAATCAACGAATCGATTCGCCGTTACGCCCTTATACCAAGGCAGCCTCGGCTGGGGTGGAAACCCAGACCCACCCAGTCCCCGGGCCCCATGGGGGTCATGATGACAATGACGACGATGAAGATGATGACGGATGCGATGAGCCCCGAGTTCTGTGAGACAAACCCCCAGTGAACTCCTCCCCCCCATTTCACCGACTGTCCATGGACAGGTTCGATTCATGTCACGTCTTGGTGATTCAAATAACACATTTAAAAAAACTCAGTTGTTAGACTTCACATTCAGAAACGTGCGTCTAGATCGTTTAGATTATACTGGTAGGAACGAAGTGGACCAGCCTACAATAGATTATATCGTCCGTCCGTTTGTCCGTCCGTCCGTCCGTGTAGCAACATCGCCCCCTACAGCAAACACTTGGCATGACCCTACAAAAACCTTTAGACTCAGTGACGCTTTCCTGGCTAAACAAGTGTAACATTCCCTTATAATTCCCTCAGATAGCTTTTAATTAAAATATTTAAATTAATGAGGCTTTCCTGGCTAAGCAAGTGTAACATTCCCTTATAATTCCCTGAGATAGCTTTTAATTAAAACTTTTAAATTAAAATTTAACTCACAGCGTCCTAAAGCCTACAGCTAGGCCTAAAGCCTAGAACTAGGCCTCAAACTCTCCCTTCGTATCGTACCCCCGCGTGTGTGCAAGGGAGTTAATGTTTAACAATGTTACATTCCCTGATGCTTTTAAATAGAAACATTTAAATTTAAAGCTTTTACATAAATAATAAAAACATTTAAATTAAAAATTAACTCACGGCGACCTAAAGCCTACAGCTAGGCCTAAAGCCTAGAACTAGGCCTCAAACTCTCCCTTCGTATCGTACCCCCGCGTGTGTGAAAGGGAGTTAATGTTTAACAATGTTACATTCCCTGATGTTTTTAAATAGAAACATTTACATGTAAAGCTTTTACATAAATAATTAAAACATTTAAATTAACAATTAACTCACAGCGGCCTAAAGCCTACAGCTTGGCCTAAAGCCTAGAACTAGGCCTCACACTCTCCCTTCGTATCGTCCGATTAGGTGTAGCAACATCGCCCCCTACTGCAAACACTTGGCAGGACCCTAGAAAAACCTTTAGACTCAGTGGGGCTTTCCTGGCTAAACAAGTGTAATAATACATTGTTTATATTCTTTGGTTATTCGTTCCTACCAGCCCACCCCGCAGGGTCCTGTTTTTGCTGCTATAAATGTCCACATGATGACAAGCCACGTCGTTGGGCTATCATTTGTGGCAGCCAGGTCGCTTCGAAAAAGGAAGCTAACAGCTGAGTGGGTCTTACCTGGTAGGATAAAAACAATTGTTTAGTTTTATTTGTATACTTTTTTAAAGTGATTTTTTTTTACCTTTCCCATACTTTGGACTCCTATCGTGTTTTTCTGTTTGTTGTTGTAACGTTCTGACCTGCCCCTACTGGACATCTGTGAAAAAGAGCTTTATAGCTAATCGGATTCTTCCAGTATAATCGCCCAGCGCTATTCCACACTCATCTCTTGCACAGGCGCCGTAAGATCATCCACCAGAGGTATTTTACATTTCCATGGCAGAGGCCAGCTGATCCATAGGACGGCCACTGTTACCTACCCAAAAGTGGTCCTTGTTTTATTGACCCCAGATGGATGATGGGCTGTGGCGTACAGGATATTACCCTTGGCTTTAACTTAACTGTATCAATCTGACACCAAGCCAGAGGTAGGCTACTGACAACATTTTTTTATTTTTTTATTTTACCAGGTAAGGCTCAATGAGCGATATCGCTTTTTTTCAGAAGCGACCTGGCCACAAATGACAACTCAGCATATCGTGTCTTATCACGTGGAAATGTATAGCAGCCAAATTCTCTAAATGCATGGTTCTAAATGTGAAGGGAAAAACCGGAGGACCCAGAGAAAAATCGACGCGACCACGGAGAGAACATGCAAACTCCAAATATACGGGCATCAGGGTCGGGATTGAACCCACGACCTCCTGTATACCAGGCGAGGTAGTTAACATCTCGCCACCGTGGCGCCCCAAAAAGCAGTAGCTCTGAATCTGTGGACAAGGTAGCAACCAAGGGATGGTTCCCTGATTGGGCTGCACTGCTACTGCTGTGGATACAAGTTGTCCTGAGACACGCCAGCTCTGGTTACTCTCGCAGCAGCGTTTTTTGGTAAACCATCAAACAAAGACGGTCACTGCATCGCGCGCTTTCAGATGCGCTTCTGCAGCCGTCTGGAACGCTGTTCCTTCCGATATTAGGAAGCCACTGGAGCTATGCACTTTTAAATAATCTAGATTGAAAACTCATTTCTTTTGAACTGCTTTTCGTGTTTAGTTTGTTGTCCTTCCCCCCGCACCTCCGATTAGTGCAGTTGGCTACGTACGGTGCGAAAGAACTTCAACATACAGTCTGTTCTCCTATAACGCGGTAGTTTCGTTCCTGAAGCACATCGCGTTATGGAAACATCGCGTTATAATCATATTTAATGTAGGGTAAATTTCAGTCCGCGATAACACGTGAGATGCGTACACAGGCTGAACGAAGACTGAGGCGCGTGGGTAGCATCGAGAAGCATCCAGCAGCATCCCAATGCATTGTGCGATGCTACGCCGAGGCAGCCGCACGACTGCTTATTCGTACACGCGCGATGTAGTTCCGTTCACTCAATCGCGTTATATCCAGTTTGCATCCGCGTTATAAAAAAAAATGTGTTCCTGAACACATTGATCGCATTATATCTTATTCTCATTATGAAAACACCACGCGTTTTGAGGCTGCCACTGTCCACTTCCCGTTAGCCCAGAAGCCTGTATTGGACACGTGACTGTGGCCACGCCTGAAGCGGCCCATATCTGGATTTGCAACTACACTGCATTCACACGTTCACAGCCTTGACGCATCATGCTCACAAAGTGGAACATTCCACTTGTAATTGCTGGGTAGGAGAACGCTTTTAAGCCACAGACCCATGGGACATCTCATTATATATGCGGGCGCCCTGAACCAGATTTGTATTCATTGGGGCTCTTTAACGAGATGCAACCTGTCGAAATAAATAGACGTTCCCGCACTACAATGTACAGACTAAAATGTGGCTTTTATATGGAGTCCAAATGCAACCGCATCTCATCACGCTGTACAGACACATTGGGCGTGTATATTGCGTACACACACGCGTGCTCTGTCCTCTGTAGCTGTACTCGTGCTATTTGTGCCACCTGGGGCTGCCACCTTTCCAGCACAGACCAAATCCAGACGCAGTCCTCAAGTCAGCCCGCGTATAATGACGAGGGAACTGCGGAGTAAAGTTCAATAAAGTTCGACACAACACCGGCGCCAGATTTGGGTACAAATCAATTTCCGCTGCCCGAAAAGCAGATCTCTCTGCCGGTTCCGGGAGGGTGTGAGCCCGCACAGCGCGGGGCTTGGCATCTGCGCTCGCCTGGCAGGAATTGATTCGCGCCCAGCGTCGTGGCGGCGGTTGTGCTGGCAGGAGGGGTCAAACCCGGACAGTGGCAACGCCACTGCCGCCCCGCGCGCTGCCGTGCGTGAGCTCTGGGAACGCGCTCTCAGATTGTCCCCTCCTGCAGGAAAGGCTGCGACCCCCCCCTCTCTCCACCCCTCTCGCTGGGAGGGGGAAACGACGAGAAACTCCGCGCTGCTGCGTAAAAAAACGGGGCGAGGGGGACGACTTCGGCCCTCGTGCTCACAAGTCCCCGCGTGCCTTTCGGCCGCTTTGCCTCCCTCACCTCCTCCTGTAGTTGGCACCTCGCGCAAAGCACTCACCCGGTTCATGTCATTGGACAAGAACAGAGGCCACGTGTGGCCCCGCGCGGCCGTTCCGCAGAGCCTCCCCCCGCCCCCGTGCCACCCAAGGCCTTGCGCTCTTCACTGGCACGGGAACTGAGCGATTTTCTCTGCACTCGTTCGACCAACGACAGTTGCGGCTGTCAACGGGTCAATTGGCGTGTGTGCAATGATTGTTGTGCCTGTGTGTGTAGTGTAGAGGTTGGCGCGCTGCGCTACGAACCTGGTGACCCGGGTTCGATTCCCGCTCACGCCCAACACCAGTGACGATTATCTGAACCGGTCCTGGGCCTCCCCTAGGTTGACTCAGTCTGAAATTAGTAGCTGGTGCAGTGTGTGAACATCGCCACTGTAAAGACAAAGGCGGCCGAGCGTGGTGCTCGCCCACTCACCCCTTCGTGTGCCGTTCCGGCCTTCATAGGTGCTCGTAAACAGCACTTTCCTCACGGGGATTTTTTTTGTCTTTGCAGTCATTAGCAGCCCAGCCGAGGGAATGCAACTTGACGAGAGTGAGCGAGCTGGCCTCATCTCCGAACCGGAGCCTGGCATTCAAACCCAGGGTCCTCGTCGGCGCTGAATCGTCACACACCCAAACGGCGCGGAGACCCCGAGCAGTCGCTCCGACACCACAGAGCTGCTGTGTCGACGCGCCGCGCTCTGGCGGGATATTCCAGCCAGTCCCAACGTGTTCGCGTCTCACATAAAACACTCCCTCGCACGGATCTGGCGGAGCTGTCGACTCTTTACGATAACTTCACTGGCAGCTGCATTCGACACGTGACCTTGTTTGTTTATATATTAGTACAATATTGGTACTCTTTCTGTAACTTCATTGTAATTGTGCTACGATCAGTGTAAATATAGTCTGCCCGAGCCGACTCACGCTCCAGGGAATGTGTCATTTACTAATGATTTATGTTCGTGTCATAGTTTCAATTTCTGCTGCGACAAAGTTACTTCCGTTGTGATTTAGATTTGCTTCGTGGCTGTAACTTTACTTATTTTAATTTGCTTTTGAATTATGTCATCTTGGTGACCCAGGGGTCACCCTTGCAAAAGAGACTCGATCCTGGTCCCTTGAGGTCTCTCAGCCTGTTCAACAAAACCAGCACCAGCTTGCATCTCTTCCTGCTGCAGCGCATGCCGCATGGACTGGCGCGTGCACAGCGTCATCATCTGTGTTGCTGCGTGTTCACTGGGTGTGATACTCGTCGTATACGTTCAAAGGGGCACACTGCACGTGTCGCGTGTGTGTGTTGTGTGTGTGTTATGTGTGTGCGTTGTGTGTGCGTTGTGTGTGTTATGTGTGTGCGTTGTGTGTGCGTTGTGTGTGTTATGTTTGCGCTGTGTATGAGGTGTGTGTTGTGTATGCGTTGTGTGTATTGTGTGTGTGTTGTGTGTGTTGTTGTGTTTGCGTTGTGTGTGGTGTGTGTGTTGTGTGTGTTGTGTGTGTGTTGTGTATGCGTTGTGTGTTGTGTGTGTGTTGTGTGTGTGTTGTGTGTGCGTTGTGTGTGCGTTGTGTGTGCGTTGTGTGTGCGTTGTGTGTGTTGTGTGTGTGTTCATTGAGAGCTCGGGGTGAGCAGCTTCATCATGTAGCTGCTCACTAGCTCGAGTAAAACCTATTATTATTATCGTCTGATTCTGGCAAGGGAGGTCACAAGGCCCACCGAGCGGTATAGCTCGCTTGCGAAAATCCTCCCTTCGCTTTCACATCCCGCACGTCACCCACGTCTCGACGCCCTGGACACCCTTGTTCCATCCCAAGGGAATATCCGGGTGAGAGAGTTTAATAATAATACATCCATAACTGGGTTGTTTCATTCGCATCTTAAACGAGCACAGCGTTCATCTGCTAAGCCAGGCAGAGGCACTGCCCCCCACTCGTACGCAGAGGCACTGCCCCCCACTCGCCAACAATTTCTCGACCTCCCTTCAAGTCCCGTGCAGGCGATGTCTGGCGCACGGCCACGCGGTGACCATGGCAGTAAGATGCGATACACGTGTCCTCTGTTTGTGCGCTCTTAGTTCGAGCATCAATAATAGATGTGACCACAACGGCGATCAAACTCGGGCGACAGAGGCGCGTGGGACAGGCCCCCTGGGTTGTTGTTGCGACTCTCTCCGGCGGGCGGGCGCGTCGTTGTGTGGGCCACCTGACACGGCGATCGTGGTTCGTCTCTTGTGCGCCTCGCGGTTTTGTGTTTCATAGCGGGAGCGGTTCGCTGCGTCCCGGCGCCCTTGTCGGTGTCTCGTCTGCGCGTGACACGCGCTCGACTTACGAGATATCAATCCCTCAACGCCTTCGTTTCCTTTATTCCGAGGGCAGCTGAGAGATTTGGGGCCGCCATCCAGCAGTGGATCGACACCGAGTCCGTTGTTTGTTTATTTGTTTCTTCAGAATCCGGAGCGACTGTGAATTTCCAACTTTCCTGCGTCGCGTAAATAATCACTGCACATTGGAGCAGCAGCTATTCTACAGCGGAAACCACGATGATGTCAATAATGGTGTGATGAGTTCGGTGATATGTTTGTAAGAAGGGAGCGGTATAAACCCGGCGACCTGGTGTAGATTCCCGCTCACGATCAACACCGGTCCTGCCCTCCCCTAGATCGACTCAGCCTTAAATTATTACCTGGTGCGATCTGTAAACATCGCCACTCAGGAGACAGAGACGATCGGACGTGGCGTTGGCCACCTACCCCCTCGTGTGCCGTGCCGGCCTTTATAGGTGCGAGCAAACAGCTCTTGTCCCACCAGTCTGCTAAGGCTATATGGGGGAACTTTGTCGTTGATAAGTGATGATGATGATGATGATGGCGATATGTAACGATGTGTCTGATAGAGTGATGGCAGCAAGACTCCAATCTTCACTGCCAAGCTCTGAGTAAAACGATCGCGCATAACGAGAACCACGAGTCAACTCCAATAACACACAACGGATGGTGTGGGTGGTGTGTTGGTCTGGTCGACGATGTGCGTGGTGATGATGATGATGATGTTGTTGTTGTAGAAGGCTGGGAGCGCTCGGCTCATTTGCAAAGGTCACGCGTGGTGCAGTGGAGAGCGACCGTCTCCTGCGTCACAGGCAACGCGTGGATGATCCATGCAAGAACCCGCTGCCCCAGTGCTCCTGACGGCACGGCTCCTGCGACGCGGCTCCTGACAGCGCGGCTCCTGCACTGCGTGCGCCGTGCATTGAGCACGGCGATTGGTTTGGGGACAGCTTTACGGTACACGGCCGGTGTTGTCACAAATTCGTTCACGTTTCATATTTTGTGTGACCGCGTGCAAGAGCGACCTGGGGGGGCCCGGACTGCTGCCGCTGCTCTCTGTGTAATCCCACGTTGAGTTATTGGGAGGTAATGTTGGCGAAATTTGGAACTTAACGTTCTTGACGTTGCACTGTGAAGTAGACGGCGCGTATTCTTATTGTTATGATCATCACACAGACCGCAGTATTAACCAGGGCGGCCGCTGGAAATCGAACCGTGAGCCCCTTTGTCAATTCGCTGCCGGATGGGAGGCTTGGCACGCGGTGCGGGGTCATGGAGGTGATTTGACCATACTTCACCACGCTGGTTAGTCCGGGTTGGTAAAGGCGGGGGGCGGGCACGTGAGAGCATATAGGTGCAGTAGAACCGTGGATGTTGTTGTGCTGCCCCCTCCTGCCCACCACGTAGCCCCACAGCCTATAGCACCTGATACGTACCCGAGCATCACCCAGCCTGAGCCCTGCTTAGCTGCCGAGATCGGGCGCATTATGGGTGATTGGTTCACATCGCCTTCAGTATTGGTTCATTAGTATTATTATTATCAGCACGTGCTGATATAAAAATCTGGATGTTAAAAAGTAGGTTTTTTTCACAACTATAAAATGCAGTCATTTGATGAAGCAGAAATAATACCCTATTGGCGAACAGCAGCCAGTCCATAATAATAGGGTTTTCCCCTTTTTCTGGCAACAAAACTGAAACCATTTTACAAGGAATCATGTCTGCATTAACCACGATACTTGTGGTCAAAATACAAACAAATGATTCCTTGTAAAAAGATTTCGGTGTTGTTGCCGGAAAAAAGGGGAAACCCCCGATTATTATATTTTGTTACTGTCAAAGGAGGTCGAATGAAGCTGTCAGTCCGTTTCGGTGTCTGTATCAGAACATCAGCATCAGCAGCAGCGGCAGCAAGCGGATGCGTGACATCTCCTTCGTGAAGAGACAATTAAAGACACAAGCCGTCACGGCAGTGCTACTGTGGCCATGCAACCCAGATGATTGACCGTCGAGTAAAGCCGCTGTGGTAGTCTGCTCTCCTTCAACGGAGGAGGAGGAACAGCAAAACGACGCAAACTCTCGGCTCAAGGGGCCTTCTCATCGTGGCCAGCAGCAGCAGACCTCGACATGGGCACCTGGCTCCTGAAGAACCCAGCAGCAGCAGGAGCAGCAGGAGCAGCAGCAGCAGGAGCAGCAGCAGGAGCAGCAGCAGGAGCAACAGCAGCAGGAGCAGCAGCAGGAGCAGGAGCTACTGCTGCTGCTGCCACGAGCGAGGAGGGGAGTGGTGTCCGTGAGGCGCCTCTCCCCCAGCAACCCAGGCCCACGAGCCCTCGCCCTACCACAGCCTTCCCTGTCGGGTTAATGCATTTCATTGTTTAGTGTGTACATGCCTAATACTGTTATGTAATCTTCATATATATTTATAAATACTAATTTTTGTTTATTATATCCTGATCGCGATTGTTTGTGTGCAACTTGTACACAATCATTATCGCACGCAATCTAGCCTCGTGAGTAAAACAACTAATGGTAATAATAAGATAATCGTAATACATTAGCAGAGATCTGTGTAACGGGTCACGTCCTGCTGATGAGGCCCATGCCACGTTTCCACAGCCACTAGCGAGCGGGCCCGGTGACCCAGACAATGGCCCCGGGCTGCTCCGGTTGGAGGATCGTGGCACGGGTTCGCGTCTCGACCCCCCCACCCACCCCATCGTGCCCCCCCACCCACCCCATCGTGCCCCCCCCCCACCCACCCCATCGTGCCCCCCCCCACTCACCCCATCGTGCCCCCACCCCTCCAGTTTCCTTTCCATGAACGCGGAGGGGATGGAGGTGAGGGGACGGGGGAGGCCTGAGGCGGATCTTGAGACTTCCCAGGGGAGGGGGGTCCAGAAATGTCACGCTTTCTAAACAGGGACCCACAGCAATAAACACGAGAAGTAAAGACTTACAACTTTCTCTCGTAAATATCAATACAATTCACATTTACGGGGTCTCATTAGCGTGGGTCAGAGTATCGCCAGCCCCCCTCCGTTGTGGAGCGTTGAATGCACTCTTTGGTTGTCCGCGCGGGCGATTTCAGAGATTTCCCCCGTTTTAATTTCCCTTCTCGACACACGGCGGCCGTGGCGGTGACGTCAGAGAGGGCCATCCTCAGTGACCGCGCGTCTCGTGGCCGCCGCGATTCTGGGCTGCCGCGAGCGGCTGCCCCCCCCCTCCCTCCCGCGGCCCCGAGCCCCTGGGCCCCGGGGGGTGTGGGGGCCATCACTTCCCGACGGTCGTGGGAAACGCAGCACAACGTGAGTTGTGTTCGAGAGAGACGCCCTCCTTCACGCCGGGGCGACTTGGAGGGCTTTACACCGCCCAACTCAACTCGGCACTTTTTTAAAAAGGCAACCAACCCAGTGGCAGCTGTCCCTGTGCGGCACATGGTGCCTCGTGCGTGCGTGTGTCAGTAGGGGGCGATGATTGCTGCTGCTGTTGTTGCTGTGCGTGATCCCCACCAAATCAGTGACCGTGTCAATGAAGAGCCGCCCGTTGGACCCCGGTGTGTTAAGGTGGACATCGTCACCGGTGTGTTAAGGTGGACATCATCACCGGTGTGTTAAGGTGGACATCGTCTCCGGTGTGTTAAGGTGGACATCGTCACCAGTGTGTTAAGGTGGACATCGTCACCGGTGTGTTAAGGTGGACATCGTCACCGGTGTGTTAAGGTGGACATCGTCACCGGTGTGTTAAGGTGGACATCGTCACCGGTGTGTTAAGGTGAACATCGTCACCGGTGTGTTAAGGTGGACATCGTCACCGGTGTGTTAAGGTGGACATCGTCACCGGTGTGTTAAGGTGGACATCGTCACCGGTGTGTTAAGGTGGACATCGTCACCAGTGTGTTAATGTAAACATCGTCACCGGTGTGTTAAGGTGGACATCGTCACCGGTGTGTTAATGTAAACATCGTCACCGGTGTGTTAAGGTGGACATCGTCACCAGTGTGTTAATGTAAACATCGTCACCGGTGTGTTAAGGTGGACATCGTCACCGGTGTGTTAAGGTGGACATCATCACCGGTGGATTGGGAGAGTGGGGTGGGTGGGGGGTGAATTTGGGTTTCCGGGATGGTGGCTGTCTGTGTGGAGTGGCGTGGTGATGGCGATGGTTGATTGTCCAACATTCGTCAGCTTTAACAAATGCTACTAAAAGCGCTGATCCGCAAAGCTCACCCATCGGTGATTAAACAGATATTTGCCTATACAGTTCATATATTTAAACACAGTACTGCTGTAGCATTACAGTTATACCACTATGTACGTCTCCTCCAACTTTTACGGCGTTTCACAAATACGCCGTCACTTTGATCAACACCGCCACGACCTCATTTGCATCGTCTCAACACGCGCTTA
Source organism: Lampetra planeri (assembly GCF_965212315.1). Lineage (NCBI taxonomy): Eukaryota > Metazoa > Chordata > Hyperoartia > Petromyzontiformes > Petromyzontidae > Lampetra > Lampetra planeri. The sequence goes on along the minus strand of NC_136136.1, from coordinate 12,472,032 downwards.
CGTCGCTGGCAGCATCGTCCCGTCCTGTTCTCGTTATCCGTCGCCTCTCACCCCCCTTCGCCACCACCACCACAAACAACAACAACATCAACCCACGACAACTGCGACCCCGTAAATCGCTTGCCATTGACGTCGTTTCGATATTCGCCGTCGCACCCTGCAGGAACGCATCCCTGACGCAAAGCGAGGTATGACTGTGCCACTCTCACCGTGTACAGGCTGCCGGGGACAGTGGAGGCTTTGGGAGGCCTTGGCCTACTTTCAGTAGTGGGCAGACAATCACTGCGGATAACGATGACGAAGATTATGATAAGAATTGAATTACCCACGGATCCTGTAGATGTATACGGGCTGTCAGTAAACATGCGTACAGTGGTGCAAATGTGAATGCAGTATAAAAGTCCCAGAATGAGATCTGTTCGTTCTTGTAGTTTGGTCACTGAACCTTACAAACACAAAGATTAAGTTCTCACCCCGTTTCGCCATTTAACGAACTGTTGGGACAGTTGCTGTTAACGAGCGCAGATGAGTACCGGCACGGCACCTTCCAGCACACTCTCACACACAAAGACAAAGATCCCCCGTATAGCCTTTAAACAAACGACTAGGACAAGTGCTGTTAGCGAGTAGCACCTATGAAGGCCAGTCCGGTGCGCGTGCACACACCTCCCGAAACTTAATCACACTGTCCTTGACCATTTGCGGAAACAGGAATAGGAGCCGTTGTGTAGTGCCGTTACAACTACAACTATTTTTTATTTTACCAGGTAAGGCCCACTGAGCTATATCGCTCTTTTTCAGAAGCGACCTGGCCACAAATGATAGCTCAACAAAGTGGCTTATCATATTGAAATTGATAGCAGCCAAATACTCTAAATGCACGTTGATTCTAAACGTGGAGGGATAAACCAGAGGACCCGGAGAAAAATCAACGCGACCACGGTTAGCTACATATGAATCGTAGAACATTCAACATACATACATACAACATGCACACTCCAAATATACAGCAGGCGTCAGGGTCGAGATCGAATCCGCGACCTCCTGTATACCAGGCGAGGCAGTTAACATCTCGCCAACGCAAACCCACGACCTCCTGTATACGACGCAAGGTAGTCAACATCTACCCGAGCCACCGTGGCGCCCCATAAGAGTCGCGTGTGGTGCTGGTGGTGTGAGAAGTTCCGGCGTGGCACTCCCGCCGTGTGCTCTGCCCCGCCACCGGGAGCCCACTGCTCGCTTACCACAGCCACGCAGAGGAGCCGTCGTCAACATCCGTCGCAGACTAACCACGCGAAACGTTGAGACCAGCGTTTGCGAAATGCTGGACATCCGTGAGATTCTGGCCATCTGTAAAAAAAGAGCTTCATAGCTCGTCGGATTCCTCCAGGATAACAAAATCCGCACAAACCATGGCAGGTGCGAATACCTGATGGAAAAATGGACAATTAAAAACTCTCCAGTCGTGTGCGACTGTGGTCATCCAGACAGAGCGTACAACGTGTCACGACACAACCCCCCGATCCACAAATACGAGGGAGACATCACAGCGGCACACTCCGCTGCCCATGACCACCTAAACGTGACATTGTCATCGTTGCTTTGCATCTACATCAGCAGCGGTGGGAAATAAGAGAAGGGTAAAATAACGGTTCTGATTCCGAATCATCACCACCATCATCGTCGTGGTATTCTCAGTGCCAAGACTGCGTATTGAGAATACTGCCATGGTTATGTCCCGTGCTGTGCCCGTGGCTCTCTGTGGGTGCACATGCGGGGCACGGGTAGCTCCGAGGTGGCCGCATAAAGGATTTAAGGTGGCGTGATGAATGGAGCTGCGGCGGGTGTCGCCTTACAGGGCGGCGTGTCGGGTTCGTCTGAGCCGCTATCCCTCCCACCATTGTCCCGCCGTGTCCCATTATCAAAGCCACCCTCCTGGGTCATCGCTGCCGCGCGTGTTCACTGCGAACCCGCCGCACAAAGCGACGCCGCACGCGCGGGGCCCGCGGGAGTGTCGGCGGTCGCACGGCCGAGCGCATTGGCGCGCGCCGTGGCTCTCACGCCGGGCCCGTGTCACCGGGGGGTTCGCCACGGCGCGGAGACGGCAGCGGAGCGGACGTTAAAGACCGCGTGAGGCTAACCCATTGCGTGGCAGTCGCATCGCCCAAATTCCATAATTAGACATAAAAATCGAGTTCAATAACTCATCATGTACAGCTCTTGGTGAATGGATGAGGCCTCCGTGTTCCGTGTACAGTATGGGGGAGGCGTTGGCCATGCTTCGTTACGCTGGTCAGTGCGGGTTGGTGAAGTGGGAGACTCAGAACTGGTTTAGATATCACGCGTCACTGACGTTAGCCGTGGCTGGGAATCAAAACTCGGGTCGCCGGGTTCAATAGTGATGTGCGCTAACCACCGTGCCACCGCTCACCGCCGTAATTGACGTGGAAACTGAGGCGCATGTAATGAAGCTGAATGGCACCTGAGTTGGCTTCGTGGAGAACATTGACGTTAGCTGTGACCAGAACCACGATATCGATGGAGGAGTACCAATAATAGCTCTAACTTTCACGAATCGCAGATTTTCCCATTTCCTCTCGCCTATTTCATTAACCGTATATCCACCATTATTACATCCATATTACCATTGTTAATTAGGTGTAAAGCGCCTTCGATAAGGCGCTACGTGAATTATTTCAAGATAAGATAGCTTAACAACGACGAATCTGCATGCGGAACAAGGCAGCGGCAGACGTTACGCAGCCACCGCCTATTCCCACCGCAGTCACCGCACCAGTGCCGGCCCGAGCCTCTTGGGGGCCCTAAGCAGAATTTGATTTGGGGGCCCCCCTCCCACCACGCAGACTCATCTGTGCTAGAAGATTATTGACACAAATGTCACACTATAATGTTATAGCGAATATTATAAACGAATACAGTGAGGTTATGTATTAATAAAAAATAAAAACAACACTTAAAATACTTCACTCTTTTATTAAAACTTCTGAATACAAACGGTCACAAAAAACATATTAAATAAATTATTTGCAAATGTGCATTAAATGTGCAATCTTTTAAATAAAACCAAAATAGACAAACATTAATCTAATCAAAAATAGAATGTTACAAAAAAAAAGATACTTAAATAATGAAAGCAAACATAAGAACAGCAAGGGTTCAACAATGTCAACTGTACAACAATGACCTCAAAATCGTTCCTTCCTAGCTTTTCTGGAGGCAAAGTCACTAATGACATCATTGTATGGTATTGCTTGGCCAACTTTGTTATTAATACTAATGACTGCAAGTCCACTTAGTCTTTCCTGGGCCATTGATGATCTCAAATATGTTTTTATCAATTTGAGCTTGGAAAAGCTCCTCTCTGCTGAGGCAACTGACACAGGCAGAGTGCAGGCTATCCTGAGAGCTACCCAAAGATTTGGGTAAAGCTCACACATCTCATTTTGTGAGAGGTATGTGAGAAGCTCAAAAAAAAAAACGATTCGGGGGCCCCCTGGTGGCCAGGGGGCCCCAAGCAGCCGCTTAGTTCGCTTATGCCTCGGGCCGGCCCTGCACCGCACCGCGAAAACCCCCCATTAGCTCTCATTAATTTCGCTCAAGTCGCGTGTTTTTGTCGAAGCCGACTTCGCATTGCAGTCAGTGAACGGTGAAGCGAGTTGATATACCGCGTGACGAACGAGGGGATTTATTTAACCGCGCGAGGGGTCACTGGCGCGCGCCTCCTACCAGGGGAGATCCGGGCGACTGTCGTTCACTCGTAAATGTTTCACAAATACGATTAATTTTTAATTTGGAATTGCGAGTCGCGGCGCAGAGTGTCTACTAACATAAATAAACGGGACACGTCTCCTTCCCGTATTTGTCTCGCTACGTGACAGCAATAACAATTTCTTGTTTAACACATCCCATCAGCCACATGAACTTCCGGCAGTGACCGCGTTGGCGATGTCGCGACCTCAGCGCGGCCCCTTCGCGTGCCGAGCTCCCCCGCTCCAGGCTCAACTGCTGCCCAAACAAAACCCGGCGACGTTTTGTGATAAAATATAAAAAAGAAAAAACAACAGAGGAAACCAAATCAATACAACGATTACATCACGGCGCAAAACCGTGGAACTCACTCGTCTGTCGGGAGATCAGAAATGTGTCTTTTTTTTGTTTTGAAAAAAACTAAGGATTCATACAGGTGCCGTTACAAAGAACAAGCGAAGTCCAAATCTGATGCAGGACTCTTCTGCCTCATCCCCCCCTTTCCCTGTGACCGCGTGCCCACTCAGGCAAGTTTGCTTCTCAACGTATCTCGTATTGCAGAATCGTCAGACTGCATGTTGGGAAATTATCATGTTTGATATCGCAACACTCCATGGGTTGGCACAATCCACGCGCCTCTCGTGTGCGCTCCTGGAATTGTCAAAAAGCAACGTGAGATGGATGCGGCCAGGGAGCTTTGAAGGCCACGGCCACCCTAACGCCCAATCTGACGTGCGGTACAACACCGCAGCATTGCATAGACTCTGCTCATCATCCAATCAGAGACTCTGCTCATCATCCCGCCAGAGATTGAGTTTGAAGCATCAGGTGCAGCGTGCTTTTTGATTCCCCTTCTCAACTTGGCAAGTGCTTTATTATTGTCATTATTATTAAATGGTGTCAACACTTACATCGAGCACAACGAAGAAGTCGCTAATTTCCAACGGTTGCGTTGTACAGACGGATCTCACCACACTTGTTGACTCGTTTTCTTTCCAAGGACAATGTATCTCAGCTGAGACAACGGCTCTCAAGTTCATCTTCACGTGCAGGGGATCGTGAACGCGCCAAGTGAAGCGAATCGTATCCACACTCCAAGGTTCCATTGATAATCACGCTTCAGGGTCCCGATTCCATTCCATAAAGCATACACAATACATATACTTTACATTGTGGTGGATGTAGCGGCCTCCATTGGCTGGAGCTCCCAATTGAATACACTACAAAACAGGACGCCATTGAAACAACGTTAACGCTCGCGACGCAACGCACGTAGTCAGGACGAGCTTAGGGGGGGCGATGTCACCCCGCGACTCGAATCACCGCCGATAGACGACGAGACAACCGCGCGGAGAGGACGTAATCGACACACGAGCCAATCGCCGACCTCGAGGAGCGGTGACGCCACAGTGAGCGATGGGGCAGTCGGGAGGGTGAGTGGCGGCTGGCGAGTGGCTGGGCGCGTGGCGCAGGCGGCGCATCGTGCGGACGATGCCGGCCGCGTCGTCTAACAGCCGAGACGCGGTCGCGTGGCAGCGGGGGGGGGGACTACGTCGCTGCATTATTAATTCCGCGGGAGAATGTCGCGCTTGCCGAGCAGTTTTGTCTCACCGTGTCGATTATAATTGACTTTCTCCCCCGCCGTAGCCCGCCACGCGTGTGGATAGCCGCACCCGCCCGAGAGTGGCGGAACCGCCACTCCACGCGTCTCGCTCTGTGGCGGCGGTGACGGCCAGGGATCCAGTGCGACCAACGCACAGGCGCGTGCCGGCCATGCGACTGCTCGTGGCCCACGAGGGTCACGGCGCCCAGAGAGCGGGTCCACTCCGAAGTGAAGCCCGTCTCAAAGACGAGCTTCTGATGTGCGAGTCGCCTTATTTTGGGTAACAACGACGTTGAGTGCAGAGCTATCGCGGGAGGACTCGCCCTGCCAGTCACCCGACGACGCCGCGGGAGCTGTCGGGTCACCTGCATGACGCTCCCCCTGCCAGCGGCCCAAATCTCCCAATTATCTGCAATGTACCCTCAAGTTCCCTCATGGATAATGCAGTAAATCCTCGCATAACGCCGCGGATAAAATAGACCTCCCCCCGCCCTGATGTCGAACCCTGACTTCGCGGCAGATAAGATGAGGCCTCGTGTACCAATGGATGCGGCTCAAATCACCCGGCTATTTGTGACGCTGTGGGTCTCTAGGCAGGGGCCCAACCTTGCCCCCCCCCCCCCCCCCCACTGGAAGACGTTCGTGAGAGCAATCGCTTAGAGAGCGTGTGAACGACCCGCGATTAGTGAATTACGGGACACGGTGAGAATGTCTTGCCAGTGGCGTGCGTCAGATCCAACGTGTCATGGTGCTGAGTGCGAATGGGCGAGGGCTCACTGACGCCACTTGCAAGGCTGTCGGGACACTTGGAAATGTTTCACAATTCGCTGGCAGGTCATTCCGCATATTTGGATTCGCATGGTAGTTGTTGTAACAATAAAGCAAGGACTTACCCCGTTCCTATGTGGCTGCTATACATTGCCACGTGATAAGCCACTTCGTTGAGCTATTTGTGGCTAGATCGCTTATGAAAAAATTAAGTTAATAGCTCAGCGGGCCTTACCTGGTAAGGTACAAAAAAGTTGAGTTTTATTTGTATAGATTTTTTAAGTGAATTGTTTACTTTTCCTATACGTTGCACTCATATCGTAGTTTTTTTATTGCTTCTTGTACCGTCCTGACCCGCCCCTACTGGACACCTGTGAAAAAGAGCTTTACAGCTCATCGGATTCTTCCAGTATAAATAAATGTTCTGATTCTGAAACGGGTGTGTGTCAACGAGCGAACAAGGAGTGAATAACAGCGCGCTGCTCTTACACATTGCAGATGTGCAAGGGTGCTGTCGTTTCCTATCACGTGAAATGTCTTCCACCCAGCGACAAAAACAAACCCAATGATTAAAATGAATTACGAGGATCGCGCCTCATGTATTTACATTTATATATTTGTTTTAAACTATTGAAATCACACTGACCTGGTTGTAAAAACGGCGCGGTCACTTGAATGCATCCAAGCTGCAAAGAGTTAATTAAAGTGTTTAAGCAGCTGGTGGATTTCAAAATACGCGGGCGAGCGAAATTGATCAAATAGCGGCCTCGGTGCTGAGTTCAGAGCGCAGTGCGTGCCCGCCCCCCCCCCCCCCCCCGCGTCACGGCTCCAGGCTCGAGTCTCTGTGCCGCTCACTCGAGCACGGAGGGCGCGCTTCCTCGACGCGTTCGCCAATTCGCGCGCCCCTCGTGAACCCTCCTGGGTTGTTGAACAGAGGTCGACGACAGTCGAGAAGGTGGGGGCCCGAGCAGATCTGCAACCAATTGAACTTCGATGAAGCTCAACGCAAGGCCGCTACGAGGTCTCGGCACAAATCAATTCCTGCCACACGACCACAGACCGCCTTTTTCTCCGGACAGGTGGCAACCGACCGCACCCTGCTACGTTAATCGGCTGTAGGTGACAGCTGCCACTGCTGCCGTGCGGCCAGCTGACTGCCTCGCATTGTTTCACCTGCACTGGGTGGGTGTGGTGTGTATTGTGTGTGTGTCGGTTTGTGTGTGTGGTGTGTGTGTGTGTGGTGTGTGTGGTATGTGTGGTGTGTGTGGTGTGTCGGTTTATGTGTGTGGTGTGTGTGGTGTGTGTCGGTTTGTGTGTGGTGTGTGTGGGCTTGTGTGTGTATCGGTTCGTGTGTCGCTTTGTGTGTAGTGTGTGTGTCGATTTGTGTGTTTGTGTGTGTGTGTGGGGTGTGTAGTGTGTGTGTCGGTGTGTTTGGTGTGTGTGTTGGTTTGTGTGCGGTGTTTGTGTCGGTTTGTTCATAATGCACACAACGCAGAGCATTCCGAATGTTTCGAGGAACGCATCGCGATGTTGTCCGTGTCACAGGGTGCCGGAATTCAGTCAAAGTGCACGAGCAGTGCGGTGGTTCTCATCTCAGCCAACAGTGGACATTCCACATTCCCTCGACGGGGGGACACTCGTCCCGTAGGACGACCACCGCTGTTACTGCCTCGACAACGCGGTGAACGTGTCATCAAACAACTCACTCGGGTGGGTCCCCACCGACGTTTGAACCTCACGACCTTCAAAATTGTGAGTCCAGCTGTGGCCGCGACGTTACGAGTCGCCTCTCGTGCCTTGCCACTGCAGTCGTGGCTAACGATCGGTGTTGGTAGTCACGCCGCTGCGGCTTCACCCTCACCTCTGCGGTGTGTCACAGTCACGCTGTGAGAGCTACAATCGGAATATCGCGAATTCATATACCCGCTGCGGGTGGACTCAGCCCATCATTCGTCTGGGGTCGATAAATTTAGTGCCACTTTGTGGGATATAAACAGTGCTATGGCCTATAGATGGACTGCACCCCCACTACCAAGGCCCCCACAGGAATGTGGAATTTTCCACCGCTGGCACGGAGCTGTCATCAAGAGATGAGCGCCGCGTGAATGTCCATCTGAGCAGCAGGACATCACTCTATGAAAGGCGGCAACCTCGACTCGACTGGGCTCATTCAGCAGCACGCCGCCTTCTCCCTCTGGGTGCCCCTCTCATTAGCCCGGCGCGGCGACGTCGCCGCCGGCCATGGCGGGCATTGATCGCGACGCCGCGCTTTGTTGTGCCGTGGCGATTGCAACAAAAATGGTTTGCCCATTTCTGGCGAGTCTTGGGGGTGCGTCGTTTTTGATGTCCTTGAGATGCGAGTGGCCCACGGAAGCTTCAGCGGCCAAAATAAAATAAAATAAAAACGAGCGGCTGTAGCGATCCAGCGGCCACTGGGGCCGCCGCATGGTAACAACGGCCCCAGCCAGTCACTCATCCCAGATATCAGTCACTCATTGCCAATGAGCCTGCACAATGAATCCCCATCTCCCGACTCGTGGGGATCACTGCTGTTTCAATGGCGTTCTAACGGGATCACAAACTCGTCCATGACGGGTTTACTCTCCGCACTGCGAGTACAGCCGGAGGTTACTGGAGTTCAATTTCCAGCCTCGGCTAACAATCACCAAGCCCGCGGTGGCCACCGTGGTGATGTTCGGTCAAACAACCCCATGGCCATCCAGCAGCGCATTAATAAAGGACCGTTAACATCCACGACAATTCTAATAACCAAGTTGAAGAATCATCAGCAATGATCCATCCACCGCTGGATGGAGGCCTCTTCAAGACCATGGGCATCTCTCGCGGTCTCGTGATGCAACATTCACAACGAGCGCACGCACACCGGCTAGCTGATGCTATTCGAGCTTGTGCACTTCATACACATCACGTATAAAAAAAATTAGTGAGCTGCTTTCATTTGCTATACTTTGCATTCCGATCGTTGTATTTTTTTTGTACCGTTTGTTGTTGTAACTTTCTGGCCCGTCCCTGTTGGACATCTATGTGAAGAAAAGAGCTTCACAGCTCATCGGATTTCTCCAGGGCTAAATTGAGATCCTGCTTGTTATACACCATGCGCACCATCACCACCACCACCACCACCACGATCTCCGCGAGGGTTCCTCATTGGCGAGAGATACGCCTGCAATGCGGCGACAATACAAGTCGGGACGACTTTACACGCGCAGAGCCGAGCTCCCTCCGCTCTGCAAACAATCGACGGTGGCCACATCCAAACCCTGCGGTGGGGCTCAGCGGGCAGTTGTTCTTCTGCTCGTTCTGCGTGCAGGGAAGAGGTCCCCCGCGCGGCCACCACAACAACAACAACAAAAGCCGGGCGGGCGTAACGAAGAAAGCACGGAAACCGATTCGGACTCCACAATGTTGCATTACAATGCGCTCCGTGCAGGTCGTAGGTAGGGGTGGGTGGGTGGGCACGGACTCACACAAAGCGCCGTGCTCCGAGCTGAGCAAAGGCAATAAACAACGTTGTGCACTGCTCGCCGCGGGTCAGGCGTTGGACATTTAACCCGCTGGCAGTTTCACATTCATATTTTTTTCGCTGAGCTTTACGTAAGCGAATATTCTGTGACCACAACCGCGACGCGTGTGCGTATTTCGCCACGAGTGTTCTATTTTATATAAAACAAAACAAACAAAAAACCACGGTTGCTGAGCCACATGTCCCCAAACGCCTAAAAAAAGTCAAGAGGCCAGAAATGAAGGCAGCAACCACACCTCAAAGTTGTAACAGATACAAGGGAACGCGTTTTTTATTTTTTAAAGAGAAACAGTGAATGCACATGTCTGTTTTACATGCAACATCAATCCATTCTGTATGTTTAACTTCTTTCGCACCTCTCGTTTTGCCTCGCACCGGCAAAACGAGAGCGCTGTGACCACAGCTGGTGCTGTGAGTGGTAGCCTGGCAGATGCAGGCAGTATGTTGAACTTCTTTCGCACCGTACGTAGCCACCCGTACTAATCGGAGGTGCGGGGGGAGTAGAGCAAACTCAACACAAGAAGCAGTTCTGAAGAAATTAGTGTTCAATCGAGATTATTTAAAAGTGCATAGCTCCGGTGGCTTCCTCATTTCGGAAGGATGATCGTTCCAGACGGCCACAGAAGGCGCATCTGAAAGTGCCGCGCGATGCGCTCGACGGTAAACCAAAGCCGCTGCTGCTGCTGCGAGGATGACTAGAGTTTGCGTGATGGTTTATGCTCCTTGACCAGATGAGCAATGCATTGTAGTTCACTTGTGGCAAGCACTTTGCGTGTATTCTCAAGTCGATGCGATTTGCTGCTCGAGTGAGCATTGAGGCAGTCGCCTCTTTCTCTTGTTCGCAACCCTGGGCCAGTGGTGGAAACTCCACATTCCCATGGCGGGATAAAGTCCATCGATCGGACAACCAACTGTTGACTTCGCCACACAGGCTTCTCTGTATAACACCGTGGGGTCCATCAGACAAGCAGCAGCAAGGCATTGAACTTCTTTCCTGATACCCACGTGCTCCTGAGGCCGAGTGATTGGCACGAGGAGGGGCGGCGCTCGCATTGTGCCCGCGCATGACGTAATGCACCCTGGAACATGTCCCGGTGTCCGTTCGTATTACGAAAGCCTTTCTGCTTTTCCCGTTGGGAAATGTCCCATTTCCACCCTCCCCCACCACCCCACTACCCATTCAATCAAATATCACAAACTCACTCCCAGGGCATCTTAGTCACGGATGTCACAATGCAACCGCGGGTCCATTGTTAGCGGCGTGTCTCCTCAACTTATTCCGCCGCGGTTTGCATCGCGAACTCCTCGAGGGGGGACCACGGTGCCCCGCTGTCGTCTCAGCAGAAAGAGCCGGGCAGCACCACGTACTCCGTGGTGTGTGTGTGTGCTTTCCCACACTGAGAGACCAATTCAGATCTATTGAGTCTAGGATGTATATACTTTTCTAAATTATATATTCATATACCTGTATCCATATTTTTTCATCCACACATTATTTGGAAATAAATTGTGTGCTTCACCTGTGAAAAAGAGCTTCATAGCTCATCGGATTCCTCCAGTCTAAGTAAAGAATGTGACTGACGATAGATGGAGATGTAGCGATGAATTATGCTCGTGTGCAGACGATGGTGGATTATCGCATGCAACGTGGGGAGAAGTGGCGGATTGGAGAGGCCTTCATCCAGCAGTGGATTAAGGCTGATGACAACGACGATGATGATAATGTTTATATCAACCGGAAGCTCCTGACCCCTAGTGGGGACATGCGCTCATTCAAATAATCAGTCGTGTAGTTTCTTGTTTGTTAAAGAAATCGCAATAAATAAATCCCAATTGTACACAAGAGCTCGGAAACCCACAAGCGTGTGTGGTTACCCAATGAGCCACACCACCGCCTCCCCATCACCACCAGCCTCTCGCCTGTCCACCAAGCAGTCTGCACGGACCCTCACAGGCTGAGACTGGTGGCTGTAGCGCTAGAGGCGTGCAGTGCTGGGATGTATTGTGGCAATTCAGGGTCACGAATCACCTCAATAATGAATCGTTTTTTGTCTCGTTGTATGCATCTCATTTCTATTGAGTCTTGTTTGCACCCGTCTGTATGTTGAACTTCTTTCGCACCGAACGAAAGCCAACCGCGCTAACCGGAGGTGTGGAGTCTCATTAGAACAGTTTTCTTCACTGCCGTATTTTGCCTGCTACTCGTCATTTTTGTAATAATATCTCTATCTCCGTAAGAACTTTAATTGATAAAATTAACATCACGACCAGTTTGTTATCAAAGGGCCCTGTGTCGCTGCGAGTGGCGCAAGTCACAGCGGACGGAGCCTTTACGATTCGATGCAAACGCCGAGAAGCTCCAGCAGCCAGCAGCAACCAGCAGCAGCAGCAACCAGCAGCAGCAGCGGCAGCAGCAGCAACCAGCAGCAGCGGAGGCGGTCGAACTCACAGCAAGGAGCAGGAGCCGCCCCCCTCGGCTGTCGCGGGAGCGACGTCCCAGGCCGCCTGGCAGGACTCCCTGGCTTCGCGCGGGGCTTCTCCGCACGACCTCTGCCCGCCGCCTCCACCTCCACCGCCGCTGTGGATAGAACGGGGGGAGACCGATGACGCGATTGCTGCTTTGTTTGGCCTTGATGTCATCGCTACCTGTTTGGAAACAATGAGGACCCCCCTCTCCGCAATATATTATTATATAGGCCTATTATTATTTTACGCTGCTCTTTTACGAGACTGAAACGCTCCGTTTTTTTCCACACGTCTATTGTTAAAGCCTAACGAGAATAATACTACTAATTAAAAATGGTTATTGATTTCCTTAACGCTTTCTTTACGATATTTTCATTTTAACTCTCCGGAGATTATTCATACTTGCCAAGTTCATCCATCAGCCGTCCCATCGCAAAGGTGACGATGGCCATTCAAGCAAACACGTAGGCGTACCCTTTGCCACGAGGGATGTTTGTTTGTTGGTGCCAAATAAAAACAATTACGTCTATTTCAACAACACAATCAGCCAATCGACAAACACGCATTGTTTAGTCTCGAGCTGGCGAGCTCCCACTGAGACTCGGCGTCTCTTGATCACGTGGGACCTGGGTTACGAGGACGAGACCAAGATGTGTGCGCGTATGTTGAACTTCTTTCGCATCGTACGTAGCCAACCGTGCTGATCAGAGATCTCGGCCAAAGCCGTCGATGCCACCACCCGACGTCGTCACCAACGCCTCTCCACCCTCCACCACAGCCCGCAATTACTGCACAATGGACGCGCGGCCTCCAAGATCTTCCCTCACGGTCTCCCTCCGTTTGTTCTCGGGTCTTCTCTTCCCCTTGGTCTCGGGATTCTCGTTCACCTCCCCCCTTCGCCCGCCCATCGCCGCACGCGACTCCCACCACGTAGCTCAGGCGACATTTGTTTTCCCTGAATCATCTCCACGCCACTCGCCTGCCACGTTCTCTTGCGGGCCTCTGCATTGCTGCTCCCTTCTCGCCAAGACATCCCAAACAGAGTGAAGTGCAGCACTAAAGATATCTCTGCACGGCAATAAAAAGCCATGTGCAGATATCCTCCCAAAAATGATCAAATGTACTTTTAAAAAATGCTAACGTAACGCACAAGTTACAATCAACAAACATGAAGCACCCAGACTGTCCCAAGGTCCCAGTTGATCAAGAAGACAGCTTCTAGAGGAAGCAGATGTTTTCGTTGCGGAAGGTTCACCACGTGTCTTACGCAGCAACTATGGCGGCCGCCCTCCAGCGGTCGGGTCTGGTGGCCCTGAGGGAAATCCCGCGGCCTTTCGATGCCACCACCCGTCCCATAGCGGGACACGGGGCCGTCTGCCGGGGTGCGGAGACTGCAGGAAGAGGAGCACGCGCTCGTTGCCAAGTGCGGGAGTTCATTGACGATTCCTTCACTGACCCACGCAACGCGATCGTCGCTCGGGCGCGTGCGCACGTGATGGGGGACTCGGCCACGTGATGTGGATTCGGCGTGGGAGCTGCCCTTGCGATCTTACTCGACGCCAACCCTCCCCTGTTTACACGCCAGCGCAATCGTCACCCTAAATCTATACGTTGATGTCGCCCCTCCGATTAGCACGGTTGGCTGCGTACGGTGCGAAAGAAGTTCAGCATACATACAGCATACATACTATGTTTCTCCAAGATCACTTTACTATGAATGCTTTTTTTTAAGTAATCTTGTTTGTGCACTGTTTTTTATTTCTGATCTAACGTGGTTGTTCTTGCTCTGATTTCTATTCGCTTGTTTTTTTATGTCATTACGTTTGCAGTTTTTTTACTGTCTCAGGTCACCCTTGCAAACGCCAATTAACCTGGTCTCTTGAGTTCTCATTATCTGGTTAAACAAAAATGAAGATAAATTAAACGAACTCCTTGCAATGCATTCTACTCACTCCATTTGCATCGCAGAAAACATAAGGTTCACACTCACACCAGTTGGATGGCGTGTCCGATGGGCTGTAAGGAAGAGTGTGTACGCACACCACGCTACAGACACGACGCTACACACACTGCACACACAGAGACAGGGAATGAAGTCGCTTACATCACGTGACTTCCAAACTCCAGCGGGACGCATTTTTCCAATTGACTATCGTGTCAACGATGCCCCATCATTCCCCCTGGGTCACGTGTTACCAGAGAGCTGCTTTGCTCTTACGGAGACGTCAACGGCACTGTGACATCACGTGCACGAGTTAGCTATTGGGGGCTTGCGATTAGGTCGCCACCTTTTCCCACGAGAGACCAAAATCAGGACACGTTTCTCAGTCAGCCTGGGCCTGCCAAAACCTTGCAGTTTGCTGCAGTAAAGTTAAATGCAACACCAGTAACCAGATCTCGGTGCAAACAAATCCCTGCCGCCTGGGCACAGACGCCAATTCAACGACCGTCCGGGCCAGACCTGAACAGGTGACAGCCGTAGTCTGACGTCAGCTCAAATCGCAAATATTAAAATGACCTGCAATTAATGTCAAAGCGCTGTCCTTGGGTTAGTGAGTTAAACCAAGCCGTCTCTTGCGAAACAAAGAGACCGACCATAGCTTGATCTCACCTGGTTAAGCACCGGCCGACGAACTGCGACTTACAAAGCTGAGGGGTTAAGAGGACGGCGATCGTCGGATGCCGAGTGCGAGTTTGGCCTTTCCCAGAGCCATAAATCGAGCAGCATGAGCTCACTTCCCTCGCTTCCTTCCACCGCCTCCCCACACACATTCACACGCGGCGCCTTTCCTCTTCGCGAGAACATTCACGAACACCGCCACACACCCACTCATTGTCTTCACACGTCGCGTCGTGGCTGCCGCGACGCTGCGCAAAGTGGAATAAGCCCGGACGCTCTGCGATATTAATTGGGGCCGAGGCTGTGTTAGCAAGAGCGCTGTTCCCAATGACTCTCGAGCCAGGGGGACATCTGTGAGGGTTCGTTTCCTCCGCTGCCTCTTTAAAAAAAGAAAACACGGCTCCAATGAGCGAGGCGCTCTGCCGGCACAAAAGCCACAGTCAGGGATCCCGCGCAAGGGGACCCTACACTCGCTGTGCATACTTCAGGGTCCTGGCACCCCTCTCGCCTCTGTGAATGTGAATAATCCAATGAATGCAACTCTCATATGCACATTGGCATCCTCTTTTTATTTTTAAAATTGGAATGGTCTCCACGAAACCAGCAGACCAAGCGAAAAGGCATAAGAACTAGATTGTGGGGTGAGGCTGGAAGGGCAGATCTTGTAAATCGCTGCGCCGTCTCCTGTGCCGCAGCTGCTGGATCTGGTGGAGGGTGGAGAGCCTTGACAGCGAGGTGTGGTGGTGGTTGTGGTGGAATCAGCGGCTTTGGCCATGGTGACACCATCCATCTCGATCTGTAACCCTCTTGACTGAAGCTCACACTCCGTCGTGGCTCATTGCTCCATGCACTGCTGCATTGGAATGTGTTTCCTCGGTGTGATTCCCGATACCCAGATATCACCATTGTCAAGGAAAATCCGAACCTGTTTTGGGTATCCCCAAGGTCGAGTAGGCCTTAGATGAGTACCTGGTACAGTGTGTCAACGTCAGCGCTGAGAAGACAAAGGTGGGCGGGCATGATGCTGGCCACACCGGCAAAAGGGCACCGATAGTTTCCGGACGAGACCGGTTCGGGATTTTACCTTCTGCTGCCGTTTCACGGCGAATTCTCAAGGTGAATTTCGACCCGAGGTGATGCCGCCATTTTGGGCACCTCTTGCTGGACGCTTTGGCTGCAAAAGTGATGGACATTTCATGGCTCGTTTGCGAGTTAGCCAGCTGCTTGGCCAGACTGAGAGTTTAACCAGACCAAGAGTTGAACTCCATCAAAAGTTTAACCAGGCCAGGCATTTAACCAGGCCAAGAGTTTAACCAGACGAACAGTTTTGCTCGAAAGAAAAACAAAAAGACCAAGAGTTCAACCAGACCAAGGGTTTAACTCAGGCCCAGCTTGAACAGCGGGCCCATGGCTCTTTTCGCGGTTGCTGCTGAAGAAGCGGGCTAGGAACAACCATCAGAAAATGCTGGGCCTGCGATATCCCCTCCCTCCCGCGTCCTACTGTGGCGCGGACTGCGTGCAACCACGGCCGTCAGAGTCGCTCCACGCGCTGAGTAACGTCATGCTCCGACTCAAAACGACGACAGCTGAACCACAACAAAGACGTCGACTTTAGGCGGCATGGAAACACGGCCCCCCTAGCCAGCGGAGTTGTATGCACGTGATCGGTGGGGGAGAGAGATGAGCTCTCCAAGTGAAAGGGGGGCATCTGATTGCGGCGCGGCTAATTTCAGGCAAAATTACGAGCGTGGCCTTTTTTGTACTTTGGCTGGCAGCGCAGCTCGCTATAAACATAAACAAGCGCGACGTTGAGGCCGCCTGGTCCAGTGCGCGCTTCCTGTTGTTGAGCACCGCGTTGTATGTGGGGCTCCGATGTTGTGCGTTATAAACACGAGCCCGCTTCCTCCCCACACACACGAAGAAATCATCGCGTCCTGTTTATATTTTCCCATCTGTCATTCTGTTGCTATCAAACATTTGTGTCACTTGCCACGCTTGTGGGCTGGCTGCCTTGTCGACGTTGAGTCCATCCTGCTAATACGTTGGTACCGCGTGCCAACAATGACTTCGAGGATGCTTTACTGTCTTAAGAGTGCAGAACCCGCATCACCACCAGCATCAGCAGAAGACAGTGGCTGGATAATCCTGAATTGAATCCTCCCCACACCATTGCCATCGCTCCCGAAACCTGCCACGATCCATCTTGCCCGTCCCCTCTCCGGTGCGTTTCTCTCCTTTGGCTGACATTCTCACCACCGGCCTCATTCGTACGCCAGTTGTCATCCCCGTTCTAAGAGACGAGCCTCGCCCCAAGCCCGCGCGCTTCTCATTGGCCTCCCAAAATTTGTGTCCAGTCACGTGACACCCCAGTGGGGCGGGGGGGATGCTGCAGGTGACAGTGGCAGCAGTAAGTGCACCGCACAGCAGCAAGCTAAGGGACCCCATCCAAGGCCGGTGTTGACCGGCTTCCGTGCGCGCTCAGTGGCAGCTGCGTCGTATTCCACTGTGCTCTCGTGTTTCAATATCCTTCAGCTCTGTGTGTGTCTCCCTGTCTGACCCCTCTACTGATTGGCACAGGCAGACCTCGCTTCGTGCTCAAGATGCGTTCATGGAGAAGCGAGCGCTAATCGAATTGGCGCTAACAGGGGTCGTTATACCCTTGTGTATATGGGGATGCGTTCCCGGCAGCGTTATTTCTTTCGAATGAGCAATATACAAGAGCTTCGTTGGTGTATCGTTAATAGCGCCAATAATACTAATACTGTACAGATGGCAAACATTATTTGATAAATAATGTACAATAACATCAGTAAGTATTATCTGTACTCGTGAGTACATTCCACTGTATTCCTCCTACAAGGCAGCGGAGGGAGACGAGGTGGGAGGCGAGGTAGGAGACGAGGTGGGAGACGAGATAAGAGACGAGGGGGGAGTTCAGTGTTTGTGGCACTTTTACCGCATCGCCAATATAATATCTCCAAATAATTCGTTTAATTTTTTTTGTATTTTTATTTTTTAGATCGACTCCAAAGCATTGCAACTTGTGCACAGTGTCAATTAATTTCCCTAAACCAATTACACCTAACTTTACGAACATGGATAGTGCACGTGGTGTATCAGTACAGAGCACATATTGTTCCATCTGCTGGCTTCCTCTTGACCTACACATGCAGAATGGCGTTGCTTACAGGGAAACAGCAAAGCGCAAGTTTAATAGAAGCAAGCACTGAACCGGCGTTGATAGGCAGTGTCTCATCAGCAGAGTCAGGCTCGCTTAAACCATTGCCGGTGAATTACCAGATGTTTGTCGGCAAGGAACCCCTCCCTCTCTCTTCAGATACGGGTCCTGCAGTCGTTCGCTACAAATATATACATGACACAACACAATGTAATCGTTCACGTCGCTGTGGAGAATATATAAGTCATAAAATATACAAACGGACAAGACGCCTCAAGTTCGCGTAACAAGAAAGTCAGCGTTTACCCAAAGAGGCCCAATCTCCATACCAGTCTGCTCCGTGACCTCCTGCCAGCGGGCCTTCGACACTTCGCGTGGCATGAAAGTACAGCTAGCCTGGCACAAGCGCCGTGGTGACATCACCGTCACTTAGTGGTGTAACGGCGATTGTTGTTATTTGGTGATCCTGCTTTGGTAGTGGTGCGCAAACGCAATGGCGATACACTGAACACAGTCGTCATTAACACTGCAACCTTCATGATTGAGTCCAGTATAGATGTAATGCGGGCGTAAACGGCCTCGCGGATATGACGTCACGGGGGGAGGGGTTAGGTCACGTGGGGGAGAGGGGTAAGCTCTTAAGGGCGGTAACCGGAAGAGACGAGAGGAGAGTGTGGGAATAAAGACAGGAGTAGGCCACGCAGGGCAGAGGGTGGAGAGTGGCGAGATCGCCACGCGGTGGGACTCGGCACCGTCGGCCAGCGGTGTCCGGGCACGGGTGGAACGGAGAGCAGCGGTGGGGCTGCAGCGAGAGCAGCTGAGAGACTGCACAAGGGCGGAGAGGCTAAGAGGGAAGCCTGCAGCGGAGCTGCATCGGGTCTTCGGGGAAAAGGCTACGTGAGCGACGGCAGCTGTCCAGCTGCCAAGCGGAAGGCTCTGAGCGAAGGCCGTGTGGGGCAAAGTTGTAAGAACCCAAATAAAGGACAACGGAGACAAACACAGTGGAAGAGTCCTTTCTTACATAGAGAAAGAGTTGGATAGCAAAGAGTTAGAGACTACATTGGTTTTAACCATGGGGCCTGATGAGAATTACATTTTGAAAGTTTCCTGATGACCAGTTATATATGGGCACATGAATAGTTACACTATTAGTAGCTGTTGAATAACGGACACACACCCGTCAATACTCAGTAAGGTATTCCTAAACAAGCGCAATGGTATTGAAAGTGAAACTATTTTAGACTGTTGCTGGAACATTGAGTGCTCATATCAAAACTTATTTCGCACCGTACGTTGCCAAACAAAACACACAAAAATCAGTTCTAAAAAAAAATACTTTTCAATCTTGATTTCAATCCAGACGCGTGCATGCGTCCAGCATGTGAGTAAAACTGGGCACAGTGGGGAAGAAGGTTGGCATCGGTCTCCTGGAGGCAAACTTGCGCCTGGCACCCACACAGCAATATCCATGGCAACGGCGGTCGCCGGAAGGAGGAATTGCCGTCGCTGCAGTGAGTGGCGCCGCACCTCACTTGGGGCCGTCACGAGTTTGCAGCACGTGGTCTAGCACGTGGTCTAGGCCAGGATCTAGCACGTGGTCTAGCACGTGGTCTAGCACGTGAACTAGCACGTGGTCTAGCACGTGGTCTAGCACGTGATCTAGCACGTGATCTAGCACGTGATTTAGCACGTGGTGTAGCACAGGATCTAGCACGTGGTCTAGCACGTGGTCTAAGCCATGATCTAGCACAGGATCTAGCACGTGGTGTAGCACGTGGTGTAGCACGTGGTGTAGCACGTGGCGTAAACAGGGATCTAGCACTGAGTTTGGCATGGAATCGAACTCACTGTGATTTCCATCGATTCCTGTTCGATAACAGGTATGGGCAAGAACACGCCCGTGGTAACCTATTTGGGCACGACACACCCACCTACCTGGCATTATCATAATTTATCCCTGGGCATTTCATGGACGCGTTCTGTTACTTTTGCAGCGCCAATGCAAAAGACCAACGATGGAGCTTTGCTGTTGATCTTAACGCCACGCTTCTTCGCTCTCTTAGCATGGCAACATCCACACGTGGAACGCGAGTTTTAATAGGATAAGTTTCGACGAACCTCGATCAGACTTCACCACGCTGCAGGCTGGTGAAGCGGTGGGGAGAGAGTTCAACACCAGTTCAGATATAACTTGCTGCTGTCAGCCGTGGCTACGGACGGTGCCACGTGCGAACCGCTGCGCCACTGCTCCCCGTGTTTTCCAGAGACACGCTGAGAACGAGCAAACCGCACCGATGGTGACTGCTCGCCGCATTCGCTCAGCCAAGGTGGACGCCGCTTGAAGTAATCATCGCTGCTGTGTCTATGGCCAAAGGCAACGACAATTACATTGATTGGCGCAATCACGGCGGAGAGCTGCTTATTACACCTGGGCCCTTGAGGTTTTCCACAGGCACGAAGGCGTGCTCACAGCGCGCCACCCTAGCCCGTGCCACGGGGCACGGATGGCGATTTGGGGAGAGGGGTGGGGGGCCGCGGTAATGTCGCACAATAGCTGTGATTGTGATGATTACGCCGATTACGCTGAACACCAAGAGCCTCCGACTGCTGGCCCGGCCAGTCGTGTCGGAGCTGCACCATTCACGTCGTCACGGTGCCCGTCCCCTACCTCGCCGCACTGGGTCGAGCGGTGGCCCAGCAGTTAGCACGGCCGCACCACAAACCTGTCGAACCAAGTTTGATTGCCGCTCACGGCCGCCAACACCAATAACGATTTATCTTAACCAGTCCTGGGCCTCCCCATGGTCGACTCAGCCTCAAATGAGTACCTGGTTCGGTGTGTAAAATATCGCCACTAGAGAGACAAAGACGGTCGGGCGTGGTGTTGGCCACCCACCCCCTCGTGTTGCTGTTCCGCCCTTTATGGGTGCTCGCTAACAGCATTTGCCCCAACAGTTTGTTAATGCTTTACGGGGGAGCTTTGTATTTGAGCGAGTGTGTTGTTGTGACGTGCAGTGTGGTGGTTGAACACAGAGTGGATGCGACGAAGTTAAAATATATTTTTATTTCACCAGGTAAGACAAAATGGCTCTGTAGCTCTTATTCAGAAGCGACCTGGCCACAAATGGTAGCTCAACAAAGTGAATTTATCGTGTGGAAATTTATAGCAGCCAAATACTCTAAACGCATTTTGATTGCAAATGTGGAGGGAAAAACCGGATGATCCCGACTAAAATCCACACGACCACGGGGAGAGAAACATACAAACTCCAAATATACAGCAGGCGTCAGGGTCGGTATCGAACACATGCCTGACATCAACTCTGAGATCATTCCCACTTCTCTTACGCCAAAAAGCAGCGACTCTAGGTTGTGCCACTTTTCACACCGACCAAATACGAACATATTTCTCAGTCAACCTGGGTCTATAGTCCCTTTGCAGCAAACTGCAATAAGGTTTAACACAAAACCGCTTCCAGTTAATTCCTGCGTCCCGAATACAGACGCCTGTCATTGGACTCAAACCCGGACGCAGAAGGATGCTGTGAGCTACTCCTACAAAACTGGGTTTTCTCTTCATAATTGTATTTCATCACTTTTAAATTGACTCCAGTTTGCGATTGCAAGTTGCCTCGAGTGGTGAACGCTGCCTTTGTGTTCCATCTGCCGTTGATGTTAATCACATGGGAGATATTGTCGAGTGAAGCGCAGTCAATTACATTTGATTATTTGATTAGCTAATTGTGTCGGGCAAATCAGCCTACGTTGCTATTAAATTCTGTTAAACTGGCATCAAGAGAGAATGAAAATGAATTTGTTCCCATGGCGAGTTGATGAAGCAGGACAGGCTGGTCTAAGTCCACGAACCACGACACCACACGCTTGCACAGACTTTGCAGATGCCACAAAGTCCACAGACTTTGTGGAGTCCGCAGACTTTGTGGCGTCTGTGGAGTCCGCAGACTTTGTGGCGTCTGCAGAGTTCAATAATTATTTACGCGATCTAACCCAAAAAACCTCTACTATGGATATTGGTCGCGAAAGCCTAAGTGTTAAACTGAGTACCACGATGTACGTGGGAAAGTCAACAATGGTTGGCATATTGATACACCTCACCCTCGCCACAAGAATGTGGAATTTCCACCACTGGCTCAGAGCTGTAAACGGGAGGTTGAGCATCACGTCAGTGTTCATCTGAGCAGGAAATCACTCTAAAATAGTTTGCATGAACAGGAATGAGACAAAACAACAAATCTAAATATATGGCATCGTGTTTGTTTACATTTCTGTTGCTCAACGTGTGCTCATGACCGGTAGTCGCAGTGCTGCTTCTGACCGGATACTTTCACGGTAGGCGGTGCAGCTGCGGGTGCGCTCAGTAATTAGCGCGGTGTTTTGATTGCGAGCGGCGGCGGAGGCTGTGGTGGCGGCGTGGGCCAAGGAGTGACCCCCCCGCCACCCCGCCGTGCATTGTTGTCCCGCGTCGCAGAGAAAACACGGCGCTTCCTCCTGCGAGGAGCGGCCGCCCGACCCCGGTTCCCAGGCTCCAATGGGGCCGGAGCACCGCGCGCTCGGCCGCCCGGGCTCGGCTCGCTGCGCGTGGCAGGAGGAGGCCGTCGCTCCTCCCCGAGCCCCGTGGCCCCGCAAAACAAACACCGCCCGAGCCCAATAATGACCGGGCTGTCTTAATGAGGTATTGTGCTGCCGCGTGCGTGGGCCAAGCCCAGAGTTCCGAGCTGGCAACGGGGCTCCCACAGGAAGCATCTGTCCACCGCGAGTAGCAGCTTGTCGAGATGACGCAGCGTAAGTGGCGTTGCCACCTGTCCCGGTTTGACCCGCGATTTGGGAATTGGTATATGTACGTTCGAGGTGGCGGGTATATTAATTTATACCGAGATCTGGTGATGGGAATTTGTGTTGTAAATGCACTACAGCAGGAATGGGGAACCTTTTTTTCTGTCAAGGACCATTTGGATATTTATAACATCATTCGCGGGCCATACAAAATGATCAACTTAAAAATTAGCTTGTTATATTTGGTCAAACATTTAATTAACTCACCCCTAATGTGATGGCTGGAACTGCTTCTCTTTGGAGATGCGGGAGAAAGACAACAAACTAAACACAAAAATTAAGTTCTGAAAAAATTAGTTTGTCAATCTAGATGATTTAAAAGTACATAGCTCCAGTGGCTTCCTAATATCGGAAGAGCGTTCCAGACGGCCGCAGAAGCGCATCTGAAAGCACGCGATGCGGTGACCACCGTCTTTGTTCAATGGCTAGCCAAAAGCCGCTGCTTTGAGTTCGCTTGATACTTTATGCTCCTTGACGAGATCAGCGAGCTACTGTGCTTCATTTGTGGTTCACAGCTGGTCCGGATCATCATCAGCCAAGAAACAATCCCGCGTAAATTGCGCCAGCATCGCCACCGGAGCCCCACGCAGTTATCAAGGACAGGTGGAGGGCGCAGCCCTGCAACTGCCCACTCGCGCCACTCCTGGCAGATGGCCCCTCCACGAGAGGGAGCTCAACAAGACTGCCCCACTGTAAGGTATTTGGCCTACTCTTCCACGCTTCTACAACAATCGACCAAAGTGCTTGTCAGAAGAAACAAAGCATGGATAATCTCCCGAGATGCCCTGCATCACCACAATGCACTCCTTAAGATTTGGCAATGCTCACACCAGAAGCGGTGGCCTGTGCAGAATATTTGACAAAGACCAATTCGGATGAACAGGAGACACAATGGAGATGTTACACACTCGTCGGGCATCTTGTAAGAGGTGAATATTGGTATTTCACCCGCGTGCCGCATCTTCACGCGAAGGAAGGCGATAACTCTCCTGAAGTATATTATTTACCCACACGTATAGTATTTGTCTGTCGCTTGATTGAAATGGAAATTGAAATATAAAGTCAGGGATAAGGTCACCCACCTCCGAAACTACATCCTCAGTGTTGCCGGCTCCATCTCTGCCCCCGAATCAGCTGCGCCCCCTCTTTGGCACAGCCGAGGGGTGTTGGCTGGCCCCGAACGGAAACTCGTAATTCCTGACCAGCCCGTACGCGCGCACCCAGCGCGTCTTAGCCCTCCTGCCCCTCCTTCACCCTCCCAGGCCGTGCCGTGGTGACGAGACCCACCACTGCTGGGGTCTGGGCCTTGTGGTCTATCTACTTAGGTAGTCATGGCGGTTTTTTGACCATACTTCACCACATTGATCAGTGCAGGTTAGTGTCAGTAGAGCATTGTCTCTCCTCAGGCTGCACGTGGGGTCGCTGTCCGCGATAAAAACTAAATCATGCACAGGTGCTGCCTCTTCTCAACCCACTGCTGGGTTCAAGCCTCCCCACACCACTCCATTCATGGGAGTTGTTTGCCCATTCTTCACCGTGTGGCTCGGTGCGAGTTGGTGGAGACCAGGAGCGTAGATGGAAGAGCACAGTACGGTCTAATGTTGCTGTTAGCAATGTTAGTTCTCCAGCAATAGCAGCATACATAGAACAGGCCAATATACACCATCCAAGCACCATCCAGGTTCATGCATGCTTAGCTTCCGAGACCTGACAAGGCGTTATTGTCAAAGGCACACTTATTTATGCCATGAAAATAAAACAATCAAGGTCATTGCTCATTATATCTCATTCGTTATGTCACGTAACACTGTTTTATTGTTGTACTCTTCAGATGTATGAGTAAGCCGAAGTTAATCACATTATTGCCCGTTTGTCGGGACGTTGACGGTGAACGGTCAGAGTATTAAATTACTTATGATTAACGGAGTATCCTGCGTCTGTTTCAAAGCCAGTTTCAAAACAAGACACACAAATATAACCAAGAAGATGTATGTATGTAGAACTTCTTTTCCACCGTACGTAACCAACCGTACTAATTGGAGGTGCGGATATTGAAACAAAAAGCCCAACATTTCAGCCAATAGGGCTTCCATATCATTTTGTATTTTCCACCGAAACACTGAATAACACAGAAGGCAGTGGAGTGTTGACTTTGCACAAGTGGTGAGACTCTAATCACTACCAAAGATACTCACCACACGTGGTGGACACCGCGTGACATGGACAATCAGGGAGTAAACACAAGCCCTCTGATTGGTAGTTAGCGGACCTGAAAGGGGATTGGTTAGAGCAGACATGGGCAAACTACGGCCCTCGGGCCGTATACGGCCCGTTGGGCTTTTTAATCCGGCCCGCCGAACTTGTCAAACCCGATTTGGTCGTGACTCGAACCTAATTTCCCCATTGGATTTTATGTAAATACAATTAATCCGTTCCAGACTCCTACGAACTGTATATAAATATTGTTTTTTTAAAGATTATTAAGCACAAAAATAGTTAATTACGCCATAGAATTCAGTGTAATAGTAAACTAAATGTAACAACATTGAATAACATTGAGATAACCTTGAATAACAGAGAAAACTAACATTGCCGCATCAAGGTTTAGAATCGAACAACAAGATGATTGTTTCGTCTGCTACATCAGTCGGTCGATTCTGAGAGAGAGAATATTCGTATGAGCAATTCATGTTTCTATTGAAAGTAAGTTAACAGTAATATTTGGGTACAGTATTGTTTTTGGAAGCATTCACCGTAATATCGTATCAACGTTTACTTTGTCGGGGTCGCTGGCCCCCGAAGTCCCTCCATGCTCAGTGCGTATGGCAGGGGCCCCGCCGTGCGCCGACCCCTCGCTACTCTGCGAGTAGCTGCTGCCGTCGCTGGGCTCATCGCCCGACGGCTCCCCTCCCTGGTCCGTCCCTCCGCGAGCTCGTGTGAGAGGCATAGCTTGCCGCCCGCTCTCGTTCACCTGCAAACGCTGCGTTGTCTCTCCACGGCTCACGCGCTATTAAACGGGGGTCAGGGGTCGGAGGGCGAACGACGCTGCCCTCACACTACGCGAGTCCCGGCGGCGACAGACGGAGCGGGGACCTGCGGGCGCACCGACCCCTTCCCCCACACCACGAGCGCACACACCTGCACACACGCGACACCCACTCGTGCGCCGCTCTACGCAGCGCTCACTCACGTGGCGAACTACTGTGTACACACGCGCACCCACACACGCCGCTCCGCGCACTCCAACTCAACTCACGTTATGATCGCGCACCTGTATCACACACGGAGTGAACCCACGCGACACCCGCTCTCGCGCCGCTCTGCGCAGCGCTCCCCCGAGGCGAGCCGCAGCACTACACTCACCCCTGATTACTCGCGTTATGATCGCGCACCTGTATCGCGCACGGGGTGGCCGCACGCACACACACGCAGCTCCCCACGCGACACACTGCTCAACAAGATCACGCGAGACCACGCTTCGCTATTAATGATTTATTACCTGCTACTCGCAAATTGATGCTAAGTCAGTGAGTCGACGAGGCTGGCCCACGTTGATACCTTTATGCCTATTCCCGATGTATCTGCTATGATTATAATTCACCTCCTTACTCACTGTTAGGTGCTCACGGCGGTCCGTTGATCCCCTGCTCGCAGCGTACCTCGGTGCGTCACACGGACGTCCGGGTCGCTGGGCTGGAGCTGCGTATCGTCGCCTCGCGCTGGAGTGAGAGAGCCCGATTTCCCCTTTGCGCCCACTATTTATCCTCCCTACCTCAAAGGGTGTCGGCTCTGAACAATGGGCTCGCGCCCCTCTGGCACGCGCACCGCGGTTCCGGGCGCCTGTGATATGCTAATCAGTGTGCGGCGTGGCGCGGCGTAAATTCTAATTAATCCCTTTCCCTCCCTAACAATGGTGCCTGCGCGCTCAAGCGTAATTATCCCAACCATCCGTGACTATGCGCAAGAGCCCCTGCGGTCCCGCTACTCATGCTGTCCCGTCCCTCCCCTGCTTGCCCCGTCGACACGTGGGTGGTGTGTGGGGGATGCGCTTCAACCGCGGTGGCCGAATGCCCCTCGCCGCGGCCATACCATCTTAAGGCAGGTCGCAGCGCCGCGGTGCAACGTAGCGTCGGGGGAGGCCGTCCAATTCCCTGATCGCCGGAAACCGTGAGAGTTAATCCCGATAAGGGTTTCTCGGATAAAAACCGGTCGATCAGGTGACCTTCCCTTCCAGCTCTATGGGGGGGGGGGGGGGAAATGCGTGCGGGTGTGTTCATGTGAGGTGAGGTGAGGGGGACGAGGGGTTGGCTCCGTTGCTTGGTGGTGGCGAGGTCGGGGATGGGGCGCCTGCCGAACGGCTTCGTGGCGGCGGCATCACAACTTCACCGCATCATCGTATGAATGATGCGAGAAGAGATTAACTGGTTCTTATGTTAGCGATTTACGTACTCGGCGCTTTCGCTCTCTAAATTACGGCTTGAATGAGGGGGAGGGGTATGACTACACTCACACAATTAATATCTTACTAGGAATTTTATATAACAAAAGTTATATACATAACTGTTACGCTTTGTGTAATTCTACAAAACAAACACAACTTAACTCCGAGTTCTCTCCAAATTTCACGAGTCCGTTCTAGACCCCACAGTTTTTTAAGAGTTTTAAGCACAGAACACATAATTAAAGTTTAAAAAATGATTAATTATACAAACTTTTCAATAATTTCCTTCTTCACTTCGATTTAAATTTTCTTTAAAACCTTCTTCTCACCAACATTACCACTCATTACCACTTTCTCCGAAGGCAAGTTTGTAAAAGAATGCATGGTACAGACAGCAGACATCTTGTGTCCGGAGATCAAAAGCAAATTTGAAAAAGTCAGCTTATCACGCAGGACAGTGGCTCGCCGTGTGGAACTGATTGATAAAAAAAATATAGCCAGTCAATTAAACAAAAGTCTGATTCCTTTGAATTATATTCACTAGCACTGGATGAAAGTACGGACGTAAAATACACTGCTCAGCTCCTCATTTTTATCCGAGGCATTGACAGTTTTGCGATAACAGAGGAGGTTTTGACCATAGAGTCCCTGAAAGGAACAACGCGGGGAGAGGACTTGTATAACCAGGTATCTGCTGTCATCGAAAGAATGACGCTACCTCGGAGTAAACTTGTCAATGTCACAACGGAAGTATCGACAAATTTAACTGGAAAAAAATGTTGGGCTGCTGAAAGAAATCCAGGATAAAGTGAAAGAGGAAAACCCTGTCCAGGATCTTATTTTCCTTCACTGCATCATCCAACAGGAATCCCTGTGTAAGTCTGTATTGCAGCTTAATCTAGTCGTAAAACTTGTGAACTTTGTATGAGCAAGGGGACTTCAGCACCGTCAGTTTATTACCTTCCTGGAGGAAACTGATGCGGATCATCAGGACTTGCTGTACCACTCTCGTGTCCGCTGGTTAAGTTTGGGGAAAGTGTTACAACGAGTGTGGGAGCTGAAAGAAGATATCATCGCATTTTTGGAGTTGATGGGGAAATCTGACGAATTCCCGGAGCTAAGCGACAAGAATTGGCTTAGTGACTTTGCGTTTGCTGTGGACATATTCTCACACATGAATGAGCTGAATGTGAAACTGCAGGGGAAAGATCGGTTTGTTCACGACATGTACAAACATGTGAAAGCCTTCAAATCCAGCTCACTTTGTTCTCCGGACAAATTGCGAACAAATCTTTTGCTCATTTCCCCACACTTGCCATGCAGGAAGAGGCACCGCAAAACGAAAAAAAATACAGCAAATCATTTGAGGACCTGCACGGAGAATTCTGCCGTAGGTTCTCTGATTTCGAAAACATTGAACAGTCACTTCAGCTGGTGTCCTGTCCCCTGTCACAAGACCCTGAAACAGCACCACAGGAGCTGCAGTTGGAACTGATAGATCTTCGGTCTTACTCCGTCCTAAAGGAGAAGTTCAACTCTGTTAAACTGAATGACTTGTATGCTTCACTTAATAGAGCCACATTTCCAAACCTCCGGAGGACTGCACAGAAGATACTGACTTTGTTTGGCTTGACTTATGTGTGTGAGCAGACATTCAGCATCATGAACGCCAACAAAGCCCGTCACAGATCAAAGTTAACAGATCAGCACCTCAGATCTATCCTGAGAATTGCCACAACCAAAATAACTCCAGACTTGGATGCACTGGCAAAAATGGGAGATCAACAACACTGTTCCCACTGAAACTGAAAGTGATGATGTGTTGCTGCAGCGAGGTTGGAGCCAAATCTCCGCAACACAGCCTGCGTGGCTGCTCTAACCTGTTAATGTAGATAATGAAGAAGTTCAAGTGAGGTAATTGGTTTGGCGCAGGACTCAGATGTTTTCATGATGTTTGATCAGTCACGTTACAACATGTTTTTGTATTGTTCATGTTCGTGCAATTTATTAAATTGCCTTGCAAATAAATGGTTTGCTATCTGTTAAAGGCCAAATCCTTTCATGTAATGATTTTTACATGTCATTTATATTAGTTCACACAAACACTCCATCCACCTGTTCCTGGACCGGCCCCTCTGTCACATTTTAGAACCCAATGTGGCTGCGAGTCAAAAAGTTTGCCCACCCCTGGGTTAGAGGCAGGGAAATTGAAGGGATTGGAGAAATTAAAATGGAAATGGCGGGAAATGGAGGGTGATTGACAGGGAGGTCGGTTGGGATCCGTTCAAGAAAGTGGGAAGGTGAATGGCTGGAGGGAAAGTGGGTCAAGGAACCTTCGAGAAAGGAGCTTGAGGGATATATATATATTTTATAAGGGGGGGGGGGAACCCGAGAGCTCAAGACACTTGGAATGAAGAGAATCATTGAAGTCCCGTGTGTCTGGTTCCCGAGGAAATAAAGGCTCCTATTTGTTGAAGACCGCTGCTGTGTCGGATGTCACTACACGAGGATGTTACGGCTTGGCAATGGTCCACTTGGCCGTGAGAAGGATTGCAACCTGTGACACACAAACGGAGAGGCGCTCCCTCTGGCAAGCGTGATAGCCGGACGGGCTTATACAAGTTGGTGTGCGAGTCAATGCGAGGCAGAATTCCAGAAATGAAATATCTTGAACAATTTATCTATTAAAAAAAATAACAAACCCCCAAGCCCCAAAGACTTGTCCTCGCAAGGTGGACACAGTTGAATATTTTCACGTCAAATGTCATATTTTGGCCATTGTTGCTAAAATAAATAATGTTTTTGATTCCATGATTATTAATACTTTTGTCACGTATGATGCTGCACTCGTTTTGTCTTTGTCTATCCACTGCTGGATGAAGACCTCACTGCCCCCGCCAGTGACATCTCTCATGGCCCTGCGATGTCACAGTCCATCTCACCTCCGCGCAGGACGCGATCTCGTCTCTGCGTTTCAGTTCCTGTCGTCCTCTCGGGCGCGTTCCCTCCTTTGGCCGCTGTACTCATCCGTCCCTTTCTTGAGAGTTCCCTGATGCCAACACGCACTCCTCTGCCTCTCAGTTTAATTCTCAGCGTAACAAAGAAATATGAGCGCACACGTGAAGGCAGTTGAGTATAGGGAGCATGGCACGTCTCGCATTTCATCGTGGGACGTGCCATCGCCCGCCAGCTTCGCGGATCTCCGTTTTGACTTGGCGCAACGAAGAGGTCTCTCCCCCTAACCGCTAATCACTATGGACCTTGTGGTTACATTTTTGCAGTCGTTTGTTTGTTTACATTGGAAAACACGTCGAGCGTGTTGACTGTTTTAACATTAAAATAATTGTTTGAGGGTTTTCTCCGTGTTTCGTAATGGAGCTTGCCAAGGGGCAGATTGACCCCGTGAAACAAAAATCCGTCCCAGGTAGAAATGTGACCGCGATGGCCTGTCGTTTGTGAAAACTAATGTTGCGTGTCATTTGTATATTTGAAGTCATCCCTCTGGAAGAGAGGCCTGGGCAACTTCCTCGATGTGCGTCTGCGCGTTCACTCGAGTACGTGAACTCGACTCGGAACGTTGCGTATCGTATATTCTTGGATTCGTAGATTTTGGGGGATAGCCCACAGAATGATCAAACCAAATTTAGGTTGTGACACCCTCCAACACTTAACACAGACAGACGATATCGATTATCATGCATACGAGCGATTAGCACACCAATTATTATTGTTGTTGTTCGGCTCCCACTGGGAAGTTGAAGAACTCCCACAGCCCCAAAGTTAGCGATTGGATTCGTGACATTTCACTTGAAACCATGCCAGGCATTCTCAGCGGAGAGACCAGGAAGTCATTCTGACTCACCGGTGAGCTCACACAATGTGAATGGTCACTCCCACGTGACCATTGAAATTGTTTGGCCGTGACTGGCACTCGAGGGTCCCGTGACTAAAGATTTGGCCGCACCATTTGGTTGCCTCCCCCAAAACACCCGGACGATGAACAGTGATGGTGGCTACGACAACAATGCGCGCTGAGTTGTACATCCTTTGTGTGTAACCTGTAACCTCCCTTGCAACAGAGGCGCTTCTCTCAGGCTGTCACCATCCAGAAGTTAAAGGTCACGTGTGTGCGGTCGTGCGTATGTTTTGGACTCGACTTGTCATTTTCTCACTCATTATACTAATATGCGGCCAACTGAAATGAAGTTCTTGCTCTTGCGTTTACTGTCAGAGATACATACCAAAGCCCACTCAACCGCTCGACCTTACGCCCACTGCATCCAATGTACTTGGCCTTCTCGCTCCATCTCCTTGTCCCGTCGAAACGAGACGGCCATCAACAATGTAAAGCGATGATGGCTGTCTGCCGGGCCGCGCCATGGCCACGTGAGGGGGAGGTGACACGCGCAGACCGAGGCGGTGCCGCATCCAGCGTGCCAAGTTGCCCACAGCCACACAGCGGTCCGGTAAACCCTGATCCCGGACAGCCTGGGTAGCTACTGCCCATAGTAGGCGTGTGATTAGAGGGTTGTGTGGAGGTGCAATGCGGTCCTATATCTGAGTATGTGCAGTTATCGCAGGCTGGTGCGTGACAAAGTGACACTGTGTGCAACGTTGCCGAACAGAGGTGACAGAGTTAATAACGGGCGTGACCCGACTCGTTTCGCATGTGAACTCTCGTACACGAGGTCGGGGAGAATGTCGGCTGGTTCTATGAGGCAGATCCACATCTCGAGAGATGCAAAATGATGCAATACGTGTCACCACTTTCAGTCTCGTGGCCTCGAGTGCGATGACGGACCGTGCCCTGTCTGTGAATTCACTGAACTGCGAATACCACGGGGAAAAGACTGAATAAAGAATTTAACGAACCTTAAAAATACAACAACAAAACTTTTTTTCTTATGAACTTCTGAATTTTAGAATATTACATTAGTCTCTTGATTACAACAATATTTGTCCATTATTCACGTGTAATTATATTGCAATATGATATATGTTTGTATTCATTGCGGCTATGTTGCACACGGACTGGACCCACTGTCGAGAAGAGAGTCCTAGACATGTTCACTTTTTATTCAACTGCCACCCACCACGGGTAAGGGGCCGTCCATAAATGACGTCACGCGATTTTGGACGATTTTTGACTCCCCCCCCTCGTCACACGGCGTCACAAAGAGTCAGACTCCCCCCCCCCCCCTCAAATATGACGTAACAAAACTCTGCCCCCCCCCCCAAAAAAAATATAAAACATGCTTCAAATCGCTATAAACTATTGTCATTGTAGTGCGTATTTAATGTGGCGCTGCACTCTGATGTTGTAGGAGTATTGTTATAACAATTAGTGTTGTTATAACAATTCTATATTTATTTAAAGTTGCGCATTTTGATGTGGCGTCACATTTCTCACCCCCTCGTCACACATCGTCACAATTGTCTGACCCCCCCTAGGTGCGTGACGTCATTTATGGACGGCCCCTAATGTTTAATTGCGGGCGTATTTGTAATGAAATGTAGTCAGGTTGACATAAATCCTAAGAACACGAATACATTTCAAAATAAGCTTTTTGCCTCCACGTCATCGCGCGTCGCAAGACGCGGTTCAGTTCGGCCTTCATGCATTGCCCGGTGCTGCACAGCGACACGCCGTCTCATCAGGGCACAGCGGGGACCCCGTGCCGGGGAGTAGTTTGGAGAATGTAACAAAGCCCTTGGGCTGAAACAACAGGAGGGGGCGGGGTGGGGGGCAGGAGGAATGAGAGACAGCGCCGCGTGCTTTAATATTCTGGGGGTTAGATTACGGGATAAGCAGAACGGTGGGGGGGGGACTCTGACACTGAACCACGCGGCGGTGGCAGCACTGGGGGTAGGCAGTGGCCGTAGGCACTGGGGGTGGTGGCATCGGCAGTGGTGGCACTGGGAGTAGGCACTGGCTGTAGGCACTAGGGGTAGGCAGTGGCTGTAGGCGCTGGTGGTGGTGGCAATGCGGTTGGCAATCGCGGTAGGCGCTGCGGTGACGCCGAGCGCGCCGATGGCGACACCTGCAGAGCTAAAGCCACGCGGCGAGCGGCAGCGACGCAAATCGGGAGGGGGGGGGGGGATCGGCGTCGACTGCATTGCCCAGGGGGTTTGGTGCAGCGTTGTCGCTGCGATCTTAATATGTTGCATGTTGTGTGTGTTGAAACACTTACGCACCGTGCGTAGCCAACCGTGCGAATCGGAGGTGCGGGTGAAGAGGAAAACAAATCTCAACACAAAAAGCACTTTCTAAAGATATGAGGTTTCAATCGAGATTTTAAAGTGTATAGCTCCAGTGGCTTCCAAATGAAACCTTTACCACTGTTGTCAAAAGCCTTCGACATTGTTGTATTCGACTCACCAAGACTCGATCAGCAACAATGTCAGACAGTACAATAAAATGGTTTAAGAGTTACCGCTCAGACCGTTCTCAAAAGGTGATAACATATCCGTCCACAAACATTAACATAACGTAGGGTGCTCCACAAGGTTCCGTGCTGAGTCCAATTCTGCCCTCCTTATAGATGTGGATTAGAGTGGAGCATACGAAGGCAGTAGGGGCTGTTGTTGACACGATGATGGGGTGGTGGGGGGGGGATTTCCACCGCTGTGGTGAGATGTTAACTACCTCACCTGGTATGCAGGAGGTCGTGGGTTCAGTCCCGACCCTGACGCTTGCTATATATTTGGAGTTTGCGTGTCTCTCTCTCTATCCATGGTCGCGTTGCTTTTTTTCCGGGTCCTCCGGTTTTTTCCGCCCACATTTAGAATCAACGTGCGTTGAGATTATTGAGCTGCTATACATTTCCACACGATAAGCTATCGTGTGTGGTCGGGTTGCTTCTGAAAATTAGCTATCATCAGTGTGCCTTACCTGGTGAAATGAAAAAAAAGATAGTCTAGTTGAGAGATGTACCCGATGGGTGGTTCCCAGCCAGTGGGTTATCGTGAGTGACGAGTGATATCGGAACCAGCAATGCATCCACCCCCCTCCACTCTCACAACCCGCACTGACCAGCGCGGTGAAGTATGGTCAGACGACTCCCCAGGATTGAGAACAGCGTGGGGATATTGTCAGCCAGCAGTGGACAACGGACGTGCTCATCATTGCACTGTACTTAGAAGTAATGTCAGCTTCATGGGGGAGGTCTCTTGCAAACCATGTAAGATTAATCTAACCCAGATATTGTTGAAAAATGTTACGTGTTATATCAATAAAGCATTTTAAAATCTGAACTGTAAATAGCATACGTTAACTTGGTGCCAGATAACACTCCGCCAGTTTCATTTGACCCCGGGAGCATTTATTGATGATAGACTGCGGGTTCCGAATGCACAACGAGTGGGGATATCAAAGACGTCGTCTGCTTGCCACCGCGGCTACGAACTCCAAACCGAGTTGGCCGTGAACTCGCAACTGTCCCCGGTAGACACGTGGAGGCGGTGGGTGAGTGGGTGCGAGCGTCGGGTCGAGGTGAGATCCCGTGAGGTCGATCTGCAATTCGCTCACTCTCAGACAACGCAAAGTGAACGGCCAAATTCACTGAGAATCAGTGGCGGCTCCTGCAAAATCTCTCAGGGGGGGCAAATGTCTGGATGATTTATAAGGATAAGGTCCACCCATGCAAAGGATAAATTAACAGCTTAAGCATGTAAAGGCAACTTCACTTCTTTAATATTAATGAAAAATAAAGTGACTCTTACAATACATCTTGTTTGTTTCTATACTCACTATTAATACAATCCACTCAAGTTTCTTTTATTAAAGATTCCACTAGGTGGCGACAAATAAAATTGTTGGCTGAAACGTGCTTACGTATGATGACGTAAGCACGTTAGTGCGAGCCCTCCCGGAAGCCATAGAGAATGCATTGCAGCACCCCCCGTTCGAAAAAAAACATCTTTGAATGTAAGTCTATGGGAACACTCTGGGCGATTCTCAGCCGGAGTGAAATCGCCCAAAAAGAGGCGGTACTCCACAGAACGTGACATGACGCTGATTGGACTATATCCAGACGCACAATGACGGCTAGCGTGACTCTGTGGTTGAATGACATTGGTGGTGCGTCGCCCAATCGCCCTAATGAAGAAACCGCCCCTGCTGAGAATCGAATCTCTGATAGGTGGTCAACTCCTTGGCCACACAACAGAGGAGGAAGAAGATGATGACTGGCCGCATGAGGAACACCCCAGTACGTTGGGCAATCGCCGACACCGAAGGTTTGCGAGCCCCCCAGCAGAAATGAAACGCAGCAGCGCTTTCTTCTTCCTCCGCTGCTGTTTATCCGCGAGCCGTGTTTGATTTGCTCGTAGACAGTGACCCCGGGAGCGTTCCGCAGGGGAAGTCGTGGCCCGTGCGAAAGCCATTGTGACCGTGGCGGGGGTGGGGGCGTGTGGGACGACCACGAAGCGGTGGGGTGAGCAGCACAGGATGAGAGGTGGGGGGGGGGGAGGTGACCGGGGGGGGGGGGTGGAGAGAGGGCCCTGCCCGCGGCACGGTGGCCCACGGGGCACCGCCTTGCACGGCCGCAGCGCTGGCCCGGAGGCTCCCCTCCACTGGAGGGGAGAGTCGGGACCCCAGACCTCCTCCAGCACGGTCTTACACCGCACGCACGCCGAGCCGACGGGACCCGGG
Organism: Lampetra planeri; assembly: GCF_965212315.1. NCBI lineage: Eukaryota > Metazoa > Chordata > Hyperoartia > Petromyzontiformes > Petromyzontidae > Lampetra > Lampetra planeri. The sequence goes on along the minus strand of NC_136136.1, from coordinate 12,436,137 downwards.
TCTGCCCGTCGGTAATTACCGGCGATGGCCACTTGCGTGTGGGTGACTCTGGCTGCGGCAAGCTGCCTTCAACATCCTGGGCCAAGGGTTCCACTCTCGCTGCCGTGGGCGAGAGGAATGTGTTGCGAGATGACAATTGTTTGTCAATGTCCACATTTGAATATTGCGGGGAAATCCGTTTGGCTGTGAAGCTAAGTGGGGATCCGGCATGACGCGTCGCGGGAGGGGATGGCGGCCGATCGTCAAAACTGCTTTGTCGTCTGTCCCCCCACATCGTTGTCCTTCCCCCCGCACCTCCGATTATCACGATTCGCTGAGGTACGGTGCGAAAAAAGTTCAACACACATGAATACAATGCTAAATTCCGAGGTCTTTCAGGAGAGTGGGAAGGGGGGGGGGCGCAAAGGGGGGGGGGCGCGTGTGTGTCGAGGCTGGTGTAGGGTGATTGCTGCAATGTGCTGACGGAGTAGCGGCCAAAGCAGAGCACGCGCCCAGGAGGATGACTCCGTGGAGATGGACCGGTGCATGGCGAGACGATGACTTGGGGGTGGGGGGCTGCCATTCAGCAGTGGATACATCATCGCTGTTGACAATGATAATCAACAGACTTCATAACAAAATCACAAAGTGATATTAGTAATAATACAAATGTATAGAGTGCCCCTTAAACAATCGTTCTCAGGTCGCTGTGCATGGAAAGGAGGAAATCGTTTCACATCAACCAAGGAAAGAGGAAGTTAGAAAGACGTTTGAAAATAACTTAACAGAGAGAGAGAGAGAAAGCCATTGTGAAGATATCCGGTTTTCGTGGAGGGTTTGCAGGTTTGTGTCTCTCGGAACTCACCTCGACGGGCAAGGAGCTCCAGAGTTGAGGTGCCGCAACGGCAAAGGCGCCGTCACCACCCCCACGTTCGTAGCCTCGGCCGTGGGACAGTGAGCAATGCACACTCTGAGGATCTTCATGATCTTGATAAGTGGCTGAAGGAGGCCACGAATGCAGGGAGGAGCAAGTCCATTCAAGGCCTCGAATACCGGCAAGAGAAGATGCTCGCACGTGAGCTCCGTATCCGTGGAAAGTTTTTGATGTGAGAGGCGGGGAACGTTGTACCGCGCGGTGGGCGAGTTGAAACGTTTAAACGAATTAGACATCAAGACAGAAGTTAACTTCTGGAGGCTATTGAGTCCGCACGTGCTGGTCACCAGTGGAACGGCGAACAGGGCAACGCGTGGTGTTTATCGACACACAAACGGCGACGGCGCCCGTGTGCAAAATAACGAGCGCATGTTTTTTCACCAAAATGTAAACAGCCCGTTAAGTAAATCGTGATGAACAATGAGAGCGCTTTACCGTGTCAGCTGGATAACAACAATCAGAAGGTTTGCAAGTTCAATCCCGGTTAGGGGTTGACTTTGCCCATCATCACTACGGGGTTATTAAACTAAAACTAATCAACATGTTTTTACCAGGTAAGGCCCCACATCAGCCAAACACTCTAAACGCGTGTTCATTATAAATGTTCAGGGAAAACCCGGAGGACCCGGAGACAAATCCACGCGACCACGGGAAGAGAGAGACGCTAACTCAAATTATAGAGCAGCAGGCGTCAGGGTCGGGATCGAACCTACGACCTCCTGCATACCAGGCGAGGTAGTTAACACCTCGCCACCGCGTAATAAACAGATACCACATCTATGAACTGCATTGGTGTTCATTGTGTAGCGAGAATGGTCCCTGCCGTAAGAATGTGGAATGGTAACCGCTGACTGTGAAGGCTGAGCAGTGCACTGTGACGTGGGTGGTGTTGGCGCGACTGCGCTCGCCTTGTTTTGGTTTACAGGCACCGAGGGTGGATGCCACGAAGTGCCTTAATGAGACGGAGCGAAACTGTAAATGCCGCGTTATTAAATGAACGAAATCTTTATTTGTTTTGATTGGTCAGCAGTTTCACGAATGAAAGTGCTGTATTGTACAAATCCATGACAGCATCTTAACGTAATACACAAGGAAACTAAATTACATGTGGAGTTTTTTTAAAGAAGCAAAAAATCTAAAACACATTGCTCACATTAATCCTGAAGCAGCGATGTGGGATTCATAGCAACTAAATGTGGGTCTTGTCTCACTCTGTGCTGCTCACCCCTCCCTGCTTCCCCCTCCCCCTGCTCCCCCCTCCCCCTGCTCCCCCCTCCCCCTGCTCCCCCCTCCCCCTGCTCCCCACGGTCCCCCTTCCCCCCGCTCCCCCCTCCCCCCGCTCACCCCTCCCCCCGCTCACCCCCCCCTGCTCACCCCTCCCCCCACTCACCCCTCCCCCCGCTCACCCCCCCCCGCTCACCCCTCCCCCCGCTCACCCCTCCCCCCGCTCACCCCCCCCCGCTCACCCCTCCCCCCGCTCACCCCCCCCCCCCCGCTCACCCCCCCCCTGCTCACCCCCCCCTGCTCACCCCTCCCCCCGCTCACCCCTCCCCCTGCTCACCCCTCCCCCCGCTCACCACTCCCCCCGCTCACCCCTCCCCCCTCACCCCTCCCCCCCTCACCCCTCCCCCTGCTCACCCCTCCCCCCTCACCCCTCCCCCCCTCACCCCTCCCCCCCTCACCCCTCCCCCTGCTCACCCCTCCCCCCTCCCCCTGCTCACCCCCCCCCTGCTCACCCCTCCCCCCGCTCACCCCTCCCCCTGCTCACCCCTCCCCCCGCTCACCCCTCCCCCTGCTCACCCCTCCCCCCTCACCCCTCTCACCCCTCCCCCTGCTCACCCCTCCCCCCTCACCCCTCCCCCCCTCACCCCTCCCCCTGCTCACCCCCCCCCCCTGCTCACCCCCTCCCCCCGCTCACCCCTCCCCCTGCTCACCCCTCCCCCCCGCTCACCCCTCCCCCTGCTCACCCCTCCCCCCTCACCCCTCTCACCCCTCCCCCTGCTCACCCCTCCCCCCTCACCCCTCCCCCCCTCACCCCTCCCCCTGCTCACCCCTCACCCCGCTCACCCCTCACCCCTCCCCCTGCTCACCCCTCTCACCCCATACCCCTGCTCACCCCTCCCCCTGCTCACCCCTCCCCCCGTGCTCATCAGTCTCGGGTTTACACAGTGCGAGTTCCAGCATGTTCTGTGATGTTATTGGCCAAACATCCTCATATACGACCACAGAGCTTGGGCAATTGTTGGCGCCGCTTCTGGCTACCTTCTCGCTTGGCTGTAATTCCTTGCACTTCGAAATAATGTCTTCTCTCTCTCTCCCTCTCTCCCATCTCTCTCTCTATCTTTCTGTGAGAATGAACGAAAATCGTGTGCGATACAAATTCTAGATGGTGTATCGCACCATTTCCCCACCGAGCGATGTATGTTTGTCGGCGTTCACGCGTGGTTGGCAGGGCACGTCCGTGCCAGCACCCTCAGTGGAGTTCATACCAACCTCCCTCGCTGTGCAGCCTTGCCAGCAAGGGCGTAGAGGCAGAGCCAGACCGATGCCAGGACGTTCCAGATGCAGGGATTACGCGGCTGGATGGCCTCAGCCGCAGAGCGAGTGGCTCCCAAACTGAAGGTTGAGAGTTCAAATCCTAGTTGAGAGTTGAGTCGGACCATCATCCCTCCGTAGTGGCGAAGGCAACAGTGGCTGTCAAAAGGATTATGGATTTTCCATCACTGCCTCAGAGCTGTAAACGGATGATGATCACCGCTTCAGTGTTTCATTTGAGCAACAGATCAACTGACTCGATTGTTCCCGGGAACACATGCTCGCTGGCACGTCCAGCATTTGTGTCATGAAGATGCTCCAGCCGAGCACCGCGTGACATTGCGCGCTGGTGCCCAGGGTACATCGCGCTACTGATGATGATGATGATGATACTGGTGCTGGGAGTGGTGCAGATGGCTGCACTACGAACCCAGCGACCCGAGTTCGATTGCCGCTCACGGCCAACACCAGTGACTATTATCTGAAGCGGTCTCGGGTTTCCCCTAGTTCGACTCAGCCTCAAACGAGCACCTGGTGCAATGTTTAAACATCGCCACTAGGGAGACAAAGGCGGTCGGGCGTGATGTTGGCCACACGCGTCGTCGTGTGCCGTGCCGGCCTTCGTAGGTGCTCGCTAACAGCACTTGCCCCAACAGTCTGTTGAAGTCTATAGGGGATCGTGATCGTTGTTGTTTTGTGGTGGTTTTAGCGGTGTTGGTCGTTGTACATTGATGCTGGTGGTGGTGCCCATTATGGTGGACGCAATCAGAATCTTTATTTAGACTGCAGAAGAAATTCGATGAGCTATGAAGCTCTTTTTCACCCATGCCCAGTAGGGGCGGGTTGGCGAGTTACAACGTCCGACACGATCGGAGCGAAAAGTCGAGTAAAGGGAAGCAAGTCACCAAACATAAATGAAGCCTACGAGTACAAATTGCAAAAGTACATTATACATTCCTGTCCAAGTGTCAACACTGAATGCAAAGGAAACGACAACCACAGTCCCAGGCCACACCGAGACAAAGTACAGTAGCCCCTCCACTTAAATGAGCACTAAGGATCAAAAGTTACAAATTACAATCTTGACTTAAAGTTTTCGTGACTGCAGGTATTCATGTTCTTTGGGTCTTTAAAAAAATCACGACGTTTCGATCGCAACACAAGCAATCGTCATCAGGTGAAACAATATAGCAAGATAGTTGCTGAAGCAGGGTGTTATATAGGCCTGAAGGAAGGACGTTATTAACCAGTTTAAGTCGTAACTGGCTGTGATGTTTCTGTAATAAAGGACTCTTCCACTGTGTCTGTCTTTGTTGTCTTTATTTGGGTTCTTACAACTTTGCCCCACACGGCCCTCGCTCAGAGCCTTCCGCTTGGCAGCTTGACAGCTGCCATCGCTCACGTAGCCTTTTCTCCCCGCTCCCGATGCAGCTCCGCTGGTGGCTTCCCTCTTAGCCTCTCTGCCTTTGTGCAGTCTCTCAGCTGCTCTCGCTGCAGCCCCACCGCTGCTCTCCGTTCGCCCGTGCCCGGAAACCGCTGGCCGACGGTGCCGAGTCCCGCCCTGTGGCGATCGCGCCACTCTCCACCCTATGCCCTGCGTGGCCTCCTCCTGTCTTTATTCTCACACTCCCCTCCCGTCTCTTCCGGTTACCGCCCATAAGAGCTTACCCCTCTCCCCCACGTGACCTAACCCCTCCCCCCATGATGTCATATCCGCGAGGCCGTTTACGCCCGCATTACACCACCCTCCCCCGTGGAGAAAATTCCAGCCGTCCTCGGCTGAACAACAACAACAACAAGTAATGCGAGCGACCACCAACCATCAGACATGCAAGGACAACGAAGCATACAATAAATATAACAATAATAACAAGAACAAAAACAGTATCAAGCAACGAAAAGTAAGGGACTTCAACCGCGTGCGGGTCGCCGGCCCGTCCCGGACGGGCGGCGGCCCCCCTGCAGACCGAGAACGCGACGGGGTTTTAAGAGCGACAGGATCAAGACTGCCTGTCGCTATTGGAGGCCCGCCAACGCCACGGTCCCGTTTCCCCGAAGGGCCAGAGCCCGGGGTGTCCCGCAATCGTGTCCGCGGCGGGGTCGGAAGGGCGGCGGGGCTTGGCGTCCCCGCAGCCGTGGTAGGCCCACCCCAAGCAGAGTCCCCTGTCTCCTGCAGTGTCACGGCCGGCTTGTCTGTAAAAGGCACGACAGGCGCTCTTGCAGGGTCAACAGGCACAGGCAAGGGTGCGTCAGCAGCAACAGACACCGGCAAGGCAACATCAGGAGATGACGCATCCGTTTGAGTGGCCACATATGGTTTCAAGCGAGACGTGTGGACGTACCAACGCCGAGATCCGAACCGAACGCATGCAGAATGTGGGTTGGGAACCTCGATGAGCCGAACAGGCCCTTGCCATGGTTTATGTAATTTAGGGGAGGTCCCTGGCCGCACCTGTGGGCAATGCAGCCAGGCCATGTCCCCCACCTTCCAGGGGCACTTCCCCTTAGAGCGTCGAGCGCACCGTTCGTTCCGGGCCTGGGCTTTGGCCGTAGCCATGCGGGCCCCTTCCCACGCCTCAGTGACGCGGCGAACGGTGTCCTGAATGTAATCAGGAAGAGGCTTAGTAGGTCCCCTCACTCCTGTTCCCAACTGCACATCCATCGGCGGCACGTTTTCGCGACCGTACATAAGAAAAAACGGCGAATATCCTGTAGACGCATGCGGCGTCATGCGGTATGCCGAGAGTACCCCAGGGATATGCAAATCCCAATCCGCTTGTTTTTCACTCACCATGTGACACAGCATGGCGGACAAAGTCCGATTCAGCCGTTCGACCATACCATCCGTCTGCGGGTGGTAGGGAGATGTCCGGATCGTTTTAGTTCCCAGAGCCACGCACACTTCCCCCAACAATTTGTAAAACAAATTTCGGCCCTGATCCGTGAGGAGCCTCTCCGGCGCCCCCTTGTCCATAACGTACCCGAATAGAAAGGCCTCCGTAATGGACGCCGCCGACTGGTCGGGCAAGGGCCAGGCCATCGGCCAGCGGGAGAGGTACTCCACCCCAACTAGCAAGTATTTATTATCTTTAGCGGATGGCGGGAAGGGTCCCAAAATATCTAACGCCACTAGCTCATTAACTCGAGACACCCGAATAGACTGTATTGGCGGCACATATGGGTGTTTAGGCGGCTTCCGCCAGGCACAACCGGGACACGCGCGAACGTGCCCGACGACATCCGTCGTCATGCCGTGCCAAAAGTAATCTCGCTGCAACATCAATAGGGTCTTCTGCACCCCCAGATGTAACAGCGTGTCGCAATGCAGAGTCCTAATCAATTCGTACCGCAAGGATGCCGGTACAACAAGACGCCAGCGTTCCTGTAACCCTTCCATCCACATCAGCAGTCCATCGCGGAGAGCGGTTCTCGGCGTTCCCCCGGAACCCGGTCCCCCCACTCTCCTTCGCAGCCCGACTCCGCAGGGTGAATCGTCCAGCATTTGTTCACGAATCCATACAGCCCTTGGAAGGTTCAAAACCCCATCAGCCGGTCCCGGCCCCACTGGAGCCTCAGGCACCTCGACCGCTAACGCAACAGGCTGAGGGGGCTGCTGGATCGGCGCACACCTATGCGTCCCCAACGCGCACGCGCAAGGGGATCGCTGCGGGAACCTAGAGAGCGCGTCCGCATTCGCGTGACGCACCCCCTTCCGATGATGAATTTGAAAGGAAAATTCCTGCAGCGTGTCCAACCATCGCGCCAACTGGCCGGATGGTTGGTCCACCTTCAGGGCATACTGCAAGGCCGCATGATCCGTGCGCACAATAAACGAACGGCCGTAGAGATATGGTCGAAATTGGCGGAGAAAGTAAACAATAGCCAAAAGTTCCCGGCGAGTTACGCAGTAGCGGGTTTCGGCGGGAGACAAAACCCGGCTACCGTACGCCACCACGCGCTCCACACCGCCTTTGGACTGTGACAACACGGCCCCAATGCCCGTGTCACTCGCGTCCGTATCCAGAATGAAGGGGTGATTAAAATCTGGATAATCCAACGTCGGCGCCGTAGCCAACCGATTGCGCAGGCCTTGAAACGCCGCCTCCTCCGGCGGTCCCCAATCAAATTTTCGTCCTTTACCCGTAAGGAGGTGCAGAGGCCTCGCGATCGTTGCAAAATTGGGAACAAACCTATGATAATATGAGGCAAACCCCAAAAACCGACGCACATCCCCCACCGTGGCCGGGGTTGGCCAGTCACGGACGCACGCCGTCTTGTTCGGATCCGTGGAAACCCCGTCCGCACTAACGATATGTCCCAAATAGCGCACGGACCGTTGCAGTAGGTGACATTTCTTAGGTTTAAATTTCAATTTGGCGGAACGCATCCTGGCGAACACCGCCTCCAAGCTCAGTAAATGTTCGTCAAATGTGCGGCTGAAGACGATAATATCGTCTAAATATATCAGACATGTCTCCCACTGCAACCCCGTTAATACCAGTTCCATCAACCTCTGAAATGTGGCGGGGGCAGCATTCAACCCCATCAGAAGACAATTAAATTGAAATAACCCCTGCGGCGTACGGAAAGCAGTCTTTTCTCGCGAGGACTCATCGAGGGGAAGTTGCCAGAATCCCGAAGAGAGATCCAGCGTCGAAAAGAACTTCGCCCCCGACAAGGCATCGAGGGAATCGTCCATACGCGGCAGGGGGTACGCATCTGCCACGGACACTTTATTTAATTTCCGAAAATCCACGCAAAATCGCAATTTCCCGTCTTTCTTCTTAACCAAGACAACAGGCGCACCCCATGGGTTATTAGATGGAGATATTATGTCCGCAGCCAACATGTCATCCACTGCCCCTCGAACATGATCTCGTTCCGCCGGACTCATCCGATGTAAGTTCAACCGAATAGGAGCAGCATCCCCCGCGTCAATATGATGAGAATGCAGGGAGGTGCGTCCCAAGTCCAGATCGTCGGAGCTAAACACATCCGAATAATTCAACAATAGCGCGCGAAGCGCGAACCGTTGTTCCCCGGAAAGGGAAGAATTTTCTCCGCACAATTCGGCGATCCAGCGATTATCTGGGGCCGCATAGGCCGAAACACCAGCAAACATCTCCCGGCGGCCCAGATAGTCCTGGGCCGTAAACGCTGTGTTGGCGTGTGCCACAACCGTTCCAGCCGGCACACACACATTTTCCGTACTCCCATTAAGCACTGTCAAAAATGGCTGCTGGTCCGGCCGGATAATAGTCTGTGCCCCGACGAGCGCCGATCCACCCGTTATAGTAGCGGACGGCGATAACAAAACTCCAGTTGCTCCCTCTCGACCAGGTACAGGTTTCCAATACCGCAAAGGGATGAGCATCTGTGAGCCCGGTGGAATGTCAACAGATACTTCGGAAAGCGCCTGCACCTGGCCGACCGGAGCAGGTCGCCCCCAGGGCGACGGCAGATATGTAATTTTACGACCCCCCGGTAATTCGATACAGTTTTCATTAATTCTAATTAGAATGGGCATTTTGGCCAGAAAATCAGTTCCCAACAAACACGGAACCGCAAGGGACCTCGAAATTAACACAATTCCCGAGGCCGACACTCCCCCAATAGATATATTGGTGTCCACCTGGCCCACAATGCCCATACTACCCCCGTTCGCCGCAACGCAGGAATCGTAAACCGGACACACAGCCTCTGGTGGGATGCCCAACAGATGGAAAATTACATCCGATATAATGGTCGCAGACGCCCCGGAGTCCACTAAAATGCGCACGTCCACCCCCTGTATAGAACCCGGTACAGTGGACAAACCAATAGCGGCCGCGACGACCCGCCGTGCCAATTTACACCACTGCGTTACTGAGCGACATGGCCCAGTCGATGGCCTCCGGTTATTAACGACACCCGGATCGCGCGGCAATGGTGATGAATGAGGTGTCAAGCCTTGCCGGGTGTCTGGTGCGCACCGACTTGCCTGTCCAGGAGGATCCTTCCGCGGCACGTCTGCTGTCGAGGCCTCCTGCTGGGGCGGACCTGGGATACGGGCCCAGCAGTCCCTGGCGTAATGGCCCTTACGACCGCAGCGGAAGCACTCGATGTCGTTGCGCCGCGCCGCAGGCCCCCAATCCCGACGCTCCCGTGTCGGCGGCGCAGATCACGGCCCCAGTCCACCGCGGGCCGACCACTGCGCAGAGGCGGCTGTCAGCTCCTGCGGGCCCCCCCCCGTCAGGAACGTACACCGCCTTCTTGGGATCCCAACCCACGGCACCTCCCTCGATGATGCCCCCCCCCCCCCCGTCCACGCCGTGACTTGCTTCCAGCGGCGTAGGTTAAACTGGGCATCAAGACACTTTGCGGCCGCCCGGGATGTCAGCTTTTCGTGTTCACACACCGGCATAGGGATCCCCAAATGCCGGGACAGCTCGAGCATTTTGCCCAAAATGAGGGGTTCGAGTAGGTCAGGATCCGTCTCCGGGTATGCGGCCATGGCTAACTCCAAGACAGCACCCCTGTATGCCACCGGCGACTCCTCGGGTGCCCGCTGGCGTTGAACAAACCGGCGGTGAGCATCATCCGGTGGCTCGTATGCATCCGCCATCTCATCAAAAACTCCTCACAACGTTTTCTTTTTCTCGGCCTTTATAGAATGGAAGAATCGCACCGACTCGTCGTCGAGAAGAGTTGGCAGAACCTCCAGGGCCTCTGCGTCAGTCCACCTGGCGGAGCGCACCGCCGCCAAAAATCTGCAGGTGAAAGCACTCCAATCGCCACCGATGGAGAATTCTTTAACAGTTGTCAAATGACGGCTGCGACTCTTTGCTGTGCCGTCCTCAGCAGGTGACTCGTCGCGTGGCATATTCAAAATGGCGTCGCATCGTAGCGTGTCCAAGATGGCGGCTCCCCGCCGCGGAGAGCGCAAGATGGCGGCTTCCCGCCGTTCTTCCCCTGCCACGCCCAAGATGGCGTCTTCGTGCCGCGTGGCAGATGGCGCTGACAGCGCAGGCAAGGCCGAGGCCTGCGGATCACCCCCAGGCCTCCCCGACGCCGTCGCCAGCGTGACGAGGTCGCACAGTTGCGCCAGCACGGTTTTCAAGGTCTCCAGCTGCGCCGCCATCTGCCTCGTCCTCCGGCGCGGACGGGTCCACCGACGCGGCGACATCTTGTACTCCCGGACCCGTACTCGTTCCCGTTCGGATCTCCTCCTCCATCGCAGGCAGGTCCACCGCCTGAGGAAGGTCGTCGTCGTCGGATGATGTAGCAGACGATGGTGCAGGAATATTCTTTCTTCTGAGCTGTTTTGACATGCTGTTTCACTTCTGACACCAGTGTAATAAAGGACTCTTCCACTGTGTCTGTCTCCGTTGTTCTTTATTTGGGTTCTTACAACTTTGCCCCACACTGCCCTCGCTCAGAGCCTTCCGCTTGGCAGCTTGACAGCTGCCGTCGCTCACGTAGCTTTTTCTCCCCGCTCCCGATGCAGCTCCGCTGCTGGCTTCCCTCTTAGCCTCTCCGCCTTTGTGCAGTCTCTCAGCTGCTCTCGCTGCAGCCCCACCGCTGCTCTCCGTTCCCCCGTGCCCAGACACCGCTGGCCGACGGTGCCGAGTCCCGCCCTGTGGCGATTGCGCCACTCTCCACCCTCTGCCCTGCGTGGCCTTCTCCTGTCTTTATTCTCACACTCCCCTCCCGTCTCTTCCGGTTACCGCCCTTAAGAGCTTACCCCTCTCCCCCACCTGACCTAACCCCTCCCCCCGTGACGTCATATCCGCGAGGCCGTTTACGCCCGCATTACATTTCCATCCTACCTGCCGATGTTAGCAGCTATTTCCGACTCTCTGAGTTGCATTCCTCGATGTGGCGGTGGCTACATTGACATGCTAATCTCTCACGACACAATGGGTAGCCCAACAGCTCTGCGGTGCCCTCGATCTTCCGTCTCACACCCCGCCCACTCACCCTGGGGCTGCACCCATCTCAGGCCTATATAACACCCTGCTGCTGCAGCAGCTCTCTTGCTACATTTATTCACATGAGGACGATTGCTCGTTTTGCGATCGAAACGTCGTGATTTCTAAAATTATTTTTCTATCTACGTGACTTTACCGAAAGACCCAAAGAGTATTACAAGTCACGTTTGCAAATGTGACCGCATCCAATACCAATCTTCTGCTGCAGGATGTTATTTGAAGATTTGCGACGTGAAGCGAGGAAACAAGGCGGTTCCTAAACGTCGGTGCTGCAACGGCAAAGGCTTTGTTACCCACTCCTACTGATATTCTCGGGAGCGTAGATGGACATGGTATGTTTCTTCGGTTTGACAACGGGGTTCATTAATTAACCAAGTTAACAGACTTGGCGGCATGGCTGTAAGGCTATCATTAAGTTGATGATAATGATATCATGATGATATCATATTAATAGTGTAGTGATGTAAATGGGCTGCGTGCACTTACCTGCAGTAGCAGACAGGGCCCATCAGGGGCAGTACCTTGCATCGGCATGTGGGTCGCGACATTCCCCAGCCCCAAAGCAGGAGGGGGCTGCGGGGTGTTTGGAGATCCCCCGAGACCCCCCCCCCCCTGGATCTCTCTGGAAGAGAGGCGTGGCCAGGGGCTGACGCACCTGAGAGGTGTATAAAAGCCGGACCTCTGGAAGGGTCCGGGGCCAGTCCAAGACAGAAGCTAGAAGATCAGCTAGCTGAGAACGTTGGGACCCCTAGCCCCGTTGTCCTTGACTGTGGGCCAGTGGTGAGACCCTGGGAACCCCCGGCCCAACGTCCTTGTAAGGGCCGGGTCCGAGTGGGCCAGTGGTCGTGACCCGCACCATGGCTGGGTCGGGTCAGTGTAGCCTCCCCTAAGGCACTCATAGCAGGACTGAGAGCCCGTAGCCCGTGAGAGGGCACACCAGTGCGGAGGCCATACCTCCCCAGGCAGTAGTCAGAAAGGGCCGATGCTGTTAGCGTTATTGAATAAACGCGTTCCCTCTAAAGATTCGTCTCCGCTCTCCGTAAACCAATTACAATATGATGATATTATGATGATGATATCATGGTGATATCATGATGATGATACCAATTAAAATACATTTGTCAATCCACTGCTGGATGAAGGCCTCCCCACGTCACCAGCGTGTGCTCACAAAGTGCTCGCCACCGACGAACCACAATGCCGCCTCGCTCAACTCGTCACGGAGCTTCGACCATCAGGTGGACTCCGCTCATCCTCGCAGCAGCGGCTTTTGGCTCGCCGTCGAACAAAGACGGTCACCGCATCGCGCGGCGCTTTCAGGTGCGCTTCTGCAGCCGTCTGGAACGCTCTTCCTTCCGATATTAGGAAGACATTGCAGCTATGCACTTTTTAACCTCGATTGAAAACTCATTTCTATCAAATTGCTTTTTGTGTTTAGAGATGTGTTCGCCTGTTGTCCTTCCTACGCACCTCCGATTAGCGCTGTCGGCTACGTATGGTGCGAAAGAAGTGCAACTTGCAGTATATCTCCTAACGTTCATACGTACTGCCTGCGTGTGCCAGGCTGCCACACACAGCACCAGCTGTGCTAAAAAACGAGGCCACAGTGCTCTCATTTCGCCGGCGCGAGGCGATGAATCGCGACGCGTGGCGCAGGGGGCAGGAGGGGGCTGGGTCGAGGGGGCTGGGTCGAGGAGGGGGGGCGACCGCGGAAAACTTTGTGATGGACAGCGAGGTCAGAGGGCGCAGCGTCCACGCTGTAACGGGGAGCCGCGCCACACACGCAGGCGAACGTGCGGCACAAAGGATATAGGTCCCCCGTGTAGCCTTAGCATATGTTTGGGGCAAGTGCTGTGAGCGAACACCTATTAAGGCCGGCACGGCTCACGAAGGGGCTTGGGTTGCCAGCACCACCCCGTGTAGCCTTACCATATGTTTGGGGCAAGTGCTGTGAGCGAACACCTATTAAGGCCGGCACGGCTCACGAAGGGGCTTGGGTTGCCAGCACCACGTCCGACCAGTTACTCATTTGAGGCTGAATCGACTTAGGGGGAGGCTCAGGACCGACTCAGATAACCGCCGCTGTTTTCGGCCACTGTGAGCGGGAATCGAACTCGGGTTGCCGGGTTCGTAGCGCAGCACGCTAACCGCCGCGCCACCGCTGCACAACACACGCACACACACACACACTGCTCAACACACACACCTGCTCAACACACGCACACACACACACACCTGCTCAACACACACACACACCTGCTCAACACACGCACGCACACACACCTGCTCAACACACACACATTTTCAACACATACACACCTGCTCAACACACACACACCTGCTCAACACACACACACCTGCTCAACACACACACCTGCTCAACACACACACACACCTGCTCAACACACACACCTACTCAACACACACACAAACACCTGCTCAACACACACACAACTGCTCAACACACACACCTGCTCAACACACACACAAACACACCTGCTCAACACACACACCTGCTCAACACGCACACACACACCTCCAACGTGATGGATGATGTATTTCCACTGCTGGCTCTGTAAGGCGTCACGGCCGTGGGTCCCAACAGTGATTATTTATCCCACTTGGGTCTGTGCTGGAAACTTCCTGCACAGTTTATGATTATTAGTTTCATTATTATCGTTGCGTTTGTGTACCCGGCAAGGTCCCGCAGGTTCTCAGCATTCTTCATCAGGAGGCTCTTGCCAAGTTTCTTTTTTGTGGTAAGGGGCGGTGTTGATGCTGTCTAATTCCCATCGAGTAATTTGCAGGAACATTTTCAGCATTGGGATGTTTTTGGTCAATAACATGAATATTGTGAATGTTGTTCTGAGGCTACGGGAGGCAATTTGAGAACCCAGAGGAAACCCACGCAGAAGATGAGGAAAGAATATTCAAACTCCACGCAGGAAGGCGTCTTCTTGCTATGAGACACAAGTGTTTCCACTGCACCGCCCACGCAAGACTTATGCAATTCAGATTATTTTTTGAAACTGGATGAATCCGATGAGCTATAAAGCTCTTTTTCACATATGTCCAGTCCAGTTGCTTCCCATTGGTTGCTTCATATGCAGTGATATTTTCACACCGCAGCTTGTCGAGGGCGTCGGTGGTTTCCGGGTATTTTGCTCATGTCAGGGTGTTGAATCCATCCTGTGTTCCACTCCTGGCTTCTCAACTAAGACTTGGGTGGCCATCGCGCTCGGCCATTCTAAAGCAGCGTCGTGAACTCATTCATATTCATGAGAGAGCCACATATAAAGTAGCATGATGAAAAACATTCTAATAATGAATCGTGTTACGCATTCTAGAGTTTGGCATGGATCTCGGACCCATATCTAACAGGGAGGGCCCTCGCCTACGAACACGTGGCAGTTCAAGCGAGCCTGACTCTGCTGGTGAGACGTTGAATGTTAAAACCAGCCAAGAGTTTGCTTGTGTTGAACCAATGCAGCTGAAGTGATGCACCCACAGAAGGCCGCGTACTCGATGGGATCAGTACAAAATGCTTTTATTTTTCGACGTAGAGAAACAGACTGTATGTTAAGGAGGCGAATTGTCTGCTTATTTGTTTTGTTACAGAGGAAGCAGCCGAGTCGCTACACAAGTGACATCTGCGCAGGATCGATCTCTAAAGGACATCAGGCCCGCGTTGGCACGTGCGGCGTCGATATCGACCGTGCAATGCGAGTCCACTGCTCCAGCAGATTCCGAGTAATTCAAGTTCCACGGTGTGCCGAGATGCTGATCGCACAACGAGAATGGATGAAATATGTGGAATAATAGAACAGTCGTGTGAGTCAAGTCAGCGTGATACAATTGAATCAGCTGGCCACAGTCTGGTTTTACGTAGGTGGAAGTCAGTAGGAGGCATTCCCTGAGACTCGCAAAACATTGGCCGCGAAGCCGTAACGAGAATGAGAAGCTTGCAGTGGTTCGCGCAGCACAGAACGGTACCGCCTGGAACTTTTCATCGTACGTTGAAAAACGCAGACTCGGACAAAATCGGTGGTCACTGCATCGCAGCGCTTTCAGATGCGCTTCTGCGGCCGTCTGGAACGCTCTTCCTTCCGATATTAGGAAGCCACTCGGAGCTATGCACTTTTAAATAATCTAGACTGTCAAACTAATTTCTTCAGAACTGCTCTTTGTGCTTAGTTGCGTTGTCCTTCTCTCCCTCACTTGCGATCGGCCGCAATTGATTACGTACGGTGCGAATGAAGTTCAACAAACACACAGACGGCACGTAGCGAACGAGCGGCCGGCAATAGCTCGCGCGTCGCGGAGCGCAACCAGGCCGGAGCTTTCCCATCGTATGTTGACAAAGAAAAAAAAACGCGGATTGGGGCTCGTCCTGAACAG
Source organism: Lampetra planeri (assembly GCF_965212315.1). NCBI lineage: Eukaryota > Metazoa > Chordata > Hyperoartia > Petromyzontiformes > Petromyzontidae > Lampetra > Lampetra planeri. The sequence goes on along the minus strand of NC_136136.1, from coordinate 12,420,321 downwards.
ACACCGCCACCTCGACGAGGACGACGATGGCGGCGTCGAGTCCTGCGGGGTGCCGGCCGCGACCGCCCACGCCGTGGTGTGGACAGCGGCGGGCAGTGGAGCCGCTGCCGCTGCTGCTGCCTCCCCCCCCCCACACCTTCGGTGCACGGCGGCTCCGTTGCAGCGCGCTGTGGCGCGGTCTCAATGACAGCCACGGTGTTTCGAGCGCCAGGTGCTCGCTGCTGCTGCTGACAATGACAGGGCCACCACCCCCCACCCACCTCCCCCCACTCCTCCCTCGCCCCCACCCACTCGCTCTGCTTCCCCACTTTACTCAATTGGCTTTTATTATTAATTGGGCCCCCAAAAGCAAGAGAAGAAGTTGCTCGTATGTCTCCGTATTGTTTTACAGGACCACTCTAAATGTCGGCAATTTATATACGTGTGTCGTTGTGTTTTTAAGCAGAGTGGGATTGTTTTTTTTATTGATAACACCAGACATTTAATACAGATTTACACACGCAGTTTAGTATTAAAATTATCATTACAAAGCCAATACGAAAACTTTTATTCGTTATCGACTGATGAATCGTTGTCATTGGAATATACTTTCCCTTGCCATAGAAATATAGAATATCCACCAGTCTCAGCTGAATTCTATTCTCGTGTATGGCAAGATATGTTGCATTGCCACAATCGCACTTTTGTGACTTGTCTTTAATGTATCTCTATGAATCTCTATGGGTCTCTGTGTATCTCTATGGATCTATATGAATCTCTATGGGTCTCTGTGTATCTCTATGTATCTCTATGTTTTTACATGGGTCTATATGGGTCTTTATCTATATCTATGGGTATATATATATTTACGTGGGTCTCTATGTATCTCTATGAGGCTCTATGTATAGCTATGTATATATCTATGTATCTCTATGAGTTTCTAAATTGAGAACTCATTGTCTAAATTGAAAAGTAATATCTTTGGAGCTGCTTTTTGTGTTTAATTTGTGGTCCTTTTTTCCGTACATCCGATTAGCACGGTTGGCTATGTACGGTGCGAAACAAGTTCTACATAATTCTAGATTTGAAGCTTTCGTGACTGCAATGATTCATATTCTCAGGTTTTTTCGGTAAAGTCACGTAGGTAAAAACATTAAAATTAATGAAAGTAAAATAAAACAAAACAAAATTCACGACGTTTCGGAGGCAACACAAGTCTCCGTCATCAGGTGGGACCGTCACAGCCGAATTAGCTGCATCAAGTGAAGCATCAAGTGGGCTTCACTTGATGCAGCTAATTCGGCTGTGACGGTCCCACCTGATGACGGAGACTTGTGTTGCCTCCGAAACGTCGTGAATTTTATTTTTGTTTTGTTTTATTTTACTTTCATTAATTTTAATGTTTTTACCTACGTGACTTTACCGAAAAAACCTGAGAATAAGTTCTACATACATCCGTTGCTATATGGTGCGCACGACTTTGGCTTCTCTTTAATCGCCCTTTCATTGGGCTGTGCGTATCTCCTGTCCGCGGGCTCTCAGCAGGAAGTGAGCACTCCCTCGGTGCTTATTTGAGCAGGAAATCACATTTACATCATCATCAATGCTCTATCCACTGATCAATGCAGACCTCAACGGGCTGATCGATCACCAGCCGATCGCAGCCCTCCCCTGGGCTGTCACTGCACGTGGGTGGAGGTCGCTTCACGTGGTGGTGGCGACTGGCAGAGTGGGTCGATTCCTCCGCTCGTCGCCCCGCGTCCACTCTGAAGCTCGCGACAGCAGCGCCATCTCGAAGCGAGTGGAACAATCCAGTCGTTGTTGTTGTCGTTGTTGTCGTTGTTGTCGTCGTTGTCCGCGTGCGCCGCGCGTCATGCGGCCGCTGTGTCAGGAGGCGCCCGTTGCACGGGCCGCCCGAGGGGTAGGGACGCTCCACGCGGCTCTCTCCCCGTGCCTCCTCCCTCGGCCGGGGCACGGCGGCCGTCGGACCTCGGGTTTCCACCGCGCTCGATCCACTACTGGTCGCCGGGTGAACCCATCTCGACAACTGTGCACGTGCGTGTGTGTGTTCCAGCGCCTTTGGTCTGGACAAAGAGTGGCGGTGCAGCGGTTAGCGCACTGCGCTACGCACCCACAGCCCCGAGTTCGATTCCCGCTCACGGCCAACACAATTGACGATTATTTGAATGGGTTCTGGGCCTCCGCTAGGTCGACTGGGTCTCAAATGAGTACCTGGTGTGGTGTGTAAACATCGCCACTAGGGAGACAAAGGCGGTCGGGCGTGGTGCTCGCCACCCACCCCCCTTGTGTACCGTGCAGGCCTTTACAGGTGCTGCTCACTAGCAGTCTGTGTCGGCTATGGTGCTGCTCGCTACAAGTCTGTGTCGGCTATGGGGGATATCTTTGCATTTGTCTGGGTGAATGCTCCCAGGCCAGTGCACCCGTGTTCATGAATGAGGAGTCATTTGAAGCCTCTGCGATGTGTGGTTTACGCGAACGAGGCTGCATTTCTGAAGACACTGTTGCCCTTTGACCCGATCACGTGGCGTGTCGTCGCTGGCGCTACTTTGTCCCCTCCATCGTTTACAGTAGCCCGACGCGATGCGGGCTCCTCTTCCTGCCGCAAAACGGATATAAATAATTTTTGCACAGGACATTTTACAGCTGCTACAATAGCCTCGCTAATCTATTTGTTTTATTATCGTATTTTTGATGCTTTTGTAATATTTTTCTAGCGCAACGACTCTTCCTTGGCTCAGTGTATGACTTGAGTTCATTAAATACGTTCACCAGTTTCATTCATCAAAAGTAGCATTCATAAAACACTGCGAGGTTGACTCGGTACTCCTCTCGGAGTCGTCCGTTACCAAGGCCCCCCAAGATGTCACGACCTGCGGCAGCAGGCAGCACCTGGGCCAGCAGCACGTGGTAAGGGTGTGCTTTCGGTCAACGTGTACGAAGGGTTGGTTGAGGCATTTAAGCGCGTTATCTAATCGTAAATGAAGTGCGTATTGTATTGACGGACAGTTACTGGTCGATGCGGTGAAGGGTTACGCATAATCAATAAGGCTAAACGCAATTGATCGCTGCATTCTTTTGATCTCGGATTGATTGATCACGCGGCCAAGTCACACACCGGACGAGGGATAAACATCTGGCCCTCACGTTGTCGCTCATTCCCCGTTCGCTGGCGCTCGGCGCGGCTCTGTAGGCACGGGCCGGTGTGAAGTTGGCTGAAAAGTCCGAGGCATACAGCTGCCCTCAGCTGAAGTGTCTGAATTAGTGCCAAGGGAAAGCTGCAGGCCGGCTGATACACGAGACATTTTGTCATGCGGTGAATGAATATTCAGTTTTTAAAAAATCATTTCAGGGGAAGGATGGATGGAGGGTGGGATTATATTCCATTGTTTGATGTCTGCGTAAAAAAAATAAACAGTGCTGCTTGAATTGAGATGGCGCACTCCCAGAGCACGTGCCGGAGGCGTTGGCGGGGACGAGGAGGCCGTCGCTTCTGTGGCTGCTCCGTCGCCAACAACCGCGGGGAAATCGGCACTCGAGCGCGCGCGTCCAACGCCCCCCGCCGTGGCGGTCCCTCCTCGTGGGCGCGCTGCGATCCACGCCACCTCCACATGACGCGCGAGGGTCACCAAAATGTCAACCCACGCCGCGGCCTTTCGGGATCTTGTGTCACCTTCGCGTTGCAGACGACGAATTTCGCGTCGCGCGAAGCGGCGACGAGGTTGGGACCCTGTCAGCTGCACGAAACGCCGCCGGTGGCGATCGTCACAGTTTTACTTTTACAGGCAGCGGAGCTTGCGGCCGCGTGTCCATCACTTCGCCGGGTCACCAACAGCTGGGATGGAGAGTTGTGCACGGACGATGGCTATGGTTCGAGATGTTCACTCACTCGCCCAGTGTGCAGGAGGTCGTGGATTCGATGCCGAACCTGACGCCTGCTGTATATTTGGAGTTTGCGGTGTCTCTCTCTCTCCTCCCGTGGTCGCATGGATTTTTCGGAGGATACTCCGGTTTTTCGCTTCCACATTTTAAAAAAACACGCGTTTAGAAGATTTGGCTGCGATAAATTTTAACGTGATAAGCCACTTCGTTTAGCTATAATTTGTGGCCAGGTCGCTTCTGAAAAATATCTATACAGCTCAGTTTTCCTTTCCTGCTAAAATTAAAATAGTTTATCGTTGATAAATGTAATGAATTAAATTGTTTATGTTCACTCCATGGCCTGTCGTTATATTTAAACGCAGTCTACTGTCGTTGTTGTTGTAGTAAATATGGCTTTAGTTGGGTTAGATGCCTGGCCGGGTGGTTGAGCGGTCTAGTGAGCGGCTCGCGATCGGACGGTTGAGAGTTCAAATTATTATAAACCCTTGGAGGAAGCATGTGCTGAGCTGACTGACCAGAAAGTTACGTAGTAATAATTGTTATTATAACGTCGAGCAAACTGCTTTACCGATGGAGATCTCCTGGCCATAAACGTCTTTTGCTGTCCCGCATGATTACTACTACCAGGAATCACAGAAGTGGGTCCACTACAAGAACCCACCACTCTCGCTCTCTCGCTCTCTCGGGGTAGACGTTTATAATTGGGCAGTGTTGGAGGCCGGCTCGGCTCTCTCAGCACAGGGGCCGCTCTTAACCAAGGAAGCGGTGTTTATGTTGCCTTTGTCCTTCCTGGGGGGGAGGGGGGCAGAAGACTGGGTCTCACACGGACTCAATACCTCGTGGCATTGTGTGCTGGGAGCTGAGCCAACTTTGTTGTGGATTCAGCGTGGTTTTGTTTGAGACCCTCGTTTTAACGGGTCACATGTTCCAAGGTTCAGGTTGATTTCGCGTAACCAAATTAAAACTGGTAGAGACCAGCATGAGTCTCATTCGCAAGAGTGACCCGTGTCACAAAAATTACGAAAACACATTTTTTGAGTCCAGCAATGAAGCAAATATAAATGAGAGTAAAAGGAAGAGAAATTAGCCGTGACAACGGCTGCTGTGAAATTGGGGTTGGCCGTGTTCTCGCAGAACATACGGATCATTGTGTCTCCAAATAGCACTGGTGTTCGGACAACAGCAGCAGCACAGCCACGCATCAGATCTATCCATAAGGCGACTGTTGACTTCCCCACAAAGTGGTACCTATTTTGTTCACCCCAAAAGGATGATGGGCTGAGTCAACCCCCGACCAGGATCTGAACTCGCGATCACCGCGGAGCCACCTGAAGCTGCAAGGTCAAAACAAAGCGCTGACTAGAATCGAAATACGAGGAGACGATCAGAAGCAAACATTGGCGTCAGTGTGAGGGATTGTGGCCATTGTGCTTGCAACGCCGCGGTGAAATGTCGCGGAAGAGCCTCGGGCTCGTGGAGTTGTTGAATTGAGTTGAGTGAAGAGGTCTTCAGCCGAGCCGCCACTGCCTCGACCGAGCAGACGGCTTGGCAAGGGCGCTGCAGCCATTTGCCCCGTTGTCTCATTTTCCTTTCCGCGCGGCTTAGCAGAGCGCATTAGCGGGATAAACAGTTGGGGCATCAACAACAACACTGCCCACCGCCAGCCCCCGTGGGTCGAGCTGGCTCGTGCGCTCCTCCTGTGCCCCACGGCCAACCCCCGCCGCATGCTGCCACCGCAGCGCGGTTTGGCCGAATGCCCTCTGGGTTGAATGCGGAGACGTTCATTTCACGGTGATTGTTGCATGCGGTGCTAGCATTTGTGGCTAAATCTCAAACGAGTGACGTTCATAACAACAACAAAGACCTTGCGTTAGCTTCGCGTGCACGCGTGTGGCCTGCTCTGTATGTATTGGGTGGAACAGCCTGTGGCCAAAGCATGGGCCAGTGGGCAGCGATGTCAGCACCAGTACGTTCACCACTCGTTGCTGTTCCCGTGAACTGCACTCATTAAGTCCTCCTAAAGCATGTGGAGGACTCGGATCTACCGGACTGTTTGGTCTCATCCTGCCTGTGTTCAACCACCACACTGCAAGTCAGAATCAGAGAATAATAGTTCTTTATACTGGAGAAATCCGATGAGCTATAGAGCTTTTTTCACAGATGTCCAGTAGGGGCGGCTAAGAATGTTACAACAACAAACAGTACAAAAACGTAACAGTCGTGCAAAGTACAAGGTAAACAATCACCCAAACACAAACAAAACCAAACCATCCCCATCCTACCAGACACAATCCACCGAGATATTAACTTATTTTACAAAAGCGACTTTGGCCACAAATGATAGCTCAACTAATTGGTTTATTATTTGGACATTTTTAGTAGTAAAATAATCTAGTTTAAACGCACCAGCGAACCCACCCACCCAACTACCCACTCACTCATCTCACTGACCCACCCACCACACTGCAGGTCACAGCACTCACTCACTCATTCACCCGCTCACCTTCTTGGCCACTCATCCACTCACCACCCTCCTCTCTCTCTCTCTGCTTCTTCCCTCGCACCGCTTGCTCCACTTTGAAATCTCCCATCATCGATTCTTTTCCCCCGAGCTACTAGAATAATGATAACCTTGCTCGATTCAACAAACGTGTTCAACTCTTATCTACTGCAACTCCGAGAGTGCTGTTTTTAACTGGCCGCTTGACGTGCGTGGGTCGATGGGCGACTTTGCCCGACCACTCGCAGCTCCGACTCGGCGCCGCGAGCTTCCCCGAGGGCCTCGCGCGTGGTCCAGGCGGCAGGGCCCCGCCAGACACCCACCACGGGAGCCGCCGGTGGAGCGCGAGCAGCTTGCGGCCCGATTGGGGCTCCAGATAGCGCGGCGTGCCACAAAAGCGGCGCGAATCGAGGGGCCCCACTGCACGAGCGATGCGGGCCCTGGAGAAACAGCCCCGCCGGTGTCTCTGAGCGCGCGCCGTGGTGCAGTCGGCGGAGCAAAGCGCGAGAGACGGCTCGCGACTCTCGCGGCCGCATCACCCGGGCATTGTGATGTTGGTCAGCGTGGAAGGTCGCTGCCATTTCATTGTTTGTTTATTTCTACTTGGCCAGGGTTCAAAGTCTCACCTGAGGTATACATTTCACCGGCTGGTGCGTAATATTAGCCCGCAGAGAGGGTCGGGGGAGGGCGGTGGGCCGGGGGGGGCCGTGGGTTCGTGGAGGAGGGGGGGGGGAGTGGCTGTGTAAGCAGCAGATGGGAGACGAGACAGATGGCGGCTGCTGCTGCTGCTGCGGCTGCTACTGCGAGCTGTGAGGAAGGCTGAGAGATGAACACTCGCTGGCTGGCGTGCGCGGCCCCTTCCTCCCTCTCCTCTCCCCGCGCAACCGACGCGCGGCCCAAGCGGTCACTTGGTCCCGTTCGGTTCGACTCGGAGGGCAGCAGCAGCTGCAGCAGCAGCAGTAGTTGTGTGGACGGTTCGGGTCGCCGGCCTCAAGAGAGGCGGCGGTCGTTTCTATGGAGCAGCAGCGGGGGCTGCTTTGGTGCCGTCGTGCACTGTCATTTGATCGCTGTTTTTGTTGTTGTCGTTGTTGCAGTGGCGTCCTCACTGTAACTGTGTTTCGATAGATTTCATCACTTGTGGCTTATATCAGCACACGACTCTTTCATCGTAAACTAAATAATTAGTATGCAGTATGCGATATATGAACCTTATGGCGGGACCCCGGGGTGCCATCAGACCCCGGCTCGAGCATAAACTGCGTTGCGACGTCATTTTACGCCTGTTGAAGGCGAACTTTACGGCAATCTTTTCCTCTCGACGAGCTCTGCACGATGCGCTCATCAAAGTTTTGTTTCTTCTGCGCATTCATCCTCGCTGCGCTTGGACACGACATGACAACAGAATGACCCGCGCCAGGCGTTCATGTGCGCGGTGGGAAGGATTCACCAAAACATAATAAAGTATTTAATTAATTACGATTTTGACTTCTGTTTATTCGGGACCGCGGGGTCCCGCCATGAGCTTCAGATATTGCCGCTCACGTCCAACACAAAGTGACGATTATCTGAACCGGTCCTGGGCCTCCCCTAGGTCGAATTAGCCTCAAATGAATACCTGATGTGGTGTTTAAATATTGCCACTGGGGAGACAAAGGCGGCTGGGTGTGGTGCTGGCCACCAATCTCCTCGTGTGCCGTGCCGGCCCTCAAATGTGCTCGCTTAACAATCCTTGACCAAAACGTCTGTTTAGGCTACTTGGGGGAACTTTGTCATTCCTAAAAAGTGCGGATCAAACGCTGCTGTCAGATTTGTAGCGGAGGCCCGGGAAACCACAGACAAGGCAGCCACAAGTCAACGAGTATCCGATCTCTGTGGTGCTTGAGTGGGATATTTCGGCAACTTTTTGCACGAGTCCTTATATATAAATGCATTTATTTGACGAAATATAAAGGACACATAAGGACGCGTTCATCCTGATTGCGAGCAGTTTATACGTTTTACTTTAAACATCTTGGTCCTTTGAAACATCAAAACAACTCACGGTATTTGAATAGTTGGCGCTTGTTCCCACGGAGAAGTGAATGGGAATCGTGGAAACTGCAGCTCTGCCCCGGGGGCTGCTGGGACATCCTCGCGGGGCCGCTCCCTGGAGGCCCCCGCCGCGGGTGTAGCGAGGCAGGGGGGGGGGTAGCGAGGCAGGGGGGGGGTAGCGAGGCAGGGGGGGGGGGTAGCGAGGCAGGGGGGGGGTAGCGAGGCAGGGGGGGTACTGAGACAGGGGGGGGTAGCGAGGCAGGGGGGGGTACTGAGACAGGGGGGGGGGTAGCGAGGCAGGGGGGGGGGTACTGAGGCAGGGGGGGGGGTAGCGAGGCAGGGGGGGGGGTACTGAGACAGTGGGGGGGTAGCGAGGCAGGGGGGGGGGTACTGAGGCGGGGGGGGGGTAGCGAGGCGGGGGGGGGGGTAGCGAGGCAGGGGGGGGGACACATTCCTGTACAGAAACCACGTTCCTACCGGACCCGAGCTCGTGGTGGAAATTCCACATTAACATGGCATGGGAAGGGCTACATCCTTCTCGAGGATGCCCGATCGTCATTCGTGAGGACGTAGAGTGCTGTTAGCGTAAAGACAAGGGGCCCTCTGGGTTTGCTCCGCGTGACCGCTCGCGGCTGCCACACGTCAATCGTAAATATTCGCAACATCGAAGCCTACGGTCTGTTCACCTATAACGCGTGGTGTTTTTATAACGCGAATTGAATATAACGCGATCGAGTGAACGAAATACGTCACGCGAGTAGGAATCAGCGGCCGTGCGGCTGCCTCGGCGTCGCATCATCACACGAGGTATTAGGATGCTGCTGGATGCTTCTGGATGCTACCCACGCACCTCGGTCTTTGTTCACACGTGGTATCACGGACTGTGCTTTACCCTATGTTATAGATTAATTATTATAACGCGACAGGCGAACAACCGAGGATGAAACGGCGATGAAAATCTGACGCAGCAATGCACAAGCGCCTCTCATTGCTTTTGGGGTCGCAGTCACAATGCTACCGGCCACCCTCGGTGTGGCACTCAAAACATCCCCCGGGTAGCCTTCGCAGACTATTGGGGCAAGTGCTGTTAGCGAGCACCTATGAAGGCTGGCACTGTGGCGCACGAGGGGCTGAGTGGACAGCACCACGCCCGGCCGCCTTTGTCTCCCCAGTGGCGATGTTTACTACACACCGCACCAGGTACTCATTTGAGGCTGAGTCAACCTAGGGGCGGCCTAGTACCGATTCAGATCATCGTCACTGGTGCTGGCCGTGAGCGGGTTCGTAGTGAAGTGCGCTAACTGCTCCACTAGAGCTCCACACTCTCACCCACACACACTTGGAGCCCAGTCGTTGGGCTCCCCAAGGTCAACTCGGCCTTAAACTAGAGTACAGTATCTGGTGCGGTGGGTGACCATCACCACTGAGGAAACAAAAGTGGTCGGGGCGAGGTGTCTGGCCGCCCACCCCACGTGGTCCGTCCCGGCCTTCACAGGTGCTGCTCACTCATAGCACTTGCCTCATCAGCCACACATTCACTCAAGACAAAGATCCCCCAGAATGTTGTGGCAAGTGCCATTAGTGAGCACCACGCCCGGCCGCCTTTGTCTCCCCAGTGGCGGTGTTTACACCCCGCACTAGGCACTCGTTTAATGCCGAGTCGATCACTCACCCACACACCTACCCACATGCACACCCACCCACAACCACTCACACACAGGGTCCTATGTCAATAAACATGTAATGCCTCTTGGCAAATATACACGTTTTCTTGCTAGGCCGTCGATGTTTTTAAATGTCCATTGTTTAGTCTCTACGGTGCCGTATACAGCAAAGCAGCACAGGCGCATCTGGAAACTTCCCAAGAAGGGTGGACCCAATATTTATTTATTTAAATATAGCTCTACATATTCAAACAAAATCCAATGTGCTTTCTGTGGTAAATATAAAATCTATAAAACATCAAGTCTATACTAAAAACTGATTTCCTTAGAACTGCTGGTTGTGTGTTTAGTTCGCTGCCCCCCCCCGCACCTCCGATAAGCGCGGTTGGCTACGTACGGTGCGCCAGAAGTTCAACACACATCAATAAAACAAAAACCATATCCGAGGTTTGAAGGGGGGCTTAGCAACCCTGCCTCCCTGGACCCGCCACTGCATCCAAGCGCCTGCCTGTGTCGAGGGTCATATAAGAACAATTGCTGCAATGTGTGTAGAGGACACCTAATAAAGAACATATGCATGCATACAATATCCACGTCCCATGATGTAGCTGCTCACCCCGAGTTATAAACGCTCTGATAGTGGCATTGTCTCTGTACCGTTCGCATTTTAGCGTTCTCTGGTCTGACACTGGTGACAAGAGGCCATAAAGAAGGCTGTCTCTGGTGTAGGCTAATCAGTTTCAAAGGCAATGCCTAAATTATGATCAGAGCGCGTTTGTTTGCATGTACACCACAAGTGCGTGTGGTGAATGCAAACTCGATTCCTTGCATCAAGTTTCTATTTGGTGTTTGGACATCTGAACACCTCCTGTTTTATTGCCAGAAAGGGTAAAACCTCGTCTTATTTGTCATACAGTATTCACGTGTCAAGCCTCGAGCGCTCTCATCACGGCGACACTGCCGTGATGTCCGCATGCAACATCTCCCTCCACTCATCTCCCTCCGACAGACATCTCCCTCCACTCATCGCATCTCCCTCCACATCTCTATACACTTCACATCCCCACATCTCCCTCCACTCGTCGCGCTCGGGGGTTTAAATTTGACGACAATCGCTGTCGATTCTTTTTTTCTTACGCGACCGACCACCATCAACTTCCACGACTGCGGCGCGGCTCCTGCGGTTTTGCGCGGAGGGTGACATTTAAATTGTCACACGTGGGTTGGGGGCCGGCAAACTTGTGCAAGGCAGGAGCCCAGAGGCCGGCAGGAGCGTTCCTTAAACAGGATGCACCTTGCCTCGCTCGAATGTGGCCCTCTCGGTGTCGGCACCAGGCCAAGGATTGCCGCGTTAAAAACAACGCAAGCCGCCGAGAAACATTCAGCCCCCAAGTCCCGTGGGCTGGGAGATTAAGAAATAGCTCGCGTTCGGCGATTCTTTAATCAACAATAATAATTTGACACGTAGGCTTTCGCGACCAATTTTGTTAATGACAAAAGCGTTTTTTGGGGGGGTTAGATGTGTGTCGTTTACCTGTCACCACCCGTCAGCCAATGAGTAAGGTTTGTCACGTTAACAAAACGTGCCAATTCGTTACTACTTCATCCCAACGGTGTGTTGGAGAGTAAATCCACAATAGCGCCCTGGGAAGGGCGATATACAAATGTGAAATAGAATTTAATTTACAAATTGAGTACAGTCATGTTTAGCTGTGTCGAGTGGTGTCGGGTGACCGACACATTTATACTTCAGCGATCTAACCCAACAAAACCTCTATTATGAATCGTAATAACTTTATGAAGTTAATCCGTGGTTGTATTTTGGCCAACTTCAACATCTTGTTAGTGTAGGGGACTGAAAGGAAGATTTCCCGATGAGTGAATCCCCCCCCACCCCCTCGTGGTTCACAGGGCGGCCTCGTGGTGGCGGTGGTGGCGGTGGGGAAGCGCTCGCCACTGGGGGTGGTGTGGAGTCGGCAGGCTACTGAGCGGAGCTGGGGAGTCACTTTGTTGTTGTTGATCACCTTGCCGCAGTGACGGCGGGCTGCCTGCTGCTGCTTATATAAGCTGCTGCTACTGCTGCTGCTACAGCAGGAGCAGTAGCAGCTTATAGAAGTCGCGAGTCTACAGATGGATCTTGAACGTTGTAGGAAGGCGGATACGAAGATGTGATGATACTCTTTGGATAATTCCCTTCCAACAAGCTGCGTGACTTAAGTGATGTATAAACAAAAACTTATTTTTTTACGTGAAGGGACAGATATTGGGAAAACGCAAATTAACTGCATATTAATTCTGTATCATTAATTAGTTAAAACGTGCGTTTTTCTCAAGGTGCTTTATAATGAGCAAAACCTAACTCTTGTGTCAATAACACCGCCTTCAAAGGGGAACTACATAGAGAATGGGTGACATTTACGCCTTAAACCCGATTTATACGCTTCAGCTTATGAAAGTTAAGTTAATTTAGTAAACTGATTATAATCTAATAATATTTTTGCTGAGTGTTCGCCGCTGATGCTGCGGTGTTCTGTACAGCATTTTGAGATCCTTGTTGAAAATCCGCCATAAAATGGAAGTATTATCATGATTATTTCAGGCAGTGACCCCTTTTCACTGCGCCGCACGAATTTATATATCAAATTAGTTTGAAAACATCCATTGAAAGTGATTTCATTTGGCGATACGGGCCGGTTGCTTGTCCGTTCACACGTGAAGCTCATTCACTCGCCACACGAAAGAGACACGAACACCTGTCCCCCCGTCCCACTGCTCCCCCTGTCCCCCTGTGCCCTGACCCCTGCTCCCCCTGTGCCCCGACCCCTGCTCCCCCTGTGCCCTGACCCCTGCTCCCCCTGCCACCCCTGCTCCCCCTGCTCGCTACGGACCGGCTTGCTGGGACGCGCGCTACGTGGGTGACCATTGCGTGGTCTCCTCTCGCTGCCTCGCTCTCGTGCTGTGGCTCGCGGCTTGGTTCAGGTTCAGATGGCAAATGGCATCGGCGTGCAGGGCATGTGTAATGCTGGCGTAAACGGCTTCGCGGATATGACGTCATGGGGGGAGGAGTTAGGTCACGTGGGAGAGAGGGGTGAGGTCTTAAGGGAGAGATACCGGAAGAGACGGGGGAGTGTGGGAGACAGGGTTAGAGTGAGGCCACGCAGGGCGGAGGTCGAGGAGTGGCGAGATCGCCACATACACCAAGGGTAAGACTTGGCACCGTCGGCCAGCGGTGACCAAGCACGGAGGAACGACGGGCAGCGGTGGAGCTGCAGTGAGGGCAGCGATGGAGCTGCAGTGAGGGCAGCCAGAGGACTGCACAGGGGGTCTGCAGCGGAGCTGCAGAGGTGTGGAGGCTACGGGAGCGAGGGCGGCTACGGAGCTGCCAAGAGGAGAGCTCTGAGCGAGGGCCGTGCGGGAAAAGTGTAAGAACCCGAATTCTAGATTTGAAGCTTTCGTGACTGCAATGATTCATATTCTCAGGTTTTTTCGGTAAAGTCACGTAGGTAAAACATTAAAAGTAATGAAAGTAAAATAAAACAAAACAAAAATAAAAATAAAATTCACGACGTTTCGGAGGCAACACAAGTCTCCGTCATCAGGTGGGACCGTCACAGCCAGATTAGCTGCATCAAGTGAAGCAATGATTCAAAATGTAATCCCTTATAAGCAAGTTGAAGGGGGGGAGGAGAGGGGGGGGGAGTTCATCAGAATGTGGTAGCCAATGAATGGAACGTATCGGGAGGGAGGGGGGTGGGAGGGGGAGGGAGCCAACAAAACATTTGGCGACGGCTTGGACGCGGCTGCTGCGCACGCCAACACAATGGGCAGAAAGGGGGGAGGGGAGGTCTGATACACATGATAGAACAAAGGAACGAAAATGCCCATGTTTATACCAATGCAGGCTGAAAAATGAAGAGAGTACTGTTAAAAATAACTGGGGATGTTAACACTCGGTGAAGTAAATTAAAATAGTGCCTGTCAGATAAGATGGTCCAAAAAGTGTAATTAAATCTTTTTTGCGTGGTTAATAACATCTTTCCAGTGATTACTGAGTTTGTACCCATCATCACGGTTGAAATTATGTCTGTGTTTGTATATTTGTATGGCTTCGTGTACAAACCTTTGATGGTAGCCAGGAGGCTTGCAGAGAACCTTGGTCTCGGAAAAGACAATATCATGAGAGCCCGCCGAGTTGTAGCAATGATCGGCAACGGCCGAAGAATCAGTTCTGCCGTGTTTCAGATCTGACTTGTGCTCGCGGACACGATCAGCAACATGACGTTTTGTTTCTCCAATGTAGCAATCACCACAAATGCAACTCAATTTGTAGACTCCAGGATACTGTAAGTCAGGAACGACATCCTTCACAGATGGAATCAGATCACGGATTTTATGCACTGTGCTGAATCGGACTTGGATCTTATGTTTGTTTAGAATTTTGGAGATCTTTTTGGTCACGCCTGCTATGTATGGTAACGTGATAGTTTTGGTCGGAGTTTCATGTGGTTGTTTCTGTGTGGTGGGAGAGACAGCTTGGCGGATAGTACGGTCAGAGTATCCGTTCATCCTGAGGGCCCGATGTACATGTCTTAATTCATCAGTCAGGTGGTGTTGGTCAGAAATGCCATGGGCTCTGTGGTATAGCGTTTTGATGAGAGAATTCTTTTGAGATGGGTGGTGGTGGGAATCCGGTTTCAGGTAGGAATCTGTGTGGGTGGCTTTCCTGTAGACAGAATGTCCCAAGGATCCGTCAAGCCTCCTCTTAAACAGAATATCCAAGAATGGTAGTTTACCGTCTTTCTCCACTTCCATGGTGAATCTGATAGATGGGTGTCTAGAATTGATGTGGTCCAAGAAGTGGTTCAATGCTGGGAGGCCATGTGGCCAGATGACGAAAGTGTCATCCACATATCTCTTCCACAGGGAAGGACGCAGGGTGGATGTCTGGATGGCGTCTGATTCAAACTTTTCCATGAAAATGTTGGCTATAACTGGTGACAAGGGGGAGCCCATAGGGGTACCCTCATTCTGTTTGTAGAAGGTGCCATTCCAGGTAAAATAGGTGTTGGTGAGGCAATGCCTAACCAGCGCAGGTACATCAGAATTCAATCCCTGTTGGACTAAGTCCTCAATTATTGTTAGGGTGTCCGGTACTGGGACTTTGGTAAACAAAGATACTACATCAAAGCTGACGAGAATGTCATCAGGAGATAGTACCATGTCCTTAGCCATAGAGACTAATTGGGTTGAGTTGAGTACTGCCGAAGAGGTCTTGCCTGTGAAGGGGAGCAGAGTATCTGATAGAAAACGGGCTAGTTTGTACGTCGGAGAGTTTATCGTCGACACGATGGGTCGTAGCGGGGTGCCTTCTTTATGGATTTTAGGAAGACCATAGAGTCTGGGAGGTCTTGCCGCCGATGGTTTTAGAGAGGGACGTTTGCTTGGTTCGATTAGGGAAGTCGAACTCATGATGATACTGTTGGTTTTTGTCGTTAGGCTTTTAGTGGGATCGTTTTTAATTTTGGAGTAACTCCCATCATTAAGAAGGTCCAGGATTTTGTTGTTGTATGAATCTTTATCCATGATGACCGTGGCATTGCCCTTGTCTGCCGAGAGGATGACTATATCATCTCTCTTTTTTAAATTCGCGAGTTCAGAGCGTTCGTTTTTGCTGATGTTACTAGTGGGTTTCTTAGCATTCTTGAGAATAGTAGCTATTTCAGCTCTTGCTACATCAGCATGGATGTGTCCTATGCCTCTGAGGGCTACATCAATCTGAGAAATCATATCCTCTACTGGTATATATTTAGGGGTGACGGCGAAATTTAGTCCTTTGGCCAGTACCGTTTTTAGATTGTCAGAGATTGGAATGTTACTCTGATTAATCACGGTCTTGTTAACATCCAGCTTTGCGATGTGTGGCTCTGGTTTCTTTTTAGATAGGAGGTTGAATTTAGAAATCAGG
The DNA here is from genome assembly GCF_965212315.1 of Lampetra planeri. Taxonomy (NCBI): domain Eukaryota; kingdom Metazoa; phylum Chordata; class Hyperoartia; order Petromyzontiformes; family Petromyzontidae; genus Lampetra; species Lampetra planeri. The sequence continues at coordinate 12,404,282 of NC_136136.1, read as the reverse complement.
TTAGCTTTGCATTTGGCTGACATTGAGTCAGCAGAAGCAGAAGTCATGTTATCAACGTGGTTCCAATCAGAAGGTGACATTTTTTTTTTTTTGTGTTAACATTAGATGTTAACACAAAAAATGTCACCTTCTGATTGGAAGCACGTTGATAACATGACTTCTGCTTCTGCTGACTCAATGTCAGCCAAATGCAAAGCTAACCTGATTTCTAAATTCAACCTCCTATCTAAAAAGAAACCAGAGCCACACATCGCAAAGCTGGATGTTAACAAGACCGTGATTAATCAGAGTAACATTCCAATCTCTGACAATCTAAAAACGGTACTGGCCAAAGGACTAAATTTCGCCGTCACCCCTAAATATATACCAGTAGAGGATATGATTTCTCAGATTGATGTAGCCCTCAGAGGCATAGGACACATCCATGCTGATGTAGCAAGAGCTGAAATAGCTACTATTCTCAAGAATGCTAAGAAACCCACTAGTAACATCAGCAAAAACGAACGCTCTGAACTCGCGAATTTAAAAAAGAGAGATGATATAGTCATCCTCTCGGCAGACAAGGGCAATGCCACGGTCATCATGGATAAAGATTCATACAACAACAAAATCCTGGACCTTCTTAATGATGGGAGTTACTCCAAAATTAAAAACGATCCCACTAAAAGCCTAACGACAAAAACCAACAGTATCATCATGAGTTCGACTTCCCTAATCGAACCAAGCAAACGTCCCTCTCTAAAACCATCGGCGGCAAGACCTCCCAGACTCTATGGTCTTCCTAAAATCCATAAAGAAGGCACCCCGCTACGACCCATCGTGTCGACGATAAACTCTCCGACGTACAAACTAGCCCGTTTTCTATCAGATACTCTGCTCCCCTTCACAGGCAAGACCTCTTCGGCAGTACTCAACTCAACCCAATTAGTCTCTATGGCTAAGGACATGGTACTATCTCCTGATGACATTCTCGTCAGCTTTGATGTAGTATCTTTGTTTACCAAAGTCCCAGTACCGGACACCCTAACAATAATTGAGGACTTAGTCCAACAGGGATTGAATTCTGATGTACCTGCGCTGGTTAGGCATTGCCTCACCAACACCTATTTTACCTGGAATGGCACCTTCTACAAACAGAATGAGGGTACCCCTATGGGCTCCCCCTTGTCACCAGTTATAGCCAACATTTTCATGGAAAAGTTTGAATCAGACGCCATCCAGACATCCACCCTGCGTCCTTCCCTGTGGAAGAGATATGTGGATGACACTTTCGTCATCTGGCCACATGGCCTCCCAGCATTGAACCACTTCTTGGACCACATCAATTCTAGACACCCATCTATCAGATTCACCATGGAAGTGGAGAAAGACGGTAAACTACCATTCTTGGATATTCTGTTTAAGAGGAGGCTTGACGGATCCTTGGGACATTCTGTCTACAGGAAAGCCACCCACACAGATTCCTACCTGAAACCGGATTCCCACCACCACCCATCTCAAAAGAATTCTCTCATCAAAACGCTATACCACAGAGCCCATGGCATTTCTGACCAACACCACCTGACTGATGAATTAAGACATGTACATCGGGCCCTCAGGATGAACGGATACTCTGACCGTACTATCCGCCAAGCTGTCTCTCCCACCACACAGAAACAACCACATGAAACTCCGACCAAAACTATCACGTTACCATACATAGCAGGCGTGACCAAAAAGATCTCCAAAATTCTAAACAAACATAAGATCCAAGTCCGATTCAGCACAGTGCATAAAATCCGTGATCTGATTCCATCTGTGAAGGATGTCGTTCCTGACTTACAGTATCCTGGAGTCTACAAATTGAGTTGCATTTGTGGTGATTGCTACATTGGAGAAACAAAACGTCATGTTGCTGATCGTGTCCGCGAGCACAAGTCAGATCTGAAACACGGCAGAACTGATTCTTCGGCCGTTGCCGATCATTGCTACAACTCGGCGGGCTCTCATGATATTGTCTTTTCCGAGACCAAGGTTCTCTGCAAGCCTCCTGGCTACCATCAAAGGTTTGTACACGAAGCCATACAAATATACAAACACAGACATAATTTCAACCGTGATGATGGGTACAAACTCAGTAATCACTGGAAAGATGTTATTAACCACGCAAAAAAGATTTAATTACACTTTTTGGACCATCTTATCTGACAGGCACTATTTTAATTTACTTCACCGAGTGTTAACATCCCCAGTTATTTTTAACAGTACTCTCTTCATTTTTCAGCCTGCATTGGTATAAACATGGGCATTTTCGTTCCTTTGTTCTATCATGTGTATCAGACCTCCCCTCCCCCCTTTCTGCCCATTGTGTTGGCGTGCGCAGCAGCCGCGTCCAAGCCGTCGCCAAATGTTTTGTTGGCTCCCTCCCCCTCCCACCCCCCTCCCTCCCGATACGTTCCATTCATTGGCTACCACATTCTGATGAACTCCCCCCCCCCTCTCCTCCCCCCCTTCAACTTGCTTATAAGGGATTACATTTTGAATCATTGCTTCACTTGATGCAGCTAATCTGGCTGTGACGGTCCCACCTGATGACGGAGACTTGTGTTGCCTCCGAAACGTCGTGAATTTTATTTTTATTTTTGTTTTGTTTTATTTTACTTTCATTACTTTTAATGTTTTACCTACGTGACTTTACCGAAAAAACCTGAGAATAAGAACCCGAATAAAGGACGACGGAGACAGAACCAGGATCGAGTCCCTTATTACACTGGTGTCAGAAGTGAAACGGCATGTCAAAACAGCTCAGAAGAAAGAATATTCCTGCGCCATCGTCTGCTACAACATCCGAGGACAGCGACCTTCCTCGGGCGGTCGACCTACCTGCGATGGAGGAGGAGATCCGTGCGGGAACAAGTGCGGGTCCGGGAGTCGAAGAGGTCGCCGCGTCGGTGGACCCGTCTGCACCTGTGGACGCGGATTGGCGATGGAGGCAGATGGCGGCGCAGCTGGAGACGCTGAAAATCGTGCTCGCGCAATTGTGCGAGCTCGTCACGCCGAGGACGGCGTTGGGGGGAGCCGATGGAGGTCCGCAGGTCGCTGCCTTGCCTCCGCTGTCGGCGCCATTGACCACGCGGCAAGAAGACGCCATCTTGGGCGTGGCAGGAGAAGAACGGCGGGAAGCCGCCATCTTGCGCTCTCCGCGGCGAGAGGCCGCCATCTTGAACACGCGGCGATGCGACGCCATTTTGAATATGCAGCCTGGTGAGTCATCGGAGGAGGACGGTGCAACAAGGAGTCGCAGTCGTCATCTCACGACCGTCAAGGAATTCTCCATCGGGGGCGATTGGAGTGCTTTCACTTGCCGATTTCTGGCGGCGGTACGCTCAGCGAGGTGGACGGACGCTGAGGCATTGGAGGTTTTACCGACTCTTCTCGATGACGAGTCGGTGAGATTCTTCCGCTCCATCAAGGCGGAGAAGAAGAAAACATTGAGACGAGTTTTCGACGAGATGGCAGATGCATATGAGCCACCGGATGATGCTCATCGCCGGTTTGTTAAATGTCAGCGAGCACCCGAGGAGTCGCCAGTGGCATACACGGGTGCGGTATTGGAGTTGGCCATGGCTGCATACCCGGAGACGGAGCCTGACCTGCTCGAACCTCTCATCTTGGGTAAGATGCTCGAGCTGTCCCGGGATTTGGGGATTCCTATGCCGGTGTGTGGCCACGAAAAGCTTACGTCCCGGGCGGCCGCTAAATGTCTTGATGCCCAGTTCAACCTGCGCCGTTGGAAGCAAGTCATGGCGTGGACGGGGGGACCCATCGTCGAGGGAGGTGCCGCGGGTTGGGATCCCAAGAAGGCGGTGTACGTTCCTGACGGGGGGGGCCCGCAGGAGCTGACAGCCGCCTCTGCTCAGTGGTCGGCCCGCAGTACGCCGGGGCCGCGATCTGCGCCACCGCCACGGGAGCGTCGGGACGGGGTGCCTGCGGCGCGGCGTAACAACATCGACTGCTTCCGCTGCGGCCGTAAAGGCCATTACGCCAGGGACTGCTGGGCCCGCGTCCCGAGTCCGCCCCAGCAGGAGGCCTCGTCAGCGGACGTGCCACGGAAGGAACCTCCAGGACAGGCAAGTCGGTGCGCACCAGACACCCGGCAAGGCTTGACACCTCACTCATCACCGTTGTCGTGCGATCCGGGTGTTGTTAATAACGGGGGGAAGCCATCAACTGGGCCACGTCGCTCGGTAACGCAGTGGCGTAAATTGGCACGGCGGGTCGTCGCGGCCGCTACTGGCTCGTCCACCGTACCTGGTTCTATACAAGGGGTGGACGTACGTGTGTTAGTGGATTCCGGGGCGTCCGCGACCATTATATCGGATGTCATTTTCCATCTGTTGAACATCCCACCTGAGGCCGTGCGTCCGGTTTACGATTCTTGCGTCGCTGCCAACGGGGGTAGCATGGGCATTGTGGGCCAGGTGGACGCTACAATATCTATCTGGGGAGTGTCGGCCTCGGGAATTGTGTTAATTTCGAGGTCCCTCGCGGTTCCTTGCTTATTGGGAACTGACTTCCTGGCCAGGTGTAGGCGCTGTCCGAGGTATCTGTTGATATTCCACCTGGCTCACAGATGCTTATCCCCTTGCGATATCGGAAGCCTGTACCTGGTCGTCAGGGTGCAATTGGGATTTTGTTGTCGCCGTCCGCCACTATAACAGGCGGAGCGGCGCTCGTTGGGGCGCAAACTATTGTCCGGCATGACCAGCAGCCGTTTCTGCAGGTGCTTAATGCAAGTTCTGAGAATGTGTGTGTGCCGGCTGGTACGGTTGTGGCGCATGCCACTACGGCGTTTACGGCACAAGATCATCTGGGCAGCCAGATGATAATCGCTGGATCGCCGAATTGTGTGGGGAAAATTTTTCCCTTTCCGGTGAACAACGTTGTGCGCTTCGTAAATTATTATTGAGTTATTATGATGTGTTTAGCTCCGACGATTTGGACTTGGGACGCACCTCGTTGCTTTACCATCACATTGACACAGGGGACGCTGCCCTTATTCGGTTGAACTCGCATCAGATGAGTCCGGCGGAGATAGATCAGGTTCGAGGGGCAGTGGATGACATGTTCGCTGCGGACATAATATCTCCATCTAACAGCCAATGGGGCGCGCCTGTTGTTTTGGTTAAAAAGAAGGATGGCAAATTGCGCTTTTGTGTCGACTTTCGTAAGTTGAATAAAGTGTCTGTGGCAGATGCGTCCCCCCTGCCGCGTATGGACGACTCCCTCGATGCCTTGTCGGGGGCGAAGTTCTTTTCAACGCTAGATCTCTCTTCGGGATTCTGGCAGCTTCCCCTTGACGAACCCTCGCGGGAGAAGACTGCTTTCCGTACGCCGCAGGGGTTATTCCAATTTAACTGCCTTCCGATGGGGCTGAATGCTGCCCCTGCCACATTTCAAAGGTTGATGGAGTTGGTGTTAACGGGGTAGCAGTGGGAGACGTGTCTGATATATTTAGATGATATTATCGTCTTCAGCCGCACATTTGATGAGCATTTACTGCAGTTGGAGGCGGTGTTCGCCAGGATGCGTTCCGCAAATTTGAAATTTAAGCCGAAGAAATGTCACCTACTGCAACGGTCCGTGCGCTATTTGGGGCATATCGTAAGTGCTGACGGGGTGGCCACGGATCCGGACAAGACAGCATGCATCCGTGACTGGCCGACCCCGGCCACGGTGGGGGATGTACGTCGCTTTTTGGGCTTTGCCTCATACTATCGGAGGTTTGTTCCAGATTTCGCGACGATCGCGAGGCCCTTGCACCTCCTTACGGGTAAAGGAAGGAAATTTGCTTGGGGACCGCCGGAAGAGGCGGCGTTTCAGAGCCTGCGCGATCGACTGGCTACGGCACCGACGTTAGATTATCCTGATTTCGATCACCCTTTCATTCTGGATATGGATGCGAGTGACACGGGCATTAGGGCCGTGTTGTCTCAATCAAAAGGTGGTGTGGAACGCGTGGTAGCGTATGGTAGCCGGGTTTTGTCTCCCGCAGAAACTCGCTACTGCGTCACACGCAGGGAACTTTTGGCTATTGTTTTCTTTCTCCGCCAATTTCGACCGTATCTCTACGGTCGTTCGTTTATTGTTCGCACGGATCATGCGGCCTTGCAGTATGCTCTTAAGATGGACCAACCATCCGGCCAGTTGGCGCGGTGGCTGGACATGCTGCAAGAATTTTCCTTCCAAATTCACCATCGGAAGGGTGTGCGTCACGCGAATGCGGACGCGCTTTCTAGGTTGCCGCAGCCATCCCCTTGCGCGTGCGCGTCGGGGACGCATAGATGTGCGCCGATTCAGCAACCCCCTCAGCCTGTTGCGTTGGCGGTCGATGTGCCTGAAGCTCCAAAGGAGCCGGGACCGGCTGATGGGATTCTGAATCTTCCAAGGGCTGTGTGGATTCGGGAACAAATGTTGGATGGTTCATTGGTCTCGTTACGGAATCGGACTGCGGAGAAGAGTGGGGGACTGGGTACGGGTGGTATGCCGGAAACCGCTCTCTGCGATGGTCTGCTAATGTGGAGGGAAGGGTTACAGGAATGCTGGCGTCTGGTTGTACCGGCATCCTTGCGGTACGAGTTGATTAGGACTCTGCATGGGGACACGCTTTTACATCTGGGGGTGCAGAAGACCCTATTGACGCTGCAGCGAGACTATTTTTGGCACGGCATGACAACGGATGTTGTCGGTCACGTTCGCGCGTGTCCCGATTGTGCCCGGCGGAAACCACCTAAACAACCATATGTGCCGCCCATACAATCTATTCAGGTGTCTAGAGTTAACGAATTGGTGGCATTGGACATTATGGGACGCTTCCCGCCATCCGCTAAGGGAAATAAATACTTGTTAGTTGGGGTAGAGTACCTCTCCCGCTGGCCGATGGCCTGGCCTTTGCCTGACCAGTCAGCGGCGTCTATCACAGACGCCTTTCTATTCGGGTACGTTATGGACAAGGGGGCGCCGGAGAGGCTCCTCACAGACCAAGGCCGTAATTTTTCTTCTAAATTGTTGGGGGAGGTGTGCGCGGCTCTTGGAACTAAAAAGATACGGACATCTCCCTACCATCCGCAAACGGATGGTATGGTCGAACGGCTAAATCGGACATTGTCCGCCATGTTGTGTCACACCGTGAGTGAAAAACAATCGGATTGGGATTTGCATATCCCTGGGGTACTTTCGACATACCGAATGACGCCGTATGCGGCTACAGGATATTCGCCGTTTTTCCTTATGTATGGTCGCGAGAACGTGCCGCCAATGGATGTGCAGTTGGGAACTGGAGTGAGGGGATCTGCTAAGCCTCTTCCTGATTACATTCGGGATACTGTTCGCCGGGTTACTGAGGCACGGGAGGGGGCCCGCATGGCTACTGCCAAAGCCCAGGCCCGGAACGAGCGGTGTGCTCGACGCTCGAAGGGGGAGTGCCCCTGGAAGGCGGGGGACATGGCCTGGCTCCATTGCCCGCAGGTGCGGCCAGGTACCTCGCCTAAATTACACAAACCATGGCAAGGGCCGGTCCGCCTCATCGAGGTTCCCAACCCACAGTCTGCGCGTGTTCGGTTTGGATCTCGGCGTTGGTTCGTTCACACGTCGCGCTTGAAACCATACGTGGCCCCTCGAGACGATGCGTCATCTCCCGATGTTGCCTTGCCGGGGTCTGTGGCTGCTGACTCATCCTTGCCTGTGCCTGTTGACCTTGCAAGAGCGCCTGTCGTGCCTTTTACAGACAAGCCGGCCGTGACATTGCCGGAGACAGGAGACTCTGCTCGGGGTGTGCCTGCCACGGCTGCGGGGACTCCGAGCCCCGCCGCCCCTCTGACCCCGTCGCAGACACGATCGCGCTGCACCCCCGACGCTGGGCCTTCAGGGCACGGGACCGGGACGTTGACGGGCCTCCAATAGCAACAGGAGGACTTCATCCTGTCGTTCCTAAAACCCTGTCACGTTCCCGGTCTGCAGGAGGGCCGCCGCCTGTCCGGGACGGACCGGCGACCCGAACGCGCTCAAAGTCCCTTACATTTCGTTAAATTTTACTGTTGTGTTGTTCTTGTTGTTATATTTATTGTATGCTTCGTTGTCCTTGAATGTGTGATGGTTGTGTTCGCTCGCATTACTTGTCTCGTTATTGTTCAGCCGAGGTCGGCTGGATTTTCTCTACGGGGGAGGGTGGTGTAATGCGGGCGTAAACGGCTTCGCGGATATGACGTCATGGGGGGAGGAGTTAGGTCACATGGGAGAGAGGGGTGAGGTCTTGAGGGAAAGATACCGGAAGAGACGGGGGAGTGTGGGAGACAGGGTTAGAGTGAGGCCACGCAGGGCGGAGGTCGAGGAGTGGCGAGATCGCCACATATGTAGGGGTGTTAGAGAGAGAGCCCGTTATGCATGGCAGCTTAGGGCAAACAAACACAGTGGGTGGGGCTACGTGAGTGCACAGGGGAGGTGCTCTCTACGACGTCTGCGCCAGGCACCCGGGGGGGCCCACCCCTCAGCGGGGAGTTGGGTATAAAAGGGGATGTATCGGAGGACTCGGGGTTCTTGTTAAGCTAACCAGTGAAGACTGAAGACGTCTTAGCTAGAGCCCTGGACTCCCCTGGTTCGCTGTCCTTATCAGGGCCGAACAGGACCGAGCCAGCGGCGTGGTCCCGAGATCCAGAGCCGGTGCTCCTGTCAGCACTGGTCTGGGACTCAGGGTACCGGGCCCGACTTACCAGTGTCAGGCCAGATAGCCTCCCCTAGCCCGTTAGAGGAGGACTAGGAGGCAGGCTAGAAAGTAGCTAGCGCGTGTATCCCCAGCTAGCCAGGTGAGGGGGCCGACACCCCCTCTAGAGTTGTATGCCACAACCCTGCTGTGTGTAATAAACCCGTGTGCCTCCAACTCCGGCGTCCAAGAGTCGTGAACTCTACTACATCTGGTGTCAGAAGTAAAGATCTACGAACATGGACACGCGCCGGACAGCTCGAGTCAGGGTACCGGAGGGGGAGGACACCGTTGCAGTCAGGGAGCCCGGGACGGCTGAAGAAAACACGGAGCAGTCGGGGTCGGATGCGTCCACACCGCAGCAACAGGAGAATGGGGAGCCATCGACAGAGGGGCTGAGGGAGGCGCACGCTAAGCTGACGGAGCTGCTGTACGCCGCTGCCGCCATGCTGGACCACATCACACAGCTGGGGGCTGCTGGACCACCACGGGGCGACGGCAGCCGGCGACCACAGCGCCTTCCTGCCATTTCGACGGAGCACCACTTTGAAAATCCCGCCATCGCCGCAGCTGCTGTTGAGGGCGTGGCCGGGTTGAGCATCGAGTCCAACGGCGGGCATACAGTACCTGCCGCGTCATCACCAACGGACGGCACGTCACCACGGGTGCGACCGGCGATGCCATCGGTTGTTCGAGCCGCGGCACAGCCGGGTGGGGGAGACGGGGGAGTGCGACCTTCCGCGGCAGCCGCTGCGTTACATCAGCGGCTACCTCCACTCAAAGAATTTGTGGGCGAGGAAGGCGACTGGGGCGGCTTCCAGCGGCGCTTCCTCGCTCACCAGGAAATGGCGCAGTGGACGGACTCCGAGGCTCTCCGCGCGCTGCCGGCACTCCTCGACAGCGACGCCCTCGCCACTCTAACATCGGCACTGAAGGAGAGGCGCTCCACGCTGCAGACGGCGATGCAGCTGCTGGCTGCAGTATACGGTCCGCCGTCGGACTGTCGCCAACTCTTTTACGATCGCCAGCGGGGGGCAAAGGAGTCGCCCCTGGCGTACCGCACAAGCCTCCTGGCACTGGCGAAGGCGGCCTTTCCACGGATGGACATCGAAGGGGTCGACGCCATGGTTACGGAAAAGATACTCCTGCTGGCGGACGACCTGGATATCGTCATCGTCGCACAAGACGACGCGGAGATGTGCTCCATCCAAGCGGTACGACTCCTCCACGCAAACCTGCTCGCGCAACGACGGAAGGCCAGCAAGGCGGCGAGCGGGCGTGCCGTGGCTGCAGCCACCCTCCCGGCGGAAGAGATTTGCGCCATCGACCATCAACGGCAGCAGGGAGCGGGAGTACGGGCGGACCGGGGCGGTTCGAGCCATCTCGACCATCCATCGTCGTCGTCAGCGCTACCGCGCTGTTACAACTGCGGCATCCGGGGCCATGTCACCTTGGGGTGCCGCTCTCCTCGGCAGCGCGGGACGACACCTCGACGGGACGACGGCCCTCTTCCCAAGCTCCATCATCATAACCGGGCGAGTCGCGGCACCCCTCATGTTTGGCCCACGCACACGCCCGTCACACACTCAAACACCGCGGCGAAGGGGGGGTCGATATCGCGCACCATCGCACCAACACGCACCACTCTGGGTACTCATATCGAACCCAGCCAGTGGTCCGTGTTGGCCCATCGCGTTGTAGCCGCATCATCGGGGTCGTCTGCCGTTGTGGGGCACATCAACGGGGTTGAGGTGCGCATCCTGGTCGATACGGGAGCATCGGCAACCATTATTTCTGAATTAATTTACAATATTCTCCCTGTCCAGAGCCGTCCTTTGATGCCCGTTAACGTGCCATTCTATGCTGCTAATGGGGGCTCACTTGGCATCATTGGACAAATTCGAGCCCAAATTTGTGTCGGGGATATTAAATTGTCTGGGCCGATTTTTGTTTCCTCCTCGCTGGCGGTTCCGTGCCTGCTGGGGACGGACTTCCTGGCCAAAATGCCAATTAGGATATTGATCGACCAGGGATGCATTGAGCTCCCATCGGGCCGACGCATGGCGTTTCTGCCATCCCCCGTTACGAGTCGGACGGCGTTCGCGACGGTGCCGGCGTTCGTAGATAGAACGGTGCGCGTTCCTCCGGGGGCACAAATGTTGATTCCTTTGAAACTTCGGCGGCCCTTCACTAAGGGCATTGGGGCCCAGGGGGTTCTGCTGGGGCCGTCTAGGGCCGGGGTTAGTGGACCTCATTAACTTCCGGCCCAAACCATAGTAAGAGGGGACGGAGACCCCTTCATCGCGGTCCTCAATGTGGGCTCGCAGACGGTGGTGGTCCCACAGGGGACCGTGCTTGCTCACGCAACGCCGGTGCCCTGTGAGGAACCCGTCGCGAATCACGTGAGCGCTGTCTCTGCGCCGCGATCACATTCGGACAGCGATGAAGGGTGGCTCGAGGCGCTTTGTGCGGGATCGACGGACCTGTCAAATTCAGAGCGTCAACAGCTTAAAACACTACTGCGGGAATTTTCCGACGTTTTCAGTCGGGACAAGTACGATTTGGGCTGCACTCATCTGCTGCGTCACCATATTGATACGGGTGACAGCGCGCCAATACACCAGAATCCTTTTCGGTTAAGTCCCGCCGAAAAGGACCATGTCAAATCGGCTGTTGATGACATGTTAGCCGCCGACATCATTTCTCCTTCCACCAGCCCTTGGGGAGCGCCGATCGTCCTAGTCAAGAAACAGGACGGCTCGTTGCGGTTTTGCGTTGATTTTCGGCGCCTTAACAAAATTTCGGTGGCCGACGCATACCCGCTCCCACGGATGGACGAATCGCTTGACGCCTTGGCGGGAGCGCGATTCTTCTCCACATTGGATTTACTTTCGGGATTCTGGCAGCTTCCTCTGGACGATGATTCAAAGCCTAAAACTGCTTTCCGTAGACCGCACGGCCTGTTCCAATTCAACCGGTTGCCGATGGGACTCCACTCAGCGCCGGCAACTTTCCAGCATTTGATGGAATTAGTTTTGGCTGGATTGCAATGGGACTCGTGTTTGATTTATTTGGATGACGTTATCGTCTTTGGTAAAACATTTGACGAACATCTCCAGAGGTTGCGGGCGGTTTTCCAAAAGATGCGGGCTGCTAATTTGAAATTCAAACCCCAAAAATGTCATCTATTACGCGAATCGGTGCGTTATTTTGGACACATCGTGGGACGCTCAGGTATTGCTACCGATCCCGCCAAAACGCAGTGCGTCAGCTCCTGGCCGACTCCCACCTCGGTGGGGGAGGTCAGGAGTTTCATTGGCTTCGCGTCCTATTACCGATGGTTTGTCGCGGATTTTGCGACGATTGCGAAACCCCTACACGCTTTAACGTCAAAAGGGGTTCGGTTCCACTGGGGACAGGAGGAGGAGGCTGCTTTCCGCTCCCTTCGGGACGCTCTGGTGAAAGCTCCTCCCTTGGTTTACCCCGATTTTTCTAAGCCCTTTTTGCTTGACACCGATGCGAGCAACACGGATATCGGGGGCGTGCTTTCCCAGGTGGTTGACGGCGTGGAACGGGTGGTCGCGTACGGTAGTCGGGTGTTGTCTCCTGCGGAGCAGAGATATTGTGTCACCCGTCGGGAACTGTTGGCAATTGTCTATTTCATCCAACAGTATCGCCCATATCTGTACGGTCGGGATTTCACCGTCCGCACAGATCATGCGGCACTACAGTACGCCCTGCGAGTTCAACAACCATCGGGACAATTGTCTCGATGGTTGGAAATTCTCCAGGACTTTGATTTTGAAACCACCTACCGTAAGGGCGTTCGCCACACCAATGCGGACGCTCTGTCGTGCATGCCAACCACCTCCGAATGTGCATGCCTCCTGGGGTCTGGACGTTGCAGGCCTCCGGGGGACATATCGGTTCCGGTCTTGGCGGCCGCCGGCGACGACGAAACATTGATTACTAATTCGATCGCACAACAGGGAAGAGATTCCCTGTTGGGGTTGCACGTCACTGAATGGGGGCCCCTCCAGATGGAGGATACCTCCCTCCTCGGGTGGCGTCGTCGCGTCGGCGGTGCTGGGCGGGGGAGGGGTGGTGCCAACGCATGGGAAATGGTGCAAGGCCTGCTGATGCATTGGGACGGGAAATCCCATCGACACCGGCTGGTGGTCCCTTCTGGGTTGTGGGGCAAGGTGGTGTGGGCCGCTCACGAGCGCCTCCTACACCTGGGGACCCAAAAGACCCTCGCATTGCTACAACTTGATTTTTTTTGGCCAGGCATGACGAGGGATGTCGGGGATTTATTGGGGTCATGCCCTAGGTGCGCGCAACGAAAACCGCCGGCACGGGAGTCTAACCCACCCTTGCAATCAATCAAAGTGTCCAGAATAAATGAGCTTGTCGCGCTGGATATTTTGGGCCCATTCCCCGCCACCCCCAGGGGCAATAGATATTTGTTGACTGGTGTGGAGTATTTTACGCGCTGGCCTATGGCCTCGCCCCTTGCCAACCAGTCGGCAGCAGCCATCGTGGAGGCCTTTGTTCAGGGATATGTCCTGGACAAAGGTGCTCCGGAGCGGCTGCTGACCGACTACTCCAACAAGTCTGTGAGCTCCTGGGCACGAAAAAAATTCGTACCTCCCCGTATCACCCGCAAACTGACGGGATGGTCGAGCGTCTGCATCGAACCATCACGTCGATGTTGTCACAGCAGGTTTCGGACTCACAGACCGATTGGGACCTGCAAATTCAAGGGGTCTTGGCGACATACCGAATGGCCCCCCATGCAGCTACGGGATTTTCCCCCTTCTACCTCATGTACGGCCGCGAACCGGACCCGCCTGTTCGTGCCCAGCTGCAGATCTCCGCGCCGCAGGGAAAAACTAAATTGGCTGACCATGTAAAATTTAATCTGGCCAAATTAACTGAGGCACGGGATGCTGCCATGCAAAACTCTGACCGCCGTCAGAAAGCGAATGAGCGGCTCAGACTGGGTCGGGCGCACATGCTGCAGTGGAAGCCGGGGGACAAGGCATGGCTGCACTGTCCCCAGGTGCCACTTGCAACCTCCTCTAAGCTGGTGCGGCCGTGGCGGGGCCCTGTGGAGGTGGTCGAGGTTTTGCGACCGCAGTGCGTGCGCATCAAATGGGGGAAGCGGCGGTGGTTCGTGCACCCCTCTAGATTAAAACCCTTCGTTGCGGTACACATCCCCACTTCACACACGCGTGGCCAAGCATGTGGGGGGTCGACCGACTCACTGGGTCCGTCTCCGTCGCTCTCACCTAATGCCTTGCCGACTGTGCCACCTCCAGGTGCATCACGAGTGACGGGCTCACGCCCGATCACCCCTCCTGGGGATGCCAAGGGTCACGCGGCGTCGGAAGAGGACTCACTCCGAGACGGACAGTTGCCACCTGACGGCCCGCCACCCGGGGTTACCCCGTGTGAGGGGCCCGCTGCAAGGACGCGCGCTAAAATGCGCAGACTGTTGTGAGGCCGGAAGAAGGGTACATAGGTTGTGTTCATTGTGTGTTGTGTGGGTGGTGTGTCCCCTGCTCATTTGATGTACATATGTTGGGTTCGCCATGTGTTGTGTGTGTGGTGGATTCCCTGCAAATTGTATATAGGCTGTTTTTACGGAATTCGTATTTATTCGGGGGGGGTGCGTCGGGTTGTTTCTCTTCTCGCTGTTGCGTCCTTGTTGTGTTCTTGTTGTTGTTCTTGTTATTGTTGAAAAATAGTGAGGCACACGCGCGGTCAGAGGGTAAATGCGCTTTTATTATCGTTTTTTTTGTGGGTTGGCAGCCGGGACGGCTGCAAGCTATGCGGGGGGGGGGGGGGTGATGTAGGGGTGTTAGAGAGAGAGCCCGTTATGCATGGCAGCTTAGGGCAAACAAACACAGTGGGCGGGGCTACGTGAGTGCACAGGGGAGGTGCTCTCTACGACGTCTGCGCCAGGCACCCGGGGGGGCCCACCCCTCAGCGGGGGGTTGGGTATAAAAGGGGATGTATCGGAGGGCTCGGGGTTCTTATTAAGCTAACCAGTGAAGACTGAAGACGTCTTAGCTAGAGCCCTGGACTCCCCTGGTTCGCTGTCCTTATCAGGGCCGAACAGGACCGAGCCAGCGGCGTGGTCCCGAGATCCCGAGCCGGTGCTCCTGTCAGCACTGGTCTGGGACTCAGGGTACCGGGCCCTACTTACCAGTGTCAGGCCAGATAGCCTCCCCTAGCCCGTTAGAGGAGGACTAGGAGGCAGGCTAGAAAGTAGCTAGCGCGTGTATCCCCAGCTAGCCGGGTGAGGGGGCCGACACCCCCTCTAGAGTTGTATGCCACAACCCTGCTGTGTGTAATAAACCCGTGTGCCTCCAACTCCGGCGTCCAAGAGTCGTGAACTCTACTACACATACACCAAGGGTAAGACTTGGCACCGTCGGCCAGCGGTGACCAAGCACGGAGGAACGACGGGCAGCGGTGGAGCTGCAGTGAGGGCAGCGATGGAGCTGCAGTGAGGGCAGCCGGAGGACTGCACAGGGGGTCTGCAGCGGAGCTGCAGAGGTGTGGAGGCTACGGGAGCGAGGGCGGCTACGGAGCTGCCAAGGGGAGAGCTCTGAGCGAGGGCCGTGCGGGAAAAGTGTAAGAACCCGAATATAGGATGACGGAGACAGAACCAGGATCGAGTCCCTTATTACACATGGAATCGCATTGACTAACAAGTACACATCTACAGATACACACCTCACACGTACATAGATACACACAGCACACACCACACACATCTACAGATACACACACCACACACATATACAGATACACACACCACACACATCTACAGACATAAACACAGCACACACGTACATATCTAAAGATACACACACCACACACCACACACATCTACACATACACACCTCACACGCACACATCTACAGAGACACACACATCACACGTACATAGATACACACAGCACACACATACACATCTATAGATACACACATCTCACACCTATATACAGACATAAACACAGCACACACGTACACATCTGTAATAGAGTTCACAACTCTTGGACGCCGGAGTTGGAGGCACACGGGTTTTATTCACACAGCACGGTTCTGGCATACAACACTAGAGGGGGTGTCGGCCCCCTCACCCGGCTAGCTGGGGATACACGCGCTAGCTACTTCCTAGCCTGCCTCCTAGTCCTCCTCTAACGGGCTAGGGGAGGCTATCTGGCCCGACACTGGTAAGTCGGGCCCGGTACCCTGAGTCCCAGACCAGCGCTGACAAGAGCACCGGCTCTGGATCTCGGGACCACGCCGCTGGCTCGGTCCTGTTCGGCCCTGATAAGGACGGCGAACCAGGGGAGTCCAGGGCTCTAGCTAAGACGTCTTCAGTCTTCACTGGTTAGCTTAACAAGAACCCCGAGCCCTCCAATATATCCCCTTTTATACCCAACCCCCCGCTGAGGGGTGGGGCCCCCCCGGGGTGCCTGGCGCGGACGTTGTATAGAGCACCTCCCGGTGCACTCACGTAGCCCCGCCCACTGTGTTTGTTTGCCATAAGCTGCCATGCATAACGGGCTCTCTCTCTAACACCCCTACATCACCCCCCCCCCCCCCCCCGCATAGCTTGCAGCCGTCCCGGCTGCCAACATACAAAAAAAAAGACAATAAAAGCGCATTTACCCCCTGACCGCGCGTGTGCCTCACTATTTTTCAACAATAACAAGAACAACAACAAGAACACAACAAGAACGCACCAGCGAGAAGAGAAAACAACCCGACGCACTCCCCCCCCCGAATAAATACGAATTCCGTAAAAACAGCCTATATACAATTTGCAGGGAACCCACCACACACACAACACATGGCGAACCCAACATATGTACATCCAATGAGCAGGGAACACACCACCCACACAACACACAATGAACACAACCTATGTACACATCTTCCAGCCTCACAACAGTCTGCGCATTTTAGCGCGCGTCCTTGCAGCGGGCCCCTCACACGGGGTAACCCCGGGTGGCGGACCGTCAGGTGGCAACTGTCTGTCTCGGAGTGAGTCCTCATCCGACGCCACGTGACCCTTGGCATCCCCAGGAGGGGTGATCGGGCGTGAGCCCGTCACTCGTGATGCACCTGGAGGTGGCACAGCCGGCAAGGCGTTAGGTGAGAGCGACGGAGACGGACCCAGTGAGTCGGTCGACCCCCCACATGTTTGGCCACGCGTGTGTGAAGTGGGGATGTGTACCCCAACGAAGGGTTTTAATCTAGAGGGGTGCACGAACCACCGCCGCTTCCCCCATTTGATGCGCACGCACTGCGGTCGCAAAACCTCGACCACCTCCACAGGGCCCCGCCACGGCCGCACCAGCTTAGAGGAGGTAGCAAGTAGCACCTGGGGACAGTGCAGCCATGCCTTGTCCCCCGGCTTCCACTGCAGCATGTGCACCCGACCCAGTCTGAGCCACTCATTCGCTTTCTGACGGCGGTCAGAGTTTTGCATGGCAGCATCCCGTGCCTCAGTTAATTTGGCCAGATTAAATTTTACATGGTCAGCCAATTTAGTTTTACTCTGCGGCGCGGGGATCTGCAGCTGGGCACGAACAGGCGGGTCAGGTTCGCGGCCGTACATGAGGTAGAAGGGGGAAAATCCCGTAGCTGCATGGGGGGCCATTCGGTATGCCGCCAAGACCCCTTGAATTTGCAGGTCCCAATCGGTCTGTGAGTCCGAAACCTGCTGTGACAACATTGACGTGATGGTGCGATGCAGACGCTCGACCATCCCGTCAGTTTGCGGGTGATACGGGGAGGTACGAATTTTCTTCGTGCCCAGGAGCTCACAGACTTGTTGGAGTAGTTTGCCAGAAAAAATTTCTGCCCTGGTCGGTCAGCAGCCGCTCCGGAGCACCTTTGTCCAGGACATATCCCTGAACAACGGCCTCCACGATGGCTGCTGCCGACTGATTAGCAAGGGGCCAGGCCATGGGGCCAGCGCGTAAAATACTCCACACCAGTCAACAAATATCTATTGCCCCTGGGGGTGGCGGGGAATGGGCCCAAAATATCCAGCGCGACAAGCTCATTTATTCTGGACACTTTGATTGATTGCAAGGGTGGGTGAGACTCCCGTGCCGGCGGTTTTTGTTGCGCGCACCGAGGGCATGACCCCAATAAATCCCCGACATCCCTCGTCATGCCTGGCCAAAAAAAATCAAGTTGGAGAAAAGGCGAGGGTCTTTTGGGTCCCCAGGTGTAGGAGGCGCTCGTGAGCGGCCCACACCACCTTGCCCCGCAACCCAGAAGGGACCACCAGCCTGTGTCGATGGGATTTCCCATCCCAATGCATCAGCAGACCTTGCACCATCTCCCATGCGTCGGCATCACCCCTCCCCCGCGCAGCACCCCCGACGCGACGACGCCACCCGAGGAGGGAGGTATCCTCCATCTGGAGGCGCCCCCATTCAGTGACGGGCAACCTCAACAGGGAATCTTTTCCCTGTTGTGCGATCGAATTAGTAATCAATGTTTCGTCGTCGTCGGCGGCCGCCAAGACCGGAACCGATATGTCCCCCGGAGGCCTGCAACGTCCAGACCCCAGGAGGCATGCACATTCGGAGGTGGTTGGCATGCGCGACAGAGCGTCCACATTGGTGTGGCGAACGCCCTTACGGTAGGTGGTTTCAAAATCAAAGTCCTGGAGAATCTCCAACCATCGAGACAATTGTCCCGATGGTTGTTGAACTCGCAGGGCGTACTGTAGTGCCGCATGATCTGTGCGGACGGTGAAATGCCGACCGTACAGATATGGGCGATACTGTTGGATGAAATTGACAATTGCCAACAGTTCCCGACGGGTGACACAATATCTTTGCTCCGCAGGAGACAACACCCGACTACCGTACGCGACCACCCGTTCCACGCCGTCAACCACCTGGGAAAGCACGCCCCCAATACCCGTGTTGCTCGCATCGGTGTCAAGCAAAAAGGGCTTAGAAAAATCGGGGTAAACCAAGGGAGGAGCTTTCACCAGAGCGTCCCGAAGGGAGCGGAGAGCAGCCTCCTCCTCCTGTCCCCAGTGGAACCGAACCCCTTTTGACGTTAAAGCGTGTAGGGGTTTCGCAATCGTCGCAAAATCCGCGACAAACCATCGGTAATAGGACGCGAAGCCAATGAAACTCCTGACCTCTCCCACCGAGGTGGGAGTCGGCCAGGAGCTGACGCACTGCGTTTTGGCGGGATCGGTAGCAATACCTGAGCGTCCCACGATGTGTCCCAAATAACGCACCGATTCGCGTAACAGATGACATTTTTGGGGTTTGAATTTCAAATTAGCAGCCCGCATCTTTTGGAAAACCGCCCGCAACCTCTGGAGATGTTCGTCAAATGTTTTACTAAAGACGATAACGTCATCCAAATAAATCAAGCACGAGTCCCATTGCAATCCAGCCAAAACTAATTCCATCAAACGCTGGAAAGTTGCCGGCGCTGAGTGGAGTCCCATCGGCAACCGGTTGAATTGGAACAGGCTGTGCGGTGTACGGAAAGCAGTTTTAGGCTTTGAATCATCGTCCAGAGGAAGCTGCCAGAATCCCGAAAGTAAATCAAATGTGGAGAAGAACCGCGCTCCCGCCAAGGCGTCAAGCGATTCGTCCATCCGTGGGAGCGGGTATGCGTCGGCCACCGAAATTTTGTTAAGGCGCCGAAAATCAACGCAAAACCGCAACGAGCCGTCCTGTTTCTTAACTAGGACGATCGGCGCTCCCCAAGGGCTGGTGGAAGGAGAAATGATGTCGGCGGCTAACATGTCATCAACGGCCGATTTGACATGGTCCTTTTCGGCGGGACTTAACCGAAAAGGATTCTGGCGTATTGGCGCGCTGTCACCCGTATCAATATGGTGACGCAGCAGATGAGTGCAGCCCAAATCGTATTTGTCCCGACTGAAAACGTCGGAAAATTCCCGCAGTAGTGTTTTAAGCTGTTGACGCTCTGAATTTGACAGGTCCGTCGATCCCGCACAAAGCGCCTCGAGCCACCCTTCATCGCTGTCCGAATGTGGTCACGGCGCAGGGACAGCGCTCACGTGATTCGCGACGGGTTCCTCACAGGGCACCGGCGTTGCGTGAGCAAGCACGGTCCCCTGTGGGACCACCACCGTCTGCGAGCCCACATTGAGGATTGCGATGAAGGGGTCTCCGTCCCCTCTTACTATGGTCTGGGCCGGAAGTAAATGAGGTCCACTAACCCCGGCCCTAGACGGCCCCAGCAGAACCCCCTGGGCCCCAATGCCCTTAGTGAAGGGCCGCCGAAGTTTCAAAGGAATTTGTGCCCCCGGAGGAACGCGCACCGTTCTATCTACGAACGCCGGCACCGTCGCGAACGCCGTCCGATTCGTAACGGGGGATGGCAGAAACGCCATGCGTCGGCCCGATGGGAGCTCAATGCATCCCTGGTCGATTAATATCCTAATCGGCATTTTGGCCAGGAAGTCCGTCCCCAGCAGGCACGGAACCGCCAGCGAGGAGGAAACAAAAATCGGCCCAGACAATTTAATATCCCCAATACAAATTTTGGCTCGAATTTGTCCAATGATGCCAAGTGAGCCCCCATTAGCAGCATAGAATGGCACGTTAACTGGCATCAAAGGACGGCTCTGGACAGGGAGAATATTGTAAATCAATTCCGAAATAATGGTCGCCGATGCTCCCGTATCGACCAGGATGCGCACCTCAACCCCGTCGATGTGCCCCACAACGGCAGACGACCCCGATGATGCGGCTACAACACGATGGGACAACACGGACCACTGGCTGGGTTCGATATGAGTACCCAGAGTGGTGCGTGTTGGTGCGATGGTGCGCGATATCGACCCCCCATTCGCTGCGGTGTTTGAGTGTGTGACGGGCGTGTGCGTGGGCCAAACATGAGGGGTGCCGCGACTCGCCCGGTTATGATGATGGAGCTTGGGAAGAGGGCCGTCGTCCCGTCGAGGTGTCGTCCCGCGCTGCCGAGGAGAGCGGCACCCCAAGGTGACATGGCCCCGGATGCCGCAGTTGTAACAGCGCGGGAGCGCTGACGACGACGATGGATGGTCGAGATGGCTCGAACCGCCCCGGTCCGCCCGTACTCCCGCTCCCTGCTGCCGTTGATGGTCGTTGGCGCAAATCTTTTCCGCCGGGAAGGTGGCTGCAGCCACGGCACGCCCGCTCGCCGCCTTGCTGGCCTTCCGTCATTGCGCGAGCAGGTTTGCGTGGAGGAGTCGTGCCACTTGGAGGGAGCACATCTCCGCATCGTCTTGTGCGACGATGACGATATCCAAGTCGTCCGCCAGCAGGAGTATCTTTTCCGTGACCATGGCGTCGACACCTTCGATGTCCATCCGTGGAAAGGCCGCCTTCGCCAGTGCCAGGAGGCTTGTGCGGTACGCCAGGGGCGACTCCTTTGCCTACTGCTGGCGATCGTAAAAGAGTTGGCGACAGTCCGACGGCGGACCGTAGACCGCAGCCAGCAGCTGCATCGCCGTCTGCAGCGTGGAGCGCCTCTCCTAGAGTGGCAAGGGCGTCGCTGTCGAGGAGTGCCGACAGCGCGCGAAGAGCCTCGGCGTCCGTCCACTGCGCCATTTCCTGGTGAGCGAGGAAGCGCCGCTGGAAGCCGCCCCAGTCGCCTTCCTCGCCCACAAATTCTTTGAGTGGAGGTAGCCGCTGATGTAACGCAGCGGCCGCCGCGGAAGGTCGCACTCCCCCGTCTCCCCCACCCGGCTGTGCCGTGACTCCGTCTCCCCCACCCGGCTGTGCCGCGACTCCGTCTCCCCCACCCGGCTGTGCCGCGGCTCGAACAACCGATGG
Organism: Lampetra planeri; assembly: GCF_965212315.1. Classification (NCBI taxonomy): domain Eukaryota; kingdom Metazoa; phylum Chordata; class Hyperoartia; order Petromyzontiformes; family Petromyzontidae; genus Lampetra; species Lampetra planeri. The sequence continues at coordinate 12,382,692 of NC_136136.1, read as the reverse complement.
CATCGCCGGTCGCACCCGTGGTGACGTGCCGTCCGTTGGTGATGACGCGGCAGGTACTGTATGCCCGCCGTTGGACTCGATGCTCAACCCGGCCACGCCCTCAACAGCAGCTGCGGCGATGGCGGGATTTTTAAAGTGGTGCTCCGTCGAAATGGCGGGAAGGCGCTGTGGTCGCCGGCTGCCGTCGCCCCATGGCGGTCCAGCAGCCCCCAGCTGTGTGATCTGGTCCAGCATGGTAGCAGCGGCGTACAGCAGCTCCGCCAGCTTAGCGTGCGCCTGCCTCAGCCCCTCTGTCGATGGCTCTCCATTCTCCTGTTGCTGCGGTGTGGACGCATCCGACCCCGACTGCTCCGTGTTTTCTTCAGCTGTCCCGGGCTCCCCGACTGCAACGGTGTCCTCCCCCTCCGGTACCCTGACTCCAGCTGTCCGGCGCGTGTCCATGTTCGTAGATCTTTACTTCTGACACCAGATGTAATAGAGTTCACGACTCTTGGACGCCGGAGTTGGAGGCACACGGGTTTTATTCACACAGCATGGTTCTGGCATACAACACTAGAGGGGGTGTCGGCCCCCTCACCCGGCTAGCTGGGGATACACGCGCTAGCTACTTCCTAGCCTGCCTCCTAGTCCTCCTCTAATGAGCAAGGGGAGGCTATCTGGCCCGACACTGGTAAGTCGGGCCCGGTACCCTGAGTCCCAGACCAGCGCTGACAAGAGCACCGGCTCTGGATCTCGGGACCACGCCGCTGGCTCGGTCCTGTTCGGCCCTGATAAGGACGGCGAACCAGGGGAGTCCAGGGCTCTAGCTAAGACGTCTTCAGTCTTCACTGGTTAGCTTAACAAGAACCCCGAGCCCTCCAATAAATCCCATTTTATACCTAACCCCCCGCTGAGGCGTGGGGCCCCCCCGGGGCGCCTGGCGCGGACGTCGTAGAGAGCACCTCCCCGTGCACTCACGTAGCCCCGCCCACTGTGTTTGTTTGCCATAAGCTGCCATGCATAACGGGCTCTCTCTCTCTAACACCCCTACACATCTGTAATAACAGCCATAGAGGGTTCACGTGGGGATTGGCTTGCCGGTCCTACTTGTAGCCAATAAGGGTTGAGATAGGGACCATGGCCCATGCGTCATCACGACAGGTCATCAGGAGTGATTGGCCTAGCCATTCGGGGCCCCAGCCAATGGGGAGCCGGATGAGGGGCGTGGTCCCGGGATTGACAGGGAACCATCGAGAATGGTCGAAGCTGTCCATGTACGATTGGCTGGGGGAACCACATGACGAAGGTATTAAGAGCGAGTGGAGGGGAACGATCGGGAGCAGACTGGAACTGACGAGAGCAGGGTCACGCGCGGACAGGGGCTGGGGTTGCCACGTGCGCGGTGGGGACTTAGTGCGTGGTCTGTCCTCTCTCCGTTGTCTGCCAGCAACGGAGAGTGAGTGAGCAAAGTGTATTGTGGAGTGGAAATAAAAGGACCGATTCCGAAGCCGTCTCTGGAAGGATTATTACACTGGTGTCAGAAGTAATTCTGCGACTGTTTGGACGATCGTCAAGATGTCTAAACACCTCAGAAAAAAGAACCTGCCCGTGCCTCTGTCGGAGGAAGAGGCCGAGACGCTCGCCTCGACGCCTCTCAGCGTCGACCGTGGGAAGATGCGACCACCGCAGGACCGAGAGACGAATGGCGGCTGATGGCGGAGCAGATTGAGTCGTTGCGCGCAATTCTGCTAAGCCTGGTGACCGCGGTGGCGTCCTCACCAGCCGTGGGTCGCCAGATCGCCGATCAGCTGGACGCCGCGGGAAAGGGTCCTGCTATGGAAGCGGGACCCGCCATTGCTCCTGCCACGCGGGAGGACGCCGTCGTCTTGGGTGGGGCGGCTGCGCCGGAGTCGTCGGCCGCCATTTTGGGCGTGCCTGCTACCACGCGGCCGCCGGACGCCATTTTGTCTGCGCCGAGCGGAGAGCGGGAACGGCGGCCGGAGACGCCCGCGGCACGCGCCTGCCACCGCGGACATCGCCTTCCACAAATAAAATAATTTATCGCCGGGGGCGATTGGAGTGCTTTTACGTGGCGCTTCGAGTCGGCTTTTAGATCTGTCAACTGGACGGAGGAAGAAGCGCTGGGAGCGCTACCTACGCTGCTCGATGATGTGTCTCTGGGAGTCTTCCGCTCCATTCCGGCGTCCAAGAAGAAGACACTGCAGGATGCGTTCACAGAGACGGCGGAATTTTACGACCCGCTGACATCGGCCACCAGAAAATATATGTCGCGTCGCCAGGCACCGGAGGAATCGCTGTTGGCCTATCGGGGGGCGTTGATGGCGATGGCCATGGCCGCCTACCCCGACGCAACGGCCGAGCATTTGGATCCACTCATCCTTTCCCGCATGCTGGAGTTGTCTCAGGAGCTCAACATCTCTCTACCAGTGTGCGGCCACGAACCGCTTTCATCGCGGTGGGTGGCGCGCTGCCTGGACGCTAAGTTTAATATCAAGCGGTGGGACCAGATGGCGGCGTGGACGGGGAAACCCGAGATCGACGGGCCGCCTCTGGGGTGGTCTCCGCGACTGGTTGTCCACTGCTCCAACGACTCGGGCGACGACGACATGCTGGCTGCTGCTGTCCCGCGTAGGATTCCGGGCCGGCGGCTGCGCGACCAGTGGGACGACTACACGGCCCGACCGTGTGCGAGGGCCGGGTCGTCCGACCACCGGCCGACGTCGGCCGCGTGTTTTAAGTGCGGCAGACGGGGCCACTTTGCCCGGGACTGCGGCTGCCGACCTCTGCTGTCGCCTCCTCTGCCAAGGGGACCTCCATCTCCTCTACCTGCCGCGGAGCTGCAACAACCTCGGGCGAGTCGGCACAAATCGTACACCCGGCAGGTCGTGTCACATCACTCATCCACTCGCACTCATTCTTACACTCCTAAGGCCAATTTTACATCTCCTGCTCCATTGACACGCTCTGCTACGCAGTGGAAGAAATTGGCTCGCAGGATTGTGGCTGCGGCGTCGGGCTCGTCGACGGTACGCGGTACCATCGACGGCGTTGACGTCCGTATCTTGGTGGACACTGGCGCATCGGCTACCATCATTTCGGATGTCATTTTTCATTTGTTGTCCATTCCTGCGTCGAGAATACGCAAGGTTAATGATGCGTGTGTTGCCGCCAATGGGGGGAGCATGGGTATCTGCGGACAGGTGGATGTGAGCATCGCTATCGGAAATATCACCGCCGCAGGACCTGTGTTAATTTCTCGCTCGCTAGCTGTTCCATGCTTGTTGGGGACGGATTTCCTGCGCCGGATGCCGTTGCGAATACGGGTCGACCAGGACTGTTTGGAAATACCGGGGGGTCGTAGGATGGCGTTCCTGCCTTCCCTGCTGGCCAAGGCGCCTACAGGTAACGCAGTTACTGCTGTAGTTGCGGCTACGGTGGAAGTTCCATCGGGAGCGCAAATGCTCATTCCGCTACGATACCGAAAACCGCTTCAAATGGGAAAGGGTGCGAAAGGCGTGCTATTATCCCCATCGAATTCCGTATCGAAATATTTTTCTTTAGCGGCGGCACAAACGATTGTGCGCCCAGGTCAGGCACCTTTCATACAGGTCTTGAATGGGGGACTTGATCGCGTTGTTGTTCCGGAGGGATCGGTGCTGGCTCACGCCACTACCGATTTCGCCTCTTGTGAAAAACCGCCACGCGCTCGGATGCCTGCTGATGGGTCTCCGCATGATCGTTCACAAGAACGCTGGATCGCGGATTTATGCGGAGAGAATTCTTCCTTGTCAAATGAACATAGGAACGCCTTGCGTTCGCTGTTGCTGCAGTACGCTCATGTGTTCAGCAGGAATGATTTGGACCTCGGACGCACATCGCTTTTGTCGCACCATATTGAAACCGGTGCATCGCCACCTGTCTGTATGCACCCTCACCGCATGAGCCCGGCGGAAAGGGAACACGTGCGTGGGGCGGTAGATGAATTGCTGGCGGCGGATATTATCTCGCCATCCAATAGTCCTTGGGGCGCGCCCGTCGTTTTGGTTAAGAAAAAAGATGGTGGTACGAGGTTTTGCGTTGATTTTCCGCCGGTTGACCAAAATCTCGGTAGCGGACGCGTACCCCTTACCGAGGATGGATGACTCATTGGATGCTTTATCGGGTGCTAAATTCTTTTCCACCCTTGACCTGTCCTCGGGCTTCTGGCAGCTTCCCCTCGATGACGAGTCAAAACCCAAAACGGCATTCCGCACGCCGCAAGGCCTCTTTGAATTTAATCGGTTGCCGATGGGCCTGGACGCGGCTCCGGCCACGTTTCAGCGGCTCATGGAGTTGGTGTTGGCGGGACTGCAGTGGGAAACGTGCCTCATATATCTAGACGATATAATTGTCTTTAGCCGCACGTTCGAGGAACACCTCCAACGCCTTGAGACAGTTTTTCAAAGAATGCGTGCGGCTGACCTTAAGTTTAAACCGAGGAAATGCCACCTCCTGCAACACTCCGTCCGTTATCTGGGTCATATTGTCAGTTCGGACGGCGTATCCACTGACCCTCTGAAAACGAAGTGTGTACGTGAGTGGCCCACACCCACTTCAGTGGGTGATGTTCGGCGGTTTATTGGATTCGCTTCCTATTATCGCCGCTTCGTTAAGAACTTTGCGACGTTGGCAAAACCATTACACGTTCTGACTGGCAAAAATCAAAGGTTTAAATGGGGGGCGGAGGAAGAAAGTTCCTTTATGGCACTTCGGGACCACCTCGCCACGGCGCCTACGTTAGATTACCCAGATTTTTCACAGCCGTTCATCCTTGATACGGATGCTAGTTGTATCGGCATTGGGGCCATTTTGTCGCAACGTAAGGATGGGGTTGAGAGAGTGGTGGCGTATGGCAGCAGGGTTCTGTCCCCTGCGGAAACGCGATATTACGTGACAAGGCGGGAACTTTTGGCAATTGTCCATTTTGTTCGATTGTACTGACCGTACCTGTATGGACGGAAATTCCTGGTCCGCACTGATCATGCGGCTTTGCAATATTCCCTCAAATTGGATCAGCCGTCAGGCCAATTGGCCCGGTGGTTGGAATCGTTACAGGAATTTTCCTTCGATATAACGTACCGAAAGGGAGCCCGTCATGCGAACGCTGATGCGCTCTCAAGGCTGCCGCCCGTTCCTCCGTGCACTTGCCTGACGGGCACGCACCGCTGCGCCGCACCGCCCACGTCGCCCTGCCTGGTTATGGGGGCGATAGCGAATGAGGACGACGCAGGGGCGAATGCGAAAGAGGAGGACCAGCAGGTGTCGGTGGACACCGATGACACCTTACGGCTGCCGCACGCGGTCTGGTTGCGCGAGCAGGAGGCCGATGCCTCGCTGTCTCCACTACGTAAATTGGTTGGGAAACAGAAATCGCAATTGGCGGGCTGGAAGTGGCAGATGTTCCGGGGTAAGTCGGGATTGCTAATGTGTACCGACGGGGTGTCTGGCCGACCACGCTTGGTGGTGCCTACTTCGCTTCGCTACGACCTGCTCCGTGCTCTGCACGCTGATAAGTTGATGCACCTTGGCGTCCAAAAGACTGTGGCCGCAAAAGGATTTTTTCTGGGCCGGTATGACGGCGGACATCAATGATTTTGTCCGCTCGTGCCATGACTGTGCGAAAAGGAAGCCGCCTCGGAACCACTATGTACCACCGTTGCGTTCCATTGAAGTGTCCCGTATTAACGAATTAGTGGCTCTCGACATTCTGGGGCCGTTTCCCCCGTCGGCTATTGGCAATAAATATCTTCTGGTCGGGGTGGAATATTTTTCTCGATGGCCGATGGCCTAGCCTCTGCCCGACCAAACGGCAGCGTCCATCACCGACGCTTTCTTGAACGGGTATGTCATGGACAAGGGGGCACCTGAATGGCTGCTCACAGATCAAGGCCGGAATTTCTCCTCTAAATTGCTTAGGGAAGTTTGTGACGCGCTAGGTACAAAGAAAGTTTGCACCTCCCCATACCATCCACAAACAGATGGTATGGTGGAACGATTCAACCGTACCCTTTCCGCTATGCTTTGTCACACGGTCAGTGAAAAGCAAACCGATTGGGACTTGCACATACCAGGCGTCTTGGCGGCATACCGCATGGTTCCGCACACGTCCACGGGATACTCACCGTTTTTATTGATGTATGGCCGTGAAAACGTTCCACCCATCGATGTGCAACTGGGTACGCCGAGTAAACAACCATCCCGCTCCCTGCCTGACCACGTGCGTGACTCGCTTGAACGAGTAACGGAAGCGCGAGAGGCTGCCCGGTGTGCGACGGCCCGTGCTCAGGCAAGGAACGAACGGTACGCGCGTCGATCGCATACTCGCATGCCTTGGTCAGTGGGAGACCTGGCGTGGCTCCACTGCCCCCAGGTACCAGCGGGCACATCCCCTAAACTGCACAGGCCATGGCGGGGGCCTGTGACGCTCGTAGACGTTCGGAACTCGCAAAGTATCCGCGTTCAATACGGCAAACGTCGGTGGTATGTTCATTCCTCGCGACTTAAACCCTATGTTGACGCGCGTGTCGGTCCTTCATCCCCAATAGCTGACCTGCCGGGTTCTGCTGGGCCGACTACGCCGCTGGACACGCCCGTTGATCCCAGGGGGGATTGTGTTGTGCCTCCTGCAGATGAACAGGTTCTGAGGGCTGAGGAAGCCCCCGCTGCCCCCCCTCCAACGGGGCCCGCCCTGGACGTGACCAAGCACCAACAACCGACTTCTTCTTCGAGCCTGCCACCTCCTGTCCATCCGGAAGCAAAGCGACCTTGCGCTGGGAGCGGAGAGGGTCCCGCGTCGCGTACGCGGTCGAAATCTCTTCCGTTTCGTTAACGTTTGATCGTTTCGCTGATTCCCTGTCGTTACCGTGCTGCAGGGGCGCCCTAATGTATGTTGTGATTTTTTTTATTATTATGGGTGACTGTTTTAAATGTTGTTAGGCGCGGGAACGCCGGTTCACCCTCAAATTGTTAAACGCACCTTGGTGCCCTAATAAGATGTTGCGGAATTGGTTCTTCACCCTTTTCCCAGCCGAGACGGCTAAATTTTTTCACCGGGGGGGGTGATGTAATAACAGCCATAGAGGGTTCACGTGGGGATTGGCTTGCCGGTCCTGCTTGTAGCCAATAAGGGTTGAGATAGGGACCATGGCCCATGCGTCATCACGACAGGTCATCAGGAGTGATTGGCCTAGCCATTCGGGGCCCCAGCCAATGGGGAGCCGGATGAGGGGCGTGGTCCCGGGATTGACAGGGAACCATCGAGAATGGTCGAAGCTGTCCATGTACGATTGGCTGGGGGAACCACGTGACGAAGGTATTAAGAGCGAGTGGAGGGGAACGATCGGGAGCAGACTGGAACTGACGAGAGCAGGGTCACGCGCGGACGGGGGCTGGGGTTGCCACGTGCGCGGTGGGGACTTAGTGCGTGGTCTGTCCTCTCTCCGTTGTCTGCCAGCAACGGAGAGTGAGTGAGCAAAGTGTATTGTGGAGTGGAAATAAAAGGACCGATTCCGAAGCCGTCTCTGGAAGGATTATTACATATCTATAGATACACACAGCACACACCACACACATCTATACACACACACCTCACACGCACACATCTACAGAGACACACACCTCACACGTACATAGATACACACAGCACACACGTACACATTTCCAGACATACACACACCACACGTACACATCTATATCCAGACATAAACACAGCACACACGTACACGTCTATAGATACACACAACACACACGTACACATCTATATCCAGACATAAACACAGCACAGACGCACACATCTACAGACACGCACAGCGCACACGTACACATCTATATCCAGACATAAACACAGCACACACGTACACATCTATAGATACACACTGCACACACGTACACATCTATATCCAGACATAAACACAGCACAGACGCACATATCTACAGACACGCACAGAGCACACGTACACATCTATATCCAGACATAAACACAGCACACACGGACACATCTATAGATACACACAGCACACACGTACCCATCTATATCCAGACATAAACACAGCACAGACGCACACATCTACAGACACGCACAGAGCACACGGAAAAGCGTGTCCAGTATCAGTGCGTCACTCCGTGCAGCTGCACGGGAACTTGTGCGGCTGAGACTGAGGGGTGGGGGGGGGGTTCGTCCCCCGGGAGGCCAGGCTGGATGAGCGTCTTGTGCCGTGTGACGAGAAGTGGACTTGGCAATGAACGTAGCAGAGCAATGGGCCTGGAGGGAAGTGAGAGAAGGGAGAGGGCTCAATTGGTGCGCATCACCACGCGCTGTGACGCATGGATCAGAAACACCGCGGCCGTGAACGACGAACTTCGAAGACAAACTGAAAAAGTGCGCAAAAGATCAAGCGTGGAGTGATGCACGCTCGGGATTGCACCGAGAGACGGGAGGAGGAGCACGTGGATTCGAGGACACACGGGCAGGTTCAGGGCATCATGAAAACTGTGAAGAGAAGTGGGCATGGGCAGGGCACGTCCCTCGGAGGGACGACAGCCCACGATAATCACGGAGCGGCAGCCAAGGAACGGAACGCGTCCGAGAGCACGTCCGCGGAGGAGACGGAGCGACGATGATGAGATCGCTTCGCGTGCAGCTGCTGGACGGATTGTCGTAATCGCAGGATCATGAGACGTGGTGGCGGCTTGAGGACGCTTCCATCCAGCAGTGGATTGACCAAGGCCGGTGGTGGTGGCGGAGGCCGCCATCCGCAGCCATCGCCGTTGAATGAACCCGGCCGGCCCAGGTGTGGAGTTGGGGGTCTCGATCGGCCTTCGCGGAGAGTGCAATCCAATCCCTCCCAAACCTTTAAATCCCCTACCACAGAACACGATACATTGAACATCATAAACACGTCCACTCGCGCTCGCGGCCCGTGCACACAACCCCGCGTGGACAGACCGGACAATGATCGGGGTGCAAACAACAATGGAGACACTGCTCACACGCAGTGACTCTGGCCGCGCGACTTGATGGAAGGAATAATCGTGAAAATAAAAATACAATTAAAAGAGGAAAAAAAGTTCTTCACCGTAATATATGTTTTTGTGTGTGTTAGATATCGTAAATATGAATGTGTCGTGAAACCCACCACCACCCGACACAGCAAATCAGTAAGGTTTGTCACGTAAACAAAACGTGCCAATTCGTTACTAGTTCAGCACACAGGTTGTGTGTTGGGAGAGTAAACCCACGACAACATTTACAATTCGAGTCCTGTGACGTTTCACCGCTAATTACAACAACCAGCCTCATCAGGCGACAGGCAGAGTTATTCACGAAAAACCGATCCCACAAAGAGAGAGAGAGAGCGAGCACGTGGAGAGATGGAGTGATACATTTGTGGGTGATGGATTGTGGTTCGTCACATCGTGGGTGGGAAGTCCATCACCGAGTTGAATTACAATTCCGCTTCTTCCTCTTCTGTACAGCTGATGTAGACGCAGAGCAATAGCGACAATTTCACATGCAGGTGGTCAAGCCAGACAACTGCGTCAGGAGCCAGCGGAGTGGATCATCACCGCCGTGACGTCTCCTTCGTATTTGTGGATCGGGCATTGCATCGTGATACGTTGCATCGTCTGTTCTGGATGACCACAGTCGCACACTACTGGAGAGTTTTTAATGTTCTATTTGTGCATTAGGTATCCGCGCATATGCCATGATTTGTGTTGATGTGGTTTGTGGTGGACCGTGAGCTTCGTGGAAGATCAAACCCAGGAATCTTCTTGCATTGGGTCGTTCACAAGAGGGTGTTAGTTTGCGAGTTATTTTGAACTCCGTTCCACTCTCGTGATGGCAGTTCCTTGTATTCACTACGTAGCTCACTGTAGGGAACCTCTCGGCAGTGTTGAGGAGCCGTGTCCGTGAGCTTTATGCTCAGTCCCCTTTGTTTCATTCCACAGGCAAAAACATTAAATCTTATGGAGGATAATTATCATCATCACCATCATCACCAGCAGCATCGTCAATCTGTTTAGCTCAGGCCGGGAAATAAGCATGCACGTTGATACTTAGACTTGTTATCTTGGAGCTATGCATTGTCATCTAGAGCACAAACTCAATTAGGTAACCATTTTCAGAATTGGTTACCGGATTTGACAGGAATAGGAACTAAACTATGTTTTATTTTACCAAGTAAGGCCCACTGAGCTAAACAGCTTTTTTTCAGAAGTGGCCTAGCCACAAATGATAACTCAATGGAGTGGCTTTTCATGCTGACATTCATAGCAGCCAAATAGTCTAAACACATGTTTCTAAATGTGAAGGGAAATACTGGAGGACCCGGAGAAAAATCCACGCGACCACGGGGAGAATATGCAAACTCCAAATATACAGGTGTTAGAGATGATAACTACCTCACCTGTATACCAGGTGAGGTAGTTAACATCTAACCACCGTGGCACCCCAGTCGTGAACGCACCGACTGGCACACACAAACATAAACCTCACGGCAGCGGGGGTCCACCTGGTCTTCGTTTCTCAGTTCAGGCGGTTCAGGCGGTATGGCGCGCAATCGCTCTAGACATGTCTCCATGTGCGGGCAAACCGGTAACCGGTTTGTTTACCGGTTTACTTTTTGGGCACTTCGCAAAAACCACGGCAGCTCTTCACGGTCCCCTCTGCTCCGAAGCCGGGCGAGCTGCCCACAGGCCACCCCCCGTGGGAGCGCGAGTCCAGACGATGCCATCACCAGCCCGACTCTGCTGACGAGACACCAAATGTCGAAACCGGTCCAGAGTTTGCGTTGAAACCCAGCGGTGCTGAAGTTACGCGTAATACATGTGTAGTGACACAGCGCCGACTGCTGTCCAGCAGCGGAAACTGCGATGGAGAATTAGCACACACGCCGTCGAGCATTTACACGGCTGTGTGTGCCGGCAGGGCGGAGGAACTGGGGCAAGGGTCATGGAAGGGCCCTGGAACCCGCTCGTGGGTTCGAGAAGGGAGGCGCGGCCAGGGCGAGTAGGATAAAAGCAGCAGAGAGCGAGAGCTCCTGGCTGCCGGTTGTGGGAAGTGGACTCGTCTCGACGTCACTGTCGTCGTCGCCGCCTTCGTCGCTGCCACCTTCACTCGGTAACAGACGGTTGTTTGTCTGTCTCGGTCGATGCCGTCAGTGTAACGCGGTCAGGGTTGTGTCTAGGCTGGGCTATACGACTTGGAAGGAATGAGGCTGAACCTAAGAGTGTCAATAAAGAAAGTGCCTCCTCAAGATCGTGTCTCCCGCCTCGTCGACACGACAAATGTTTACTCTGCACGTGTCGAGAGAAATATGGGGAGGAGACGTCGCGGCCTGCTCTGCGCCGCTAAGCCGACCCCGCGTTCATTGTCGCAGAGCATCGAGCGAGCGCCACGGCGTTCAGATTGGGACCCCAAGCATTCATGAAGCGGCCCCCTTTCTTTCCTCCCCTTTCAACACCTGGGTATAAACAGCGGCCCTTCCTTCCTTCCCCTCCTCTATTTCTGTCCCGCCCGCAGTGTGCACCCATGCGGGGGGGGGGGGCGTCCTGCTGGGGGCCCTGCGGGCAGGGGGGCCCTGTGGGTAGGGGGGGGGCTGTGGACAGGGGGGCTGAGGGCAGGGGGGGGGCCTGCTGGCGGGGGGGGGGGTGCTGCGGGGTGGTACGTACGCAGCTCATGCCGCGCCCCGCGACCCGCTGTGCCAGCAGAATCCACGCGGAAGCGGCGACTTCCTGAAGCGGCGCGCGCATCTGTCAGCTCGCCCACCCAGTGGGGGGCGCGTCAAGCCGTCCACTGTCATCCAGCACTGTGCAGCCGATACCATCCACGTGCTGAGATACCCTCATCCAGTCATGAAGAGAACACGGCTGCTGATGGCAGACACAAACAACGATACTAATATACAACATGACCTTCATGTACAAAGTGTGGTGCATCGATAGATTCATGATGCACGCTCGCCTCACCTCCCACTCGGGTAGAGGAGATCTAAATTGCATCCAGCAAGCCGTTGTCCTATCTAAGGCGACTCGTTGCGTCAAGTCGGTGAAATGTTCCACTAATTTTCGTTTAAATTTGGGCAATAAATAGCCGCGGAACTTAATTATTACTCCGCACATTTTTTCCGCGGTGTGTGATGCCCACGCTCATTGCTAAGCCAGTTTCCAAGAAGTTAATGGTTCAACTCCTGCAGCTGCCTAATAAGCTGTCCAGTAATTACCATCATTCATCATCCGCTCTAAATTGGCTCTTAAAGACCTGGTAGATTATTCCACAACAGCAGGCCATTGTGATCCTGTTTTATAACCCGTGCACTATTTCTTTTTTCAACTGTCCACAACTAAATAGTCGGGCGATCATTTGCCTCCTTCAAGTAACCGCAGCCGTGCAGATTCTCCCTTTGCAAACAACACCGACTCCACGGACCGCCGCCTGGCGGGCCAAGGGATGCGGACACCGCCGTGGCTTCTGACCAAGCCGGTGGCACGTCGTCGTCGTCTCCCGCGGGCTTCACGCCGCGTCCTCAGAGGGCTCTCCGCACGCCGCGGCTGCGTTGCTTGCGCGGCTGCTGAACCACTGGCGCAAGGCGAACGCTTCGGCAGCTGCAAAATATTTAAGCGATCCATGTGGTGCTAAATTAGACGCGGATTAAACGCGTTAAACACACAAATCACTCCTTTGTCGTGAAGGCGAAACGTCGCGAGCATGGCTTTTGACTTAGTGTAACACAATAATGCGGCAGTGGCCGGCCAGCAAGAGGGGGCCGCACAATCGGGCGCTCTCAGCGAGCACCGCGGCGCTTCGCTAGCCCCCCCCCCTACATCCCCGCCAGGAGAGCCCCCTGGTTCAACTGCACATCGTAAATAGACGTTACAGTGCAGCAGAGGCAGGGCAGAAGACCTGCCGAGGCTCCGGTTTCCCTGGCAAAAAAAAAACGCGCGCGGTTCCGCCACGCGGCACGGCCGCTCACAAGCGGCGAGCTGCGGAACGAGGTCGGCGTCGAGTGCCGCGTGGTCGACGTGAGTTGGTGTGGGAGCGAGGTGCGACTCCGCCAATCAGAGGAAAGCAGCGGTGGTGGCTCTCGCCCTGTGCTTCGACACGATCCTCCAAGGCTCATCTCAACTTTTACTCACAGCGGTTCTTGGAAGTCGTTTGTCCGAGCCAACGTAAGTCACGGGAAATGCGTCCCAATGAAATGTTGATTATGGTCGTGCACCGCTTTGGATTTCTCCTCTCTCAGCGCGGTTGTTTTTATATCCCGATTTCTATTTGCTTTGTCGTCACGTTGTTGGTGAGCCCCAGGTCGCTCTCGCCAGACGAGACTCAGCCTGGCCTATTGAGTCAACCTGAAACGCGCACCAGGCGGTGACGCGCCAACGTGCGGACACGGACGAAGCAACGCCAACGACCACGGTTGGCCAAGTACGGCGCGAAAGAAGTCTCCCCGTACAGTCCACGCAACCTGCATTCGCGTGAACAGCGGCCCTGTGCCCGCGTGCGCTCGCGGGGTCCACGGCGCGCGAGAGACTGCGGTGGAGAATTGACACCCGCGAGACATCTCTCAAGAGCAGCCCATTGTTTGCCGGTATCGTGGCTCCAATTTTTCCACATTTGGAAATTACCCACAATTTGGCAAATTGTGTCAAATTAATAACAGCGCGGCTCCCCCACCAGAAGCGTCTGTACCGAGTTAGGGCCACGGCCGCCCGCAGCCCAGGGACCCTAAAGCTAACAGCGTGCAGATGAGGCGAGAGAACTCGTGTGTGTGCGTGTGTGTATGTGTGTGTGTATGTGTCTGTGTATGTGTGCGTGTGTGTGTGTCTGTGTGTGTCTGTGTGTGTGTGCGTCTGTGTGTGTGCGTCTGTGTGTGTGTGTCAGTGTGTGTGTGTGTGCGTGTGTGGGCGTGTGTGTGTCTGTGTGTGTGTGCGTCTGTGTGTCAGTGTGTGCGTCTGTGTGTGTGTGCGTCTGTGTGTGTGTGTGTGTCAGTGTGTGTGTGTGCGTCTGTGTGTGTGCGTCAGTGTGTGTGTGGCAAAACAACCTCCTACCTCCTCGCGGTGCCGGACGGGCAACACTGTCGTGGGCAGTGCTGTGGGGGGAGGGCCAATGCCCATTGGCGTCTCCCCTCATGGCGTCTGTGACCACCACAGTGGCTAAACGGGGGCTCTGGACGGGTGCGAGGGGCTGGTAACCCCTCCACCTTCAATTAACCACCACTAAACTACGAATTAAACATAAACCTGTAATTAATAAGCTTGTGCCGGAGGCCCCGGGGGGTCAGGTTTTTATGACGTCTCCTGGCCAAACCCCATTTGGCGGAGCCAGGAGATTGAATTTTCACCCTCGGGGCTCCTCCAGAAACAACGAAAAACCATTGCGGATGGCCACGTGGAATGTTCGAACGCTCACTGCGGAGGAGAGGCTGCCACTCCTCTGTCGGGAGCTGGACCGGTACCGCCTGGATCTCTGTGGCATTCAGGAGGTCCGGTGGACCGGTTCTGGCTCCTGCCACCATGAGGGGTGGACAGTCCTCTACTCGAGGCAGGAGAATGCCAAACAACAGGGTGTGGCTCTTCTTCTGAACAAAAGAATGAAGGGGGCGTGGGAGCGTGGCGGTGAGGTGTGGGAAGCTGTAAGCCCCAGGATACTTTGGGCTCGCCTTCCCATCAACCAGAGGCGAGGAGTGGTGGTCGTGGTTACTTATGCCCCCACCGAAGACGAACATCCGTGGAGGGATGCAGGCAAAGCCGATGAGTCAGACGCTTTCTATGACCTCCTGTCACAGGTGCTGGCTAAAGTGGCCACTCGGGACAGAGTCATCTTGTTGGGTGACTTCAATGCCCGAGTTGGTCATGATGCTGGCACCTGGTCTGGAGTGATTGGAAGGCATGGGCCAGATCAGCTCAATAATAACGGTAGAAGGCTGCTAGATTTTTGTGCAGCCCATGGGCTTGTAATTACCAACACGCTCTTCCGGCATCGGCGCATCCACACAACATCATGGATACATGCCGGGTCCAAGCAAGAACATCTGCTGGACTACATAGTGACGGACCAGCGGATGCGAGCCCATGTCCTTGACACCAGGACCTACCGTGGAGCTGATCTGACCTCTGACCATCGACTAGTCATCTGTAAGATGCGCCTGCTATTCTTCCACTCCGGTGGTGGGTGTACACCCAGGACCCCATTTCAACCAAAAGTGGCCTGGTCTCAGCTAGCTGATGAAAGTTGCAAGCGAGAATTTCATCATTGCTTGCAGCTGGGGTTGGCATCGTCCCCCACTCCACCTGATGTCGAGGGTAAATGGGCGAGGTTTAAGACTGTGACTCATGCAGCTGCAATGGCTGCTTTGGGTACGCGGTCCAGACCTCCCCAGAAACCCTGGCTGACAGAGGAGGTGTTCAGGTTAATTGAGAAAAAGCGACAGGCCCACTCTCATCGCCTACAGCATCCCACGTCGGAGAATGAGGAGGTTTACCGCAGCCTTCGCTCGGAGGTTCGGAGAGCCGTAAGGCGCTGTAAGGATGGGTGGTGGTCGCGGGTTGCTGAGGAGATGGAGTCTGCCTCAGTGGCCCGCGATCACAAATCACTATTTAATTCCATCAAAAAAGTAACCTGCAGCGCCACACCTATTACCATCATTAGAGGAAAAAACGGTGATCCAATCTCCGACCCCCAGGAACAGGTTTGCAGATTTGCTGAGCATTTCTGCGAGGTCCTGGGGGAGGGAAAATCTCTCAGCCAGGAAAACATCATGGCACAAAGTGGGGATAACCCTGCTGAGGCTGCGGTGCCTCAAATATTGGAAGAGGTCACCCCCTGTGAGTGGCTGGCTGAGGTGCCAGCTGTTGAGGAAGTACTGAGGGCGATCCGGAGTCTGAGACCAGGGAAGGCACCGGGCAGAGATGATCTCCCAAGCGAAATGCTGAGGGAGGGTGGCGTTTGTGCACAGACTGCCCTATATGACATCATAACAACAGTCTGGACCACTGGACGGGTTCCGCAGGACTGGAAGGATGCCCTGGTGGTCCCCCTCTTTAAGAAGGGGGACCGTACCGACTGTAACAACTACAGGGGCATCTCACTCCTCAGTGTGCCGGGTAAGGTCCTGGCAAGGATTATTCAACATCGCCTTGCTAGGCACGCTGAGGAGAGGCTTGCGGAGCCCCAATGCGGTTTCAGGAAAGGGCGGTCCTGCACAGATGCCATATTTTCTGTCCGTCTGCTCCAGCAGAGGTGTAGGGAATTTCAAAAAGACCTACATCTCTGCTTTATTGACCTGGTCAAGGCCTATGATACCATCAGTAGGACTGGGCTCTGGGTTGTTCTTCGTGCTTTCGGAGTCCCTGACCCTCTGCTCACGATCATTAAGGACCTTCATGATGGTGAGCGGGCCCGGGTAAAACTACGTGGCCGGGAGTCGGAGCCTTTCCCTGTACACCTTGGGGTGCGACAGGGATGTCCTTTGGCTCCCACATTATTTAACATCTATTTTGACCGCGTAGTTCGTGAAGCCTTCAATAGCTGTACCGGGGGAATATCCATTTGGTACAGCTATAATGGGAGGCTGATCGACGCCCGGGTGCGATCAAGGGATGGCTCCCTATTGGTCAACCACGTTATGTATGACGATGATTGGTAATAGCTGCTCATTCAGAAGAGTTGGACACGCTGCTGCTGAGACTGGACACGCTGCTGCTGAGACTGGAGTTGGACACGCTGCTGCTGAGACTGGAGTGTGCCACTAAGAGGTGGGGCCTTACCATCAGCCCCACCAAGGCTAAGCACCTGCCTGGGTATTTTATACCGTCGGACACTCCACCCCCACAACTCCCAGTCGGTGATGGGGCAGTTGTGGAGAGAGTGGAGAGTTTCCCATACCTGGGCAGTGTGCTTATGACCAGCTCCGGTTTAACAGCAGAGGTCTCACTCCGAATCAGTCGAGCGGCAATATCTTTTCATCGGTTGCCTAACGCTGTGTGGAAGCTACCTGGTCTGTCGCTCCGCACGAAGCTTCAGGTCTTCTCGGCCACGGTCATTCCCTCCCTTCTCTACGCTTGCGAAACGTGGACCCACCTAATGGAGCATCTTCGCCGGTTGGAAACATTTAGGCTGGCCTGCCTACGATCCATCCTGGGTTTAATCAGGCTGGATTGTGTGAGGAGCTCACAAATCCTTGAAAGATCTGGGCAAAGTCCCATCGGTGAGCTCCTCCGGCAGGCAAGGCTGCATTGGCTGGGTCATGTAACCCGCATGCCCAGCCACCGCATGCCTAAACGGCTTTTGTTCGGCCGGATCGAGGGGGCTAAACGAGCGCGGCACGGGCTAGAAAAGAGATGGAGTGATGTGGTACAGGAGGACGTGGAGCTGAGTGGACTTGCCGATGACTGGTACCAGCGGTGTCAAGATCGGCCTCTGTGGAGGAGGCTCGTGAAGGACGCTACTGGGCAGTTGGAGGCAGTCGCCCTCCAACAACAACGGAGGGCGGAGGAGCGACGCTCACAACAACGAGCGGAGCGCCAGGTAGCTAAAGCACAGCAAGTTGGTACAGTAGGGGGCACAGGTGATGCATCAGCCAGTCATCTCGGTCATCTCGGTCGGTCGTCCCATGGCACCTGGGTCTGCCCCGTGACCTCCTGCCAGTGGGCGTTCGACACTTCACGTGGCCTCAAGGTGCACATGGCCTGGCACAAGCGTCGTGGTGACGTCACCGCCACTTAGTGGCGAATGGCGGTTGTTGTTGTTGTGTCAGTAGGGAGCGGTAGTGTAGCGGTTAGCGCGCTGCGCTATGAACCTGGCGACAAGGGTTCGATTCCCGCTCACGGCTAACACCAGTGACGATTATCTGAACCGGTCCTGGGCCTCCCCTAGGTCGACTCAGCCTTAAATGAGTACCTGGTGCGGTGTGTAAACATCGCCACTGGGGAGACAAAGGCGGTCGGGCGTGGTGCTGGCCACCCACCCCCTCGTTCGTGTACCGTTCCGGCCTTCATAGGTGCTCGCTAACAGCACTTGCCCCTACAGTCTGTTAAGGCTATACGGGGGATCTTTGATCTTTGTGTCAGTGTGTGTCTGTGTGTCAGTGTGTGTGTCAGTGTGTGTGTGTGCGTCTATGTGTGTGCGTCTATGTGTGTGTCAGTGTGTGTGATGCGGGTGGGGAGCGGTAGCGTAGCGTTGCGGTTAGCGCGCCACGCTACGAACCTGGCGACCTGGATTCGATTCCCGCTCACGGCCCACACCCTGTGACGATTATTTGAATCGGTCCTGGGCCTCCCCTAGATCGACTCAGCCTCAAATTAGTATCTGTTGCGTGTGTAAACATCACCACTGGGGAGACAAAGGCGGCCGGGCGTGGTCCTGGCCACCCACCCTCTCGTGTGCCGTGCTGGCCTTCATAGGTGCTCGCTAACAGCACTTGCCCCAACAGTCTGTTCAAGCTATACGGGGGATCTTTGTCTTTGTGTGTGTGGGGAGCGGTAGTGTAGCAGTGAGCGCGTTGCGCTACGAACCCGGTGATCCGAGTTCATTTCCTGCTCATGGCCAACACCAGTGACGATTATCTCCCGCGCCTCCCCCGCCTCCCACCCCAAATCTGCTACGCTCTCTCAATTGAACGTTTTCCAACAGGTTTACTTCACTCGACTCCTGTGTTTTTCGTGGTCAAATCTTGTCATCAACATTTAGTCGACTTCCTGTTGTCCACGCAATTAAAAATGTTGCACACGGACTCAGGTCCGGTGACAATGTATGCCTGTATCAAAATCAAGCAATCAAATAATTCGCTACTTTAAAGCAATTTACATTTTGTATGGACGCCTTATTATTTATATATATTTTTGTGTTGGTCCCTAAACTCTCGAATCGCCTCGCCCAAGAATTAATTACTTTCGTAACGCGTTCACACGGAGCAGGCGCGCTCAGGCGCGCCTGCTCCGTGTGAACGCGTTACGAAAGTAATTAATTAATCAAGTCAGCGTTGATGTGGGAGCAGGCGCTGCATCATTGATGTACTTCTCGACCGTCAGTTAAACGAAGTTGTTAATAAAACCGTTGTTTTAAAAAAAAACTTTTTTTAGGGAGTTTATACTGAACTGCATCATCCTAAGTTGGTCCAGCTTGGCAGCAGCTGCAACTTGCACATAGCCATTTTTAGATTCGTGCTGCAAGGAGTGTCGGATGAGCTAAAACAAGTAAACCCGTAAAAACAAAGTTTTTCACTATAAATCCTTTATATGCGTGGCGGCTAGAGTCCTCTCGTCCTCTGGCTTGAGATGGCTGCCACCTATGGGTCAGATGATTGTCTGCCACCATTAAGCAATTGGTAATTAAATATTTAATTTGTTTTCCCTAAACAGTGTAAAATTTTGGAATTTTTTTTCACGAAAATTAATTGTCACACACAACGAGTCTGTGTGGAAAATGTCAGCTCGATTGGATCACGGGAAGTGGGTTAAAAAACGAGCGAAAGATTTGCACGGTCCTAAGCAAGCAAGCGAACTTAATATAAAGGATTTAAAAATATATTCGCCTGTGGAGGACGCGGGGATCGATCCCGCGACCTTTGGCATGGGAAGCGAGGGCGCTACCAACTGCGCTACTCCGCCACGGCCTGTGGAGGGGTTACGCTCTGGGCTCTTACACTGTGACGTTCAGCCAAAGCCATGAATGAGTTATATTTGAATATATGTAAAATAAAAAATTTTTGCCTAAAAAGTGTAAAATTTTGGGATGTTTTTTTCACGAACATTAATTGTCTCGCACAACGAGTCTGTGTGGAAAATGTCAGCTCGATTGGATCACGGGAAGTGGGTTAAAAAACGAGCGAAAGATTTGCACGGTCCTAAGCAAGCAAGCAAGCACGCAAGCAAGCAAGCACGCAAGCAAGCAAGCAAGCGAACTTAATATAAAGGATTTAAAAATGGAATAGATTTTTAAAAATCGCGGAAAACACTTAACAGTTACGCTGCTATATTGACAAGGAAATCCCTGTCACGGTGACGTTACTCTACGAAACACAAAGAGCACAGAGGTGGCCTTCACTGCTGCAATGGGGAACATACGATTTCATTTTAAAAGAGAGCCAACCGATTAGCGTGGTTGGCTGCGTAATGTGCGAAAGCAGTTTAACATACATGCTTACTTCCCATGTGTATATACACGCTTACTTCCTGTGTGTATATACATGCTTACTTCCTATGTGTATATATACATGCTTACTTCCCATGTGTATATACACGCTTACTTCCTGTGTGTATATACACGCTTACTTCCCATGTGTATATACACGCTTACTTCCCGTGTGTATATACACGCTTACTTCCTATGTGTATATACACGCTTACTTCCTATGTGTATATACACGCTTACTTCCTATGTGTATATATACGCTTACGTCCTATGTGTATATACACGCTTCCTATGTGTATGTAGTGGTGATACGCGCTGGAAGGAGGGATCGTGAGGCAGCGCGTGGTGATTGGTTACATCGAGTGGGTGCTCACATCGCGGTCCGCATAGGCTCCGCCCCCTCGGGAGCGGAAGGCTATGTAGGGCGATGCGCGCGGGCACTCGGGGAGTTGGTAACCGGTGAAGACAGAAGACGGAGGAAGAGATAGGCCCTGGAACCCCTAGCCCCGCTGCCCTTGTAAGGGCCGGGGTTCTGAGAGGCTCAGAGGCGAGGCCTTGGGACTCACGGTCCGACGCCCTTGTAAGGGCTCGGGCTGTGTAGCCCAGTGGTCGAGACCCGTAGTCTGACAAGAGGGGTCTGATAGCTCCCCGTGGGGAGAGCATAGCCAGAGAGCCTGAGTCGAGGCAGAGATAGGTGCGCGTACCCCACGGGGGAGACGGAGTGCGTGGCCGAGTCAGGCACGCGTGACATAGGTGTTATCTCGGTTGGGACTGTTACGTGTGCAACCGTTGTGAATAAAGAGTGCTGCCCCGTCAACTCGTCTCCCGCCATTATTGAAGATATTACAACTGGCGTCAGAAGTGAACCTGTCTTCAAGTCATGGATACAAGGAAGACTCATCGGACTCACGAGCGTGACCGGGAGGACGACCACGACGATTCGGGACAGCGAGCATCGGGAGGAGAGGAGGAGGAGATGCCGATTCCGCAGGACCCTTCACGGGCGCCCGACGATCCGCTGGGGTCCGACACTGGACTCCGCGATGCACACTCTTGTCTGGCGGAACTGCTGCTTGCCGCGGCGTCCATCCTGGCGGAGATCACCGCGTCAGGAGGAGGGAGGACGTCGACGGACGTCGAGAGGGGTCGTGTGGGTGAATCCCGCCAAAATGTGTTGCGCGCCAAGGACTTTGAAAATGGCGCCATTTTTACAGAGCGGTCGTCTTTTGGCGGGAACCGCGAGCAACACGTGACCGGGGACCTCCACTCTCTGCCGCTCACGTCATCAGCGTGCGCTGCGGGCGGCCATCAACCGCCCGTGATGGGGGCAGCCATTTCCTTTACCGACGGCGTGGCGCAGGAAAATCACCTGTCGGAGGACGAAATGGTTTTTCAGCAGCGACTTCCCGCGCTGACGGCCTTCAAAGCAGAAGGGGGTGACTGGGGCACCTTCCAGCAGAGATTCCTCGCACATCAGGAAATGTCGGGGTGGTCCGACGCTACGGCGCTACGGGCACTGCCTGCGATGCTGGACGACAACGCGCTCGTGGCCTTCAGGTCCGCCCCGAGGTCGGCCCGCTCCACGCTCAAGGCCACGCTGGGCCTCATGGCCAAGGTGTATGGTCCACCCTCCGCCTGCCGCCACCAATTCTACGGGCGACGGAAGGGGTACACGGAGACAGCGCTCGCTTACCGCACAGCGCTGGCTCTTGCGGACGCCGCCTTCCCTCGCATGGACGAGGAGGGGCAGGACGCCATGGTATTGGAATAGCTGCTGACGCTGGCTCAGGACCTGGGGGTCCCCATCAACTTGGCTGACGAGGTGGACGTTTGTTCGTTGCGAGTTGCAACGAGCATCCAGGCGCATGAGGTCCTAAAACGGAAACAGCCGGTCATCTGCGCTTCTGCTGCGGTCTCAGCTCCTGCCCCGGTGGACACCGAACCTCAAGTCAGCCGCCCACGGGAGGAGGCATTCGCTACAGCGCGACCGGGGGATTGGAGGTCGGGGGGTCGTTCGCCTCTGCGATCGACCCGCAAGCTGGAGCAACCGAGACCTGCGACGTCTCTCGTCACGTGCTACAACTGCGGCCTTCGCGGCCACGTGGCTTCCGGGTGCCGCGCTCCACGTCAGCGCGCCGCGGGACCTCGACTGGATGACGACCAAGGCCCCAAGTCGTCCCAACTACCCCCGGCAAGTCGCGGCACTACACATGCTCGGTCCGCATACACGTCACACGTAGGCCGCCGCTTCGCGGCTGAGGAGGTGCGCATGGGGGCCGGGGGTTTGGTTCGGAAAGGGGGGTTCGTACGCGGGCCGGGAGAAATTGAATGGTCCCAGTTGGGCCACAGGATGGTGGCCGCGTCGGCCGGGGCGTCTGTGGTTACAGGTTTTATAGACGGTATCGAAGTCAGGGTGCTGGTGGACACGGGCGCGTCAGCAACTATCATCTCTGACCTTATTTACAACATTCTCCCCGTCCAATGTCGGCCTCTGCTCCCGGTAGACGTGCCATGTTACGCGGCGAATGGGGGCTCGTTGGGCATTGTCGGCCAGATTCGGGCATAGGGGATATTAAATTATCGGGACCTGTTTTGGTTTCTTCTTCCCTAGCGGTTCCATGTCTGTTGAGTCCAGACTTTTTGGCTAAGATGTCCATTAAAATTCTTGTGGATCAGGGTTGTATCGAACTGCCATCGGGTTGCCGTATTTCATTTTTGTCTAACCCTACTAAATTGCGGACAGCTTGTGCGACGGTCCAAGCGCTAGCGACCCATACGGTGCACGTACCCCCGGGTTCACAGATGTTGGTACCCCTCCGGTTGCGGAAGCCATTGGGTGGGGAGACTGCGGGGCAGGGCGTGCTTTTGGGTCCGTCGAACAGAGCTGTGGGGGGTCTGGACTTGGCGGTGGCTCAGACGTTGGTACGGGCTGACGGGGACCCGTTTGTCATGGTTTTGAACGCGGGTTCGCGGCCGGCCGTTATTCCCCAGGGCACCGTGCTTGCTCACGCGGCACCGCTCCCTGCGGATGAGCGGCTTATTGCGCACGTTGATCCCGTCCCGGCGCAGAAACTTCAATCGGGGGATGACCTGCAGTGGTTAGATTCGCTGTGTGCGGGCTCCTGTCATTTGTCGAGTGTGCAGTTGGGTGCACTGCGCGCTCTGCTGATCGAATTTTCAGATGTGTTCAGCAGGCACAAATATGATATTGGGTGCACGGACCTGTTACGCCACCACATTGAAACGGGTGACGCGGCACCAGTTCGGCAGAATCCGTTCCGGTTGAGTCCTACTGAGAAGGAACACGTTCAATCGGCCGTCAATGACATGTTAACCGCCGACATCATTTCTCCCTCATCCAGTCCATGGGGAGCACCCATCGTTCTGGTTAAAAAACAAGACGGGTCCTTGCGGTTTTGCGTTGATTTCCGTCGCCTTAATAAGATCTCCGTGGTTGATGCGTATCCGCTCCCCAGAATGGATGAGTCTCTGGATGCGTTAGCTGGGGCACGGTATTTTTCGACGCTAGACTTACTGTCGGGATTCTGGCAATTACCACTCGACGATGAGTCAAAACCTAAGACCGCATTCCGGACTCCTGTGGGCCTGTTCCAGTTTAATCGGTGCCCATGGGACTCCATTCTGCTCCCGCGACGTTTTAGCGCCTTATGGAATTGGTTCTGTCAGGCCTGCAATGGGATACCTGCCTAATTTACCTTGACGACGTCATTGTTTTCAGTAGGACTTTC
Organism: Lampetra planeri; assembly: GCF_965212315.1. Classification (NCBI taxonomy): domain Eukaryota; kingdom Metazoa; phylum Chordata; class Hyperoartia; order Petromyzontiformes; family Petromyzontidae; genus Lampetra; species Lampetra planeri. The sequence continues at coordinate 12,358,776 of NC_136136.1, read as the reverse complement.
GAGGAACACCTCCAACGATTAAGGGGGGTGTTTCTGAGGATGCGGTCGGCTAAGTTAAAGTTTAAACCGGCTAAATGCCCCCTGCTTCGGGAATCCGTATGGTACTTAGGCCACATTGTCGACTCTTCCGGGATCTCCACCGTTCCCGTGAAGACAAACTGCGTCAGTTCATGGCCGACACCCACGTCGGTTACCGAGGTCCGCAGTTTCATTGGGTTTGCTTCCTACTACCGTCGATTCGTTGAGCATTTTGCCACCATAGCCAAACCCTTGCATCCTCTGACGGCCAAAGGGGTCAAGTTTCGCTGGGGGCCAGAGGAGGAGGCCGCGTTCTGCTCCCTTCGGGACGCCTTGGTGGGTGCCCCGCCCTTGTGTTACCCTGATTTTACGAGACCCTTCCTGCTGGATACGGATGCCAGTAACACAGGCATTGGGGGGGTGCTCTCACAGGTGGTCGGGGGAGTCGAACGGGTGGTCGCCTACGGTAGCAGGGTTTTATCGCCATCTGAACAGCGCTACTGTGTGACCCGTCGCGAGTTGCTGGCTATTGTTTTTTTTGTACAGCAATTTAGACCGTATCTCTACAGCCGTCATTTTACGGTCCGCACTGACCATGCGGCACTTCAGTACGCATTGCGGGTCGCCCAACCCTCAGGCCAATTGTCACGGTGGTTGGAGGTCCTCCAGGCCTATCAATTTACGACCACTTACCGTAAGGGGTTGCGCCACACCAACGCTGATGCCCTGGCGCGATTGTCGCCTCGTTCCGAATGTGTGTGTTTTATGGGGTCGGCGCGCTGTAAACCGCATGTCGCTGTCCCCGAGGGTGAGTTGGTCGCGGCCGCGAATGCACCACCGGTCGATGTTCCCGCTACTCTTGCGGGCGGGTACTTGTTACTTTCACTGTCTCTCGTTAAGTGGGGCCGACTCCAGATGGCTGACAGCTCCCTACTTGCGTTGCGTCGTAGGGTGGGGGGTCCCGAGGAGGGTCAGAAAAGAGCCGGCTCCTGGCTGCTTAAACAGGGCCTGCTGATGAGATGGGACAATATGTCCCGGCGGCATGCACTCGTCATGCCCTCTGCTATGCGGGGCAAAGTTGTTCTGGCCGCACACGAACGCCTCTTGCATCTGGGGGTAAACAAAACGCTCGCTCTGCTCCAGCGAGACTATTATTGGCCGGGGATGGGGAGCGATGTGGTCAACATACTGAAGGGGTGTGTGGGCTGCGCTCAACGGAAACCACCGCCCGTTGCGCATAATCCGCTGCTACAGTCCATTCAGGTCTCGCGCACGAACAAACTCGTTGCGCTAGATATCTTGGGGCCTTTTCCGGTGACGTGGTGTGGAATACTTCACTCGATGGCCTATGGCGTGGCCACTTGCCAACCATTCGGCGGCGGCCGTGGCGGACGCCTTTGTCCAGGGCTACGTCTTGGACAAAGGTGCTCCCGAACGCTTGCTGACCGACCAGGGTAAGAATTTTTCGAGCAAATTGCTGCATGAGGTGTGCGACCTTTTGGGTACAAAAAAGGTGCGTACCTCCCCGTACCACCCACAGACTGATGGGATGGTAGAGCGACTCCACAAAACTATAACTTCCATGTTGTGCCAGCAGGTGTGCGAGGCACAGGTTGACTGGGACTTGCAGGTCCCGGGTGTCCTCGCCGCGTACAGGATGGCCCCCCATGCAGCTACGGGATTTTCCCCATTTTATCTGATGTACGGTCGGGAGGCCGATCCGCCCATAGAGACCCAGCTGGGGCTTTCCGTGCCGCGGCCTAAATCCAAGTTGGCCGACTATATTAAATTTAACATTGCGAAACTGGCCGAGGCACGAGAGGCTGCACGGCTGAATTCGAGGTCTCGCCAAATCGCTAACGAGCGCTTGCGTGCACGGAAGGTGTACGTGCACGATTGGAAACCGGGCAATAGGGCCTGGCTGCACTGCCCTCATGCGCCGTTGGCTACGTCTCCTAAATTACTGAGGCCGTGGCGGGGACCCGTGGAGGTCGTGCGGGTTGCACGACCCCAGTGTGTGCAGATAAAATGGGGGAAAGCGACGTTAGTACGTTCACCCCTCCCGGCTGAAACCATTCTCGCCACCATATGGCCTTCCTTTATGTCATGATGACCGAGCATGTGATGTGACCGGCGACTCGGGGAGGGAAATGTCTCCGCCTGATCCTCACATGTCTTCGCCTGATCCGCTCCCAGGTGTCTCGGAACTGACGGCTGTCCACCAGCGGCAACCGGATCCCCAAGTCACGGGCGGCTCTTCCAGGCCTGCTCCATGCCTCCCGGGGCTGCCGGAGCCACCGGACGATCGACAACGTCCCGTCCCATACGACGGACCGGCCAGGCGGACTCGCGCTACGTCGCGCCACTTTTCATGACTGAATAAATGAGGGGGGGTGAGGGACGCATCAGCCGGATCGTCCCGTCACAGCGTTCCCCGTCCGTCCTACCGCTCTATTGTTCCGTTCAAGGGGCGAGCGGGGGGGGAGGACCAGGGGGTCAAAGAGACTCTAGACACGTCGGTCTTATAAAAAAAAATTTATTGAGTTACTCGTCGGGTTGTACATAGGTTCCTTGTTATTACTGAATAATGTTCGCGGTTATTGTGTTGTGTTGTGTTGCGTTGTGTTGTGTTACGTTGTGTTCATGTTACGGGGCGCACGTGTGGAGTGGGGTTTTTTTGACAGCCGGGCCGGCTGCGAGCTATGTGGGAGGGGGTGATGTAGTGGTGATACGCGCTGGCACGAGGGATCGTGAGGCAGCGCGTGGTGATTGGTTACATCGAGTGGGTGCTCACATTGCGGTCCGCATAGGCTCCGCCCCCTCGGGAGCGGAGGGCTATGTAGGGCGATGCGCGTGGGCACTCGGGGAGTTGGTAACCGGTGAAGACAGAAGACGGAGGAAGAGATAGACCCTGGGACCCCTAGCCCCGCTGCCATTGTAAGGGCCGGGGTTCTGAGAGGCTCAGAGGCGAGGCCTTGGGACTCACGGTCCGACGCCCTTGTAAGGGCTCGGGCTGTATAGCCCAGTGGTCGAGACCCGTAGTCTGACAAGAGGGGTCTGATAGCTCCCCGTGGGGAGAGCGTAGCCGGAGAGCCTGAGTCAAGGCAGAGATAGGCATGCGTACCCTACGGGAGAGACTGAGTGCGGCCCGAGCCGAGTGCGCGTAGGGGTCTGATAGCTCCCCGTGGGGAGAGCGTAGCCAGAGAGCCTGAGTCGAGGCAGAGATACGTGCGCGTACTACACGGGGAAGACGGAGTACGTGGCCGAGTCAGGCACGTGTTACATAGGTGTTATCTCGGTTGGGACTGTTACGTGTGCAACTGTTGTGAATAAAGAGTGCTGCCCCGTCAACTCGTCTCCCGCCATTATTGAAGATATTACATGTACATACACGCTTACTTCCTATGTATATATACAAACTTACTTCCCATGTGTAAATACACGCTTACTTCCCATGTGTAAATACACGCTTACTTCCTATGTGTATATACACGCTTACTTCCTATGTATATATACACGCTTACTTCCTATGTGTATATACACACTTACATCCTATGTATATATACACACTTACTTCCTATGTGTATATACAAGCTTACTTCCTATGTGTATATACACGCTTACTTCCTATGTATGTATACACACTTACTTCCCATGTGTATATACACGCTTACGTCCCATGTGTATATACACACTTACTTCCTATGTGTATATACACGCTTACTTCCTATGTGTATATACACGCTTACTTCCTATGTGTACATACACGCTTACTTCCTATGTGTATATACACGCTTACTTCCTATGTGTATATACACACTTACTTCCCATGTGTATATACACGCTTACTTCCTATGTGTATATACACGCTTACTTCCTATGTGTATATACACGCTTACTTCCTATGTATATATACACGCTTACTTCCTATGTGTATATACACACTTACTTCCTATGTATATATACACACTTGCTTCCTATGTATATATACATACTTGCTTCCTATGTGTATATACAAGCTTACTTCCTATGTGTATATACACGCTTACTTCCTATGTGTATATACACGCTTACTTCCTATGTGTACATACACGCTTACTTCCCATGTGTATATACAAGCTTACTTCCTATGTGTATATACACGCTTACTTCCTATGTGTATATACACGCTTACTTCCTTTGTGTATATACACACTTACTTCCTGTGTGTATATACATGCTTACTTCCTATATGTATATACACGCTTACTTCCTATGTGTATATACACGCTTACTTCCTATGTGTATATATACGCGCTTACTTCCTGTGTGTATATATACACGCTTACTTCATATGTGTATATACACGCTTACTTCCTATGTGTATATACACGCTTACTTCCTATGTGTATATACACGCTTACTTCATATGTGTATATACACGCTTACTTCCTATGTGTATAAACACACTTACTTCCTATGTGTATATACACGCTTACTTCCTATGTGTATATACACGCTTACTTCCTATGTGTACATACACGCTTACTTCCCATGTGTATATACACGCTTACTTCCTATGTGTATATACACGCTTACTTCCTATGTGTATATACACGCTTACTTCCTATGTGTATATATACGCGCTTACTTCCTGTGTGTATATATACACGCTTACTTCATATGTGTATATACACGCTTACTTCCTATGTGTATATACACGCTTACTTCCTATGTGTATATACACGCTTACTTCATATGTGTATATACACGCTTACTTCCTATGTGTATAAACACACTTACTTCCTATGTGTATATACACGCTTACTTCCTATGTGTATATACACGCTTACTTCCTATGTGTACATACACGCTTACTTCCCATGTGTATATACACGCTTACTTCCTATGTGTATATACACGCTTACTTCCTATGTGTATATACACACTTACTTCCCATGTGTATATACACGCTTACTTCCTATGTGTATATACACGCTTACTTCCTATGTGTATATACAAGCTTACTTCCTATGTGTATATACACGCTTACTTCCTATGTGTATATACACGCTTACTTCCCATGTGTATATACACGCTTACTTCCCATGTGTATATACACGCTTACTTCCTATGTGTATATACACACTTACTTCCTATGTGTATATACACACTTACTTCCCATGTGTATATACACACTTACTTCCCATGTGTATATACACGCTTAATTCCTATATGTATATACACACATACTTCCTGTGTGTATATACACGCTTACTTCCTATATGTATATACACGCTTACTTCCTATGTGTATATACACGCTTACTTCCTTTGTGTATATACACACTTACTTCCTGTGTGTATATACATGCTTACTTCCTATATGTATATACACGCTTACTTCCTATGTGTATATACACGCTTACTTCCTATGTGTATATATACGCGCTTACTTCCTGTGTGTATATATACACGCTTACTTCCTATGTGTATATACACGCTTACTTCATATGTGTATATACACGCTTACTTCCTATGTGTATAAACACACTTACTTCCTATGTGTATATACACGCTTACTTCCTATGTGTATATACACGCTTACTTCCTATGTGTACATACACGCTTACTTCCCATGTGTATATACACGCTTACTTCCTATGTGTATATACACGCTTACTTCCTATGTGTATATACACACTTACTTCCCATGTGTATATACACGCTTACTTCCTATGTGTATATACACGCTTACTTCCTATGTGTATATACAAGCTTACTTCCTATGTGTATATACACGCTTACTTCCTATGTGTATATACACGCTTACTTCCCATGTGTATATACACGCTTACTTCCCATGTGTATATACACGCTTACTTCCTATGTGTATATACACACTTACTTCCTATGTGTATATACACACTTACTTCCCATGTGTATATTCACACTTACTTCCCATGTGTATATACACGCTTACTTCCTATATGTATATACACACATACTTCCTGTGTGTATATACACGCTTACTTCCTATATGTATATACACGCTTACTTCCTATGTGTATATACACGCTTACTTCCTTTGTGTATATACACACTTACTTCCTGTGTGTATATACATGCTTACTTCCTATATGTATATACACGCTTACTTCCTATGTGTATATACACGCTTACTTCCTATGTGTATATATACGCGCTTACTTCCTGTGTGTATATATACACGCTTACTTCATATGTGTATATACACGCTTACTTCCTATGTGTATATACACGCTTACTTCCTATGTGTATATACACGCTTACTTCATATGTGTATATACACGCTTACTTCCTATGTGTATAAACACACTTACTTCCTATGTGTATATACACGCTTACTTCCTATGTGTATATACACGCTTACTTCCTATGTGTACATACACGCTTACTTCCATTGTGTATATACACGCTTACTTCCTATGTGTATATACACGCTTACTTCCTATGTGTATATACACGCTTACTTCCTATGTGTATATATACGCGCTTACTTCCTGTGTGTATATGTACACGCTTACTTCATATGTGTATATACATGCTTACTTCCTATGTGTATATACACGCTTACTTCCTATGTGTATATACACGCTTACTTCATATGTGTATATACACGCTTACTTCCTATGTGTATAAACACACTTACTTCCTATGTGTATATACACGCTTACTTCCTATGTGTATATACACGCTTACTTCCTATGTGTACATACACGCTTACTTCCTATGTGTATATACACGCTTACTTCCCATGTGTATATACACGCTTACTTCCTATGTGTATATACACACTTACTTCCCATGTGTATATACACGCTTACTTCCTATATGTATATACACACATACTTCCTGTGTGTATATACACGCTTACTTCCTATATGTATATACACGCTTACTTCCTATGTGTATATACACGCTTACTTCCTTTGTGTATATACACACTTACTTCCTGTGTGTATATACATGCTTACTTTTTATATGTATATACACGCTTACTTCCTATGTGTATATACACGCTTACTTCCTATGTGTATATATACGCGCTTACTTCCTGTGTGTATATATACACGCTTACTTCATATGTGTATATACACGCTTACTTCCTTTGTGTATATACACGCTTACTTCCTATGTGTATATACACGCTTACTTCATATGTGTATATACACGCTTACTTCCTATGTGTATAAACACACTTACTTCCTATGTGTATATACACGCTTACTTCCTATGTGTATATACACGCTTACTTCCTATGTGTACATACACGCTTACTTCCATTGTGTATATACACGCTTACTTCCTATGTGTATATACACGCTTACTTCCTATGTGTATATACACGCTTACTTCCTATGTGTATATATACACGCTTACTTCCTATGTGTATATATACGCTTACTTCATATGTGTATATACACGCTTACTTCCTATGTGTATAAACACACTTACTTCCTATGTGTATATACACGCTTACTTCCTATGTGTGTATACACGCTTACTTCCTATGTGTACATACACGCTTACTTCCCATGTGTATATACACGCTTACTTCCTATGTGTATATACACGCTTACTTCCTATGTGTATATACACACTTACTTCCCATGTGTATATACACGCTTACTTCCTATGTGTATATACATGCTTACTTCCTATGTGTATATACACGCTTACTTCCTATGCATATGTAATGCGGGCGTAAAGGGCTTGGCGGATGTGACGTCATGTGGGGAGGAGTCAGGGTCACGTGAGAGGGAGATGGTATAGCGGTGAGACAGGAAGAGATCGGGGCAGTCGGGCGAGGGAAGAGTGGAGACCGCGTTGGGTGGTCGCCGTGCCCTCAGCCTGGTGGCTGAGGGGCTCGGTGACAGCGCCAGCCAGCGGGATGGAAGAGAGTTGGTTGGAGACTGGACGAGGGTGAGGCCAGGGAGGGCGAAAGCTGGGAGCAGCGACAGCAGCCGGAGAGGCTGCGTGTGGGAGACAGCAGCGAGGCTGCTAGGGGCTACAGCAGCCGGGGGCTGCAGAGCAAGAGGGCTACGGGAGCGACAGCAGCCGGAGGGGCTGCGTGTGGGAGACAGCAGCGAGGCTGCTAGGGGTTACAGCAGCCGGGGGCTGCAGAGCAAGAGGGCTACGGGAGCGACAGCAGCCGGAGGGGCTGCGTGTGGGGGAACAGCAGCAAGGCTGCTAAGGAGCTACGGGAGCGACGGAGACCAACAGCGGGGCTGTTGGCGGTGACGGGAGCGACAGCGAAGTCGGCACCGTGTGGAAGGAGCCAGATAAAGGACAGCCATGTGGGAAACAGAAACGAACCCGAATAAAGGACACCAGACCAGATTCTGTGGTCGAGTCCATTTATTACATTGGAGTCAGAAGTGCAACGGCATGGCTAAACAACTGAGAAGAAAAAGAATATTCCGTCTCCGGCATCGGCTTCATCTTCCTCCGACGATGGATGCAGCTGGAGTCGTGGAAAAGAGCCCTGCTGAAGTGAGCAGGGGAATTAGAGTTGAAGATGTCGCCGGGGTGGCGGGCCCGTCAGCATCAACGGACGGGGATTCCCCATGTCAACAGATGGCGGACCAACTTGGAACTCTTAAGAACATGCTTGCACAGTGGTGTGAGCTCGGCACGCCAAGGGTGGCGTCGGAAGGAGAGGGTGGTGGTCCGCAGGAGTCCGTGTTGTCTTCGCTGTCGCCGCCATCGGCCACGTGGCACGAAGACGCCATCTTGGGCGCGGCTGGCGAAGAAAGGCGGGAAGCCGCCATCTTGTCTTCACCGCGGCGGGGAGACGCCGCCATTTTTAACATCGCGGCGGTGATGCAGCTTCGCGCTGCCATCGGGAGGTGCCTCGGGGAGAGCAGCCTGCTGTGAGCTGCTGCGCGAGGACGAGCTGCGAGGAGAGGACGACGATGCTGCAGCTGCTGGGGCGGGAGCTTCCCGTCCTGGCTCGGGTGCGTGACAACGGAGCAGTCAAGTCGCCGAACGAGTTCTGCGAGATGACTCAAGTTGCCGCCCTGCCGTCCTCTTCTTGCTGCAGCCCCGGGCGAGTCGTAACGATACGCACCCGGCCTTTACACACACCTCACCCATCTTTCGAGGGCCGGGGGGGGGCGATTTTGTTTTTTTCTCTCATGACTTGATTGTGCGGAGCGCGGTTCGGACTGTGTGTATGTGTGTGTAATAACGATGAACGCGCTATCTGCTTGTTGCTCGGTGTCAATTAAAGTGTGTGCGTGTGTTGGGAATGGACGGAGAGTCTGCTGTACTTGCTGAGTGTCAAGTTGTGTGTGTGCGCTGCGGCGGGGAGTTGTTATCTTGATGGTGAAGTTAATTATTAACTCGGGAGCGTCGGGTATCTTGCGCTGTATTATCTCGTGGGTTACCTTGTGCGATGGGCTTAATTGAAAAATATATATATTTTTTGGTGTATTGTGCTGCGAGGTGCTATGTGCGATGTGGTTGTTGCAAGAGAGAGAATATTTGTGTTGTTGCTGCAATGTTACGACTGGATTAATGGTGTGTTGGTTGCCTGCAGATCGGCTTGCTATTGTGTTTAAATGTGCGCGTGTGATCGCGATATGCTGACTGTATGTGCTGTTTACACCGTTCTGTAAGGTTATGGGGTGCGATGCATTGGTTGACTATTGGGGTTGGGATGTTATTAATTGTGCGTACCTGTTTGGGAATTGGTAACAAATTCGAGGGGGACCCTATTATTTGGTCGTATGGATGTTATGTATACGCGATTTTGTGTATATTATGGGTAATTGCGCTTTGTGGGAGAGAGAGCGCGCTTTGAGGGTGCGTGATGACGCCGTTGTGGGTGTCTCAAAGATTAATGCTAATGGGACCGTAAATTGGCGCCAAGTGGCGTCGCGTATTCGGTTGATCGCATGCAGCCACGAGTTGCTTTGCGAGTTGGGTTGTGTAACCAATGTGGTTGGTAAAATATTGGTTAAAAATTCCCCGATATGACTGCTGCGCGCAGCGAGCTGGGGCTGTGCGTCTATTGTTGTTGGGATTGTTACAATAAGACGGGGGGTGCATTTTGTGACCCCCAGCAAAGGGAAGCTGGGGTGCACGAATGGAGAAAACTGGCCACGTGTTCGCACGTTGGGCCGCCATTTTGCGCGCACGCGGGGTATGGCGACGATGCGCTTTGCGGAAAGGGCCGCCATTTTTAGTGCGCGCGAGATATTGCGCGAACGCGCTGGGCGAAGGGGGCCGCCATTTTGAACGCGCGGGAAAAACCTCGGTGGGCCAAATATTCCATCCGTTATGCCTGCCATTGTTGATTGGGTGATGCACGTGTTGTGGTCACATCAGCCTATAGCTAATGGCTGACCTAACAGCCCGGAGGCGAAACCTCCGTGGTATGTCTTAAAATAATGGGCCGTGTGCTCATATGGCTCGGGGAGTCATGGTTCAGTTGTGCGGTGGCAGACTGAACCTGGTGTGCCGGGGGCTCACGGAATTTGGTTTAGGGCGTTGTTGTCTCTATAAGAGAACATTACCCCGTGGGGGGGGGTCGTTGATATCTGGCCTTGCCGAGGGATTGATCTTCCCTTGGCTATAAAGCGTCAGACTATAAGAGGCTGGTGTGTGTCCATCGCTGATGGGATAGTAAGGGAGGAGCATGGCCGAGTGCTGCTCATCCCCGAAATGGCACTAGCCGAGAGTATGGTAAATGGATGTTGCTGTGGGTTGACGACCACGGTGAGGGTTACGGCGAGTTAAACGTTACCGCTGGGGAGCGTGGCTCTCTCCACGCGAGGGTGTGCGATTAGGGGTTTGTTGGTTTGTTGAGAGTGACTGTGGGTACATGCTGTGTACGTCTGAGGTCTGTGCTGGTCCTCAAGGGAGGACTGCTGGTGGGTAAGAGCAGAACTTTTTTGTTGTTGTTGTTGTCACGTGTAAATAATATTGTTGTTAAAATGTAAATACTGGGGCATCGATCGCGGTTAATTTGGGTAATTATTGGGGGTTTTTTTTTTAAGCGGCCCGGATTTACATCATCTCCACTACCCTGAGGCCGGGTGGCTGTCGTGTACGACATGCGGATGTGCGTTGTTGTGCTGTGCCTCAGGGGATTGGATTCTCCTTCTCGTCACAGATTCTTCAGCTCCCGTCGCACTGGGTGTTACCTGGTGTGCTAGCTGGATGAGGACTTGAAGGAGCAATTGAGCGCCGTTCGTCATTCTGCTCTACCACTTGCTTTTTGATGTTGGACTTGAGCCGAGCGGATGGAACAACAACATGGACACGCTTTGGGACACCACATTTCTGGGTTGTGCGCGTGTGCCATTTTTGTGTGTTGGTGGCCGTTGTGTTGTGCTTTGTGCTATTATTATTCTTGTTGTTCTGTTCCGGTTCCTGATCCTTCCCCTTTTGTTACTTGTTGTTGTTGTTATAAGGTCTATTGTGTCTGGGGGACTCCTGGTTGTGATGCCTTCGCCCGCATTATTTGGTTTTGTTTCAGCCGAGGACGGCTGGAATTTTCTCTACGGGGGAGGGTGGTGTAATGCGGGCGTAAAGGGCTTGGCGGATGTGACGTCATGTGGGGAGGAGTCAGGGTCACGTGAGAGGGAGATGGTATAGCGGTGAGACAGGAAGAGATCGGGGCAGTCGGGCGAGGGAAGAGTGGAGACCGCGTTGGGTGGTCGCCGTGCCCTCAGCCTGGTGGCAGAGGGGCTCGGTGACAGCGCCAGCCAGCGGGATGGAAGAGAGTTGGTTGGAGACTGGACGAGGGTGAGGCCAGGGAGGGCGAAAGCTGGGAGCAGCGACAGCAGCCGGAGAGGCTGCGTGTGGGAGACAGCAGCGAGGCTGCTAGGGGCTACAGCAGCCGGGGGCTGCAGAGCAAGAGGGCTACGGGAGCGACAGCAGCCGGAGGGGCTGCGTGTGGGAGACAGCAGCGAGGCTGCTAGGGGCTACAGCAGCCGGGGGCTGTAGAGCAAGAGGGCTACGGGAGCGACAGCAGCCGGAGGGGCTGCGTGTGGGGGAACAGCAGCAAGGCTGCTAAGGAGCTACGGGAGCGACGGAGACCAACAGCGGGGCTGTTGGCGGTGACGGGAGCGACAGCGAAGTCGGCACCGTGTGGAAGGAGCCAGATAAAGGACAGCCGTGTGGGAAACAGAAACGAACCCGAATAAAGGACACCAGACCAGATACTGTGGTCGAGTCCATTTATTACACGTATATACACGCTTACTTCCTATGTGTATATACACACTTACTTCCTATGTATATATACACACTTGCTTCCTATGTGTATATACAAGCTTACTTCCTGTGTGTATATATACACGCTTACTTCATATGTGTATATACACGCTTACTTCCTATGTGTATATACACGCTTACTTCCTATGTGTATATACACGCTTACTTCATATGTGTATATACACGCTTACTTCCTATGTGTATAAACACACTTACTTCCTATGTGTATATACACGCTTACGTCCCATGTGTATATACACGCTTACTTCCTATGTGTATATACACGCTTACTTCCTATGTTTATATACACGCTTACTTCCTATGTGTATATACACACTTACTTCCCATGTATATATACACGCTTACTTCTTATGTGTATATACACGCTTACTTCCTATGTGTATATACACGCTTACTTCCTATGTATATATACACGCTTACTTCCTATGTGTAAATACACACTTACTTTCTATGTATATATGCACACTTACTTCCTATGTGTATATACAAGCTTACTTCCTACGTGTATATACACGCTTACATCCTATGCATATATACACACTTACTTCCCATGTGTATATACACGCTTACTTCCCATGTGTATATACACACTTACTTCCTGTGTGTATATACACGCTTACTTCCTATATGTATATACACGCTTACTTCCTATGTGTATATACACGCTTACTTCCTATGTGTAGATATACACACTTACTTCCTGTGTGTATATACACGCTTACTTCCTATATGTATATACACGCTTACTTCCTATGTGTATATACACGCTTACTTCCTATGTGTATATATACGCGCTTACTTCCTGTGTGTATATATACACGCTTACTTCCTATGTGTATATACACGCTTGCTTCCTATGTGTATATACACGCTTACTTCCTATGTGTATATACACGCTTACTTCTTATGTACATATACACGCTTACTTCCTATGTGTATATACACGCTTACTTCCTATGTGTATATACACGCTTACTTCCTATGTGCATATACACGCTTACTTCCTATGTGCATATACACGCTTACTTCCTATGTGTATATACACGCTTACTTTCTATGTGTATATACACGCTTACTTCCTATGTGTATATACACGCGTACTTCCTATGTATATATACACGCTTACTTCCTATGTGTAAATACACACTTACTTTCTATGTATATATGCACACTTACTTCCTATGTGTATATACAAGCTTACTTCCTATGTGTATATACACGCTTACATCCTATGCATATATACACACTTACTTCCCATGTGTATATACACGCTTACTTCCCATGTGTATATACACACTTACTTCCTGTGTGTATATACACGCTTACTTCCTATATGTATATACACGCTTACTTCCTATGTGTATATACACGCTTACTTCCTATGTGTATATATACACACTTACTTCCTGTGTGTATATACACGCTTACTTCCTATATGTATATACACGCTTACTTCCTATGTGTATATACACGCTTACTTCCTATGTGTATATATACGCGCTTACTTCCTGTGTGTATATATACACGCTTACTTCCTATGTGTATATACACGCTTACTTCCTATGTGTATATACACGCTTACTTCCTATGTGTATATACACGCTTACTTCCTATGTACATATACACGCTTACTTCCTATGTGTATATACACGCTTACTTCCTATGTGTATATACACGCTTACTTCCTATGTGCATATACACGCTTACTTCCTATGTGCATATACACGCTTACTTCCTATGTGTATATACACGCTTACTTCCTATGTGTATATACACGCTTACTTCCTATGTGTATATACACGCTTACTTCCCATGTGTATATACACGCTTACTTCATATGTGTATATACACGCTTACTTCCTATGTGTATAAACACGCTTACTTCCTATGTGTATATACACGCTTACGTCCCATGTGTATATACACGCTTACTTCCTATGTGTATATACACGCTTACTTCCTATGTGTATATACACGCTTACTTCCTGTGTGTATATACACGCTTACTTCTTATGTGTATATACACGCTTACTTCCTATGTGTATATACACGCTTACTTCCTATGTGTATATACACGCTTACTTCCTATGTGTATATACAGGCTTACTTCCTATGTGCATATACACGCTTACTTCCTATGTGTATATACACGCTTACTTCCTATGTGTACATACACGCTTACTTCCTATGTGCATATACACGCTTACTTCCTATGTGCATATACACGCTTACTTCCTGTGTGCATATACACGCTTACTTCCTATGTGTATATACACGCTTACTTCCTATGTGTATATACACGCTTACTTCTTATGTGTATATACACGCTTACTTCCCATGTGTATATACACGCTTACTTCATATGTGTATATACACGCTTACTTCCTATGTGTATATACACGCTTACTTCCTGTGTATATACACGCTTACTTCCCATGTGTAAATACACGCTTACTTCCTATGTGTATATACACGCTTACTTCCTATGCGTATATACATGCTTACTTCCCATGTGTATATACACGCTTACTTCCCATGTGTATATACACGCTTACTTCCCATGTGTATATACACGCTTACTTCCCATGTGTATATACACGCTTACTTCCCATGTGTATATACACGCTTACTTCCTATGTGTATATACACGCTTACTTCCCATGTGTATATACACGCTTACGTCCTATGTGTATATACACGCTTACTTCCTATGTGTATATACACGCTTACTTCCTATGTGTATATACACGCATACTTCCTATGTGTATATACACACTTACTTCCCATGTGTATATACACGCTTACTTCCCATGTGTATATACACACTTACTTCCCATGTGTATATACACGCTTACTTCCTATGTGTATATACACGTTTACTTCCGATGTGTATATACATGCTTACTTGCTGTGTGTATATACACGCTTACTGCCTATGTGTATATACATGCTTACTTCCTATGTGTATATATACGCTTACTTGCTGTGTGTATATACACGCTTACTGCCTATGTGTATATACACGCTTACTTGCTGTGTGTATATACACGCTTACTGCCTATGTGTATGTACACGCTTACTTCCTATGTGTATATACACGCTTACTGCCTATGTGTATGTACACGCTTACTTGCTGTGTGTATATACACGCTTACTGCCTATGTGTATATATGTAGTGTAGTAACTCGGCGGGAGACGACTTCACGGGTAACACACTCTTTATTTTATCAAACTCGTTCACAGGTGACTAACACCTACTTTGTATCTCGGGTGACAAACACCCACTTAGTATCTCGGGTGACAACCACCCACTTAGTATCTCGGGTGACAAACACCCACTTAGCTACTTGGCGACTAACGCCCACTGAGCTACTCGGATGACCAACATCCACTTAGTATCTCGGGTGACAAACACCCACTTAGCTACTCGGCGACTAACGCCACTGAGCTACTCGGATGACCAACATCCACTTAGCTACTCGGCGACTAACGCCACTGAGCTACTCGGGACACTCCCTGCCCGGGGTATCCGTCTCGACTGTGGGTCCTCAGCCCGACCCACGGGGGCGTCGGACCCCGGGTCCCACAGCCTCGCCTCCGAGCCACACAGGGCCCCGGTCCCCACAAGGACGGCGGGACTAGGGGTCTCGGGGCACTAGGTCTTCAGCTCCGTCTTCGGGTCTTCAACTGGGTAACTCTCCCCGAGTGCTCTCGCGCGTCCCCTTTTATACCCCACCTGCGGACGTCGCTGCGAGCACCCACTTATTCGACCAATCGCTGGGCGCTGGCTACGATCCTCTTTTCCCACATCTCATCGTGCCTCACCACCCACGCCGCGCCGCCCCGTCATCTGTCACTCCCGGCGCGCGCGTCCACACCACGCCCACAACGCGTGCCCAACCCCGCACCCCGCGCCGCCCCGTGATCCATCACTGTCACAGTCGGCGCACGTCAATACCACCACTACATCACCCCCTACCACATAGCTCGCAGCCGACCCGGCTGCTATAAAAATATACAAACCGCCCTGTGTGCCCCGTAACACAACACAACAACTAACGTAACAACACAACACGACGCGAACACTACCATCCGCAACCATCAACCAATGCCACCGCGACAATAGAACAATATATACAAACCGGCGAGTGACAATAGCAATGTGTATGCAGAAAGGAAAATAAATGGAAATTTTTTTTTTCTTTCGACTCGTGCAGTGTCCCATCCTTTCCGAGCGTCCCTACAACGGGACATTACCCCGGCAGAGGGGAACACCGGGCGAGCTCGGTGTTGAGAAAAAAACGTCTTCATGAAAATTGTTGTGCCCTAGCCCGAGTCCGCCTTGCCGGTCCGTCGTACGGCACCAGACGCGGTTGAACGTCCGGTGGTGCCGGCGGTTCAGAAAGACATCGGCCAGGCACCGAGGACCCGTGCGTGCCGCGGGGTTCAGGCTCCCGACGGTCAGCAGCCGTCAAGCCCGAGGCACCTGGGGGTGGGTCAGGTGGAAACACGTGAGGAGCAGCCTGCGACACCTCCCTCCCCGAGTCGACGGTCACATCACACGCCCGGTCGTTACGGCACAGAACGGGGTCACACGGTGCCGTATAGGGCTTCAGTCGGGAGGGGTGCACGTACCAACGGCGTTTTTCCCATTTAATCTGTATACTCTGGGGTCGTGCAACCCGCACAATTTCCACCGGTCCCCTCCAAGGTCTCAACAACTTGGGGGACGTAGCCAACGGTGCATGTGGACAATGCAGCCAGGCCTTATCGCCTGGTTTCCAATCATGCGTATGCACCCTCCGCTCATGCAATCTCTCGTTCGCAATTTGCCGCGACCGCGAATTCAACCTCGCCGCCTCCCGTGCTTCAGTCAATTTGGCGATATTAAATTTGATGTGGTCTGCCAATTTAGATTTTGCACGTGGCTGGGAAATCCCCAGTTGGACGTCCATGGCCGGATGGCCTCCCGCCCATACATAAGAAAAAATGGGGAAAACCCCGTCGCCGCATGAGGGGCCATCCGATAGGCCGCGAGTACCCCCGGCACCTGTAAGTCCCAATCAACCTGATCGTCGCAGACCTGTTGGCACAACATAGACGTAATCGTCCTGTTCAGACGCTCAACCATCCCGTCAGTCTGCGGGTGGTAGGGGGAAGTACGCACTTTCATTGTACCCAACAGGTCGCACACCTCGCGCAACAAACCGCTCGAAAAATTATTTCCTTGATCCGTCAGCAAGCGTTCGGGGGCGCCCTTGTCCAAAACATAACCCTGGACGAAGGCGTCCGCCACCGCTGCAGCCGACTGGTTGGCGAGTGGCCATGCCATGGGCCATCGGGTGAAGTATTCTACGCCAACCAGCAGGAACCTATTTCCCCTCGGTGTAGCAGGAAAGTGCCCCAAGATGTCCAACGCAACCAATTCGTTTGTGCGCGAAACTTGAATGGATTGCAGCGGTGGATTAGCTGCCAATGGTGGCGGTTTTCTTTCGGCGCACCCTACGCATCCCTTAAGAATGTTCGCCACGTCGTTACCCATCCCCGGCCAATAATAGTCTCGCTGGATTAGGGCGAGCGTTTTGTGAAAACCCAGATGCATGAGCCGTTCATGAGCTGCCAGAACGACCTTACCCCGCATAGCAACAGGCACAACGAGCACGTGACCCCGGGACATGTTGTCCCACTTCATCAAAAGGCCCTGTCTGCACACCCAGGAACCGACCCGCGCATCCCCTACCTCGGGAGCGCCAACTTTTCGACGTAGCGTAAGTAGGGAGCTGTCGGACATTTGGAGACGGCCCCACTCAATGAGGGGCAATGACAACAGTGAATCCCTCCCCGTGGGAGCGTCGACTCCCAATTGCACTTTGGACAAGTTAGCAGAACCGGCACACAACGAGTCCAACCACTCTGTCCCCTCATCACTTGGAGGATGCGACTCGACAGTGAAATCGGCTTGAGACACGAGCCGTTCCTCAACGGGTAGCGGCGCGGCGTGAGCCAGCACCGTTCCCTGCGCAATTTCGGCCGGCCGCGACCCCGTATTCAGGACCCTTACGAACGGCTCACTGTCCCCTCTCACCATGGTTTGAGCAACCGCTAAGTCGAGGCCCCTTCTGGCCCTGTTAGACGGCCCCAACGGCACCCCCTGTGCCACCGCGCCCACCTCGAGTGGCTTCCTCAACCGACGGGGTACCAACATTTTCGATCCCGGGGGCACCCTTACAGTCTGAGTTGCCAGCGCCTGCACCGTCGCACAAACCGTGCGTATTTTGGTAGGGCTCGTCAAGAACGCAAGCCGCCGACCTGACGGAAGCTCAATGCAGGCCTGATCTATGAGAATTTTGATGGGCATTTTGGACAAAAAGTCCGTACCTAGCAAACAGGGAACGGCCAGCGATGATGATACAAAAATAGGGCCCGCCAATTTGATGTCACCAATGCAAATAGTCGCCCGAATCTGGCCGATGATCCCCAGGGATCCCCCATTCGCCGCATTAAATGGCACGTCTACTGGCAGAAGGGGTCTACTTTGGACGGGAAGAATGTTATAAATAAGGTCCGAGATGATGGTGGCCGACGCACCCGTGTCCACAAGCACCCGGACCTCAACCCCGTCAATAAACCCCGTTACCACGGACGACCCGGCCGACGCAGCCACGATCCTGTGGGCCAATTCGGACCACTCGACTGCTTGCGGGCCGCGTACGGACCCCCCTCGCCGAAATGAACCCCCGGCACCCAGCCGCGAACCCCCCACCGCCAAGCGGCGACCCGAATGTGCCGTGTTTGTGGACCGAACGTGTGAGGTGCCGCGACTTGCCGGGTTTTGTTGGGATGACTTGTGGGCCTGGTCGCCGTCCCGACGTGGTCCTGTGGCGCGCTGACGCGGGGCCCGGCACCCGGCTGCGACGTGACCCCGAAGGCCGCAGTTGTAGCAGACGACGGACGTCGTTGGTTTCGGTTGCTCCAGCTTGCGGGGTGAACGTGTGGGCGAACGACCTCCCGTTCTCCACTCCCCCGGACGCGATGCAGCGAAGGCCTGCTCCTGATCCGCAGCTGGCTGAGGTTCGGCGATCGTGGCTGCCAGTACCGCGTTCCCCGCCAAATTGCAGACAACCCCCGGCCTGCATTTGAGGACCTCGTACGCGTGAATGCTCGTGGCGATCGCCAGGGAGCAGATATCCATCTCGTCCCCCACATTGATGGGGACCCCCAACTCGTGGGCCAACGCCAGCAGCTGCTCCGTCACCATGGCGTCCTTCCCCTCCTTATCCATGCGGGGAAAAGCTGCGTCCGCCAAGGCGAGCAGTGCCGTGCGATAGGCGAGCGTCGTTTCTCCAGCCACCTTCCGCCGATCGTAGAACTGGTGGCGACACGTGGAGGGCGGTCCGAACACCTTCGCCATCAGGTGTAGTGCGGCCTGGAGCGTAGAGCGGGACGACCTTGCAGCAGATGTGAAGGCTGCAAGCGCGTCGTCGTCAAGCATCGCTGGCAACGCACGCAGGGCAGTGGTGCCGGACCACCCCGACATCTCCTGATGAGCGAGGAACCTTCGTTGGAAGGCTCCCCAGTCGCCCCCATCCGCCTTGAACGCCGACAGCGCGGGCAATCTTTGCTGGAGGACCCGATCGTCGTCGACGTCGGAGAGATTTTCCCGCGCTCCGCTGTAGTTGTGTAAAATGTCGGCTTGGTTGTCAGGCGCAAAATGAAGAGCTCCGGTGCGCGCTGATGATGTGGGCTGCGCTGAGCGGAGGTCTCCGGTCACGTGGTGTCCGTGTTTCCCGCCAATCAATGGCGGCCCCTCAAAAACGGCGGGAACTTCCAGACTTTTGGCGCGAAGCGCCTTTTGGCGGGATCCTGCCAGCCTCGCTCCTTCCTCCAACCCCGCAGCCGTTTTCTCGCCCGCTGGAACGGAGATCTCCGCCAAGATTGCAGCGGCGGCGAGCAGCAACTCCGCCAACCGGGAGTGTGCGTCTTGGAGGCTGGTGTCGGAGGCAAGCGGAGCGTCGGCCATCACCGCGAAGTGCTGCATCGGCGGCCACTCCTCGTCCTCTCCTCCCGAGGTTGGTGTCCCCGGTACGCCATCGTCGTCCCGACCTCGCTCGTGGGTACGGGTAGTCTTCCTCGTGTCCATACTTCTTGAAGACAGGTTCACTTCTGACGCCAGTTGTAGTGTAGTAACTCGGCGGGAGACGACTTCACGGGTAACACACTCTTTATTTTATCAAACTCGTTCACAGGTGACTAACACCTACTTTGTATCTCGGGTGACAAACACCCACTTAGTATCTCGGGTGACAACCACCCACTTAGTATCTCGGGTGACAAACACCCACTTAGCTACTTGGCGACTAACGCCCACTGAGCTACTCGGATGACCAACATCCACTTAGTATCTCGGGTGACAAACACCCACTTAGCTACTCGGCGACTAACGCCACTGAGCTACTCGGATGACCAACATCCACTTAGCTACTCGGCGACTAACGCCACTGAGCTACTCGGGACACTCCCTGCCCGGGGTATCCGTCTCGACTGTGGGTCCCCAGCCCGACCCACGGGGGCGTCGGACCCCGGGTCCCACAGCCTCGCCTCCGAGCCACACAGGGCCCCGGTCCCCACAAGGACGGCGGGACTAGGGGTATCGGGGCACTAGGTCTTCAGCTCCGTCTTCGGGTCTTCAACTGGGTAACTCTCCCCGAGTGCTCTCGCGCGTCCCCCTTTATACCCCACCTGCGGACGTCGCTGCGAGCACCCACTTATTCGACCAATCGCTGGGCGCTGGCTACGATCCTCTTTTCCCACATCTCATCGTGCCTCACCACCCACGCCGCGCCGCCCCGTCATCTGTCACTCCCGGCGCGCGCGTCCACACCACGCCCACAACGCGTGCCCAACCCCGCACCCCGCGCCGCCCCGTGATCCATCACTGTCACAGTCGGCGCACGTCAATACCACCACTACATATACACGCTTACTTCCTATGTGTATATAGACGCTTACTTCCAATGTGTATATACACGCTTACTTCATATGTGTATATACACGCTTACTTCCTATGTGTATATACACGCTTACTTCTTGTCTATATAAACGCTTACTTCCCATGTGTAAATACACGCTTACTTCCTATGTGTATATACACGCTTACTTCCCATATGTAAATACACGCTTACTTCCCATGTGTATATACACGCTTACTTCCTATGTGTATATACACGCTTACTTCCTATGTGCATATACACGCTTACTTCCTATGTGCATATACACGCTTACTTCCTATGCGTATATACATGCTTACTTCCCATGTGTATATACACGCTTACTTCCTATGTGTATATACACGCTTACTTCCTATGTACATATACACGCTTACTTCCTATGTGTATATACACGCTTACTTCCTATGTGTATATACACGCTTACTTCCTATGTGCATATACACGCTTACTTCCTATGTGCATATACACACTTACTTCCTATGTGTATATACACGCTTACTTCCTATGTGTATATACACGCTTACTTCCTATGTGTATATACACGCTTACTTCCCATGTGTATATACACGCTTACTTCATATGTGTATATACACGCTTACTTCCTATGTGTATAAACACGCTTACTTCCTATGTGTATATACACGCTTACGTCCCATGTGTATATACACGCTTACTTCCTATGTGTATATACACGCTTACTTCCTATGTGTATATACACGCTTACTTCCTGTGTGTATATACACGCTTACTTCTTATGTGTATATACACGCTTACTTCCTATGTGTATATACACGCTTACTTCCTATGTGTATATACAGGCTTACTTCCTATGTGCATATACACGCTTACTTCCTATGTGTATATACACGCTTACTTCCTATGTGTACATACACGCTTACTTCCTATGTGCATATACACGCTTACTTCCTATGTGCATATACACGCTTACTTCCTGTGTGCATATACACGCTTACTTCCTATGTGTATATACACGCTTACTTCCTATGTGTATATACACGCTTACTTCTTATGTGTATATACACGCTTACTTCCCATGTGTATATACACGCTTACTTCATATGTGTATATACACGCTTACTTCCTATGTGTATATACACGCTTACTTCCTGTGTATATACACGCTTACTTCCCATGTGTAAATACACGCTTACTTCCTATGTGTATATACACGCTTACTTCCTATGCGTATATACACACTTACTTCCCATGTGTATATACACGCTTACTTCCCATGTGTATATACACGCATACTTCCTATGTGTATATACACACTTACTTCCCATGTGTATATACATGCTTACTTCCCATGTGTATATACACACTTACTTCCCATGTGTATATACACGCTTACTTCCTATGTGTATATACACGTTTACTTCCGATGTGTATATACATGCTTACTTGCTGTGTGTATATACACGCTTACTGCCTATGTGTATATACATGCTTACTTCCTATGTGTATATATACGCTTACTTGCTGTGTGTATATACACGCTTACTGCCTATGTGTATATACACGCTTACTTGCTGTGTGTATATACACGCTTACTGCCTATGTGTATGTACACGCTTACTTCCTATGTGTATATACACGCTTACTGCCTATGTGTATGTACACGCTTACTTGCTGTGTGTATATACACGCTTACTGCCTATGTGTATATACACGCTTACTTCCTATGTGTATATAGACGCTTACTTCCCATGTGTATATACACGCTTACTTCATATGTGTATATACACGCTTACTTCCTATGTGTATATACACGCTTACTTCTTGTCTATATACACGCTTACTTCCCATGTGTAAATACACGCTTACTTCCTATGTGTATATACACGCTTACTTCCTATGCGTATATACATGCTTACTTCCCATGTGTATATACACGCTTGCTTCCCATGTGTATATACACGCTTACTTCCCATGTGTATATACACGCTTACTTCCCATGTGTATATACACGCTTACTTCCTATGTGTATATACACGCTTACTTCCCATGTGTATATACACGCTTACGTCCTATGTGTATATACACGCTTACTTCCTATGTGTATATACACGCTTACTTCCTATGTGTATATACACGCTTACTTCCTATGTGTATATACACACTTACTTCCCATGTGTATATACACGCTTACTTCCCATGTGTATATACACACTTACTTTCCATGTGTATATACACGCTTACTTCCTATGTGTATATACACGCTTACTTCCTATGTGTATATACACGCTTACTTCCTGTGTATATACACGCTTACTTCCAATGTGTAAATACACGCTTACTTCCTATGTGTATATACACGCTTACTTCCTATGCGTATATACATGCTTACTTCCCATGTGTATATACACGCTTACTTCCCATGTGTATATACACGCTTACTTCCCATGTGTATATACACGCTTACTTCCCATGTGTATATACACGCTTACTTCCCATGTGTATATACACGCTTACTTCCTATGTGTATATACACGCTTACTTCCCATGTGTATATACACGCTTACGTCCTATGTGTATATACACGCTTACTTCCTATGTGTATATACACGCTTACTTCCTATGTGTATATACACGCATACTTCCTATGTGTATATACACACTTACTTCCCATGTGTATATACACGCTTACTTCCCATGTGTATATACACATTTACTTCCCATGTGTATATACACGCTTACTTCCTATGTGTATATACACGTTTACTTCCGATGTGTATATACATGCTTACTTGCTGTGTGTATATACACGCTTACTGCCTATGTGTATATACACGCTTACTTCCTATGTGTATATACACGCTTACTTCCTGTGTATATACACGCTTACTTCCAATGTGTAAATACACGCTTACTTCCTATGTGTATATACACGCTTACTTCCTATGCGTATATACATGCTTACTTCCCATGTGTATATACACGCTTACTTCCCATGTGTATATACACGCTTACTTCCCATGTGTATATACACGCTTACTTCCCATGTGTATATACACGCTTACTTCCCATGTGTATATACACGCTTACTTCCTATGTGTATATACACGCTTACTTCCCATGTGTATATACACGCTTACGTCCTATGTGTATATACACGCTTACTTCCTATGTGTATATACACGCTTACTTCCTATGTGTATATACACGCATACTTCCTATGTGTATATACACACTTACTTCCCATGTGTATATACACGCTTACTTCCCATGTGTATATACACATTTACTTCCCATGTGTATATACACGCTTACTTCCTATGTGTATATACACGTTTACTTCCGATGTGTATATACATGCTTACTTGCTGTGTGTATATACACGCTTACTGCCTATGTGTATATACATGCTTACTTCCTATGTGTATATATACGCTTACTTGCTGTGTGTATATACACGCTTACTGCCTATGTGTATATACACGCTTACTTGCTGTGTGTATATACACGCTTACTGCCTATGTGTATGTACACGCTTACTTCCTATGTGTATATACACGCTTACTGCCTATGTGTATGTACACGCTTACTTGCTGTGTGTATATACACGCTTACTGCCTATGTGTATATACACGCTTACTTCCTATGTGTATATAGACGCTTACTTCCCATGTGTATATACACGCTTACTTCATATGTGTATATACACGCTTACTTCCTATGTGTATATACACGCTTACTTCTTGTCTATATACACGCTTACTTCCCACGTGTAAATACACGCTTACTTCCTATGTGTATATACACGCATACTTCCTATGTGTATATACACACTTACTTCCCATGTGTATATACACGCTTACTTCCTATGTGTATATACACGTTTACTTCCGATGTGTATATACATGCTTACTTGCTGTGTGTATATACACGCTTACTGCCTATGTGTATATACACGCTTACTTCCTATGTGTATATACACGCTTACTTCCTGTGTATATACACGCTTACTTCCAATGTGTAAATACACGCTTACTTCCTATGTGTATATACACGCTTACTTCCTATGCGTATATACATGCTTACTTCCCATGTGTATATACACGCTTACTTCCCATGTGTATATACACGCTTACTTCCCATGTGTATATACACGCTTACTTCCCATGTGTATATACACGCTTACTTCCCATGTGTATATACACGCTTACTTCCTATGTGTATATACACGCTTACTTCCCATGTGTATATACACGCTTACGTCCTATGTGTATATACACGCTTACTTCCTATGTGTATATACACGCTTACTTCCTATGTGTATATACACGCATACTTCCTATGTGTATATACACACTTACTTCCCATGTGTATATACACGCTTACTTCCCATGTGTATATACACATTTACTTCCCATGTGTATATACACGCTTACTTCCTATGTGTATATACACGTTTACTTCCGATGTGTATATACATGCTTACTTGCTGTGTGTATATACACGCTTACTGCCTATGTGTATATACATGCTTACTTCCTATGTGTATATATACGCTTACTTGCTGTGTGTATATACACGCTTACTGCCTATGTGTATATACACGCTTACTTGCTGTGTGTATATACACGCTTACTGCCTATGTGTATGTACACGCTTACTTCCTATGTGTATATACACGCTTACTGCCTATGTGTATGTACACGCTTACTTGCTGTGTGTATATACACGCTTACTGCCTATGTGTATATACACGCTTACTTCCTATGTGTATATAGACGCTTACTTCCCATGTGTATATACACGCTTACTTCATATGTGTATATACACGCTTACTTCCTATGTGTATATACACGCTTACTTCTTGTCTATATACACGCTTACTTCCCATGTGTAAATACACGCTTACTTCCTATGTGTATATACACGCTTACTTCCCATGTGTAAATACACGCTTACTTCCCATGTGTATATACACGCTTACTTCCTATGTGTATATACACGCTTACTTCCTATGTGCATATACATGCTTACTTCCTATGTGCATATACACGCTTACTTCCTATGCGTATATACATGCTTACTTCCCATGTGTATATACACGCTTACTTCCTATGTGTATATACACGCTTACTTCCTATGTACATATACATGCTTACTTCCTATGTGTATATACACGCTTACTTCCTATGCGTATATACATGCTTACTTCCCATGTGTATATACACGCTTACTTCCCATGTGTATATACACGCTTACTTCCCATGTGTATATACACGCTTACTTCCCATGTGTATATACACGCTTACTTCCCATGTGTATATACACGCTTACGTCCTATGTGTATATACACGCTTACTTCCTATGTGTATATACACGCTTACTTCCTATGTGTATATACACGCATACTTCCTATGTGTATATACACACTTACTTCCCATGTGTATATACACGCTTACTTCCCATGTGTATATACACACTTACTTCCCATGTGTATATACACGCTTACTTCCTATGTGTATATACACGTTTACTTCCGATGTGTATATACATGCTTACTTGCTGTGTGTATATACACGCTTACTGCCTATGTGTATATACATGCTTACTTCCTATGTGTATATATACGCTTACTTGCTGTGTGTATATACACGCTTACTGCCTATGTGTATATACACGCTTACTTGCTGTGTGTATATACACGCTTACTGCCTATGTGTATGTACACGCTTACTTCCTATGTGTATATACACGCTTACTGCCTATGTGTATGTACACGCTTACTTGCTGTGTGTATATACACGCTTACTGCCTATGTGTATATACACGCTTACTTCCTATGTGTATATAGACGCTTACTTCCCATGTGTATATACACGCTTACTTCATATGTGTATATACACGCTTACTTCCTATGTGTATATACACGCTTACTTCTTGTCTATATACACGCTTACTTCCCATGTGTAAATACACGCTTACTTCCTATGTGTATATACACGCTTACTTCCTATGCGTATATACATGCTTACTTCCCATGTGTATATACACGCTTGCTTCCCATGTGTATATACACGCTTACTTCCCATGTGTATATACACGCTTACTTCCCATTTGTATATACACGCTTACTTCCTATGTGTATATACACGCTTACTTCCCATGTGTATATACACGCTTACGTCCTATGTGTATATACACGCTTACTTCCTATGTGTATATACACGCTTACTTCCTATGTGTATATACACGCTTACTTCCTATGTGTATCTACACACTTACTTCCCATGTGTATATACACGCTTACTTCCCATGTGTATATACACACTTACTTTCCATGTGTATATACACGCTTATTTTCTATGTGTATATACACGTTTACTTCCGATGTGTATATGTAGTAATTACTCAGGAGGCTTGACGACGGGATCGGAGGCACACTTATTTATTAACACAACTTGTATACAGTTAGCGAGTATACACAGGACCTAAGGGGTAACGTCCCCTTACTCGGCTAACAGGGAGACACAACATC
This sequence comes from Lampetra planeri, assembly GCF_965212315.1. Lineage (NCBI taxonomy): Eukaryota > Metazoa > Chordata > Hyperoartia > Petromyzontiformes > Petromyzontidae > Lampetra > Lampetra planeri. The sequence continues at coordinate 12,330,973 of NC_136136.1, read as the reverse complement.
TAAGCCCCGCTAACCTAAGCCCAAGTCCTCCACTAGGGAGCTAGGGGAGGCTACCTGTCCCAGCCCTGGTCAAGCTGGGATCCGACCCCCTGAGTTCCCAGACCTGCTCGTCAGCCTGGGCTCTCGGGGCCACGCCACCGGCTTGCCCTGGTCGGCCCTGATAAGGACAGCGAGCCAGGGGAGCTCCGGGGCCTATTCTAGCTGGTCTTCCGTCTTCGCTGGTTAAAGCTGATACCTCGACCTCGAGCCCTCCGGCTCACCCCCTCTTATAGTCCGCGGCCCCCCCGGGAGGGGCCCGTGGGGGATGCAGGTGCGGACGTCGGTGTGGCCACCTCCTATGTGTACGGCCCTAACCACGCCCCTTGTGTTTGTTTGCCATCCGCTCCCATACACAATTACACCTCTACATCACCCCCCCCTGTACAGCTCGCAGCCGTCCCCGGCTGCAACAAAACCAGAATAAAGGTGCATGCCTCCCCAAAACCGTGTGTGCCTCGCGTAAATTTAACAAGAACGATAACAGTCATAACAACAACAACAACAGGAACAGGTAGAAGAAGAAAGAGAAAAAAATAACCCGGCGCACCCTCCCGAATAAATACCCCATTCCGCAAACCCAACATATATACACGCGCTCCGGATGCCCCTCCCCCACTGTCCGCAAGGGCCCCCCAACGGCCGACCTCACAAAAGTCTGCGCGTTTTGGCGCGCGTTCTCGCGGCGGGCCCGTCACAAGGGCTCGACCCGGCACGCTCAGTGGTGGTTGGTGACGGTCCGGGTGCAAGAGAGTCTGGCGTCGCTGCCGAGTGACCCCCGACCCCTCCGGGAGGGGTTGGCGGGCGTGGACCCGTCACTCCTGTTGCACCTGGAGATGGAACAGTTGATGTCATGTTAGGCGAGAGCAGCGACGTCGGGGAGTCGGCGGACCCCTCACACGTTTGGCCATGCGTGTGTGTGTGTGAACCACGGGCCGGCGCAATGAACGGTTTCAACCTTGAGGGGTGCACGTACCACCGACGCCTCCCCCATTTGACGCGAACACATTGCGGCCGTAAGACCTGTACGACCTCCACTGGCCCCCACCACGGCCGTACCAACTTTGACGAGGTTGCCAGTGGCACCTGGGGACAGTGCAACCATGCTCTGTCCCCTGGTTTCCATTTTAACACATGTACCCGCCCCAGCCGAAGCCTCTCGTTCGCCTTCTGGCGGAGTTCAGAATTTTGCACGGCCGCTTCCCGCGCCTCAGACAATTTGCTGATGTTAAATTTAACGTGTTCGGACAAGGTAGACTTCGCCTGAGGCGCCGAGAGCTTCAGCTGGGTCGTCACAGGGGGGTTAGCCTCGCGGCCATACATTAAAAAGAAAGGGGAAAATCCGGTGGCCGCATGGGGAGCCATCCTGTAGGCCTGCAACACACCGGCTATGCGAAGGTCCCAATCTGTCTGGGATTCGGACACCTGTTGGGACAGCATAGACGTGATGGTCCGATGTAGCCGTTCCACCATCCCGTCAGTTTGAGGGTGATACGGGGAGGTCCGAATTTTCTCCGTACCCAAGAGGTCGCACACCTCGCGGAGGAGTTTTCCCGAAAAATTCTTACCCTGGTCAGTAAGCAGCCGTTCCGGAGCACCTTTGTCGAGGACATAGCCCTGGACAAAGGCCTCCGCGATGGCTGCTGCCGACTGGTTGGCCAGGGGCCAGGCCATAGGCCATCTCGTGAAGTATTCGACCCCTGTCAATAAATACCTATTCCCCCTGGGTGTAGCGGGAAATGGCCCGAGTATGTCTAGCGCAACGAGCTCGTTAACCCGGGAAACCTTTATGGACTGCAGCGGAGGGTTGGACCCCCTAGCTGGTGGCTTTCGCTGCGCACATTGCGTGCACGACCCCAGGAGATCCCCCACGTCCTTTGCCATGCCCGGCCAGAAGAAATCGAGCTGGAGCGTGGCAAAGGTCTTGTGAACCCCCAAGTGCAGAAGCCGCTGATGAACAGCCCATACCACCTTACCCCTCAATGCTGCAGGCACCACGAGCTGCTGGCGGCGGGTTTTTCCGTCCCAGTGCATTAAAAGACCCTGGAACAACCCCCACGAGTCAATGTTCGCCACCCCCTGCCCAACCCCCCCTGCGCGACGGCGCAGAGCGAGGAGGGAGGTGTCCTCCATTTGGAGGCGTCCCCATTCCGCGACCGACAACCCCAGCAACGAATCCCTCCCTTCTTGCTCGATAGGACCCGAAGCCAAAGGCGCATCGGCGGCGGCCACGAGGACCGAATCGGTGGTGACGTTCGGGGGCCTACAACGCCCCGAACCCAGGAGGCAAGCGCACTCCGAAGTGGGTGGCAACCGTGACAGGGCGTCAGCGTTCGTGTGGCGGACGCCCTTACGATATGTGGTGACAAAGTCGTAGTCCTGGAGAATCTCCAACCATCGAGACAACTGGCCCGATGGTTGTTGAACCCGCAGAGCGTACTGTAGGGCCGCATGATCTGTACGGACGGTGAAACGCCGACCGTACAGATATGGGCGGTACTGCTGAATGAAATAAACAATTGCCAATAATTCCCGACGGGTAACGCAGTACCGTTGTTCCGCTGGAGACAGTACCCGACTACCGTAAGCCACCACATGCTCTACGCCCCCAATGAGTTGGGACAGCACGCCCCCGATGCCCGTGTTACTTGCATCTGTATCGAGCAAGAAGGGTTGTGAGAAGTCGGGGTAATTCAACGGCGGAGCCCCCACCAGGGCATTCCGGAGGGCGTGAAAAGCAGCCTCCTCCTCCAGCCCCCAATGAAACCTGACTCCCTTGGACGTCAAGGCATGCAATGGTTTCGCGATCGTAGCGAAGTCAGCCACAAACCGTCGATAGTACGACGCGAACCCAATAAAACTCCTGACCTCTCCCACCGAGGTGGGAGTCGGCCAGGAGCTGACGCATTCCGTTTTGGCGGGATCAGTGGATATCCCCGAGCGCCCAACAATGTGACCCAAATACCGCACCGATTCGCGGAGCAAATGGCACTTCTGTGGTTTAAATTTTAAATTGGCAGCCCGCATTTTGAGAAAAACAGCACGCAGCTTCTGGAGGTGTTCCTCGAAGGATTTGCTAAAGACGATGACATCGTCCAAGTAAATTAAACACGAATCCCATTGCAAGCCTGCCAAGACCAGTTCCATTAACCGCTGAAAAGTTGCCGGCGCAGAATGTAAGCCCATCGGCAAGCGGTTAAATTGGAAGAGACCTTGCGGTGTCCGAAAAGCAGTTTTAGGTTTTGATTCGTCATCCAGAGGAAGCTGCCAGAATCCAGATAGTAAATCGAGGGTGGAAAAGAATCGCGCCCCCGCCAAGGCATCGAGCGACTCATCCATTCGAGGAAGCGGGTACGCATCTGCCACAGAAATTTTGTTCAATCGCCGAAAGTCGACACAAAACCGCAGTGAGCCGTCGTGTTTTTTCACCAAAACGATCGGTGCGCCCCACGGGCTGTTGGAAGGGGAAATGATATCGGCGGCTAGCATGTCATCAACAGCCGATTTGACATGATCCTTTTCGGCGGGACTGAGCCGAAAGGGATTTTGGCGGATTGGCGCGCTGTCACCCGTGTCAATATGGTGTCGCAGCAATTTAGTACAACCAATATCAAATTTGTGTTTACTAAAAACGTCGGCAAATTCTTTCAGGAGAACTCGCAGCTGCGCACGCTGCGTGTCGGACAGATCCACAGATCCCGCGCAAAGTGCATCCAGCCATCCGTCATCACAGTCCGAATGCGGTCGCGACGGAGGATCGGTGGTTACCTGACCCACGAGTGGTTCCTCATAGGGCGCCGGCGTTGCGTGTGCAAGCACGGTCCCTTGAGGAACCACGGCCGTTCGCGATCCTACATTAAGGACTGCAATGAAGGGGTCCCCATCCCCTTTCACCATGGTCTGAGCCGCTAGCAAATCGGGTCCATTGACCCCGGCCCGAGATGGTCCCAACAAGACCCCCCGATCCGCAACCCCTTTAGCAAACGGCCGACGCAACCTAAGAGGGACGAGCATCTGAGCCCCCGGGGGTACGCGCACAGTTTTTGTCACGAGCGCCTGCACGGTGGCAAACGCCCGACGCTCCGTGGTGGGGGAAGACAAAAATGCAACACGTCGGCCCGATGGGAGCTCGATGCACCCCTGGTCAATCAAGATACGGATGGGCATTTTGGCCAAGAAATCCGTCCCCAACAGGCACGGAACCGCGAGTGAGGAGGAAACCAAAACAGGCCCGGATAATTTAATGTCTCCAATGCAAATTTTGGCGCGGATTTGGCCAATAATGCCCAGCGAGCCCCCGTTAGCAGCATAGCATGGCACGTCAACAGGGAGCAAGGGACGACTTTGAACGGGAAGGATGTTATAAATCAAATCAGATATAATGGTCGCCGATGCCCCTGTGTCAATTAAAATCCGCACCTCTACCCCATCAATATGACCGACCACAACCGATGATCCCGCCGACGCAGCAACGACACGATGGGCGAGCTCCGACCACTGACCCGGTTGGAGCGCTCGCCGCATTTCAGAACAATCGCGCGCGATGGGCGGCGATTTTCGAACCCTGTTCAGTTGAGCGCGTGAGTGTGTGTCGGATGTGTGCATGGGCCAAACGTGTGAGGTGCCACGACTCGCCGTATTTCTCTGCTGGAGCTTGGGTGGAGACGGCGTGGCGTCCTGACGAGGTGTCGCTCCGCGCTGACGGGGAGCCCGGCATCCTGACGCAACGTGGCCTTGCAGGCCACAGTTGTAGCAGCGTGTGAGCGCCCCAGATGGCCTGGGCTGCTCCTGGCGGCTCGGTCCATTCCGAGCCTGCGGTGCCGCCGATCTTCATTCCCCCCGCCGCTCCACCCCGCAGACCTCCTCTGATGGGAGGGCGGTGGCCGCCATGGCATGGCCGGCCACCCCCTTGGCAGCCTTGCGACGCAGGGACCGCAAGCCCCCGTGGATGTGGCGCGCGACCAGCAGGGACGACATCTCTCCGTCGTCTTGAGCCAAGACGGCGATGTCCAGCTCATCGGCGAGTAGCAGCAGCTTTTCAGCCACCATGGCGTCCACTCCCTCCTCGTCCATCCGCGGGAAAGCTGCCTTTGCCAGGGCCAGGAGAGCCGTTCGGAAGGCCAGGGGCGATTCGTTGGCGCCCCGATGCCGATCGTGGAACAGCTGCCTGCAGTCCGAAGGCGGCCCATAGACGGCTGACAGCAGCTGCAGCGCCAGGTGCAGCGTGGCGCGCTTTTCCTTAGGCGCCGAGGTGAGGGTAGCCAGGGCGTCGTCGTCCAGCATCGCCGGCAGCGCGCATAGTGCCTCGGCGTCCGTCCAGTTCGCCATCTCTTGATGAGCGATGAACCGCCTTTTGAAGCCACCCCAATCTCCAGCCGCTCCCACGAACTCCTTGAGAGGCGGCAGTCGCTGTTGTAAGGCGACGTCCGTGGCTGCGGATCTCGCTCCCTCGTTCCCAGCCGACGTTACAGTGTGGGCGGGCTGTGAGCATGGCATCGCCGGTCGCTCCGTTGTTGACGCGCTGGCCGGCGTTGATGATGTCACGGCTCGTGCTTGGCCCTCAGCAGTCACCTGACGCAGGCCGGCCCCGCCCTCTGCTCGCACTGTAGTGATGGCGGGAAATTTAACCGCGAGCCGCGTCGGGGTGGCGGGAAATGCCGGCGTGCGTCGGCTGCTGCCGTCTTCCCGCGCAGCCCCTCCAGCTCCCAGCCGCGTGATCTCCTCCAACACGGCGGCCGCGGCGTAGAGCAGCTCCGCCAGGCGGGAGTGAGCCAGCCGAAGTCCCTCGGCCGACGCATCCCCCCCCTCCTGTCGTAGCGGCGCGGGTGTACTCGGCCCCGGCTGCTCCGATCCGACCTCGGCCATCTCTGGTGGTGATTCGGCCGCGGTGTCCTCCCTCTCCGACTCCCTGGTACGTGTCGTCCCTCGTGTGTCCATCTTTGGACGTTTTACTTCTGACACCAGATGTAGTAATTACTCAGGAGGCTTGACGACGGGATCGGAGGCACACTTATTTATTAACACAACTTGTATACAGTTAGCGAGTATACACAGGACCTAAGGGGTAACGTCCCCTTACTCGGCTAACAGGGAGACACAACATCTAAGCCCCGCTAACCTAAGCCCAAGTCCTCCACTAGGGAGCTAGGGGAGGCTACCTGTCCCAGCCCTGGTCAAGCTGGGATCCGACCCCCTGAGTTCCCAGACCTGCTCGTCAGTCTGGGCTCTCGGGGCCACGCCACCGGCTTGCCCTGGTCGGCCCTGATAAGGACAGCGAGCCAGGGGAGCTCCGGGGCCTATTCTAGCTGGTCTTCCGTCTTCGCTGGTTAAAGCTGATACCTCGACCTCGAGCCCTCCGGCTCACCCCCTCTTATAGTCCGCGGCCCCCCCGGGAGGGGCCCGTGGGGGATGCAGGTGCGGACGTCGGTGTGGCCACCTCCTATGTGTACGGCCCTAACCACGCCCCTTGTGTTTGTTTGCCATCCGCTCCCATACACAATTACACCTCTACATATATACACGCTTACTTGCTGTGTGTATATACACGCTTACTGCCTATGTGTATATACATGCTTACTTCCTATGTGTATATATACGCTTACTTGCTGTGTGTATATACACGCTTACTGCCTGTGTGTATATACATGCTTACTTGCTGTGTGTATATACACGCTTACTGCCTATGTGTATGTACACGCTTACTTCCTATGTGTATATACACGCTTACTGCCTATGTGTATGTACACGCTTACTTGCTGTGTGTATATACACGCTTACTGCCTATGTGTATATACACGCTTACTTCCTGTGGGAATATACACGCTTACTTCCCATGTGTATATACACTCTTACTTCCCATGTGTATATACATGCTTACTTCCCATGTGTATATACACGCTTACTTCCTATGTGTATATGCACGCTTACTTCCCATGTGTATATACACGCTTACTTCCCATGTGTATATACACGCTTACTTCCTATATGTATATACACGTTACTTCCTATGTGTATATACACGCTTACTTCCCATGTGTATATACACGCTTACTTCCCATGTGTATATACACGCTTAATTCCTATGTATACATACACGCTTACTTCCTATGTGTATATACACGCTTACTTCCTATGTGTACATACACGCTTACTTCCCGTGTGTATATACACGCTTACTTCCTGTGTATATACATGCTTACTTCCTATGTGTACATACACGCTTACTTCCTGTGTGTATATACACGCTTACTTCCTATGTGTATATACACACTTACTTCCTATGTGTACATACACGCTTACTTCCCGTGTGTATATACACTCTTACTTCCTGTGTATATACACGCTTACTTCCTATGTGTATATACACGCTTACTTCCTATGTGTACATTCACGCTTACTTCCTATGTGTACATACACGCTTACTTCCTATGTGTACATACACCCTTACTTCCTATGTGTATATGTAATGTAGGAACTTGGCGGGAGACGACCTTACGGGTAGCACACTCTTTTATTAACACCAACGTATATTACACGGGTGGCTAACTCCAGCCTTAACCCACGGGGTTCCCAGGGCTACACCCACACGGGCTCTTACGCCCCGTAGCCTCTCGGAACACACCCAGCCGGCGTGTCCGTCTCGACTCTGGGTCCCACAGTCTCGGTCCACAGGGACGTCAGACCACGGGTCCCACAGTCTCGCCTCCGAGCCACACAGGGCCCCGGCCCTCACAAGGACAGCGGGACTAGGGGTCTCAGGGCCTACCTCTGAACTCCGTCTTCGGTCTTCGACTGGTTAACAACTTCCCGAGTGCTCCCGCGCGTCCCCCTTTATAGTCCTTCATGCGGACGTCGCTGAGAGCACCCACCCCAGTTGACCAATCACTGCGCACTGCCCACGATCCTCTTTCCCACCTTGTGTCAGCGCGCAGAACCACGCACCCCGCGCCGCCCCGTAATCTCTCACTCCCGGCGCGCGCGTCAACACCACGCCTACATCGCGTGCCCAACCACGCACCCCGCGCCGCCCCGTGATCTCTCACTGCGGGCGCGCGTCCGCACCACCACTACATCACCCCCTACCACATAGCTCGCAGCCGACCCGGCTGCTATAAAAAAAAATCTTATTACCCCCCCCCCCCCCCCCGTGTGTGTCCCGTAACACAAGCAACAACAACAACAACACAACACAACAAGAACAATATGTACAACGCGGCGAGCGACAACAATAAATGTGTATGCAAAAAAATGACTCGTGCAGCGTCCCTTCATTTCCGAGCGCCCCTTGAACGGGACATTACACCGGGCAGAAGGGGAACGCGGCGGCGAGCTCGGTTTTTTTTTTTTTTTTTTTTTCATGAAAAGTGTTGTGTCTTAGCACGAGTCCGCCTGGCCGGTCCGTCGTACGGCACCAGACGCGGTTGACCGTCCGGTGGTGCCGGCAGTCCAGGAAGGCACGGGGCAGGCATCGGAGATCCGCGCGTGCCGCGGGGTTCCGGTTCCCGACGGTCAACAGCCGTCAGGTCCGAGACACCTGGGAGTGGGTCAGGTGGAGACACGTGAGGATCAGCCTGCGACACATCCCTCGCCGAGTCGACGGCCACATCACACGCTCGGTCGTTACGGCACAAAGGGAGGCCATGCGGTGCCGCGAAGGGTTTCAGCCGGGAGGGGTGTACGTACCAACGGCGTTTTTCCCATTTAATCTGGATACTCTGGGGTCGTGCAACACGCACAATTTCCACCGGTCCCCTCCATGGTCTCAACAATTTAGGGGACGTAGCCAACGGTGCATGTGGACAGTGCAGCCAGGCCTTATCGATGATAATTTTGATGGGCATTTAGCCAGAAAGTCCGTACCCAGTAAACAAGGAACTGCCAGAGATGATGATACAAAAATAGGACCCACCAATTTGATATCGCCAATACAAATAGTCGCCCGAATCTGTCCGATGATTCCCAAGGATCCCCCGTTCGCCACGTAAAATGGTACGTCCACCGGCAAAAGGGGTCGACATTGGACGGGAAGGATGTTATAAATAAGGTCCGAAATGATAGTGGCTGACGCACCCGTGTCCACCAGCACCCGGACCTCAACCCCGTCAATAAAACCCATTACCACGAACGACCCGGCCGACGCAGCCACTATCCTGTGGGCCAATTCGGACCATTCGACTGCTTTCGGGCCGTGTACGAACCCCCCTCGCCGAACCGAATCCCCGGTACCCATACGCGGTCCCCCCACCGCGAAGCGGCGACCCGAGTGTGCCGTGTATGTGGACCGAGCATGTGGGGTGCCGCGACTTGCCGGGGTTAGCTGGGACGACTTGGGGCCTTGGTCGTCGTCCGGACGTGGTCCCGTGGCGCGCTGACGCGAATGGCACCCGGACGCGACGTGACCCCGAAGGCCGCAGTTGTAACACATGACGAGGGACGTCGTGGGTTTCAGTTGCTCCAGCTTGCGGGACGAACGTGTGGGCGAACGACCTCCCGCTCTCCACTCCCCCGGTCTCGACACGGTGAAGGCCTCCTCCCGAGCCGTAGCAGTCTGAGGCTCGGCGACCGTGGCGGCAGGTGCCGCGATCCCTGCCGATGCACAGACGACCGTCCGCTTGCGCTTGAGGACCTCGTGTGCGTGAATACTAGTAGCAATCCCCAAGGAGCAGATGTCCATTTCGTCCACCGTATTGATGGGGACTCCCAGGTCGTGAGCCAACGCCAGCAGCTGCTCTGTCACCATGGCGTCCTTCCCCTCCTTGTCCATGTGGGGAAAAGCAGCGTCCGCCAGGGCGAGCAGCGCCGTGCGATAGGCGAGCGTAGTTTCTCCAACCATCTTGCGCCGTTCGTAGAACTGGTGGCGACAGGTCGAGGTCGGTCCGAACACCTTAGCCATTAGATGTAGCGCGGCCTGGAGCGTTGAGCAGGACGACCTTGGGGCGGATGTGAAGGCCGCAAGCGCGTCGTCGTCGAGCGTCGCTGGCAGCGCGCGTAGGGCAGTGGTGTCGGACCACCCCGACATTTCTTGATGTGCGAGGAACCTTCGTTGGAAGGCCCCCCAGTCGCCCCCGTCTGCCTTGAACGCCGTCAGCGCGGGCAGTCGTTGCTGGAAGACCTGGTCGTCGTCCTCCGAGGAATGCTTTTCCCGCGCGCTGCTGTGGTTGACGAAAATGTCGGCTCCGTCGGCAGGCGCATGGTAGAGAGCTCTGGTGCGCGCCGATGACGCGGGCTGTGCAGAGTGGAGGTCTCCGACCACGTGGTGTCCACGCTTCCCGCCAACCGATGGTGGACCCTCAAAAATGGCGCCAATTTCAAAACTTTCGGCGCGAAGCGCATTCTGGCGGGATCCCTCCGGCCGCGCTCCCTCCTCCAACCTCGTAGTCGTCCTTCCGCCTGCTGAAACGGTGATTTCCGCCAAAATTGAAGCGGCGGCGAGCAGCAACTCCGCCAGGCGGGAGTGTGCATCCTGTAGGCTGGTGTCGGAGGCGAGCGGAGCGTCGGCCATCGCCGCGAAGTGCTGCATCGGCGGCAACTCCTCGTCCTCTCCTTCCGAGGTTTGTGGCTCCGGTACGCCGTCGTCTTCCCGATCTCGCTTGTGGGTACGGGTAGTCTTCCTAGTATCCATCCTTTTGAAGACAAGTTTACTTCTGATGCCAGTTGTAATGTAGGAACTTGGCAGGAGACGACCTTACGGGTAGCACACTCTTTTATTAACACCAACGTATATTACACGGGTGGCTAACTCCAGCCTTAACCCACGGGGTTCCCAGGGCTACACCCACACGGGCTCTTACGCCCCGTAGCCTCTCGGAACACACCCAGCCGGGGTGTCCGTCTCGACTCTGGGTCCCACAGTCTCGGTCCACAGGGACGTCAGACCACGGGTCCCACAGTCTCGCCTCCGAGCCACACAGGGCCCCGGCCCTCACAAGGACAGCGGGACTAGGGGTCTCAGGGCCTACCTCTGAACTCCGTCTTCGGTCTTCGACTGGTTAACAACTTCCCGAGTGCTCCCGCGCGTCCCCCTTTATAGTCCTTCATGCGGACGTCGCTGAGAGCACCCACCCCAGTTGACCAATCACTGCGCGCTGCCCATGATCCTCTTTCCCACCTTGTGTCAGCGCGCACAACCACGCACCCAGCGCCGCCCCGTAATCTCTCACTCCCGGCGCGCGCGTCAACACCACGCCTACATCGCGTGCCCAACCACGCACCCCGCGCCGCCCCGTGATCTCTCACTGCGGGCGCGCGTCCGCACCACCACTACATATATACACGCTTACTTCCTATGTGTACATACACGCTTACGTCCTATGTGTATGTAGTGGTGATACGTGCTGGTAGTAAGGATCGTGGGGTAGCGCATGGTGATTGGCTGTGGGTTGGTGACGCGCGCTGACGGTGAGGGATCGTAGGTCAGCGCGGGGTCATGGGTTATGTGATGGTGATTGGCTGTGTGTTGGTGACGCGCGCTGACACTGATGGATCGTGTGGCAGTGCGTGGGGATTGGTTATGTGCGCTGGCACAAGAAGGGATCGTGTGGCAGCGCGTGATGATTGGTCGGTTAGGGTGGGTGCTCGCATCACGGTCCGCATAGGCTCCGTCTCCTTGGAGCGGAGGGTTATATAAGGCGGTGCGCGCGGGCGTTCGGGGAGAAGTTGGTGACCAGTGAAGACGGAAGACGGAGGAGGAAGAGATAGGGCCCTGAGACACCTAGTCCCGCTGTCCTTGTAGGGACCGGGGCCCTGTGTGGCTCAGAGGCGGGACCTTGGGACCCGGGGGCCGGACGTCCGTGTGAGGACCGGGCCACGGGACCCAGTGGTCGTGATCCGTACCCAAGCTGGGGTGGGTCTAGAGGTTCCCCCGGATGCTACGGGGCTGGAATGCCCGTGTGTGTGTAGCCGGGCGGAACGTGTAGCGTGAGCAGTAGTTACCACCCGTGTCAGGTGGAACGTGTAGCGTGAGCAGTAGTTACCACCCGTGTCAGGTGGAACGTGTAGCGTGAGCAGTAGTTACCACCCGTGTCAGGTGGAACGTGTAGCGTGAGCTGTAGTGACAACACGTGTTATTGTAACAACCCAAGTGTGAATAAAGTGTGCTACCCGTCAAGTGGTTTCCCGCCGTAGTTTACTATACTTCATGTATATACACGCTTACTTCCTATGTGTATATACACACTTACTTCCTATGTGTATATACACGCTTACTTCCAATGTGTATATACACGCTTACTTGCTGTGTGTATATACACGCTTACTGCCTATGTGTATATACACGCTTACTTGCTGTGTGTATATACACGCTTACTGCCTATGTGTATATACACGCTTACTTCCTATGTGTATATACACGCTTACTTGCTGTGTATATACACGCTTACTGCCTATGTGTATATACACGCTTACTTCCTGTGGGTATATACACGCTTACTTCCCATGTGTATATACACTCTTACTTCCCATGTGTATATACACGCTTACTTCCCATGTGTATATACACGCTTACTTCCTATGTGTATATACACGCTTACTTCCCATGTGTATATACACGCTTACTTCCCATGTGTATATGTAGTGGTGGTATTGACGTGCGCCGACTGTGACAGTGATGGATCACGGGGCGGCGCGGGGTGCGGGGTTGGGCACGCGTTGTGGGCGTGGTGTGGACGCGCGCGCCGGGAGTGACAGATGACGAGGCGGCGCGGAGTGAGTGGTGAGGCACGATGAGATGTGGGAAAAGAGGATCGTAGCCAGCACCCGGCGATTGGTCGAATAAGTGGGTGCTCGCAGCGACGTCCGCAGGTGGGGTATAAAGGGGGACGCGCGAGAGCACTCGGGGAGAGTTACCCAGTTGAAGACCCGAAGACGGAGCTGAAGACCTAGTGAAGCCGAGTAGCTCAGTGGCGTTAGTCGCCGAGTAGCTAAGTGGATGTTGGTCATCCGAGTAGCTCAGTGGCGTTAGTCGCCGAGTAGCTAAGTGGATGTTGGTCATCCGAGTAGCTCAGTGGGCGTTAGTCGCCAAGTAGCTAAGTGGGTGTTTGTCACCCGAGTACTAAGTGGATGTTGGTCATCCGAGTAGCTCAGTGGCGTTAGTCGCCAAGTAGCTAAGAGGATGTTGGTCATCCGAGTAGCTCAGTGGGCGTTAGTCGCCAAGTAGCTAAGTGGGTGTTTGTCACCCGAGTACTAAGTGGATGTTGGTCATCCGAGTAACTCAGTGGGCGTTAGTCGCCAAGTAGCTAAGTGGGTGTTTGTCACCCGAGTACTAAGTGGATGCTGGTCATCCGAGTAACTCAGTGGGCGTTAGTCGCCAAGTAGCGAAGTGGGTGTTTGTCACCCGAGATACAAAGTAGGTGTTAGTCACCTGTAACCAAGTTTGATAAAATAAAGAGTGTGTTACCCGTGAAGTCGTCTCCCGTGGAGTTACTACATTACAACTGGCGTCAGAAGTAAACCTGTCTTCAAGAAGTATGGACACAAGGAAGACTACCCGTACCCACGAGCGAGGTCGGGATGACGACGGCGTACCGGGGACACCGACCTCGGGAGTAGAGGACGAGGAGTTGCCGCCGATGCAGCACTTCGCGGTGATGGCCGACGCTCCGCTTGCCTCCGACACCGGCCTCCAGGACGCGCACGCCCGCTTGGCGGAGTTGCTACTCGCCGCCGCCGCTGTCTTGGCCGACATCTCCGTTCCGGCGAGCGGAAAAACGGCTGCGGGGGTCGTGGAGGAAGCGACGGTGGAGGATTCCCGCCAAAGGGCGCTTCGCGCCAAAAGCCTGGAAGTTGCCGCCGTTTTTGGGGGGCCGCCACCGATTGGCGGGAAAGACGGACGCCACGTGGCCGGACACCTCCGCGCAGCGCAGCCCACGTCATCGGCGCGCGCCGGAGCCCTCCATTTTGCGCCTGACAACCGAGCCGACATTTTACACAACTCCAGCGGAGCGCGGGAAAATCTCTCCGACGTCGACGATGATCGGGTCCTCCAGCAAAGATTGCCCGCGCTGTCGGCGTTCAAGGCGGATGGGGGCGACTGGGGAGCCTTCCAACGAAGGTTCCTCGCTCATCAGGAGATGTCGGGGTGGTCCGACACCACTGCCCTGCGTGCGTTGCCAGCGATGCTTGACGACGACGCGCTTGCAGCCTTCACATCTGCTGCAAGGTCGTCCCGCTCTACGCTCCAGGCCGCACTACACCTGATGGCGAAGGTGTTCGGGCCGCCCTCCACGTGCCGCCACCAGTTCTACGATCGGCGGAAGGTGGCTGGGGAAACGACGCTAGCCTACCGCACGGCACTGCTCGCCTTGGCGGACGCGGCTTTTCCCCGCATGGATAAGGAGGGGAAGGACGCCATGGTGACGGAGCAGCTGCTGGTGTTGGCCCACGAGTTGGGGGTCCCCATCAACGTGGCAGACGAGATGGAGATCTGCTCCCTGGCGATCGCCACGAGCATTCACGCGTACGAGGTCCTCAAACGCAAGCCGGGGGTCGTCTGCAAATGGCCGGGGAACGCGGCACTGGCCGCCACGATCGCCGAACCTCAGCCAGCTGCGGTGCAGGAGCAGGCCTTCGCTGCATCGCGTCCGGGGGAGTGGAGAACGGGAGGTCGTTCGCCCACACGTTCGCCCCGCAAGCTGGAGCAACCGAAACCTACGACGTCCGTCGTCTGCTACAACTGCGGCCTTCGGGGTCACGTCGCAGCCGGGTGCCGGGCCCCGCGTCAGCGCGCCGCAGGACCACGTCGGGACGACGACCAGGGCCACAAGTCATCCCAACAAAACCCGGCAAGTCGCGGCACCTCACACGTTCGGTCCACAAACACGGCACATTCGGGTCGCCGCTTCGCGGTGGGGGGTTCGCGGCTGGGTGCCGGGGGTTCAATTCGGCGGGGGGGGTCCGTACGCGGCCCGCAAGCAGTCGAGTGGTCCGAATTGGCCCACAGGATCGTGGCTGCGTCAGCCGGGTCGTCCGTGGTAACGGGGTTCATTGACGGGGTTGAGGTCCGGGTGCTTGTTGACACGGGTGCGTCGGCCACCATCATCTCGGACCTTATTTATAACATCCTTCCCGTCCAAAGTAGACCCCTTCTGCCGGTAGACGTGCCATTTTATGCGGCGAATGGGGGATCCCTGGGGATCATCGGCCAGATTCGGGCGACTATTTGCATTGGGGACATTAAATTAGCGGGCCCTATTTTTGTATCATCATCGCTGGCCGTTCCCTGTTTGCTAGGTACGGACTTTTTGTCAAAAATGCCCATCAAAATTCTTATTGATCAGGCCTGCATAGAGCTTCCGTCAGGTCGGCGGGTTGCCTTCTTGTCGAGCCCTATCAAAGTGCGCACGGTTTGTGCGACGGTGCAGGCGCTGGCGACTCACACTGTACGCGTACCCCCGGGATCGCAAATGTTAGTACCCCTTCGGTTCAGGAAGCCACTCGAGGTGGGTGCGGAGGCACAGGGGGTGCTGTTGGGGCCGTCAAACAGAGCCAGTAAGGGCCTCGACTTAGCGGTTGCTCAAACCATGGTGAGAGGGGACAGTGAACCGTTCGTAATGGTCCTGAATACGGGGTCGCGGCCGGCCGTAATTGCGCAGGGAACGGTGCTGGCTCACGCCGCGCCGCTGCCCGTTGAGGAACGGCTCGTGGCTCAAGCAGATTTTACTGTCGAGTCGCATCCTCAAAGTGATGAGGGGACTGAGTGGTTGGACTCGCTGTGTGCGGGTTCTGCTAACTTGTCCGGGGTGCAATTGGGAGCATTGAGGGGTTTGCTCATCGAGTTTGCTGACGTGTTCAGCAAACATAAGTACGATATCGGCTGCACTGACCTGTTGCGCCACCACATAGCTACAGGGGACGCGGCCCCTATTCGTCAGAATCCTTTCCGGCTCAGCCCGGCCGAGAAGGAACATGTGCAATCGGCGGTTAATGATATGTTGGCGGCCGATATCATTTCGCCCTCTTCTAGTCCGTGGGGTGCTCCTATTGTCCTAGTAAAGAAACAGGACGGGTCCTTGCGGTTTTGTGTCGATTTCCGCCGCTTAAACAAAATCTCGATGGCGGATGCGTATCCGCTCCCCAGGATGGATGAGTCGCTGGATGCCTTGGCGGGAGCGCAGTTTTTTTCCACACTCGATCTGCTTTCTGGATTTTGGCAATTGCCACTCGATAACGAGTCTAAACCTAAAACTGCTTTCCGCACACCTGGGGGCCTTTTTGAATTCAACCGTTTGCCCATGGGCTTACATTCCGCCCCCGCCACGTTCCAGAGACTCATGGAATTGGTTTTGTCAGGCCTCCAATGGGATACCTGTTTGATTTATCTTGACGATATTATCGTCTTTAGTCGGACTTTCGAGGAGCACCTCCAGCGACTGAGAGCGGTGTTCCTCAGGATGCGTTCCGCTAAGCTAAAATTTAAACCGGCTAAATGTTTTCTGCTTCGGGAATCTGTCAGGTATTTGGGCCATATCGTGAGTCGTTCAGGGATCTCGACGGACCCTGCTAAGACGCATTGCGTCAGCTCATGGCCAACGCCAACCTCGGTCACGGAGGTTCGTAGTTTCATTGGTTTTGCCTCCTATTACCGTCGTTTTGTCAAGCAATTTGCCACCATAGCCAAGCCCCTGCACGCTTTGACGGCTAAGGGTGTGAGGTTTCACTGGGGGGCAGAGGAGGAGGATGCGTTCTGCTCCCTCCGTGACGCTTTGGTGCAGGCTCCCCCCTTGTGTTACCCCGATTTCACACAACCGTTTTTGCTTGACACGGACGCCAGCAATACGGGTATCGGGGGGGTGCTCTCACAGTTGGTCGGGGGGGTTGAACGGGTGGTCGCCTACGGTAGTAGGGTTCTTTCCCCCGCAGAACAACGCTATTGCGTAACTCGTCGTGAATTGTTAGCCATTGTGTTTTTTACACAGCAATTCAGACCGTATCTTTACGGCCGTCATTTTACGGTCCGGACGGACCATGCGGCTCTACAATACGCTATGCGCGTGGCGCAGCCATCGGGCCAATTGTCCCGATGGTTGGAAGTCCTTCAAGACTACCAATTCACGACGATTTACCGAAAAGGGTTGCGGCACTCAAACGCGGACGCCTTGTCGCGGTTGCCGCCGTGCACGGACTGCACATGTTTGTTGGGATCAGCGCGGTGCAAACCCCCGGTCGCCGGCGCCCCGGGAGTTGCGCTCGCCGCCACTGACACCCCGGGAGAGGACGCCCCCACGGGGAGGGATTCGCTGTTGTCGTTGCCCCTCATTGAGTGGGGCCGCCTCCAGATGTCCGACAGCTCCCTACTTACGCTGCGTCGGAAAGTTGGCGCTCCCGAACAAGGGGAGGCGCGGGTCGGTTCCTGGGTGTGCAGACAGGGCCTGTTGATGAGGTGGGACAACATGTCCCGGCGTCACGTGCTCGTGGTGCCTGTTGCTATGCGGGGTAGGATTGTTCTGGCAGCTCATGAACGGCTCATGCATCTGGGTTTTCACAAAACGCTCGCCCTAATCCAGCGAGACTATTATTGGCCGGGGATGGGTAACGACGTGGCGAATATTCTTAAGGGATGCGTAGAGTGCGCCAAAAGGAAACCGCCACCATTGGCGGCTAATCCACCGCTGCAATCCATTCAGGTTTCGCGTATAAACGAATTGGTAGCGTTGGACATCTTGGGGCCCTTTCCGGTTACACCAAGGGGAAATAGGTTCCTGCTGGTTGGCGTGGAATACTTCACCCGATGGCCTATGGCATGGCCGCTCGCCAACCAGTCGGCTGCGGCGGTGGCGGACGCCTTTGTCCAGGGTTATGTGTTGGACAAGGGCGCCCCCGAACGCTTGCTGACGGATCAAGGGAAGAATTTTTCGAGCGTTTTGTTGCGCGAGGTGTGCGACCTGTTGGGTACAAAGAAAGTGCGTACTTCCCCCTACCACCCGCAGACTGACGGGATGGTTGAGCGTCTGAACAGAACGATTACGTCTATGTTGTGCCAACAGGTCTGCGACGATCAGGTTGATTGGGACTTACAGGTGCCGGGGGTACTCGCGGCCTATCGAATGGCCCCTCATGCGGCGACAGGGTTTTCCCCATTTTTTCTTATGTATGGGCGGGAGGCCGATCCGGCCATGGACGTCCAACTGGGGATTTCCCAGCCACGTGCAAAATCTAAATTGGCAGACCACATCAAATTTAATATCGCCAAATTGACTGAAGCGCGGGAGGGGGCAAGGTTGAATTCGCGGTCGCGGCAAATTGCAAACGAGAAATTGCATGAGCGGAGGGTGCATACGCATGATTGGAAACCAGGCGATAAGGCCTGGCTGCATTGTCCACATGCACCGTTGGCTACGTCCCCCAAGTTGTTGAGACCTTGGAGGGGACCGGTGGAAATTGTGCGGGTTGCACGGCCCCAGAGTATACAGATTAAATGGGGGAAACGCCGTTGGTATGTGCACCCCTCCCGACTGAAGCCCTATGCGGCACCGTGTGACCCCGTTCTGTGCCGTGACGACCGGGCGTGTGATGTGACCGTCGACTCGGGGAGGGAGGTGTCGCAGGCTGATCCTCACGTGTCTCCACCTGACCCACCCCCAGGTGCTTCGGGCTTGACGGCTGCTGACCATCGAGAGCCTGAACCCCGGGGCACGCACGAGTCCTCGATGCCTGGCCGATGTCTTCCTGAACCGCCGGCACCACCGGACGTTCAACCGCGTCTGGTGCCGTACGACGGACCGGCAAGGCGGACTCGGGCTAGGTCTCAGCAATTTTCATGAGGACGGGTTTTTTTTGTGCTCTACACCGAGCTCGCCCGGTGTTCCCCTCTGCCGGGATAATGTCCCGTTGTAGGGACGCTCGGAAGAAAAGGGGACACTGCACGAGTCGAAAGAAAAAAAAAAAATTTTCCATATTATTTTTTTTTGTATACACATTGCTATTGTCACTCGCCGGTTTGTATATATTGTTCTGTTGTCGCGGTGGCATTGGTTGAGGGTTGCGGATGGTGGTGTTCGCGTCGTGTTGTGTTGTTAGCTTAGTTGTTGTTCTTGTTGTTGTGTTGTGTTACGGGGCACACAGGGAGGGTTTGTAATTTTTGTAGCAGCCGGGGCGGCTGCGAGCTATGTGGTAGGGGGTGATGTAGTGGTGGTATTGACGTGCGCCGACTGTGACAGTGATGGATCACGGGGCGGCGCGGGGTGCGGGGTTGGGCACGCGTTGTGGGCGTGGTGTGGACGCGCGCGCCGGGAGTGACAGATGACGAGGCGGCGCGGAGTGAGTGGTGAGGCACGATGAGATGTGGGAAAAGAGGATCGTAGCCAGCACCCGGCGATTGGTCGAATAAGTGGGTGCTCGCAGCGACGTCCGCAGGTGGGGTATAAAGGGGGACGCGCGAGAGCACTCGGGGAGAGTTACCCAGTTGAAGACCCGAAGACGGAGCTGAAGACCTAGTGAAGCCGAGTAGCTCAGTGGCGTTAGTCGCCGAGTAGCTAAGTGGATGTTGGTCATCCGAGTAGCTCAGTGGCGTTAGTCGCCGAGTAGCTAAGTGGATGTTGGTCATCCGAGTAGCTCAGTGGGCGTTAGTCGCCAAGTAGCTAAGTGGGTGTTTGTCACCCGAGTACTAAGTGGATGTTGGTCATCCGAGTAGCTCAGTGGCGTTAGTCGCCAAGTAGCTAAGAGGATGTTGGTCATCCGAGTAGCTCAGTGGGCGTTAGTCGCCAAGTAGCTAAGTGGGTGTTTGTCACCCGAGTACTAAGTGGATGTTGGTCATCCGAGTAACTCAGTGGGCGTTAGTCGCCAAGTAGCTAAGTGGGTGTTTGTCACCCGAGTACTAAGTGGATGTTGGTCATCCGAGTAACTCAGTGGGCGTTAGTCGCCAAGTAGCGAAGTGGGTGTTTGTCACCCGAGATACAAAGTAGGTGTTAGTCACCTGTAACCAAGTTTGATAAAATAAAGAGTGTGTTACCCGTGAAGTCGTCTCCCGTGGAGTTACTACATTACATATATACACGCTTACTTCCGATATGTATATACACGTTACTTCCTATGTGTATATACACGCTTACTTCCCATGTGTATATACACGCTTACTTCCCATGTGTATATACACGCTTACTTCCTATGTATACATACACGCTTACTTCCTATGTGTATATACACGCTTACTTCCTGTGTGTATATACACGCTTACTTCCTATGTGTATATCCACGCTTACTTCCCATGTGTATATACACGCTTACTTCCCGTGTATATATACACACTTACTTATTATGTGTATATACACGCTTACTTCCTATGTGTATATACACACTTACTTCATGTGTGTATATACACGCTTACTTCCTACGTGTATATACACGCTTACTTTCTGTGTGTATATACACGCTTACTTCCTGTGTGTATATACACGCTTACTTCCTATATGTATATACACGCTTACTTCCTATGTGTATATACACGCCTTCTTCCTGTGTGTATATATACGCTTACTTCCTGTGTGTATATACACGCTTACTTCTTGTGTGTATATACACGCTTACTTCCTGTGTATATACACGCTTACTTCCTATGTGTATATACACGCTTACTTCCTATGTGTATATGCAAGCTTACTTCCTATGTGTATATACACGCTTACTTGCTGTGTATATACACGCTTACTGCCTATGTGTATATACACGCTTACTTCCTGTGGGTATATACACGCTTACTTCCCATGTGTATATACACTCTTACTTCCCATGTGTATATACACGCTTACTTCCCATGTGTATATACACGCTTACTTCCTATGTGTATATACACGCTTACTTCCCATGTGTATATACACGCTTACTTCCCATGTGTATATACACGCTTACTTCCGATATGTATATACACGTTACTTCCTATGTGTATATACACGCTTACTTCCCATGTGTATATACACGCTTACTTCCCATGTGTATATACACGCTTACTTCCTATGTATACATACACGCTTACTTCCTATGTGTATATACACGCTTACTTCCTGTCTGTATATACACGCTTACTTCCTATGTGTATATCCACGCTTACTTCCCATGTGTATATACACGCTTACTTCCCGTGTATATATACACACTTACTTATTATGTGTATATACACGCTTACTTCCTATGTGTATATACACACTTACTTCATGTGTGTATATACACGCTTACTTCCTACGTGTATATACACGCTTACTTTCTGTGTGTATATACACGCTTACTTCCTATGTGTATATACACGCTTACTTCCTATGTGTATATACACGCTTACTTCCTATGTGTATATACATGCTTACTTCCTATGTATATATACACACTTACTTCCTATGTGTATATACACGCTTACTTCCTATGTGTATATACACGCTTACTTCCTATGTGTATATACACGCTTACTTCCTATGTGTATATACACGCTTACTTCCCGTGTGTATATACACGCTTACTTCCTATGTGTACATACACGCTTACTTCCTATGTGAACATACACGCTTACTTCCTATGTGTACATACACGCTTACTTCCTATGTGAACATACACGCTTACTTCCTATGTGTATATACACGCTTACTTCCTATGTGTATATACACACTTACTTCCTATGTGTATATACACACACCTCGGGAATAGGCCAAGGCAGGGTTCGGATTGCAGCGGCTCGTTATTCTGGACGCGTGAGCCGAGGGCACGACCATCGCGGTCGCCAATTCCTGCACAAAAACACGGGTTTTACACTTCATCTGGCTCGACTCCAGCAGGTAAAACATCAAGTTTTACTGCCATGCAACGGTCTCGAAGCGGAGCGTGAGGGATAGTGCGACCCGCTTGCTTGTGGTAAAACGGCCACTTGGGAGGATTTTTACTTCCGTGGGATGTTTGCGAGCAACGTTTGATTCTGCCACTGTTCACGACACCATGGGGATGCTCTGCCCTGCGAGATTTCCTCGTGGATTCTCTGCCTCGGTCATCGTTGAGGCGATGGGGCAATTGGAATAAACCTGGGGGTGGAGTGGGTGGGGGACTGGGTCGAGTGGGGTACAAAACCAAGAATAGAAAAGCAAATTCACCAGAGGGAGGGAGGGGCTCCTTGGGAATGGCGCTCAATTCTTGCTGTGGCCTCGAATCCCAATCGCAGTGCCCACCGGCAAAATAATACACGAGACGTCCTGACCCCCCCTCACCCCCCACTCTCAATCCGGCCCCCTCGCCCCCCACCCTCACCCGCCCCCTCACCCGCCCCCCTCGCCCCCCACCCTCACCCCCCACCCTCACCCCCTACTCTCACCCTCACCCGCCCCCTCACCCCCCACTCTCACCCGCCCCCCTCGCCCCCCACTCTCACCCGCCACTCTCACCCGCCCCCCTCGCCGCCCTCACCCCCCACCCTCACCCCCCACTCTCACCCTCACCCGCCCCCTCACCCCCCACTCTCACCCCACTCTCACCCCCACCCTCACCCCCCAATCTCACCCTCACCCGCCCCCTCACCCCCCACCATCACCCGCCCCCTCACCCGCCCCCCTCGCCCCCCACTCTCACCCGCCCCCTCACCCGCCGCCCTCGCCCCCCACTATCACCCCCCACCCTCACCCGCCCCCTCACCCGCCCCCCTCACCACGTGACAGTCAAGAGTTTGTTGACATTGCATGGTGTAAACGTTGTCACAACGTGTAGAAATTGACAAATTCGTGACAAATAATTCCACTTGGGCTCACTGTGAATGACACGTCGCGCACAATGCGCGCTGCGACTTAGCGGCTCATCGTGCAGCCGGGCAACCACAGAGGCGTTCATAGATTTGACGATCTGTGCGCACGAGGCCGAGTAGAAGCTGACACTGCGCGCGTTTTGATGCCTGCCGTGAGCTCTCGCTCGCGCTGCCCCTCAACCAACCTGCCGGTGGGAAGTAACGACTTTGGCAGGGCACCTCAAGTGTCACGTGGACACTGCCTACACCCCCACGGGAAGAGAGTTTCGCATTAGCGACGAGCGAGCCACTCATGGGAGCATCAATCAAAACAACATTCTCATACCAGTACAGAGTGATATATTAATACTTCAGAATCATCGGAATATTTATATATACACACTGGAGGAATCCGATGAGCTATACAGCTCTTTTTGACAGATGTCCAGTAGGGGCGGGTAAGAAAGTTACAACAACGAACAGTACAAAAACACGATCGCAGTGCAAAGTACAAGAAAGGTAAACAAATCACACAAACACAAACAAATGAAACTAAACCATCCCCATCCTACCAGGCAAAGCCCACTGCGCTTTTAACTTATTTCTTCAGAAGCGACCTGGCCACAAATGATAGCTCAACAAAGTGGCCCATCATTTGAACATTTGTAGCAGCCAAAAAACGATCTGCTCTTCTCTGTTTTGGATAGGGTTATTGGTCTACTCTTCCACACTGACGAGACTCTGCCCCACTACAGGCATCCTGACAATGTACACACGACTGCTGGGTAGACGGCGACGGCGGTGGTGGAGAGATTGAAGAAACTTGCCCCAATGATTTCCTCTGCCGCGCCTGGAGATGAAATCCAACTCAGGATTGCGAGGCCAGTGCGAGCCCAGTGCGCCGCTGACCTTTAACCCGTGGAACCTGTCCCTCGCTGCGTTTCTCAGTTGAAAAAGCTGAACACGTCAGCGACGTTCATTGTTTTAGATCGGGACTCGGCAACCTACGACTCCGGAGCCGCGCGCGGCTCTTGAAGGACTGCTGCTTCGTGACGTTTCTTGTCAAGGACCAGCGCCGTCTCCTGTTCACCACACAGTGCACTGCGGGCGGCTCTTGAAATATTGATTATTTTTTTTACCGAATTTGAAAAGAATGGCTCTTCTTGTTATTTTGGGTTGCCCCCTGATCTAAACATCTCTTAATGTTTGGCAAAACGATGTTGACCAGGTGTATCATTCCGTTACCAGTACGAAAATAATATACAGTACAGTCGATAATTATCCGGCTTTCAACATTATCCGGTGGTCAGGGGCTAATCCAGCGAAACTAGCATGTAATCCGGTGATCGCCGGAGTACAGCTCCAAAGGCTGTACCAGTCCGGTGATCTGCAGAGTACACGTGACAAAAAAGTAGCTTTGCTTGATTTCAGTGTCAAATATTATAAATATAACTCATTAAAAAAAACATGAAATATACACGGTGCGATCTGGTGAAAAGTGCGTTGTGCAATTCGGCGTTCGCCAGAGCACCGGACTCAAGGCTGCCTCAGTCCGTTGATCGTCAAACACGTGGTTGTTGAGACAAGAGCATAGTCGTACTAAGGACATCACCCCATGTAGAGTCTTCTCTTCGAGATTGGAGTAGTAAGTACGGTAAATACAGTAACCTTTTACAGTAGGACATTTATATTTGTCTCTTTGGAAATTCATTTATATGTAATGCGGGCGTAAACGGCCTCGCGGATATGACGTCACGGGGGGAAGGGTTAGGTCACGTGGGGGAGAGGGGTAAGCTCTTAAGGGCGGTAACCGGAAGAGACGAGAGGAAAGTGTGGGAATAAAGACAGGAGGAGGCCACGCAGGGCAGAGGGTGGAGAGTGGCGAGATCGCCACGCGGTGAGACTCGGCACCGTCGGCCAGCGGTGTCCGGGCACGGGTGGAACGGAGAGCAGCGGTGGAGCTGGAGCAAGAGCAGCTGAAAGACTGCACAAGGACGGAGAGACTGAGAGGGAAGCCTGCAGCGGAGCTGCATCGGGAGTGGGGAAACGGCTACGTGAGCGACGGCAGCTGTCAAGCTGCCAAGCGGGAAGGCTCTGAGCGAGGGCCGTGTGGGACAAGTTGTAAGAACTCAAATAAAGGACAACGGAGACAGACACAGTGATAGAGTCCTTTATTACACTGGTGTCAGAAGTGAAACGGCATGTCAAAACAGCTCAGAAGAAAGAATATTCCTGCACCATCATCTGCTACATCATCCGACGACGACGACCTTCCTCAGGCGGTGGACCTGCCTGCGATGGAGGAGGAGATCCGTGCGGGAACGAGTACGGGTCCGGGAGTACAAGATGTCGCCACGTCGGTGGACCCGTCCGCGCCGGAGGACGCGGACTTACGATGGAGACAGATGGCGGCGCAGCTGGAGACCTTGAAAATCGTGCTGGCGCAACTGTGCGACCTCGTCACGCCGAAGACGGCATCGGGGAGGCCCGGTGGTGATCCGCAGGCCTCGGCCTTGCCTGCGCTGTCAGCGCCATCTGCCACGCGGCACGAAGACGCCATCTTGGGCGTGGCAGGGGAAGAACGGCGGGAAGCCGCCATCTTGCGCTCTCCGCGGCGGGGAGCCGCCATCTTGGACACGTTGCGATGCGACGCCATATTGAATATGCCGCGTGATGAGTCACCTCCTGAGGACGGCGCAGCAAGGAGTCGCAGTCGTCATCTGACAACCGTTAAAGAATTCTCCATCAGTGGCGATTGGAGTGCTTTCGCTTGCAGATTTTTGGCGGCGGTGCGCTCCGCCAGGTGGACTGACGCAGAGGCACTGGAGGTTCTACCAACTCTTCTCGATGACGAGTCGGTGCGATTCTTCCGTTCTAACAAGGCCGAGAAAAAGAAAACGTTGAGAGGAGTTTTTGACGAGATGGCGGATGCATACGAGCCGCCGGATGATGCTCACCGCCGGTTTGTTCAACGCCAGCGCGCACCCGAGGAGTCGCCGGTGGCATACAGGGGTGCTGTCTTGGAGTTAGCCATGGCCGCATACCCGGAGACGGAGCCTGACCTACTCGAACCCCTCATTTTGGGCAAAATGCTCGAGCTGTCCCGGGATTTGGGGATCCCTATGCCGGTGTGTGGCCATGAGAAGCTGACATCCCGGACGGCCGAAAACTGTCTGGATGCCCAGTTTAACCTACGCCGCTGGAAGCAAGTCACGGCGTGGACGGGGGGGGCCCATCATCGAGGGAGGTGCCGTGGGTTGGGATCCCAAGAAGGCGGTGTACGTTCCTGACGGGGGGTCCCGCAGGAGCTGACAGCCGCCTCTGCTCAGTGGTCGGCCGCGGTGGACCGGGGCCGCGATCTGCGCCGCCGACGCGGGAGCGTCGGGATGGGGGGCCTGCGGCGCGGCGCAACGACATCGAGTGCTTCCGCTGCGGTCGTAAGGGCCATTACGCCAGGGACTGCTGGGCCTGTATCCCAGGTCCGCCCCAGCAGGAGGCCTCGACAGCAGATGTGCCGCGGAAGGATCCTCCAGGACAGGCAAGTCGGTGCGCACCAGACACCCGGCAAGGCTTGATACCTCATTCATCACCATTGTCGCACGATCCGGGTGTTGTTAATAACGGGAGGCCATCGACTGGCCCATGTCGCTCAGTAACGCAGTGGTGTAAATTGGCACGGCGGGTCGTCGCGGCCGCTACTGGTTCGTCCACTGTACCGAATTCTATACAGGGGGTGGACGTGCGCATTTTAGTGGACTCCGGGGCGTCCGCGACCATTATATCGGATGTAATTTTTCATCTGTTGGGCATCCCACCAGAGGCCGTGCGTCCGGTTTACGATTCCTGCGTTGCGGCGAACGGGGGTGGTATGGGCATTGTGGGCCAGGTGGACGCCAATATATCTATCGGGGGAGTGTCAGCCTCGGGAATTGTGTTAATTTCAAGGTCCCTTGCGGTTCCGTGTTTGTTGGGAACTTATTTTCTGGCCAAAATGCCCATTCTAATTAGAATTATTGAAAACTGTATCGAATTACCGGGGGGTCGTAAAATTATATTTCTGCCGTCGCCCTGGGGGCGACCTGCTCCGGTCGGCCAGGTGCAGGCGCTGTCCGAGGTATCTGTTGACCTTCCACCGGGCTCACAGATGCTTATCCCCTTGCGGTATCGGAAACCTCTACCTGGTCGGGAGGGAGCAACTGGAGTTTTGTTATCACCGTCCGCAACTATAACGGACGGATCGGCACTCGTAGGGGCACAGACTATTATCCGGCCGGACCAGCAGCCATTTTTGCAAGTGCTTAATGGGAGTACAGAGAATGTGTGTGTGCCGGCTGGAACAGTTGTGGCACACGCCACCACAGTGTTTACGGCCCAGGACTATCTGGGCCGCCGGGAAATGGTTGCCGGTGTTTCGGCCGATGTAGCCCCAGATAATCGCTGGATAGCCGAATTGTGCAGGGAAAATTCTTCCCTTTCCGGGAAGCAACGGTTCGCGCTTTGCGCGCTATTGTTGAATTATTCGGATGTGTTTAGCTCCGACGATCTGGACTTGGGACGCACCTCCCTGCTTTCTCATCATATTGATACCGGGGACGCTGCTCCTATTCGGTTGAACTCGCATCAGATGAGTCCGGCGGAGCGAGATCATGTTAGAGGGGCAGTGGACGACATGTTGGCTGCGGACATAATCTCTCCATCTAATAGCCCATGGGGTGCGCCTGTGGTCTTAGTCAAGAAGAAGGACAGGAAATTGCGATTTTGTGTGGATTTTCGGAAATTGAATAAAGTGTCCGTGGCAGATACGTACCCCCTGCCGCGTATGGACGATTCCCTCGATGCCTTGTCGGGGGCGAAGTTCTTTTCGACGCTGGATCTCTCTTCGGGATTCTGGCAGCTTCCCCTCGATGAGTCCTCGCGGGAAAAGCCTGCTTTCCGTACGCCGCAGGGGTTATTTCAATTCGATTGTCTTCCGATGGGGTTGAATGCTGCCCCCGCCACATTTCAGAGGTTGATGGAACTGGTATTAACGGGGTTGCAGTGGGAGACATGTCTGATATATTTAGACGATATTATCGTCTTCAGCCGCACATTTGACGAACATTTACTGAGGTTGGAGGCGGTGTTCGCCAGGATGCGTTCCGCAAAATTGAAATTTAAACCGGGACCGGCTGATGGGGTTTTGAACCTTCCAAGGGCTGTATGGATTCGTGAACAAATGCTGGACGATTCATTGGGGACCCTGCGGAGTCGGGCTGCGAAGGAGAGTGGGGGACCGGGTTCTGGGGGAACGCCGGGAACCGCTCTCCGCGATGGACTGCTGATGTGGAGGGAAGGGTTACAGGAACGCTGGCGTCTTGTTGTACCGGCATCCTTGCGGTACGAATTGGTTAGGACTCTGCATTGCGACACGCTGTTACATCTGGAGGTGCAGAAGACCCTATTGACGTTGCAGCGAGATTACTTTTGGCACGGCATGACAACGGATGTCGTCGGGCACGTTCGCGCGTGTCCCGATTGTGCCCGGCGGAAGCCGCCTAAACACCCATATGTGCCGCCGATACAGTCTATTCGGGTGTCTCGAGTTAATGAGCTGGTGGCGTTAGATATTTTGGGACCCTTCCCGCCATCCTCTAAAGGTAATTAATACTTGCTAGTTGGGGTAGAGTACCTCTCCCGTTGGCCGATGGCCTGGCCCTTGCCCGACCAGTCGGCGGCGTCCATTACGGACGCCTTTATATTCGGGTACGTTATGGACAAGGGGGCGCCGGAGAGGCTCCTCACAGATCGGGGCCGAAATTTTTCTTCTAAATTGTTGGGGGAAGTGTGCGCGGCTCTGGGAACTAAAAAGATCCGGACATCTCCCTACCACCCGCAGACGGATGGTATGGTCGAACGGCTGAATCGGACTTTGTCCGCAATGTTGTGTCACACGGTGAGTGAAAAACAAGCGGATTGGGATTGGCATATCCCTGGGGTACTCTCAGCATACCGTATGACGCCGCATGCGTCTACAGGATATTCGCCGTTTTTCCTTATGTACGGTCGCGAAAACGTGCCGCCGATGGATGTGCAGTTGGGAACAGGAGTGAGGGGACCTACTCAGCCTCTTCCTGATTACATTCAGGACACCGTTCGCCGCGTCACTGAGGCGCGGGAAGGGGCCCGCATGGCCACGGCCAAAGCCCAGGCCCGGAACGAACGGTGCGCTCGACGCTCTAAGGGGAAGTGCCCCTGGAAGGTGGGGGACATGGCCTGGCTGCATTGCCCACAGGTGTGGCCAGGGACCTCCCCTAAATTACATAAACCATGGCAAGGGCCTGTTCGGCTCATCGAGGTTCCCAACCCACAGTCTGCACACGTTCGGTTCGGATCTCGGCGTTGGTACGTTCATATGTCTCGCTTGAAACCATATGTGGCCCCTCAAACGGATGCGTCATCTCCTGATGTTGCCTTGCCGGGGTCTGTTGCTGCCGACGCACCCTTGCCTGTGCCTGTTGACCCTGCAAGAGCGCCTGTCGTGCCTTATACAGACAAGCCGGCCGTGACACTGCAGGAGACAGGGGACTCTGCTCGGGGTGGGCCTACCACGGCTGCGGGGACGCCGAGCCCCGCCGCCCTTCCGACCCCGCCGCGGACACGATTGTGGGACACCCCGGACTCTGGCCCTTCGGGGAAACGGGACCGTGGCGTTGGCGGGCCTCCAATAGCGACAGGAAGTCTTGATCCTGTCGCTCTTAAAACCCCGTCGCGCTCTCGGTCTGCAGGGGTGCCGCCGCCCGTCCGGGACGGGCCGGCGACCCGCACGCGGTCGAAGTCCCTTACTTTTCGTTGATTTATACTGTTCTTGTTCTTGTTGTTATTGTTATATTTATTGTATGCTTCGTTGTCCTTGCATGTCTGATGGTTGTTGGTCGCTCGCATTACTTGTTGTTGTTGTTGTTCAGCCGAGGACGGCTGGAATTTTCTCCACGGGGGAGGGTGGTGTAATGCGGGCGTAAACGGCCTCGCGGATATGACGTCACGGGGGGAGGGGTTAGGTCACGTGGGGGAGAGGGGTAAGCTCTTAAGGGCGGTAATCGGAAGAGACGAGAGGAGAGTGTGGGAATAAAGACAGGAGGAGGCCACGCAGGGCAGAGGGTGGAGAGTGGCGAGATCGCCACGCGGTGAGACTCGGCACCGTCGGCCAGCGGTGTCCGGGCACGGGTGGAACGGAGAGCAGCGGTGGAGCTGCAGCGAGAGCAGCTGAAAGACTGCACAAGGGCGGAGAGACTGAGAGGGAAGCCTGCAGCGGAGCTGCATCGGGAGTGGGGAAAAGGCTACGTGAGCAACGGCAGCTGTCAAGCTGCCAAGCGGGAAGGCTCTGAGCGAGGGCCGTGTGGGACAAGTTGTAAGAACCCAAATAAAGGACAACGGAGACAGACACAGTGAAAGAGTCCTTTATTACATATATAATAAACACATTCAAAACACAGAAAAGCATGTCCACAATACCTAAAAACATGTTATACAAGAATGTGCAAATATAAGTTACTTTAAATGATGATGATGATGATGAGATTATCCGGCACCCCCTTACTCTCTACACCGCCGGATAATAATCGCCGCTCTCGCTGCTCGTGGCCTGACGACGCCGAATTCTTCGTCCGACAGACGGCCACAATAACGGAGCCACCGAGGCGGTGGTGGACATTAAAAACCCCATTCACGCTCGGGGCATGACGTAGTTAGCGATCGGTCGTACTCGTAACGCGGCAGCGCCGCACACGATCCACTCGCTGTCGTCGTTGGGGGAGGACAGCTTATTGGCACCAGGCGGAGGAACCCACAGGCGAGCCATGGCCACACCAACCATTGGCCAAGCTCACGTGGGAGGAAACCGAAGAGCCCAGAGAAAACCGACGCATGCGAGGGGGCAACACTCTATTCCGCACAAGATGGAACAGGTGGAGTTGATGTGGCTCCTCCTCGACGCCCACGGGGAGATTCCCAGCACGTGTGTGGTGCTCCACCAACCCTCCCTACTGCACACCAGTGCTGGAATGCAGGCAGCCACCACGTGACGTGTAACGTAGCCACAGACGCGGGTCCTGACTGCTTCGCCTGCACCCACTCCGTATCGCCGACCGAGCCCCCCGCACCCTCCCCCCACTCCGCACCCCCACACGGCGCCTCTACACACCCCGCCAGCTGCCCCGGGGCCGGCTGCTTTCGCTTCAAGGAGCGAGCGCTGTAAGGGGATGGGACTGAGGGGAGGCGTTAATCCAGCGAGCGAGAGTTCGTCATTCAGAAGAAGATTACATCACCGGGGGGATTATCCGGCTGAGAGAACCGGCTCCAGCCTGCTCCACCCTGATCCACCCTGCCCCACCCTGCTCCACCCTGATCCACCTTGATCCACCCTGATCCACCCCACCCTGCTCCACCGTGCCCCACCCTGCCGCAGCCTACTCCACCCTAATCCACCGTGCCCCACCCTGCTGCAACCTAATCCACCCTGCTCCACCCTGCTGCACCCTGCTCCACCTTAAACCACCCTGCTCCACCCTGATCCACCTTGCCCCACCCTGCTCCACCCTGCTCCACCCTGCCCCACGCTGTTCCACCCTGATCCACCCTGATCCACCTTTCCCCACCTTGCTCCACCCTGCCCCACCCTGCTCCACCCTGCTCCACGCTGTTCCACCCTGATCCACCCTGATCCACCTTTCCCCACCTTGCTCCACCCTGCCCCACCCTGCTCCACCCTGTTCCACCCTGATCCACCCTGATCCACCCTGCCCTATCCTCTAGCACTTCACCTGAATGAACCGAATCCACTGGGCATTAAAACAATCTGAAGGCCTCAAGGACTTCGTGAAACTGGTCCTGATTTTGGCCTCTGCCGCTAAGGAGATGCTTCCATCCAGCAGTGGATTGGCAAAGCCCTGGATTGGTATTACGTGTTCATAATGTAAAGGTGATGTGCGAACGTGACACGCGGACTATTGCCCTGACAATGCTGCCAAAAGGGATGGAACAAACGGAGAGTAAAAGAAGCGAGATGGTGAACTAACCTACATGATGGGTTCTTAAATCACTCTTGGCTCGCAACTGTGACAATTCGAGTCATCTGTGAGGTCAAGGTGATTTGTATATATCCATAATTACATTTCTTATTTCACCAAGAGAGCATCAATAATCTATTTCAGGAGGGCCCTGACAAGTTTTCGAGTCGGGGGAACGCTGCTGCTGCTGTGTGCGAGTGATCGCAATTGCAGGCAATCTTTCAGCATTGGGATGTTTTGGCCAAAGCCAGTTACAATGCGTGTGTGTGTGTTTTGTGGTGGCGTAGCAGTTAGTGTGCTGCACTACGAACCCGGTGACCCAGGTTCGATTCCCACTCACAGCCAACGCCAGTGACGATTATATAAACCGGTCCCGGGCCTTCCCTAGGTCGACTCAGCCTCAAGTGAGAACCAGGTGCGGCGAGTAAACATTGCCATTGGGGAGACAAAGGCGGATTTTGTCTTTGTTTAGCGATGACAGGAAACCAGAGAACCTGGAGTAAACCCACGCAGAACTGGAGTGGAGAACCCAGTCAGGAATCGAACCCAGGGAGGGTTTCCTTGTCGCTGTGTGGCACGCATCACTATTGCGGCGCCACCCTGCCGGCAGGCTGAATAATTCACGATGAATCGACTCATCTCTTGCCGCTGCTGAAGACACCGTGCGGCCGTGCCAGGTGTTCCTGTTCGAGCTGCTCGCCAGGCAAGGCCCGGGATGGACGCGGCCCCGAGCCGGAGGAAGTTCCCCGCAGTTAATCCGGAATTGCAATGGGAGCCAGCGGAGGGGGACTCAGATGGTTGGGGCAGTTATGGTCACGTCAGTGACTGCGGCTGAGAAGGCTGGCAGCGGCCTAAGGGCCGTGGGGAGGTGAGGGATGTGGGAAGACCGTAGAGGCGGGAGTTGCAGGAGGTGGAGATGGAGGGAGCGATGGAGATGGAGATAAACAAAAACGACTTCTATTTTACCCACTGAGCTATGTAGCTCTTTTTAAGAAGTGACCTCGCCACAAATGAAAGCTCAACGACGTGGCTTATCGTGTTGAAATGTGTAGAGGAGTCATGGATGGCATGATGTCATGAGCACCGTGAAGCGGGATGACGTCATGTCACAGGGATTGTAAGGGGGGTACTTAAGGGGGGCCCCGTGACGTGAGCGGGGTCGTTGTGGGAGCCGGGGGATGCTGAGGGTCTGACAAGGAGGTCTCTCCTGCTCGTGACCGGATGGAGTTGGCTGATCCCCCGTCCCGACTCGAGCGAGAGAGCCCAAGAGATAGCTGAGGCAAGGGACAGATCGAGCCTGAGGTCCGAGTGAAGGACCAAGGGACACCTATCTCTGGTGTAATTTGTACCCTTGTGTTAATAAACTGGCGTAAGCCCCGACATGAAGTTCTGTCTTCGCGTGCATCTTCACTACGCCACAACTGGTGCCAGAAGTGACTCCTGCTTTCACCGCCATGTCAACATCGGCGGCGAAACGCGTGCTTCTTCACCACACAACAAATGTATAGCAGCTAATTACTCTAAACGCATGTTGCTAAATGTGGAGGGAAAACCCGTAGGACCCGGAGACAAATCCACGCAACCACGGGGAGAAGATGCAAACTCCAAATACGCAGGCGTCAGGTTCAGGATCGAACCCATGACCTCCTGCATACCAAGTGAGGTAGTTAACATCTCGCCACTGCGCTGCACTGCATACCAGGTGAGATAGTTAACATCTCTCCTGGTATGCAGTTACTTGGCGATGGAGATGGAGGTAGAGATGGAGGTGGAGATGAGAGTGAAAGGCGAAGTGAGAAGAGAGAGGCTGCAGGTCGGGAAGCTGTGGCGATGCTCGGTAATGTGACAAATCGCGACAGCGCTGGAGAGATTTTAATAAATAGTCGTTTGTGTTGGGCGAATGTATATGCGTGATCTGCATTTCAATATGCTTTAGCTAAATAATTAAGTTTCAAATTGACTCCAAATTACATACAATTAACCGTGCTTATGTTTGCAACCATTCAACTTAATTGGAACACTAATTGCGATGCTTGCTGTGATTTGGCACGAGGAGGGATAGAGTGGCCAGGCTCTAGGAAACAAACCGATATTCTCAGCACCCAGAGTTGACGGTACAGTGCACCAAGATGTGTGTAGCTCGGTTTAATTCTATTTATTTTCTGTTGTTTACTTGAGAAAGCCTTTCAGGAGGGTCCTGCAAGGTGTTTTGCAGGAGGGGGAAATGTTGCTGCTCTGTGTAATCCTAATCGAGTAATTTTAGAGCACTGGGATGTTTGGCCAATTCCAGTGACGAGGTGTGTGTTTGTTTTAGCTGTGAGAGGAAACCAGAGAACCCGGAGGAAATCCATGCAGAACAGAGGGAGAACGGACAAACGCCACACGAAGAAAGGCAGGGAAGTGCAGTGGTAGTGCTTAGGGTTTGATTCCCGACTCGGTGGAGTTTATATCTTCTCTGCGTTCTGCGCGATGTTACCTGTGGGATCTCCGGTGTAACTGACTCGTAGCTAGGGTTCCCACCGTTTCCCCAGACCAATCCCTGGACATTTTTCTCAGTCGGCCGGGACCTGCGCAGTAAACTGCAACAAATGATTGACACGTGCGTATGTGTGTACGTTGAACTTCGTTCACAACATACGTAGCCCGCCTTGTTAATCGGATTGGTCTCCGTGTCCTACGGGTTTTCCCTCTACATTTAGAAACATGCGTTTAGAATATTTGGCTGCTACACATTTCAACATGATAAGCCACTTCATTGGGCTATCATTTGTGGCGAGGTCACTTCTAAAAAAGAGCTGCATAGCTCAGTGGGTCTTACCTGGTAAAATAAAATACGTTTTTTAAATCTCCATCTCCACCTCCATCTCTCCCTCCATCTCCACCTCCTGCAACTCCCTCCTCTACGGCCTCCCCACATCCCTCACCTCCCCACGCCCTCTTCCCTGCGCGATCTCAGAGCCGAGGGAAGGTCGCCGCGCACGCCGGCAGCCAGCCCTGGGCGGACGCGGCCACGCCTGTCAGGGCAGGAAGATGCGCGGGCCACGGCGAGTCCCGCTCTACGCGCCGCGCGAAGCGAGCCCCGCTCTACGCGCCGTGCGAGGCGCCCGACGTTCCGGCTTTGCTCGCATGCGGCCACCCCCTGCCGCCCGCTCGCAGCTCCGAGGGCGGCCGCACTACCGGGACTCCCCCCCCGCCCGTCCCTGACGGCCGAGCGGTGGAAGCGGTGCCTGCATCACAGCCGTGTGCGCACATCTCTGATAGATACAGCAGGTGGGGGGGAGCGGAGGTTGGGGGGGCGCTCACTCGATCCCCTTCCTTGAGACCTCAAATATTAGTATTTTGTTGATATTTTCCACAGAAGAAAGAGCGTTTACCTTAAATGACGTTATTATTGATGCAGGGCCCTGTTGGCTGAAGCTTGACATTTGGAGACCGCCCCGTGCCCCCACTCCAGCACCCACGGGGGGGTGGCGTTTCCAAATCATCGACCTCCCATGCACGGCCCTCCAGTGAGCTCCTGCAGCAGCATGTGTCGCTCTCTCCCAGTGCTGCCAATTCTGCTTTATTTTTGATGTGCACATTCGGGTTGCCACCCGTGATGGCTCCGTGATGGCCCCGTGATGGCCCCGTGCTGGCCCCGTGATGGCCCCGTAATGACTCAGATCGGATGTGCCAGTGGAGAATATGTATTAAAATGTGTTACACGACAACAAGATTATGCTCCTCGCGCCCAATATTACCCATCATAAAGGTTTTGGTAAGTATAAATGGGTCGTTAAACCCACCACCACCAGACAGCCAATAAGTAAGGTTTGTCACGTAAACAAAACGTGCCAATTAGTCACTAGTTCAGCACACCGGTGTGTGTTGGAGAGTAAACCCACACCATTCGAGTCCCGTGACGTTTCGCCGCTCATTACAACCAGCCTCATCAGGCGACAGACAGAATCTTGATTTTAAGCTTTCGTGACTGCAGGAATCCATACTCTTTAGTTCTTTCGGTGAAGTCATGTAGGTAGAAAAAATAATAGATCACGACGTTTCGATCGCCACACAAGTAATCGTCTTATATAGGGACTTGTTTCATCACAATACGACGTTTCGATTGCAACACAAGCCATCGTCATCAGGTAGAACTAAATTTGAGAGAGAGAGAAAACACAGACACGGAGACACACAGACAGACACACAAGCAGAGAGAGACAACACAAAGACACACAGAGAGAAACACACAACATAGACACACAGAGGTGTTGCAATCGAAACGTCGTATTCTATTATTTAATTCATCTTCTTTCTACGTGGCTTTACCGAAAGAACCAAAGAGTATGGACAGACATAATTATGGAGATATCCTTCTCCCTGTTTCAGTCTTAGACAGAGGAGGGGTAAATGTGATGTCGTCACCGGTGAGCCAATCAGCGGCGAAGACCAGAGGGGTGGGGGGGGCGTTAATGTAGAACAATTCCCCAAAAATGCGACCAAATGTGTCCGCTTATTTCTGTTTTCATTGACGACTAAACTCAGACCAGACCTTGAACCATGAATAAATGTGGCTTCATCCTGGGTGGTGGAGCAAGGTGCAAGAATACCTCGCTGCTGCGTGGTGGTGGTGGCGCACGCCTGCAATATACCACTGGAAGCAGCTAGGGTTGGGGGAGCCTGTACCCCTGGTTTGCCAGGGGTACAATTCCCAGTGGATGCTCCACGTAGGACGCATCACTGTGACTTCTAGTCTATGACTGGGCTAATGTCATTGGGCAACATTCATTTGTGAGCCAATTAGCCAAAGATCTCCACTTTATTTATAAGCTTTATTCGTGCCGTTACAAAATCCCAAAACATCTGAGATGCGTGTCGCAGAATTTTTAACTAGATTTTGTACAGAACTTTGTTCAAAAACGATTAATGGAACTGCTGGTGATCCACAGTTTTGTACCAACTGGTTGATGTTTTCTCTGGGGATCACCACTCTGCCATCTCTGTAGCTTTTTTAAAAATACATTAGTGAGGTCGGAACAACACAATTGTGAGTGTACGTAATTGTTTTGTAAGATCATTTGGTTTTATTTACTTTATATTTGTAATATTTTATATCTTGTTTCTTGACTCCTGCTGCCGTGTCTGTCTGCTGGCCGAGTCACCCTTGAAATAGGGCCGTGTAGCTCATTGGGTTTTTTACTCGGATTATATCAACTTCTGATTCTGGTTCTGAGAAAGTGGTGCAGAGAAAATGTGGACTCCACCTGTCCCGCCTGTGTGGAATAGAGCGTTTCTCCCTCGCATACGTGGGGTTTTCTCCGGCTGCTCCGGTTTTCTCCCACATGTAAGCACTCATTAATTGGCCGACAACACCTTAATAAATAGAGGACCACAGAGCGAGGGGAAGTATTGGCACCGGCTCATTGCGCGGCTGCTGCATTCCCGCTTGTCTCTAGTTCCTCACGCCTCTGAGCCAATTCTCTCTTTACAAGAGCGACCGCAGCCTGTTCGTCTTACAAGTTGACATTGCTCTGATTATTATTGAGACGGATCGGCAAATAACACGTAACTTTATCCAAGAATCACCGGTGAACGCTCCTATGTGTTTCCTGTATGCCAGTGTACACTGACTGTTGTCTGTGAAAGTAACCTGGTTCATGGCAAGGATCGTTTTCAAGCCAGCAGTGATAGTGGAGCTTCAACACTGGGCACCTGGGACAGCCTGGAAGCTACGAATATCCGCTTGTCATTTGATCGAGCACGATGAACAAAGTCGTCAGACAAACAGTGGACCGGACTGTCAGTACTTTAGACTGTAATGGGTCACTGACGATGAGAGGCACAGGGTCGGAAACATAACAGGGACTTGCACAACAACAAGCTTGATGGTGATTATTTTGTGTGAAGTACGAGGGAGTTTTATGTTGAACTAGGACCCATATATTGTCTATAAACGTCTGGCAATTCCCCAGCATTGGATCAAGCGAGCCTGACTGCTGATGAGACGTTGAACCAATCAATTCTGCTGAAGTGATGCGCTCCCAGAAGGCCGCGTAGCTGATGGGATGTGTACAAAATACTTTTATTTTTCTACGTGAAGCGAAAGTGTATGGGAAGGAGGCGAATTGTCTGCTTATTTAATTCGTTACAGAGGAAGCTGCCGAGCCGCTACACAAGTGATATCTGTGCAAGATCGACCCCTAAAGGACATCAGGCCCGCGTTGGCACTTGCGGCGTCAATGTCGACCGTGCAATGCGAGTCCACTGCTCCAGCAGATTCTCCACAACAGCGCTAACTCTTATTTTGTGGCATACGTAGACCCGCCGGTGAGTAACGACAGAGGCCCGTGCTTGCAGATGAGGGTGTGCGTCAGTGCTCGGGAGATGGTCGTGAACTTTCCAAAATGCTGACGACTATTTTAAGATATGAGTCACCCAAGCTTCCCAGAAGCCACCCAAAGAAGTGGCGATGACTTCTGAAGATGGTAAATGTGTTGATGGCTGATTCTATCACTCAGCACAGTACTTACGTCAAGGCTTACAAGTCACTTACGCAGCGTGCGGTTGTTTACTCTAAATTACAATCGGGAAAATTTCCCATTCTGTAAAAAACTAAACGTCAAGAGGGAAGAAAGACTGATTGGTAAGAAAGTTTCCTCGCAAAGATGTGCGATGAACTCCAGTAGAGCTCACTTCTTCTTGCTGCAAAGGAAGTGTTGCGACATTGCAATTTCCAGAATCCTTCAGCTGTCAACGGCCTGCATCAAGTGACAGAACACAAATTGCACACATCACCCATGCTGCAAATTACCAAAAAATACCAACGTTTACATAATTAAAGTTTTACGTGAACTTTTAATCTGGAACACCTTCACAGTGGCTCCATTTCGAATCAAACTAAGTTGTCAAGTCTCTTTAAATTGTCTTTATAATTCACATTTCCACAAATGGGCGACTAACACGTTATTAAATATCAGTGGCGAGATCGCCTGAGCGGGTGTGACGGTCACTCAGCCAATCAACACCAAGTCGAGGGTTCAATCCCCGCTGCAGCGCCAGTCGACGTGAAGAGGCCGCGCACATTCAATCCGCTTGATGCCGACGGATCCCCCCCCCCACGCTGCCCGTGGGGGTTGTTTGACCACCTCACGTCCGCCGGTCAGCGTGGGCGGCTTGAAGCATATCGGCCGTAGACAACAATGACGACGACAACGCCGCGTGGCTGTGATTAAGGGGAGGTAAGTCGTGACGTCCGTCAGCAAGGAACCCCAAACACTCACCGGACGACGTCGCGCAGCCTTTAATGTCCACTCTGCAGCAGATGGTACGGGGGTTATAAATACCCCCACCAAGAACAATGGGGTCGCTGCTGGCTGTGGGGATCGACCTCCATGCCCTGGCCGTACACTGCGGGTGCGTCAACGGCGACTGGATTATTGTCAACCGTGGACGCGTGCGAGTGAATCGTCGGGGTGGGCACGGGGCTCTGGGTTTTGTAGCTCAGATCTGTGAGCAGATGCGCGAGGTTCGGGCAGGAGACAAAGGGCACTTTCTAACTTTCTGGAGCCGCGCAATTCAGCTGAAGAGGATGCGATCAATGCCAAGAGGATCCAGGGCCTCGGGCCTGACGCCCCCCCCCCCCCACCTGCTTCCACAACCGCCACCAACTCCTGGAATCGTGCGTTTATTTCAGATCAGCCGAGACATCTGTCGCCCTGAGCACGTTTCTCAGAGAGCAGCACTCACTCCGGGGTCGTTCTATCCCCTTTGACAACTGCAACCCTTCCAAAGCCGTCACTCGCCAAAAGCAGCCGATTAATGTTCCGGCGCTTTTGTGCAGATTCCATTGATCGATTATCCCCAAAAACCGATTTGAACAGAAATCTGCTCATTAACGGATTTGGCACGTGCTGCCCTCTTGATAATCGATTTGCAACAGATTTTGAAAACAAAGATTCAAGCTGAAGAAGATAGCTATGGCTGCACAGTGCCCCTCGGCAGTAAACACAGCATGCCACGAGCCTAGCCGTGAAGACATTATAACCTTTGAGCTACAGAATCACGAGTGGATGTAACAAATTGAGCAGTGCATAGCAGCTGGCTGTTACCAGCTGTTGCAGGTTCATAAAATACAGCAAATAAAGAATAATAATACTCAGGCGCAAGTTTCCCCAATGCTTGTAAATGCGACGTTCATCAACGTTGAATGTGATTTTCTGACCATGAGTATTCAACAGAGCGTAACGCGACAGCAGTGAGAGGACGGGCTTGCGGTGACCTACAAGGCACGCATAAGAGCTATTCCACTGCATGGATTGGTTTGACATGAGGATTTAAAAACGTAGGACGCGACCCAAACGATCGAGTCAAAAGGGGGACCCAGTCGAGCGTGGCCGGTGTAGCTCCACTGCCCCCCCCCCCCACGCGCGGTTAGCGCTAACCCCCGACAAACCTGGCTTCACTTTCCAAGGGGCCTCTTCGGAAATAGCCTGGCCCTCGATTGGGTTTTCTCTTTAATCTCTGTCCAGGATCCACCTGCTCGAACGTAAACTGAAACTCCCAGGTGGTTCCCTCCGCGGCCCTTCCCAAAAACCCCACACTGCGCTCCGTGGGAGTTGGGGGAAGAGAGAGGACGAAGGGGGCGGTGAAGCTTTGGGAAGGGGGGCGGGGGGGGTAGCGGGGCTTTTGAGGAAGGGATCTTGGGGGTGCGTCCCTGGGAATGTGTGTGAAACAGGAAGACCGGGGTGACGCAGCAGGCCACGAGTGACAGCGCGGCCACCACTGACAAAGTGTGCGGGCAGGGGGGTCTGGGTCGGTGGGGTGGGGGTGGAGTGAGTGCCTGGCAGGGTGAGGCATGGGGGGGGGGGTGGAGTGAGTGGCTGGCAGGGTGAGGCACGGGGGGTGGAGTGAGTGGCTGGCAGGGTGAGGCACGGGGGTTGGGGGTGGAGTGAGTGGCTGGCAGGGTGAGGCACGGGGGGGTGAAGTGACTGGCTGGCAGGGTGAGGCACGGGGTGGTGGGGGTGGAGTGAGTGGCTGGCAGGGAGAGGCACGGGGGGTGGGGGGGGAGTGAGTGGCTGGCAGGGTGAGGCATGGGGGGGGGGGTGAGTGGCTGGCAGGGTGAGGCACGGGGGGGTGGAGTGAGTGACTGGCAGGGTGAGGCACGGGGGGTGGAGTGAGTGGCTGGCAGGGTGAGGCACGGGGGGTGGGGGTGGAGTGAGTGACTGGCTGGGTGAGGCACTGGGGGTGGGGGTGGAGTGAGTGACTGGCTGGGTGAGGCACGGGGGGTGGAGTGAGTGGCTGGTAGGGTGAAGCACGGGGGGGGGGGTGGAGTGAGTGACTGGCAGGGTGAGGCACGGGGGGTGGAGTGAGTGGCTGGCAGGGTGAGGCACGGGGGTGGGGGTGGAGTGAGTGGCTGGCAGGGTGAGGCATGGGGTGTGTGGGTGGAGTGAGTGACTGGCTGGGTGAGGCACGGGGGGTGGAGTGAGTGACTGGCAGGGTGAGGCATGGGGGTGGGGGTGGAGTGAGTGGCTGGCAGGGTGAGGCATGGGGGGTGCACAGGAAGTGCTATTTATATATTTATATTTATACGCCGCCTGCTGCTGTCAGGTGCTGAGGGCGACGCTCTCAAGCCCCCCCCCCCCCCGTGTTGAGCCTCTATAGCGAGGCCCCTTCCTGCTTGGGTATTTAAAATGTCCGCTAGCTGCTTAAAGCGACTATCGCAGGCGCGTGCCCCTGCAGACGCGAACCGCATCAACCTCGCGCAGTTTCCACCTCGCGCTCATCCCGCACTGCGTCCGTTCGAGATGAGCCGATGGGGGCTCAGCCTCGCGACGAAGCGCCACGCTCCAGACAAGTGACGTCTACCGCTGCGGGAGTCGCGTCTTAGCGTTTGTCCGGCGGTAATAAACAAAACAAAACATCGTACTTAAACCTGTCGCGAAAATTAATTGGGATGCTCTTCTCGAACTGGCAACCACCCCCACCACCCCCCGTGAGAGATCCGTGCGGTTCCACGTCGGGGAGAGTCTCGCTGCCGCCAACCCGGCTGAGCCAGCCAGCCTCGGTGGCTTTGCCTCAGGGTCGCAGCCGCAGGCACGGGGGGCCGTCGCGTTACCGGCACTGCCACGAGTCCGGCAAGGCGGCTCTGCGTGCGTGAGGTCACCGTGGGGGGGGGGGGGGGCTTCCCGTCGTGTGTCATTTCCCATTCACGGGGGGGACTTCCTGTTGCCCCGTCCGGCCTCTGTTCCCTCCGCAGTGGCCACGACCAGAGTGTTTAATTTGGTCGTTGAGCCAAAAGCCTTGCCCATATCCCGTGTCTCCATTTTCCTGAGTAAGCCACCGTCAGTGTCCACACGTTTACAAATATCAAATTGAATTCCCACAGCGCCCGGACGGATTGCGTTGAAATGTTGCCTCACGATGGATCGATACCAATCTGGCTGCCTTTTTGTGGGCATTCAACTCTATCCATCATGTTCCTATCATCTGGTTAGTTCAGTTTCATAACCTAAAGTCAAGGTGATCATGAGTTAGGGGTTCGACCGGACAGTCGAGAAATTAGCGTCTGTCTTGGGGTAAGAGGAATGTATGTGTACCAAGATCTGGTGCCGGTGTTGCGTTCAACTTTACGATGGGTTCTGATCGACGCGGGCTGACTAGCATACGTCTGGGTTTGCTCTGTGGGAAATGCAGCGACCGTAACCCGCCGAAGCGCCGTGATAAAAATGTTCCATTCACAATGTTTAGTTGCCCACAAACAATTGTCCGAAGCTAAGTAGGCGTGAGCCTGGTGAACGCTTGGATGCGCACCTGCCGGCAAGCCTCGTGCATCGCTCTGTGGGCCACGTGGTGCCAGTCGACGGGAGGTCGCCCCGCGATCCAGGAGTTAACAAGGCACGCAGTCCTCCACACTGAGCCACAGTCGGCGGCGGACGACAACTTCGCCTAGTGCCGCGATGCCGACGGCGCGGTACGAATGGGTGGCACCTGGGAAAGAGGGTCGTTCGCGAGCTCTAAACCGGCAAACACAATGCAGTGCCGTGTTGTTGTTGTTGTTGAATGTGTGCGCCTGTGAACGTGTGCAGGTCAACATACCAAGGGTGTTTAGGTACAAAAAAGCTGGGAGAAAAAAGTTTTTGTTGCATGGACGTTGAACTTCTTTCACACCGTAAGTAGCCAATCGTACTAATCGCAGGTATGGGGGAAGGACAACAAACTAAACACTAAAAGCAGTGCTAAATACATTTGTTTTCAATCTAGCGGATTTAAAAGTGCGTAACTCCAGTGACTTCCTAATATAGGAAGGAAGAGCATTCCAGACGGCTACAGAAGCGCATGTGAAAGCTCGCGATGCGGTGGCCGTTTTCGTTCGATGGTTCGCGAAAATCTGCTGCGCGGTTGACCGGAGTTCGCATGATGGTCTATGCTCCTTGACGCAATCAGCAAGGTGTTATTGTGGCTCATTTGTGGTAAGCGCTTTGTGTGTAATGAGTGCGACCTTAGAAAATGTAACTGCTCCTTCGAACGACAAGATTTTACACATGGGACTGAACAAATGACAAACGACATAGACGACAGTGAAGAGGAATCGCTGCGATGAATCACGAGGCCCGCACGTGACGATTCACTAAAGCGCATGGCGGCGGGGGGGGGGTGAAACGTCGCGGACGATCCGCACGATTACGATCATAAATCCACGCAGAGGTGCGCTTGGCTCTCAGGAAGAGCCCCGAGGTTCGGGATCGGAACCCCGGCGCTCGCCAGCAGAGTGGCGCGCATCGCACAAAGTGGCCCATGCCTCTTGAATTCCACCGCGTGCCTCGTGCCGGGGCCAAATGCCTGC
This sequence comes from Lampetra planeri, assembly GCF_965212315.1. Taxonomy (NCBI): domain Eukaryota; kingdom Metazoa; phylum Chordata; class Hyperoartia; order Petromyzontiformes; family Petromyzontidae; genus Lampetra; species Lampetra planeri. The sequence goes on along the minus strand of NC_136136.1, from coordinate 12,287,391 downwards.
GGTTGGCTGCAACAAACCCCGAAGGACCAGGACTGCTGCAATATTCGAGCAAATTTATATTTAGCACGCTCGCCACTGCGGCCGTGTGCACACTGCCCATCTGAACCCTGCTGCTGCTGCCCTGCGGGGTTCTTGGGTAATCTCTGGGGGGCGATAATTACTGGACCTCGCTCCCTTCTGCAGACATCACAGAGCGGGTGCCGTGTGACAGCTACATTCCTAGAAGTTGGCTATTATGTCATCCGTGTGTTTATTCCACGGCGCTTTATTGCTGAATTACAACACAGCGCCATGCGTGGTGAGGGGGCCAAATGACGGCTTCCCCCCGTTGTATATCGCGTAACGGCTTCACGCATTTCTTCATCCCGAAAGGACTAATTATAAAACAATCTGTAATCGTCAAAGGTATTTCCTGTTCAAATGAGCATCGATTGGCCGTGCTCTTCCATTGGTAGCCCTCTGCCAGTTGGTGGAAGTTCCACATTACTATAACAGGGGTGAGTCTATCCAAAAGACAACCCTAGTTGATTTCCACACAAGATTGTATGTATTTTATTGACCCCGAGGGGATGATAGGCTGAGTCAACCCCTGACCAGGAATTGGTCAAATGGTATTGGCCAATACATCCCAAAAGAGGGCACCTTGTGAAAGGGAGTCTTGAGGTTATGTAAGGGGTGTTTGGGATGCATCTAATACAAGACACCATGTCAAGGCCTATTTCCTCAATTCCATCTCGCCTTAGCTCGGGCCGCCAACCCGCCCGCCCTGGTCAAGGATCTCAAGCCGGCGAGACGTTTCATTTATCAATCAAGGCGGTGAAAAACTTTGCTCATTGAGAAAAATTAACCTTGGCTGGACGGCGCATATTCCTCGGAGCGCCACCCCCCACCCCCACCGCGGAGATGCGCGCCAGTCCACGTTCATGTCCCGCGCGCAGGTATTTCCTTGGACAACGAAGGCGCGCGTTCACGTTTGTTTACGTGCGATTTCTTCGCTCGGGGGGAAGCATGCGGTGTGAATGGAGGACATGGGGGGTGGGGGGGCTGGCTGGGCTCGACGGCGCGCTACGTGTCCGCGCGCAGCCATCGCGCACCGTCACACGCCATGGAAACAGGAAGGCCCATTGTCTACGGGACTGGGACAATGGCTGTGACCTCACGGCCTCCCCTCTCCTGCGCGCACACAACGCTCGCGCGCGCTCCGTGTTCCCAGGAACAGTTCGGGCCCGTCACGTCAGCAGCACGGGTCCCACACACACACACACATCTGCATGGCCTCATCTTTTTTGCGCACCCCTTACCCCCAGCAATGAGCAATTGGCTAATTGTGGCACCGACATCGTGGCAATGTTTTTGGCCATTATCTCAAGGAGGGCTTTGCGGTGGTAGACGCACACTTAGGGGCGAGGAAGTATTTTCCCAGGCGTTGTTGTCGTTGCTTATCGCGAGATCTTCACGAGTTTGGATGCAACATTAATTATCGGTGCCACCCTGAGAATCGAGCGGAAATCCAGGGCACTTGCGTCGCAAACATGTGACCGTGCCCCTTTTCATCGTGCGGTGTTAGGGCTGGGTTACACAATCGGCTGTGGATGGGGCAGACAGAGTAGATGTGTGTGTATGTGTGTGTATGTATGTATGTGTATGTGTGTATGTGATGGGGCAGTAGTGGAGAGAGTGGAGAGTTTCCCATACCTGGGCAATGTGCTCATGACCGGCTCCAGTTTAACAGCAGAGGTCTCACTCCGAATCAGTCGAGCGGCAATATATTTTCATCGGTTGCGTAACGCTGTGTGGAAGCTACCTGGTCTGTCGCTCCGCACGAAGCTTCAGGTCTTCTCGGCCACAGTCATTCCCTCCCTTCTCTACGCTTGCGAAACGTGGACCCCCCTAATGGAACATCTTCGTCGGTTGGAAACTCGCTGAGGCACAATCTCGAGCCCCCACACTCTTGCCCGATGCGGCAACCCCACCTCCCCCCTCCCGGCTCCATATATATGTAATGTAGTAACTCGGCGGGAGACGACTTCACGGGTAGCACACTCTTTATTTCACCAACTTCGGTTCACAGGCGACTAACACCCACTGTAGTATTTCGGGTGACTAACACCCACTTGGTTACTCGGGTGACTAACACCCACTTGGTTACTCGGGTGACTAACACCCACTTAGCTACTCGGGTGACTAACACCCACTTGGTTACTCGGGTGACTAACACCCACTTAGCTACTCGGGTGACTAACACCCACTGAGCTACTCGGGTGACCAACACCCACTGAGCTACTCGGGTGACCAACACCCACTTAGCTACTCTGGCGACTAACGCCCACTGAGCTACTCGGGTGACCAACACCCACTTAGCTACTCTGGCGACTAACGCCCACTGAGCTACTCGGGTGACCAACACCCACTTAGCTACTCTGGCGACTAACGCCCACTGAGCTACTCGGGACACACCCTGCCGGGGTGTCCGTCTCGACTGTGGGTCCCCCAGTCCCGACCCACGTGGGCGTCGGACCACGGGTCCCACAGTCTCGCCTCCGAGCCACACAGGGCCCCGGTCCCTACAAAGACAGCGGGACTAGGGGTCTCGGGGCACTATGTCTTCAACTCCGTCTTCGATCTTCAACTGGTTAACAACAACCCCGAGTGCTCTCGCGCATCCCCCTTTATACCCCACCTGCGGACGTCGCTGAGAGCACCCATCCTATTTGACCAATCACTGGGCGCTGGCTACGATCCTGTTTTCCCACATCTCAGCGTGCCTCACCACCCACGCCGCGCCGCCCCGTCATCCGTCACTCCCGGCGCGCGCGTCCATACCACGCCCACAACGCGTGCCCAACCCCGCACCCCGTGCCGCCCCTTGATCCATCCCTGTCACAGTCGGCGCGCGTCAACAACACCACTACATCACCCCCTACCACATAGCTCGCAGCCGACCCGGCTGCTATAAAAATATACAACACCCCCTCCCCCCTGTGTGCCCCGTAACACAACAACAAGAACAACAACCAACGTAACAACACAACACAACGCGAACACTGCCATCCGCAACCATCAACCAATGCCACTACAACAACAGAACAATATATACAATCCGGCGAGTGACAATACCAAATGTGTATGCAGAAAAGAAAAAGAAAAAGAAAAATTCCATTTTTTTTTTCTTCTCTTCCGACTCGTGCAGCGTCCCATTCTTTCCGAGCGTCCCTAGAACGGGACATTACCCCGGCAGAGGGGGAACACCGGGCGAGCTCGGTGTTGAAAAATGTCTTCATGAAAAGTGTTGTGCCCTAGCCCGAGTCCACCTTGCCGGTCCGTCGTACGGCACCAGACGCGGTTGACCGTCCGGTGGTGCCGGCAGTTCAGGAAGGCACGGGCCAGGCATCGGGGACCCGCGCGTGCCGCGGGGTTCCGGTTCCCGACGGTCAGCAGCCGTCAGGCCCGAGACACCTGGGGGAGGGTCAGGTGGAGACACGTGAGGATCAGCCTGCGACACATCCCTCCCCGAGTCGACGGTCACATCACACGCCCGGTCGTTACGGCACAGAACGGGGTCACACGGTGCCGCATAGGGCTTCAGTCGGGAGGGGTGCACGTACCAACGGCGTTTTCCCCATTTAATCTGTATACTCTGGGGTCGTGCAACCCGCACAATTTCCACCGGTCCCTCCAAGGTCTCAACAATTTGGGGGACGTAGCCAACGGTGCATGTGGACAATGCAGCCAGGCCTTATCGCCTGGTTTCCAATCGTGCGTATGCACCCTCCGTCCATGCAATCTCTCGTTCGCGATTTGCCGAGACCGCGAATTCAATCTCACCGCCTCCCGCGCTTCAGCCAATTTGGCGATATTAAATTTGATGTGGTCTGCCAATTTTGATTTTGCACGTGGCTGGGAAATTCCCAGTTGGAGGTCCATGGCCGGATCGGCCTCCCGCCCATACATAAGAAAAAATGGGGAAAACCCCGTCGCCGCATGAGGGGCCATTCGATAGGCCGCGAGTACCCCCGGCACCTGTAAGTCCCAATCAACCTGATCGTCGCAGACCTGTTGGCACAGCATAGACGTAATCGTCCTGTTCAGATGCTCAACCATCCCGTCAGTCTGCGGGTGGTACGAGGAAGTCCGCACTTTCTTTGTACCCAACAGGTCGCACACCTCGCGCAACAAAACGCTCGAAAAATTCTTTCCTTGATCCGTCAGCAAGCGTTCGGGGGCGCCCTTGTCCAAAACATAACCCTGGACGAAGGCGTCCGCCACCGCTGCAGCCGACTGGTTGGCGAGTGGCCATGCCATGGGCCATCGGGTGAAGTACTCTACGCCAACCAGCAGGAACCTATTTCCCCTCGGTGTAGCAGGAAAGGGCCCCAAGATGTCTAGCGCAACCAATTCGTTTGTGCGCGAAACTTGAATGGATTGCAGCGGTGGATTAGCCGCCAATGGTGGCGGTTTTCTTTGGGCGCACCCTACGCATCCCTTAAGAATGTTCGCCACGTCGTTACCCATCCCCGGCCAATAATAGTCTCGCTGGATTAGGGCGAGCGTTTTGTGAAAACCCAGATGCATGAGTCGTTCATGAGCAGCCAGACCGACCCTACCCCGCATAGCAAAAGGCACAACGAGCACGTGACGCCGGGACATGTTGTCCCACTTCATCAAGAGGCCCTGTCTGCACACCCAGGAACCGACCCGCGCATCCCCTCCCTCGGGAGCGTCAACTTTTCGACGTAGCGTAAGTAGGGAGCTGTCGGACATTTGGAGACGGCCCCACTCAATGAGGGGCAACGATAACAGCGAGTCCCTCCCCGTGGGAGCGTCGACCCCCGGGGTGTCAGTGGCGGCGAGCGCAACTCCCGCGGGGTCGGCGACCTGGGGTTTACACCGCGCCGATCCCAGCAAACATGCGCAGTCCGTGCGCGGTGGCAACCGCGACAAGGCGTCCGCATTTGAGTGTCGTAATCCCTTGCGGTAAATCGTCGTGAATTGGTAGTCCTGAAGGACCTCCAACCATCGGGACAATTGGCCCGATGGCTGCGCCACCTGCATAGCGTATTGGAGAGCCGCATGGTCCGTACGAACCGTAAAATAACGGCCGTAAAGATACGGCCTGAATTGCTGTGTAAAAACCACAATCGCTAACAATTCACGGCGAGTCACGCAATAGCGTTGTTCGGCGGGGGAAAGAACTCTACTACCGTAGGCGACCACCCGTTCAACCCCCCCGACCACCTGTGAGAGCACTCCCCCGATACCCGTGTTGCTGGCATCTGTGTCAAGCAAAAACGGTTGTGTGAAATCGGGGTAACACAAGGGGGGAGCCTGCACCAAGGCGTCACGAAGGGAGCAGAACGCAGCCTCCTCTTCCACCCCCCAGTGAAACCGCACACCCTTAGCCGTCAAAGCGTGCAGGGGCCTGGCTATGGTGGCAAACTGCTTGACAAAACGACGGTAATAGGAGGCGAATCCAATAAAACTGCGAACCTCCGTGACCGAGGTTGGCGTTGGCCATGAGCTGATGCAGTGCGTCTTAGCAGGGTCTGTCGAGATCCCTGAACGACTCACGATATGGCCCAAATACCTGACCGATTCCCGAAGCAGAAAACATTTAGCCGGTTTAAATTTAAGCTTAGCGGAACGCATCCTGAGGAACACCGCTCTCAGTCGCTGGAGGTGCTCCTCAAAAGTCCGGCTGAAAACGATGATATCGTCGAGATAAATCAAACAGGTGTCCCATTGGAGGCCCGACAAAACCAATTCCATGAGCCTCTGGAACGTGGCGGGAGCGGAATGTAAGCCCATGGGCAAACGGTTGAATTCAAATAGGCCACCAGGTGTCCGGAAAGCGGTTTTAGGTTTAGATTCGTTATCGAGGGGCAATTGCCAAAATCCGGAAAGAAAATCGAGTGTGGAAAAAAACTGTGCTCCCGCCAAGGCATCCAGCGACTCATCCATTCTGGGGAGCGGATACGCATCTGCCATCGAGATTTTGTTTAAGCGGCAGAAATCGACACAGAACCGCAAAAACCCGTCCTGTTTTTTAACTAGGACAATAGGAGCACCCCACGGACTAGAAGAGGGCGAAATGATGTCGGCCGCCAACATATCATTAACCGCCGACTGCACATGCTCCTTCTCGGCTGGGCTGAGCCGGAAGGGATTCTGTCGAATAGGGGCCGCGTCCCCCGTAGCTATGTGGTGGCGCAACAGGTCTGTGCAGCCGATATCGTACTTATGTCTGCTGAACACGTCAGCAAACTCGAGTAGCAAACCCCTCAATGCTCCCAATTGCACCGTGGACAAGTTAGCAGACCCGGCACACAACGAGTCCAACCACTCTGTCCCCTCATCACTTGGAGGATGCGACTCGACACTAAAATCGGCGTGAGCGACGAGCTGTTCCTCAACGGGTAGCGGCGTGGCGTGAGCCAGCACCGTTAACTGCGTAATTATGGCCGGCCGCGACCCCGTATTCAGGACCATTACGAACGGCTCACTGTCCCCTCTCACCATGGTTTGAGCTACCGCCAAGTCGAGGCCACTTTTGGCCCTGTTAGACGGCCCCAACAGTACTCCCTGTGCCCCCGCACCCACCCCGAGTGGTTTCCTCAACCGAAGGGGTACCAACATTTGCGATCTCGGGGGCACCCGTACAGTCTGAGTTGCCAGCGCCTGCACCGTCGCACAAACTGTGCGTATTTTGGTAGGGCTTGTCAAGAACGCAACCCGCCGTCCCGACGGAAGCTCAATGCAGGCCTGATCTATGAGAATTTTGATGGGCATTTTGGACAAAAAGTCCGTACCTAGCAAACAAGGAACGGCCAGCGATGATGATACAAAGATAGGGCCCAACAATTTGATGTCACCAATGCAAATAGTCGCCCGAATCTGGCTGATGATCCCCAGGGATCCCCCATTCGCCGCATAAAATGGCACGTCCACAGGCAGAAGGGGTCGACTTTGGACGGGAAGAATGTTATAAATAAGGTCCGAAATGATAGTGGCCGACGCACCCGTGTCCACAAGCACCCGGACCTCAACCCCGTCAATAAACCCCGTTACCACGGACGACCCGGCCGACGCAGCCACTATCCTGTGGGCCAATTCGGACCATTCGACTGCTTGCGGGCCGTGTACGGACCCCCCCCGCCGAAGTGAACCCCCGGCACCCAGCCGCGGACCCCCCACCGCCAAGCGGCGACCCGAACGTGCCGCGTATGTGGACCGGGCGTGTGAGGTGCCGCGACTTGCCGGGTTTAGTTGGGATGACTTGTGGGCCTGGTCGTCGTCCCGACGTGGTCCCGTGGCGCGCTGACGCTGGGCCCGGCACCCGGCTGCGACGTGACCCCGAAGGCCGCAGTTGTAGCAGACGACGAGGGACGTCGTAGGTTTCGGTTGCTCCAGCTTGCGGGATGAACGTGTGGGTGAACGACCTCCCGTTCTCCACTCCCCCGGACGCGATACAGCGAAGGCCTGCTCCCGATCCGCAGCTGGCTGAGGCTCGGCGATCGTGGCGGCCAGTGCCGCGTTCCCCGCCAATTTGCAGACGACCGTCGGCTTGCGCTTGAGGACCTCGTACGCGTGAATACTCGTGGCAATCGCCAGGGAGCAGATATCCATTTCGTCCGCCACATTGATGGGGACTCCCAACTCGTGGGCCAACGCCAGCAGCTGCTCCGTCACCATGGCGTCCTTCCCCTCCTTGTCCATGCGGGGAAAAGCTGCGTCCGCCAAGGCGAGCAGCGCCGTGCGATAGGCGAGCGTTGTTTCCCCAACCACCTTCCGCCGATCGTAGAATTGGTGGCGGCAGGTCGAGGGCGGGCCGAACACCTTAGCCATCAGGTGTAGCGCGGCCTGGAGCGTTGAGCGAGACGACCTTGGGGCCAATGTGAAGGCTGCAAGCGCGTCGTCGTCGAGCATCGCTGGCAGAGCGCGCAGGGCAGTGGTGTCGGACCACCCCGACATTTCTTGATGTGCGAGGAACCTTCGGTGGAAGGCTCCCCAGTCGCCTCCGTCTGCCTTGAACGCCGACAGCGCGGGCAATCGTTGCTGGAGGACTCGGTCGTCGCCGTCGTCGGAACAATTTTCCCCCGCGCCACTGTGGTTGTACAAAATGTCGGCTCTGTCAGCAGTCGCACCCTGGAGAGCTCCGGCGCGCGCCGATAACGCGGGCCGCGCTGAGTGGAGATCTCCGGCCACGTGGTGTCCCCGCTTCCCGCCAAACAATGGCGGTCCCTCAAAAACGGCGCCAACTTCATAACTTTTGGCGCGAAGCGCCTTCTGGCGGGAACCCTCCAGCCGCGCCGCCTCCTCCAACCCCGCAGCCGTCCCTCCGCCCGCTGGAACGGAGATCTCCGCCAAAACTGCAGCGGCGGCGAGCAGCAACTCCGCCAGGCGGGAGTGTGCGTCCTGTAGGCTGGTGTCGGAGGCGAGCTGAGCGTCGGCCATCGCCGCGAAGTGCTGCATCGGCGGCAACTCCTCGTCCTCTCCTCCCGAGGTTGGTGTCTCCGGTACGCCGTCGTCTTCCCGATCTCGCTCGTGGGTACGGGTAGTCTTCCTAGTATCCATTCTTCCTGAAGACAGGTTTACTTCTGACGCCAGTTGTAATGTAGTAACTCGGCGGGAGACGACTTCACGGGTAGCACACTCTTTATTTCACCAACTTCGGTTCACAGGCGACTAACACCCACTGTAGTATCTCGGGTGACTAACACCCACTTGGTTACTCGGGTGACTAACACCCACTTGGTTACTCGGGTGACCAACACCCACTTAGCTACTCTGGCGACTAACGCCCACTGAGCTACTCGGGTGACCAACACCCACTTAGCTACTCTGGCGACTAACGCCCACTGAGCTACTCGGGACACAGCCTGCCGGGGTGTCCGTCTCGACTGTGGGTCCCCCAGTCCCGACCCACGTGGGCGTCGGACCACGGGTCCCACAGTCTCGCCTCCGAGCCACACAGGGCCCCGGTCCCTACAAGGACAGCGGGACTAGGGGTCTCGGGGCACTATGTCTTCAACTCCGTCTTCGATCTTCAACTGGTTAACAACAACCCCGAGTGCTCTCGCGCGTCCCCCTTTATACCCCACCTGCGGACGTCGCTGAGAGCACCCATCCTATTTGACCAATCACTGGGCGCTGGCTACGATCCTGTTTTCCCACATCTCAGCGTGCCTCACCACCCACGCCGCGCTGCCCCGTCATCCGTCACTCCCGGCGCGCGCGTCCATACCACGCCCACAACGCGTGCCCAACCCCGCACCCCGTGCCGCCCCGTGATCCATCCCTGTCACAGTCGGCGCGCGTCAACACCACCACTACATATATAAGGACTTGTTTCAGCAGCCTCTCTCTCTCTCACCTGAAGACGGTTGCTTGTGTGGCGATCGAAACATCGTGATCTATGATTATTTTTCTTCTACCTACGTGACTTTACCGAAAGAACCAAAGAGTATGGAATCCTGCAGTCACGAAAGATTCAAATCAAGATTGTTTGCACTCCAATATCTGAACCCCGGGTTCTGAGTATCAGAGAAGTCAACCTCTGTACTGAACAGTCACAACAACGTATACCCGAGTGACAGTCAAGCAAGGGCCACTCTCGATGGTCGCCCTGATGCAATGGGGTTAATTCCACATTCCTATGGCGTGGAGAAGTGCTCACCTTATTCTTGGCCATGAGCCACCAAGAGCCAGAAAATATGCCGGTTCTCAACATGACAGCTTCAGGTTCCCTACAGCTGCAGGTTCTCTACAGCTGCAGGTTCCCTACAGGACTGCTGCAGGTTCCCTACAGCTGCAGGTTCTCTACAGTTGCAAGTTCCCTACAGCTGCGGCTTCTCTACAGCTGCAGGTTCCCTACAGCTGCAGGTTCCCTACAGCTGCAGGCTCTCTACAGCTGCAGGTTCCCTACAGCTGCAGGTTCTCTACAGCTGCAGGCTCCCTACAGCTGCGGGTTCCCTACAGCTGCGGGTTCTCTACAGCTGCAGGTTCTCTACAGCTGCAGGTTCCCTACAGCTGCGGGTTCCTACAGCTGCGGGTTCTCTACAGCTGCAGGTTCTCTACAGCTGTAGGTTCCCTACAGCTGCAGGTTCCCTACAGCTGCGGGTTCCCTACAGCTGCGGGTTCCCTACAGCTGCGGGTTCTCTAAAGCTGCAGGTTCCCTACAGCTGCAGGTTCCTTACAGCTGCAGGTTTCCTACAGCTGCAGGTTCTCTACAGCTGCAGGTTCTCTACTGCTGCAGGTTCTCGACAGCTGCAGGTTCCCTACAGCTGCAGGTTCTCTACAGCTGCAGGTTCCCTACTGCTGCAGGGTTCCTACAGCTGCAGGTTCCCTACAGCTGCAGGTTCTCTACAGCTGCAGGTTCCCTACAGCTGTAGGTTCTCTACAGCTGCAGGTTCCCTACAGCTGCGGGTTCCCTACAGCTATGGGTTCTCTACAGCTGCGGGTTCCCTACAGCTGCAGGTTCCCTACAGCTGCAGGTTTCCTACAGCTGCAGGTTCTCTACAGCTGCAGGTTCCCTACTGCTGCAGGTTCTCTACAGCTGCAGGTTCCCTACAGCTGCAGGTTCTCTACAACTGCAGGTTCCCTACTGCTGCAGGGTCCCTACAGCTGCAGGTTCTCTACAGGTTCAGGTTCTCTACAGCTGCAGGTTCCCTACAGCTGCAGGTTCTCTACAGCTGCAGGTTCTCTACAGCTGCAGGTTCTTAGTGAGACAGCTGCAGGTTCTCTACAGCTGCAGGTCCCCTACAGCTGCAGGTTCCCTACAGCTGCAGGTTCTCTACAGCTGCAGGTTCTTTGTGAGACAGCTGCAGGTTCCCTACAGCTGCAGGTTCCCTACAGCTGCAGGTTCTCTACAGCTGCAGGTTCCCTACAGCTGCAGATTCCCTACAGCTGCAGGTTCTCTACAGCGGCAGGTTCCCTACAGCTGCAGGTTCCCTACAGCTGCAGGTTCTCTACAGCTGCAGGTTCCCTACAGCTGCAGGTTCTCTACAGCTGCAGGTTCCCTACAGCTGCAGATTCCCTACAGCTGCAGGTTCTCTACAGCTGCAGGTTCCCTACAGCTGCAGATTTTCTACAGCTGCAGGTTCCCTACAGCTGCAGGTTCTCTACAGCTGCAGGTTCTCTACAGCTGCAGGTTCCCTACAGCTGCAGGTTCTCTGCAGCTGCAGGTTCCCTACAGCTGCAGGTTCTCTACAGCTGCAGGTTCCCTACAGCTGCAGGTTCTTTACAGCTGCAGGTTCCCTACAGCTGCGGGTTCCCTACAGCTGCAGGTTCCCTACAGCTGCAGGTTCTCTACAGCTGCAGGTTCCCTACAGCTGCAGGTTCTCTACAGCTGCAGGTTCCCTACAGCTGCAGGTTCTCTACAGCTGCAGGTTCTTAGTGAGACAGCTGCAGGTTCCCTACAGCTGCAGGTTCCCTACAGCTGCAGGTTCCCTGCTGCTGCAGGTTTTCTACAGCTGCAGGTTCTCTACAGCTGCAGGTTCTCTACAGCTGCAGGTTTTTAGTGAGACAGCTGCAGGTTCTCTACAGCTGCAGGTCCACTACATCTGCAGGTTCCCTACAGCTGCAGGTTCTCTACAGCTGCAGGTTCTTTGTGAGACAGCTGCAGGTTCCCTACAGCTGCATGTTCCCTACAGCTGCAGGTTCCCTACAGCTGCAGGTTCTCTACAGCTGCAGGTTCCCTACAGCTGCAGATTCCCTACAGCTGCAGGTTCCCTACAGCTGCAGGTTCTCTACAGCTGCAGGTTCCCTACAGCTGCAGGTTCTCTACAGCTGCAGGTTCCCTACAGCTGCAGATTCCCTACAGCTGCAGGTTCTCTACAGCTGCAGGTTCCCTACAGCTGCAGGTTCCCTACAGCTGCAGGTTCTCTACAGCTGCAGGTTCCCTACAGCTGCAGATTCCCTACAGCTGCAGGTTCCTTACAGCTGCAGGTTCTCTACAGCTACAGGTTCCCTACAGCTGCAGGTTCTCTACAGCTGCAGGTTCCCTACAGCTGCAGATTCCCTACAGCTGCAGGTTCTCTACAGCTGCAGGTTCCCTACAGCTGCAGATTCTCTACAGCTGCAGGTTCCCTACAGCTGCAGGTTCTCTACAGCTGCAGGTTCCCTACAGCTGCAGGTTCTCTGCAGCTGCAGGTTCCCTACAGCTGCAGGTTCTCTGCAGCTGCAGGTTCCCTACAGCTGCAGGTTCTCTACAGCGGCAGGTTCTTTACAGCTGCAGGTTCTTTACAGCTGCAGGTTCCATACAGCTGCGGGTTCCCTACAGCTGCAGGTTCCCTACAGCTGCAGGTTCTCTACAGCTGCAGGTTCCCTACAGCTGCAGGTTCTCTACAGCTGCAGGTTCCCTACAGCTGCAGGTTCTCTACAGCTGCAGGTTCTCTACAGCTGCAGGTTCTTAGTGAGACAGCTGCAGGTTCCCTACAGCTGCAGGTTCCCTACAGCTGCAGGTTCCCTACTGCTGCAGGTTTTCTACAGCTGCAGGTTCCCTACAGCTGCAGGTTCTCTACAGCTGCAGGTTCTTAGTGAGACAGCTGCAGGTTCTCTACAGCTGCAGGTTCCCTACAGCTGCAGGTTCTCTACAGCTGCAGGTTCTTAGTGAGACAGCTGCAGGTTCTCTACAGCTGCAGGTTCCCTACAGCTGCAGGTTCTCTACAGCTGCAGGTTCTCTACAGCTGCAGGTTCCCTACAGCTGCAGGTTCTCTACAGCTGCAGGTTCCCTACAGCTGCAGGTTCTCTACAGCTGCAGGTTCTCTACAGCTGCAGGTTCCCTACAGCTGCAGGTTCTCTACAGCTGCAGGTTTCCTACAGGACAGCTGAAGGTTATCTACAGGGCAGCTGCAGCTGACACCACTGCTCATTGCTGGTCAGAGGCAGATCGAGCAAAATACCCAGGAGGAGCTGTCCCAACATTAAAATGAGGCCCTAAATACATTAAAAAGCCGCAACGTATTTCTCTGGTAAATATCAATACCATACTAATTGTCGGCGTCTCAAGGTGGGAGGGAACGAAGGGGGGGGGGAGGGGGGCAATTACCCCATCCCCCCCCCCTCCATCCACCACTGCTGTCGACCACTCCTACACAAAACACGCGGGGGAGCGGACCTGAGACATCTGATGCTGGAAACTCGGAGCGTATAATGAACGGCAACACGCACGCCAGTGGGAACAGCAAGCGCGCGTGCTCCACCGGACCAGGGAGCCGGGGTCGCGTGCGTACGGTGGTGGTGCATGGGAACACGGCTCCACCTACTGGACACCGTGGGGGGGGGGGGGGAGAGCAACTTGGTTGTTTTTGAGTAAAGTAGTGTGACCGCCGAGAGCACATTTTTGAGTCAAAATTCTGAGAGAAGAACTCCATTTAATGTACTTCACCTTCATGGTAACTTGGGTCGCCACTTTTCTTCTGCTGCAGACCCAAGCCAGACACATTCCTAAGTCGGCCTAAATCTATGGAAAATTGTGCAGTATACGGTAACAACAACAGCAAGATGGGCCTGGGGTTTCATTCCCGACTCGGTGGAGTTTATACCCTCTCTCCGTTCTGCGCGATGTTTCCTCTGGGTTCTTTGGTTTAAATGACTAGCAACTGGGGTTCCCACCATTTCCACAGACCCGATCCCCGTACACGTTTCTCAAGTCAGCCGGAATCTGGACAGTCAACTGCAACAAAGGCTCAACACAGCACCGGCGGTACCAGATCTGGGTACAGATCAATTCCTGCCACCGAAACACAGAAACCAATTCCTGCACATTCTGGCGTAAACACGGACAGGTGGCTACCCCTCACAGTAACATGAACAGATAAATGGTTATAAGTGTAAATTATTATTATGTTTCTGGCCTGCGGTGGTTAGCGTACTGTGCTATGAATCCAGTAACCCGAGTACAATTCCCAGCCAAAGCTGGCATCAATGGCGAGTGATATCTGTGTAACGACAGGGTGACACCTGCTGGCCTGGAAGGGGAATCACGGGTACGGACCCGGTTAAGTAACAACTAATTAGAGGAGGAGGTGTATCTGGGGCAAAGGTATAGGGTGGGGCTAGCCGAGATACTCCGAGAACCTGCTCGAAGGTTCCACGAGAGAGCGTGGCCAGAGGCGGGGCTTAGCCACGCCTGGGGGGATATAAGGGGGAGCGGACCCGGGGCTCGTGTGGGGTCTTGGGTCCTGGCTGCGTCCCCGCTCGCCGACATCTCTCTCCGTCGTCCGGCCACGTGGAAGATCTCCTGCGTGGCTTCCATCGCCGTCATCGTCACGCCGCCAGCCAGCGGCGTAGCCGAGTGAAGGCGATGGGACCACGCCGAGTGATGGGCTGTGTGTAGCCAGTAGAGACGTTAATATCGAGTGTTGTACTCAGTGTGAGGAAGAACAAGTGTTGGCCTGTGTTGTGCCCAGTGTGAGTAATGAAGAAGAAGTACCCTCTACACGACGTGTCGCGGAAGTCGCTCATTACATCTGAACAAGTCTGGGGCACCCGTTCACCAACCAGCACTGATCATGTCGGTGTTAGACACCTCGAATGACTGACATGCCATCGGGAGGCCTTCATCCAGCCCAGCAGTGGATGGACAGAATCTTACAAGAAATGCCCTATAGACTGCTGAAATTGCCGTGTCGTTTGCACCGTGCTGTGAGAATTATCAAATCAAAGCTTCTTCATGCTCAAACAAGCATTGGGCTATAAACATCTGTTTTTGGCCTTGAGTTTGTGGTCCCAGGGCGGCAATTCCACATTTCTATGGAAGGGCCAGTCTCCCCAGATGAGAACCACTCCTTTTATCAACCGTGAGGCGTCAGGCAGTATACCAGCACTGTTGACCTTAGATCAATTCACTGTGTGTGTAATTAAACAGTTCACCAATCGCTTTGAATGCATTAAAAACAGTTTTTACCACATCTAATCAGTGAAATATGCAATCGCTGATCGGCATTTTGGACAAAGGTTATTAATCAGTGCCAAATGTGTGCATTGTATTTTAATGTTTCCTTGGGCCTCTATTTAAAATGCCACTCCGCCCAATCAGACCTCCTAGAATAACGCTGCCCCGGCTTGGCAACATGTTTTTAAAATACACTCCCTTGTATATCACGTAAACAGTCTGCCTTCCCACGCGGCAAAGCAGCGCCCATGTGTAAATGGAGATAAATGTATCCCACCGCATAAACTCTTCTATGTATGTTGCACTTATTTCGCACCATACGTAGCTAACCGTGATAATCGGAAGTGCGGGGGAATGACAACAAACTAAACACAAAAAGTAGTAAAAAAATAAGTTATCAATCTATTGTGAAAAATGCTGTGAGTGAGCACCTATTAATAGCCAATAGAGCACACGATGGCGTGCAAATTAAAAACACCTCACAACTTTGGTCATTAACACCACCTTTATCAGCCACTGTCTATCCACTGTTGGATGAAGGCCTCTCCCCATCGCTGCCATCCTTCTTGCCCTAGCTCACGACGATCCACCTCTCCTCGACACAGCGGCCGATCTCCTTGGCCATTCCTGGCAGCGGTCGTCGTGCGGGGCGCGTTCTCGCCTTTGACTGCCACTTCATCGTGAGACGCGACACCACTGCCATCGTCCCCCATCGCGACGTTTCCTGTCCAACAATTCTTTCCTCTAAAATTCTGGCCAACGCCCTGTTTAGGGTGGCCGGTGTTGGCATTGATCCTGAAGGTAATCAAGAACGGCGTCGTTAAATTTTATTGCACCGCACGCAACACTCGGACAAGCACGGATAGCATCAGGCCACAAAATGTTACAGCGTTTACAACGCCATTAAAATCCATCATACAAATTGTCACGTTTGGGTCAAAGAAATAAGCATCATCCAGCTATACTGCTGGATGTTGTGTGTGAGTTGCGGAAATATGTTTTCGTTCAGCAATCTGGGCAGACCCCGCTGAAATTAAGCCCTGTATGAACAGGACTGCAGCTTCCCTCCAAATGAAATAAAGTTGCTTTGTGCAAGTCTACAACTTGAGGGGATGCAGCAGGATAATTAATTCAAACGTCTCCAGCCAAGTGGTCTTAAATTCTGAGCAAAGATATCCCTCGATTTACGAAAGGGATGCGTTCGTCAAAAAAAAACACGTTAAACGAAACGTCGTGAATCGAAACGGCTTTTTCCCATTCACAGAAAAAATATGGTATGTCTTTCGGACAGTCATTCCAACTCTACTCCAAATTAAAAAATATACACCTACAGCCATTTCCCCATCTTTTTAAATCCTTTATATTAAGTTCACTTGCTTGCGCGCTTACGACCGTGCAAATCTTTCGGTCGTTTTTTAACCCACTTCCCGTGATCCAATCGAGCTGACATTTTGCACACAGACTCGTTGTGCGTGACAATTTATTTTCGTGAAATTTTTTTTCCAAAATTTTACACTTTTTAGGACATTTTTTTTTTATATTTAATTACCAATTGCTTAATGGTGGCAGGCAATCATCTGACCCATAGGTGGCAGCCATCTCAAGCCAGAGGATGAGAGGACTCTAGCCGCCACACATATAAAGGATTTATAGTGAAAAACTTTGTTTTTTCGGGTTAATTTTTTTATCCCCTGCTTTTCATGACCGGTTTGGCTTCTATTGAGTGTCTACGTGCAGCATCACAACGGTGATGTATCAGGGCCCGCACATTGCCTCAATAAAATATATGTATAAAATATAAAAACCGATATCACTTTACACAATACATACATAATAATAATAAAGAACTTTAATATTAAATCGATTAAACTATAATAAAAAATAAAAAATTACCTTTTCAGGGAACTCACCAAAAGATCTGCTGCATGTTGGAATGACTGTCAAGGTGATGTGGAGGCGTCACTGTTGCTCTGCAGGGACACGGGGACGCCATCGCGGATGGATGACGACGCAGCCTCCCAGGTGG